>NC_000067.6:109522103-110257103 GCF_000001635.26 Mus musculus
TCATTACCACAGACAGACACATGCATACAAAATTGATGCAAATAATAATAATAATAATAAATACTTTAAAAATATCATTTGAGGCCTTTTAGATGGCACAGTATGGAAAGCCCTCATAGTGAAGTTCAGATGAGAAAAGTAAAACCCATTTATATGTGTCTGGTGTGTGTGTGTGTGTGTGTGTGTGTGTGTGTGTGTGTGTGTGCATATTTATGTCTGTTTCAAAACTCCATGAATTTTTATGTAAAATTTCTAGATGTTAAATGATCCATTATACATTTTATTTTGAATATAATTTGCCTCTGGTTTTCTTTTTTATATTTTCCAATTATGTTTATATGTTTATATCTAAAATATTTATCCCATGAAAGCATTATAATGAAATAATACCTTAATTTTGAATGTTGAATTTTTGTATTCTTTGTTCTTATAAATATGATTGTTAATTTAGTTATCCATTTCTCTTTTTTTTTTTTTTTTGGTTTTCATATTCATAGTGTTAGGATTTGTTCACTGTGACTAATTTAAAGTTATATATTTATATTTCCATTTGTTTTCTAAAATCTGCATCCATATTCACTTACATAATTAATGAATGAAGTGCCATTTTTCTTAGTCTTCAATAGCATTTAGACCGATACATATCTAAACTAATAAAACACTTGATAGAGTCCTGCACAAGGGTAACATGTTACGGGATTGAAAATGTGTGTAGAAGAAAAGACTCCAAGATGTTAGCAATATTTACTCTGAGGAGACTATAATGGCCATAAAATATTTAGCCACAATCACTCACTGGTGTTTTTTTTTTACTCTGAGGGGAATGTTGATGGAAAACATATGGAAAGTTTATTTTGACAAAATGAGATGAAGAGAAGCCAAAAGGACCACTACCATAGAAATGATGCAGCCTAACAAAATGTCCTGCTTCTCTATGAGATAAGAAAGTTCAAAGACTATGTTCTCAGTGACTTTTGTGCTCTCAAAATGGTGGTTAGAGGCAGTTATTCTGTGCTCTAAGGGTCTTATTTCTTCTAATACCAACTGGTTGATTTCCAAAATAGGAGATACCCACAAATGACTAATGAAATACTTATCAAACATTTGCTTCTGTTTAACCATTTTCAATGGATTTATTTATTTAATTCTCACAAATCACAAATTGCTATGTAATGTCAAATGTTACTGTTTTCACTTTTCTGGAGGAGGATGCCCAGGAAAAGATATTTATTAGCACATTTTATTTAATATTCTTATTCTTATTTTAGTCTCACCTGTAACATACATACATACACACACACACACACATGTTCACACATACATGCACACATAACATACAACATATGGTGCATCTTTGAGGGAATATTTATGTATTGTTATTACTCTCCTAAAATGTATTTTATAAGGCATTTTGTATTACTGTGTTACTGATAGTCTTCACTATAACTCATAATGTAGTTCAGTAGGTATGAATTCTTGGGATATTTGAAACACAAATGGAAGAAAAGTGAAGTTCTATTCATAGAAGATTAAAAGGTGTTTTTCTCCTTTGTTAAACATCTCATTACACATCATGGGTTCACATGATAATAATAAGGGAAGAGGTAGGGTTTATGTGTATACAGGTGGACATGTTTAGATAGATTATAGATAGATAGATAGATAGATAGATAGATAGATAGACAGACAGACAGATGATGGACACATATTTCGATAGATAGATGCATATATACATATTGCCACAGATAGATACAATGGATACACAGATACAGAATACAGGTATAAAGAAAAATACAGTGGAAATTTATACTACTATCAGGATTGGATTAATTACAAGACCTTACTCAAGTTCTTTCTGGTAGAGTTTCTACCATTTTGTTGCATATTGTATCTGTGTGTGTGTGTGTGTGTGTGTGTGTGTGTTTGATTTTTTTTATTTGTTTTTTTTTCCTTTTTTGTTTAGTTTAGTTTTGTTTAAGATAGGGTTTCATGTCATGAAGCTGGCTTCAAACTTATATAGCAAAGATAACCTTGACCTCTTCATTAGCCTACTTGTTAAGCTAAAAATTAAGATATAAAATACCAAACTTAAACTCCATTCTAAAATATTTTATTCCATATTAAAATTTAAAAATTTTAATTTAGTATCCCTTTTCCTCTTGGAAATGCATTGCCCCTGATGGCAAGGTGTTTTCAAACTTTCTCTAAATATATATGAATTATTTGATAATAAAAATTGAAGAAATTAAAACTTCATATTAAGGAGGGAGATAAATACAGAAGAAGAAGCAGGGAAGTTAAACTAACAATAAATTTGTCTGAAAAAAAATCACAAGGTGTATATTATTATCTACCTAAATTACAAATAATACATGTCTGCATAAAAGTAAAAATAAGGTATTTTTTTTTAATTTTTGAAATTACAAATAGCTACGTCTCCCTTTCATTTCCTCTGTGCAAAACTTCTAATATAACTCCCATATCTGTCCTTCAAATCTATTGCCATTCTGTTTGCTGCTTGTTATTGCATGCATGCATTCATATGTATATGCATATATATTCCTAAAAATAACTGATTAAGTTCATATAATGTTACTTGTATGTATGTCTATCGTTGACTTTTGTCCTTGGACTGATACAAATTAAATAAAAGTTTTACATCTCAAATGACAATGTTTAACTCAGGAGCCATAGATTATCTGATAAAACCCCTAGACTGAACATGTTTCTCACTTTAAATTGTTGGCTGTGGTTGTCCAAGAGACTTCCCAATCATTATAGGTTATTACCCTTGAACATGGTTGCCTTTCAGTAGTCAAGTATCTGTAACTGAGGACACAACATATTTTAGACACAGGAACTAGAGAAAGTAATCTAGTTTTGAACTAGTATTCTCCGTGAGGACTAGCTGTTAAAGTGCCCGAAAGCACTATCCATGATTCCATAGGAAAAAAAAAAAATCTTCCAACACGCCTACCTATCCATGGCACCTCTGAATCACAAAAATGGTAGCATGGTGCAATGATGCGAAATGAAATGCTTACCGTTGTGGTATCCAACAGTGCTCTAGTTAAATTGAAGGGCCACTCAACAGAGGAGAAATCAGGCCTAGTACTGGAAACTTAGCCAGAGCCAGTATAGGCATGTATCTCAGAGAAAAATCATCACTGCCACTTTCCTAAGCCAACATAACTCCTAACTATATATGAAATATTTATCTTTAACCCACAACTACGTGTACAATAAGGCTTCCATCAAATAAATTTCAGTTTGTGGCTGAGCAAGACCATTAGAGAAAATCACAACTGAGCAAAGTACAGAGAACAAGAGATTATATGGTGGCCAGGCACAACTGATGCAGTTACAATATGATCCCTGTAGGGCTCAGGGATGGTTGTGGAAAGAAGGCACAGAAATTATAATAGTGAGAGAAATAGGAAATTTACTATGAGACTATATCTCCAAAAGATATCGGAGAGCTTGTGGAGGGGGCTCCAGTGAACCAGTCTGTGGACATGAGTATGGAAGACCTGGCCTCACCACTTGTCTGCAGTGAGGTGTAGTGTGTGGGGGAATAATGATCTTTCCAAACCCTCCTTACCCCTTTCCACTTGTGGTAGTCAGGAGAGCTGGCTCCAAAATAATGAGAACAGGAAAGCTGGTCCCAATCCTCACTGGAGGGAGAGTGGGCCCTGCACCTCACCTGTGCAAAACAGTAAAGCTGGCGCTGATGGCTAAGGCTTAGGTGAGACAGTGCAAAGGTTGTGAGACCTAGGGAGCTGGCCAAGCCCCTCGCAAGTTACAGGACCTGGGAGACTGAAAATCACAGTAGAGCTGGCTCTGGAGGTGTGAGTGCAGGTGAGTTAGAGTGAGGGTGTGAGAGCAGGAGAGCTGATTCGACCTACTTGTAATGGCAGCACTGAATGGTCTAGCTAAAGTAGAGATGGAGAGCTGAATCTGGTGGTAAGTGAGAGTTGTCAGGAAGTCAGGTCAGCTTGCAGCAAGCCCAAATACAGAGCATTGAGTTGGCCCATCCCAAAGTCTATGTCATCTGTAAACTGTTGGGGTGCTTGAAAGGGCCAGTCCTGCTGATCCAAAGCTATATCATCTGCAAGAGACAGTGAAACAAGATAACTGGGAAAAGTCCTGGTAAGGAGCCACTGTTGACATTGTCACATAAGCCAGAGATCTCAATCCAAACCAATGATTCATTGCAATGAAGATTAATGAACAGTGGGGTATATTGAGTGACACACTGTGACAGAATACAGCTTTCTAGATTTTATTTTATGTTGTTTTGTGTCGTGTGTGTGTGTGTGTGTGTGTGTGTGTGTGTGTGTGTGTGTCTGTGGATCTGTGTTCTTTCCTTATTTGGGGAGGGAGAACTTGCAACAGCAAAGAGCAGTTATGAGGAGATACCTGGGAGATGAGTGGGACTGGGGTGTATGACCTGAAACTCACAAAACATCAATAAAAAGTTAAATGAAAAGAAATGCCCAAGAGGCTCTACCCATGAAATCCCATCAACCTTGATGGTTAAACAAAATCTGAATAGCAATTATACAATCAACCTGCTTACAAGGAAGAGGAACATCTGTTATCATTTTTCTGTAATACTAGAGATCTGTTACTTGAAGAGAGAAAAATGATGTTTGTCTAGGACATTATTCAACTCTGCCTTTTTACTGGGGAATAGACACTGTTAATAATAAAGATTATTGTATATATTGGATATTAACCCTCTATCAGATGTAGGGTTGGTAAAGATCTTTTGCCAATCTGTTGGTTGTCGTTTTGTCCTATTGACAGTGCCCTTTGCCTTACAGAAGTTTTGTAATTTTATGAGGTCCCATTTGTCAGTTCTTGATCTTAGAGCAAAAGCTATTGGTGTTCTGTTCAGGGAATTTCCCCCTGTGCCCATGTGCTTGAGGCTCTTCCCAACTTTTTTATTTCCATTAGTTTCAGTGTATCTGGTTTCATGCAATGGTCCTTGATCCACTTGGACTTAAGCTTTGTACCAGGAGATGAGAATGGATTAATTTGCATTCTTCTGCATGTTAACCGCTAGTTGGACCAGCAGCATTTGTTGAAAATGCTATCTGTTTTCCCCTGCTGAGCTATTAAAAACATTGAATTAATGAAATTCATGGGAAATGGATAGAGCTAGAAAATGTCATCCTGAGTGACAAAAGAACACATATGGTATACACTCACAGATAAGTGAATATTAGCCCAGAAGCTCAGAATGCCACAAGATACAATCCACAGACCAAATGAAACTCAAGAAGAAGGACGACCAAGGTATGGATACTTTGGTCTTTCTTAGAAGGAGGAACAAAATACCCATGTTAGGAGATACAGAGAAAAAGTGTGGAGCAGAGACTGAAGGAAAGGCCATCCAGAGACTGCCACATCTAGGGATCCATCCCATTTACAGTCAGCAAACCCAGACATTATTAAGGATGCTGGGAAGTCTATGCTGAGAGGAGCATAATATAGCTGTCTCCTGAGGTGCTCTGACAGTGCCTAACAAATACAGAGGTGGATGCACTCAGCCTACCATTGGACTGAACACAGGGTCTCCAATGGAGGAGGTAGAGAAAGGACCTAGGGAGCTGTAGGAGTTTGCAGCCCCATAGAAGGAACAACAATATGAACCAACCAGTATTCCCCCCAGAGCTCAAAAGGACTAAACCTCCAACCAAAGAGTACACATGGAGGAACCCATGGCTCCAGCTGCATATGTAACAGAGGATGGCCTTGTTGGACATCAATGGGAGAAGAGGCCCTTGGTCCTATGTAGGCTCAATGCCCCAGTGTAAGGGATTGCTGGAATAGGGAAGCAGGAGTGGGTAGGTTGGTAAGCAGGGGGAGGGGGGACAGGATAGGGGGTTTGGGGAGAGGAAATCAGGAAAGGGGATACAATTTGAAATGTAAATAAAGAAAATAACTAATAAAAATAAATACATAAATAAATACATAAATAAAAGGATTATTATTGAAAGTTCCATATTGATTTCTGTCATTTTGTTGATATCCTTTTTGTATGTTCTAAGATTTCTCTTGAGGAAGTGTCCTAGCATTGTTGATTTATCTGCTCTGACAATTTCAGTATGTTTATACTTCTCTTTAATCTGAAGAATTCCCATTATCATCTGTAGAGCTAGTGTAGCAGTCATAGATTCTTTTAATCTGTCCTTATAATGAAAAGAATACAGTTCTTTATAAATTTTAATGGATAGTATCTCTGAACATTATAGTCTGAGTTTAAAGACATGATCTTACTGATCTTGGAATACATCTTTTTGTAAACTTCTGTTTTCAAAGTCTCTGTTGGGAAAGCAGAGGCTTTTCTGCTATGTCCACCTTTATAAATGAGTTGACTTTCTTGGAGCTTCCAATAAACTGTACAATGTGATTTTTTTTGTGTTTTAACTACAATATGTCAGGGTATTAGTCAGGTTCTTCTAGAGTCACAAAACCTATGGAATTAGTTTCTGACTCTGTCTTTGCCTGTCTGTCTGTCTATCTGTCTCTCTGTTTCTTTCTCACTCTCTCTCTCTCTCTCTCTCTCTCTCAGCTCAGCTCAGTTCAGTTCAGGACAGACAGTGCAGCATCTTGGCACAACTGTAGCTGCCAGAGCAGCAGCCCCAACAGCAGCAGAGGCAGAGAAGGAGGCACTTTCACATCCTCATGCACATTCCACTTCAGTTGAACCCTCTTGCTGGCCTGGAATGTGTAGGGAAATTATTGGAATTTTTTGGATATTTCCTTTATTTACATTTCAAATATGATCCCCTTTCCCAGTTTCACCCTCAGAAATCCCCTATGCCATACACCCTCCCCATGCTTCTATGAGGGTATTCCTCCACCCACACTCCAACTCCACTACCTCACATTTCCCCCAACATTGGGGCATTAAGTCTTCATAGGACCAGGGAACTCTTTTTTTCCCATTGAGGCCCAACAAGGCCATCATCTGCTACATATGCTGCTGGGGTCATGTGTCCCTCCATGGGTATTCCTTGGTTGGTGTTTTAGTCCCTGGGAGCTATGGGTGGTGGTGGGGTCTGGTTAATATTTTTGTTCTTCCTATGAGGTTGCAAACCCCTTCAACTCTTTGGATCCTTTCGCTAACACCTCCATTGGGGACCCTGTGCTCAGTCCAATGGTAGGCTGAAAGCATACAAGACTGTATTTGTCAGGCACTGGCAGAGACTCTCGAAAGACAGCTATATCAGGCTTCTGACAGCAAGCATTTGTTGGTATCCACAATAGTGTCTTGGTTTGGTAAATGTGTATGGGATGGATCCCCATGTGGGTCAGTCTCTGTATGGTCATTCCTTCTGTTTCTGATCCATATGTTTTCTCTGTATCTCCTCCCATGGCTATTTTGTTTCCCCTTCTAAGAAGGACTGAAGTATCCACACTTTGATTTTCCTTCTTCTTGAGCTTCATGTGGTCTGTGAATTGTATCTTGGGTATTCCAAGCTTCTGGGCTAATATCCACTTATCAGTGAGTGCATACCATGTGTGTTCTATTGTAATTGGGTTACCTCACTCAAGACATTTTGTAATTTTATCCATTTGCCTAAGAATTTCATGAAGTCATTGTTTTAAATAGCAGAATAGTACTACATAGGGTAAATGCACCACATTTTCTGTATCTATTCCTTTGTTGAAAGACATCTGGGTTCTTACTAGCTTCTGGCTATTATAAATAAGGGTGCTATGAACATAGTGGAGCATGTGTCCTTGTTATATGTTGAAGTATTTTTGGGGTATATGCCAAGCAGTGTGGTTTAGCTGGATCCTCAGTTAATACTATGTCCAATTTCCTGAGGAAACACCAGACTGATTTTCAGAGTGGTTGTAGCTGCTTGCAATCCCACCAGCAATGGCATAGTGTTCCTTTCTCCACATCCTTCCCAGCATTTATCTCCTGAGATTTTGATCTTAGTCATTCTAACTGTTGTGAGGTGGAATCTCAGGGTTTTTTTTTTTTTGGTTTTGTTTTGTTTTGTTTTTTATTGGTGGTTGTCCCAAGCTAATGTCTCGCCAGCAAGAACACACTCGGACAACCGGATTCTTCTGCAGCAAAGCTTTATTGCTTCATCAGGAGGAAGACCCCAACCCCGGAAAATGGTGCTGCTTATATACACCTGATTCATTGCTCGCCCATCGCCTCATTGCTACGCCCCAGGATGGGCAGTGACTTGGCACGATTTCACTCTTGCACCTGCGCACATTGCTTGTTTACCAGTTAGGCGCAGCGGAAGCCTGAGCCATCTTGTAATGGCGATTGCTCACGGCTCTCCACAGGTGGTTCCCTAATGACTAAGGATGTTGAGCATTTCTTTAGGTGCTTCTCGGCCATTCCAGTTTCATCAGTTGAGAATTATTTGTTTAGCTCTGTACTCAATTTTTAATAGGGTTATTTGATTCCTTGGATTCTAACTTCTTGAGTCCATTGTATATATTGAATACTTGCCCTCTACCAGATATATGTGTATGGGATGGATTCCCATAGGATTGGTAAAGATCTTTTGCCAGTCTGTTGGTTGCCATTTTGTCTTATTGCAATGTCCTTTGCGTTACAGAAGCTTTGCAATTTTATGAGGTCCCTTTTGTCTAATTTTGATCTTAGAGCATAAGTCATTGGCGTTTTGTTCAGGAATTTCCCCCTGTGCCCATGTGTTTGAGGCTCTTCCCCAATTTCTCTTCTATTAATTTCAGTGTATTGGAATGTCTTGCAGGCTGCAGTCCAACTAATTTACCAGAGTTCAGCTCTGAATGGAAAGTTCAAGAATCTAGTTGTTTCTCAGTTCCACAAGGGTGGATATTTCAACTGGAATTCTATATAGACTGAAATTATTAAGAAATGGGCTTTAGTGAAGTAGCAGATGTGCTAGCAAAGTGCTATGGTAAAAATGACCATCCTACCAAAAGCAATCTACAGATTCATTGCAATCCCCATAAAAAATAGCAATACAATTTGTAACAGACTTTGAAAGGACAATTCTTAACATCATAAGCAAAGCAAAAAGAAAACAATGGTAGCCCAAACCATCTTGTACTGTAAAATAATTTCTGGAAGCTCACAATCACTGATCTCAATTTTGTACTCCAGTGCTATAGTGACGAAACCCACATGGCATTTGTATAAATGCTGAAGAATACATAATGTACAGGATAAGGATAAATATAAAGTGTTTGTGTTATTTTTCTCTTGTCGAACTAGTATTCAGGGATGAATTTCTATGTCTGATTTTTTTTTTATAAGATGCTGCTACTGCCTGATCTAGTTGTCAATATCCAGTATCATACCATCTGTGGCTAGTGCTCTGATGCCTTCTGATTCTCCCTTATATTTTATATGTCCTGATACTTCTACTGAGTCCACACCTGTTGTGGATTTCCACTAGTGTAGAATTATTATCACTTCTTTTCCTGAATGTAGACTTGTGTTACAAGTTTTAGAATTCTTGGCCTATAATCCACACCCTAGATTGGCTCAAAATTCCCTGGACTAATGGCCTGTCATAAAATAGCATTTATCTACACTTTTAAATAATTTATGGCATTATGCAGTATATTAATTAAAGTTTCTCAATTATTTTGAATTAAATTCTCACTTTATTTTAATATCAGACATATAATGAAAGTGTTAAATTGTCACTGGGAACATATTTCCAGTTATTTCTTTCTTTATTTCTTTCTCTTTGATGTTTGTATATGTGATTTTACTTGCTTTTCATATTACTGTTAGGTTGTACACAGTCAAAAGACAATGTGCAGGTTCTGAATGTTATTATATGTCAAAACTATTAGTTGTTTTTTTTTAGGATATAGATATTGTTCATTACACATTATGTATAGTTTTGCAAACCCAAATTCTGGTATAATAGATAAAATAATGACATAACTTTGTATTGTAATATAAAGTAGAAAATCAAAATCTACTTGTCTTCTGCCTCACTTTTTCTCTCTCTTCTTACATCCCACCTTCTAACTTCTCCATCATCTTCTAGAGGCATCATTGCAGAAATGACAAATTTACCATGTGAATATTTAGCAGGCTGGCTTTCATTATGTGGATAATAAAGAAATATAGTTTATATCTGCAACCATAAATTATAACATACAATATAGAAAATATATTCTTATTGTTTACTTAGCTATAATCATATTTGATGGCATATAGTAATTATCTACACAGTAAAAAAGATAGTTCAATTTTAATTTTTTAAAGAACATCCAAAGTGTATTAACCCAAAAATATCACTCCATTCAATGAACTCCAAAGCAACAGAATATATAGAGACTTCTGCATGCAAATTCACAAGGAGGGTATGTGACCAGTGTAGTGGCCTATGCAAAAGATTATGGATTGAGCAAATGCGATGTGCATAAAGAAAATATTTATTTAGACTTAGAAACAAATTGAATTATATATACTCTTTTGGAGAAAAAGTGGTGGATATGGAGTTCATCTTATTAAATAAAATAACACACAAATTTTACTTTTTGCTCCATACCCAGAATATAAGCTTAAATAGATGTTTGTGCCTGCACATATATATATATATATATATATATATATATGCACACATACACATACACACACATTGAGATCACAATAAAATGGAATCTATGAAGTCAATGTACAAAATAGAAAAATAAAATATTTTTATAATATATATAAATGTAAGGAGTTTGTATGTGAGAGAGAGATAAAATAAGAAAAGTAGATTATAATAGTAAAACTTACTGGAGTAAAAGAAGTGGTCATTGGCAAAAAAAAAGCAGGGCATATGCTATGTTTACGAAATGTCATAATGAAACATCATTTTGTACAATAACTTGAATTGACTAATATTTTAATAACGTAGAAAACATCCATTCAAAACATTTCTTCTAATTCCTCAAATTTGTTTATGGAGTATATTTGTAAAATAATTTATTGCATTTTATGTGTAATATTTGGCTTGCATATCTGTACATGCCTTCCTACTTTTATGGACAGATAAGAATTGGGCATCAGATCTCTTGAAACTAAAATTACAGATAATCTTGAGCAATCATGGAAAGACAACTCAAGTCTTCTATAAGAGATAAACACTGTTTTATTTGATGATTAATCTCTACCCCTGGTTGAATATAATTTTATCCTGGACAGAATTTGCCCATGCTTGATACCTGCTAGATTGCTAGAAATTAGAAGTCTAGGATAGAACCAACGATAACTGGCAAAAATAAAAATATGAAACCTAGGTCAATATTCTGCTATACTCACATATTCGTGCCCTTCCTTGAACAGTTGATGGGAGCAGACGTAGAGACCCACAGCCAAATTAGGACCAGTTTAAGAAACCCCAGAGAAGCCGGGCGTGGTGGCACATGCCTTTAATCCCAGCACTCAGAGGCAGAGGCAGGTGGATTTCTGAGTTCGAGGCCAGCCTGGTCTATAAAGTGAGTTCCAGGACAGCCAGGGCTATACAGAAAAATCCTGTTTCAAAAAACAAACAAACAAACAAACAAACAAAACAAAATAAAAAACAAAAACAACCAACAACAACAACAACAAAAAAGAAACCCCAGAGAAGAAGAGTGGAAGGGTTTGAGGACAGAGGAATAGGGTACACCAGAAGAACACAGTCCAAAGTATAAAGTAGGGTTCATAGGGACTCACAGAGACTAGCATGGGTCTGTGCTATGTTCTCTGCTAATATATTGTAGATATTTAGCTAATAGGTTTTTGTGAGATTATTAACAGAGGAAATAAGGTTTTATGGTCATTTGAATAAAAGTAGCCTCCATATGCCTATAGGATGTAGCACTATTAAGAGGTGTGGGTTTGTTGAGGTAGGTGTGGCTTTGTTAGAGGAAATATATCACTTGGCATAGGTAGGCTTTTGTTTTATTTTGGGTTTTTTTGTTTGTTTTTTGTTTTTTGTTTTTTTGGTTTTCATTTTATTGTTGTTTTGTTGTTGCTGTTGTTGTGGTTGTTGTTGTTTTCATGTGTTGCCATTGTCATGTTATCACTTCACAGCAATAGAAACCCTAATTAAAAGCTGGTATCAGGAACTGGGTTATTGCCGTGATAAGCCTGACTTTTTATTTGCTGGAATGTAGATTTGGAGGCTTTAGATTAGAAAAGGAGATGTATACACTTTCATGAGAGTTTCATGGGCCATAAGAGAAGGACCATGGAAGAGAATGATGCTGAGGGTGATTTGAACTATGGAAGCCAACTCAAGATATTTCAGAGAAGAATATTTGTATGTGGCTTAGAGACTCTTCTGATATTTTCATAAAGAATGTGTTTGCTCTCATCCCTTGCCCCTCAAAAATCTATCTGAGATTAAGTTGAAGAGTTTGGAATTAATTGTTTTTGTAGAGGATATTTCAAAGTAGCCAGGTGTGATCTGTGATCCACAGTTATTAGTAACCATATTTATGCATATCCATAATGAAAAAGAGATAGGTGGGCCAAGAATAATACAAAATGTTCAATTTCTGAAGAAACAATTTACCAGGAAGTATAATGAAGCTAAATCATGTGCTTAAGGAGATAAATAGATAAAGAAAAAGGTGATGTGAAGTAAAATAAAGGAAGTGGCATCCTGCAAGCAATAGCCCACCCAGCTAAGCTTCTAACTTTTGAAAAGAAATCTTTAGATTGGGTATAATGCTAAAGTTCCCAACATCTTTAATCCTAGAAGCAGAGGAAGGTGGGTCTCAGAGTTTGAAGCCAGCTTAGTCTACAGATCAAGTTTCAGGATTGTCAAGCTTAGGCAATGAATGAGAAGATGGAAAACAAAAAGCTGATGAAGATACAATTGAACAATGGGGCCATGTTCCAGCCTCCTTGCAGCAGGACTTACTTAGTAGCTTCATCCTTGTTGTTTTCACCTTAGAGTCAAGGATAGAAGAAAGGGGATTATGGATCTGTCCATAACTAAAGAAATCCTTTGAGGCCAGACATATTCCAGTAGTGTCTCTATATGGAGGCCTAGACAGGCCATTGTGTGAAGCTGTGAAAATGAAGCCTTAATTTTCCAGAAGATTAGAGACATCAAAGCCCTGGGACACCTGTCAGAGAAAACTGCCAACAGCCAATGGAACCAGCCCAAGAGAAAGAAGTGTGCTGCAATAAACCAAGCTGAAAGGAGTTGGAGATCTGAAGAACATTTTGACATCAGATATGGAGATTCTGGTTTTGGAGATTTCCCAGCTGATGTTTGGTCTTGCTTTGGTCCAATGTTTTATCACTATGCTCCCTCTCTCCCTTCTGGAATTGTAATCTATTTGCTGTGCCATTATATACTGAAAGTATGTGATTTGTTTTTCACATTGATGTCACAGTTGAGTAATTGCAGGAGTTTCAAAGAGATTTTGAACTTTGGATTTTGAACAAGATTGTGACTTACACACTGGAAACTTTTGAAGTTGGACTAAGCATATTTTTTTAGTCATACTATAGTTTCAACCCTATGGGATCCAGATAGTGGACTGTGATAATTTGAATAAAAATGGCTTCCATAGACACACATGGAGTGACATTATTTGTCTGTATGGCCTTGTTGGAGTAGGTGTGACCTTTTTAGAACAAACATTTCACTGAGGTTGAACTTTGAGATCTCAGATGCTCAAGCCAAGTAGAGTGTTGCTGCCTATGGATCCAGATGTAGAACACTCAGTTATATGTCTGTTTGGAAGACCCATGCTTCCCACCATAATGACAATGGACTAATCCTCTCAATTGTGAGCCAGCCCCAATTGTTTGTTTATTTGTTTGTTTGTTTTTTATAAGAGTTGCTGTGGTCATGATGTCTCTTCTCAGCAGTATAAACCCTAACTAAGAAAATACATCTGACTCTTGCCTTCTCTTGAGATCCTTCTACTCCTGCTGGCTTGCCTTGAAAAGGTGGTTTGTAACTAGTCTTATTGTAACTTGTTTTGCCATGAGCCCTTCAATTTTCTATAGGGAAACAAAGAAATAGTGGATGTGGGAAAGAGGTCATATAGTGGGCATGGAAGGAATTGGGAGAGGGGAGAATTTCATATGTTATATAAGAGAAGAATAAATCACAAAAAAATAAATAAAACTTGAAATATATGAAAAATGTCTATTAATATATGAGCCCAAAACCACCCTTTTTGTGCCAGGCAGTAGTGACACATGCTTTTAATACCAGCACTTGGGAGGCAGAGGCACGTGGATTTCTGAGTTCAAGGCCAGCCTAGGCTACAGAGTGAGTTCTAAGACAGGGCTACACAGAGAAACCCTGTATCAAAACAAATAAACAAACAAGCAAAAACAACCCCTCACACACACTTTTTGTTTATTTTAATGACACTTTTTGAAATGTCTTTTTAAACTTAAGACTTGCAAAGGACAGCCTCCAAAGGTGCTGCTGTGGTGCAAGGCTTTTAGCACGAGTCTCAAATGTTTGTGAATTCCTCTTTACATAAGTGTACACAGGACAAAGAGTTCCCTTTTCAATAATCTGAGTATGGCATAAAAGATAGTTAGGTCAGAAAACCTGGCTTCCATTTCTCTTGCACATTCTCCATAATACTTGTCTTTTAACTGATTTGTGAGGCCAGTTATCATGGTATAAGGTGACCCTATAGGTATGAAAGTAGGATTATGTGCCAAGAATCTAATGACTTCTAACCATAGCTGGGAAAGCTCTGAAATTTAGTCCAACCAGCATGAAAATAACTCTTCATAATAAAATATATGTGTGAATGGGCTTTCTATCAGATCCTTATTCTATTAGGATTTGACAGGATATCTACTAAAGTAGACATTCTGAGTGCACTCATATAAGAGAACAAGAAAACCCAATTCTGGAGACTAAAACTACAGAGCAATTAATCATGTTGTTATGAATAGTATATTAAGTAATATGCCATTATGATATATTTGACTTCTGACCTAACAAAACCATGTCACTTTGAAGATATCATATTTTAAATACAATGTTAAACAGTTGAATTTAAATTTCATATTCTTTAAATATCCTTTGTCATCATTTTGTTTGCTTATTCTTTTTTCTTTCTAGACCTGCTGCTAAAATTATCTTTCAACTGTTAAGAAGATACTGAATTATTATCTTTGGTAAAACTCTTTTCTTTCAATTAATTTACTTTATTTGTGACAACTTATAGCAAATATACTATCACTATTTGTAAAGTACTAATAATTAAGTCTCCTGGTACTTATAATTTTTCAAATGCAAGCTATCTCAAAACATAGACATAAAAATGTCATTCATTCCAGCGTCTTCTGGGATGTCCCTTAGTCTGAAGACAATTTATTTCAAACAAGCTAAGTGTACCACACTCTGGGAAGTTGAAATAGTCTTATTTTTCTCTTAAGCAAATCATCAGAGGCTGTCAATTGTTTTTTGTTGGTTTTATTCGATTCATCTGAGATATTCATTCTAGGAATGAAAATATAAATATACATTAAAAATACTGAGCAGTTTTACAAATAATAAGCCCCTAGTTGGATACAGCCTTTAAATCTACAGCACAATAGTGCTAACAGACTAAAGAAAGAATGCAGCAGTGTAGTGATTCACTTTTAAAAAGCTGCTTCATAGACCACAGACAGGAACAAATCCATTTCTGTAATTTTCAGAAACACAAAAGCATTTATTCTCCTCATTCTTATTTTGTCCTGGTTTGAGTCCTTTTTCTCAGCTGGGAAGAATGCTGTTTACTTTTGCAGTCACTGCCATTCTATCATTGCTTTTAATCTTTGCACTAGAGTCTAGACTTCTGAACTTGAAAAGATGGTTCCTTAGCCCCTGGGGAAAGAAGAAGAACTCCTGAAAGCAACTCTATCTCAGGAAGTTCATACTTTTTAACTTGCAGCAGAAGAATATCTTTGTTTAATGGAACACTGAGAGCCTGTATAAACTTCCCAGTCTCACATAGTTCCTTCTGGCTCAGAAGGGAACAGGAAATGTAAGGATCAAGGACAAGTCCCACCCATCATCTTGGAAATAGGAAATCAAAGTGATTCAGAATCTGAATCAAAAAGGAAGAAATTTAACATAACTAATTTTAGAAAAGAAAATTTAACAGTGTAAATTTGAAGTTAGGCATTTTTATTCAGCCTTTCCATAATAAATCTTTTGTCAATAAGCACAATGGGCTGTTGTAGGGGCTTTAAACAAAAATTATTTCCTTTTATAAAGCTTTGGATACTTACAAAAACTTACTGAATAGTTCAGTATATAAAACAAGAAAATTGGTACTCTTTCAAATCCTTTCTACTACAAAGAACATTGAATTTTCATTTAACAACAGGAGGACTTGGTACAAAAAGTTTGTTCATAAAATGATACTTTTCTTGAATATTGGCTCTCAGAAAAGATTGAAAAATCTGGAAAAAAAGAGGAAAGAAAAGGAGAGCTATCAAATAGAAGCAGAAATGCAGACATGTACTGAGCTGAAAGAGGATCTCAGTGGGTAGTGTGGGAGCATATCCTGCAACAAGCTCTAGCTTTGGTCTCCTCAAGCACATAAAAGCAGAACCAATTGAGAATGATTGTCATTCTAGCACTCAGATGTAGAGAGAGTAAGATAAAGCTACACAGAGAATGTGATGTTTTTCTGGATTGCATAAGACCATCTCAAAACAACCACCACAACAAAATAAATAATTACAAGATAATAATAATGTTCAAGATTTCTTCATTTTAATGTAAGCACAAGCCCTATGAGGGAGATACTGTATTTACATCCCACAGATATAGGAGACAACAAACATAAAAACTATTTCTCTCTCCTTCCATACTTCGCAGCTCCTCCTATCCATCTCTGTCTCCCCCAAAATTCACTTGCATCAATCTCCTCTTCAAAAGGGCAGCTGTCCAAGAGATGGCAGCCAAACAAGACAAAACAAGATGTAATAAGATGGGCTGGAGAGATGACTCAGCAGTTAAGAACACTGACTGCACTTTCAGAGGTCCTGATTTCTAGTCTCCCAACCATCTGTAATGGGATCTGATGCCCTCTTCTGGTGTGTCTGAAGACAGCTGCAGTGTTCTCATAAACATAGAATAAAAAAGTCTATCTTTGAAAAAAAAAAAAAAGATGCAATAAGACAGTTCAAAAGTCCTTATATGAAGACGGGACAAGGTACCCCAACTGGAAGAAATGAGTTCCAAAATTAGGCAAAAGATTTAGAGATACAACTGTACCACTGTTAGGACTCCCACAGAAATACCAAGGTAAGAAACACAATATATGCACAGATTGCACATGCAGAGCAAGGCAGGACCTGTGCTTAACTTTTCAGTCTCTGTGAGCCCATATGAGCTCTGCTTAGCTGTTCAGTGGGCCATGCTCCCCTGGTATCCTCCATATACTCTGACATATAAAATGTTTTTTTCCCTGCTGTTTCACAGGGTTCCCTGAACTCCAAGGGGAGGGACCTGAGGATGACCTCCAATTTAGACATTCTCTACATAATGTCTGGATGTTACTCTCTAAACCTGCTCTCATTTTACTGCCAAATAGTGTTTATCTGACTTGAGAAGGTCCTATCTATGGTTATAGCAGAATATCATTAAAATCATTTCATAGATATTCGTTCCAGTTGTGTTTATGTCTACCCTAAATCCCTGGTTTATGCAATCTCTGGTTCCTGGCCATCCAGACAATACAATGCATTGACTTCTCCTGGTGTAGACATCAGGTAAAACAAATATTGGGAAGTCACACCCACAAGTTCTGTACCACTATTTCCCCCAGTTCATCTTAGAAGTTAGACAGAGTGTAGGTTGAAGTTTTAGGCTATATTGGTATCCAGGTTTATCCTTTAATAGCCTGAAGAATACTTTATTCTGCCAAAGAGATTAGAAAGTAGGGTGAAGATACCAGGTTACATTCTGTGTGGATGTTGTTCTTAGCATTGGAACAAGCTGACAAGCTTCAGAGAGATACTATCTTAGCATCAGCCTAAGTTGTTTAAGGATATTGAGTGGACCACAACACTGGAAGCCTTCTATGGCTACAAAAGAAGGACAATTCAGATTTTCTAAGCTACATTACCAGGGATGTTGACTAGTGATGTCTTTTTAGATTCCAGGAAGTTTCTGCTGCACTAGGTTTCCACACTGACCCCAACATGATCCCCAATTGCAACTGTCTCTCTGTCTCTCAATGCATTTTCTCCAACATTCCCCTCCATCTGATTTCTTCCCTTCCTTCCCAAACTGTCCCAAGTCATCCTGCTAAGTCTATACTGATTCTACTTTTAAGAAAGACCCATGTTTTCCCACTGTAGTTGTCATTCCAACCTAACATCTCTGGGTCTATGGATTATAGCTTGATTATTATTACCTAACAGCTAATATTCACTTACAAGTGAATAAATACCAAATTGTTTTCCTCAGTTTGGGTTACCTCACTCAACATTATTTTTTCTAGTGCATTCCATTTGCCTGCATATTTTGTGTCATTTCTTAGACTATAGAATAATACTCCATTGTATATATGTAGCCTAATTTCTTTACCAACTTTTCACTTGAAAGACATCTCAGATGTTACTAAAGTTTCTGGCTATTATGAATAAAGCTAAAATCAATATATAATTGAACATATTTCTCTGTGATAGAATAGAGCACCCTTTGGATATATGCACAAGAGTGGTAAATTTGTTTCATGAGGTAGAATGATTCCCAGTTTTTGATTTGTATAATGTCTTTACAAGTTTGAACTCCTACTAGCAATGGAGGTATGATCCCTTTGTTCCACATCCTTACTTGTGTGATTCATCTTATCCATTATGACAGATATAAAATGAAATCTCAAAGTTATGTTGATTTACATTTCCCTGATAGTTGACATTGAACATTTTATTAAGTGTTTCTAGGCCATTTGAGATTCCTCTATTGAGAATTCTCTGTTCAGATATGTACCCTAGACCTTTAGTTGAATAATTTGGTTCTTTGGTATTTAAACTCTTCAGTTCTTTATACATTTTGGATATCAATCATACATGTCATGTAGAGTTTGAATAAAACTGTTTCCCATTCTCAAGACTTTCTCTTTTTCTGACCAATGTTGCCATTTGCCTTACAGAAGATTTTTAAGTTCCACGTGGTTCTATTTCCCCACATGTTCTCCTATTAGGTTCATTGTTACAGTCTTTGATTCACTTGGACTTGAGTTAGTACAGGGACATAAATATGGAATTATTTGAAATCTTTCTGATCAGACAATCCATTTGACAAGCTCTATTTGTTGAATTATTTACTTTCTTTTTTTTCAGTGTGTATTTCTGTTTCTTTATCAAAACTAGGTGCATATATGCATGTAAAGTTTTGTCTCAGTATTCAATTCAATTCTAGCATCTATTTTTATACCAATAGCATTTTTATGGAGACAGTCTTGAACCTGTTCTTTTTTTTTTTTGTAGCAAGGCTACAAAATGATAATATTTTTTTATTAAGATAATCCTAACAATGTGTGAGGATAGGAGATTTTTCCATCTTTTTAAATCATATTTAATTTCGTTCTTCAGAGACTTGAAGTTTTATGGTGTTTGGTTAAAGTTGCCTGTCTTAGTCAGGGTTTCTATTCCTGCACAAACATCATGACCAAGAAGCAAGTTGGGGAGGAAAGGGTTTATTCGGCTTACACTTCCATACTGCTGTTCATCACCAAGGGAAGTCAGGACTGGAACTCAAGCAGGTCAGAAAGCAGGAGCTGATGCAGAAGCCATGGAGAGATGTTCTTTACTGGCTTGCTTCCCCTGGCTTGTTCAGCCTGCTCTCTTATAAAACCAAGATTACCAGCCCAGAGATGGTCCCACCCACATGGGGCCCTTCCCTGTTGATCACTAATTGAGAAAATGCCATACAGTTGGATCTCATGGAGGCATTTCCTCAACTGAAGATCCTTTTTCTGTGATAACTCCAGCTGTGTCAAGTTGACACAAAACTAGCCAGTACAATTGACCCCTTGTAAACTTGACACACAAACACGTCACTAGTAAGCCTCAACCCTTAATTTCTTATTCATCTCCAAGATCTAAACAACTTTAAAAGTCCCACAGTCTTTACATATTAAAAGTCAATCCCTTTAAAATGTCTACTATCTTTTAAAATCCAAAGTCTTTTTACAAATAAAAGTCTCTTAACTGTGGGCTCCACTAAAATAGTTTCTTCCTTCAAGAGGGAAAATATCAGGGCACAGTCACAATCAAAAGCAAAAATCAATCTCTAACCATCCAGTGTCTGGGATCCAACTCACGATCTTCCTGGCCCCTCCAAGGGCTTTGGTCAATTCTCCAGCCATGCCCTTTGTAGCACATGCATTGTCCTCTAGGCTCCAGATGCCTGTACTCCACTGCTGCTGCTCTTGGTTGTCATCTCATGGTACTGGCATCTCCAAAACACTGCATGACAACTTTAGTCCTGGGCCATCAATTGCAACTGAGGCTGCAACTTCACCAATGGCCTTCCATGGCCTCTAACAGTGCCGAGCCTCAGCTGCTCTGTGTGACCCCTTCATGCCTTCACAACCAGTACCAACTGGGTGACCCTTACACATTACCAAGTCTGGCTGCAGCAGGAGTACAACCTTGGCTATCTCTGGAACACAACCTCTTTGTGCTTTCAGAAAACACTTCCCAGAAAAATGTCACCTCCACAATGCTGGTCTCTTCTTAATCACTGCCAATTTCTTTTTTTTTTTAATTTTTAATATTTTTATTACGTATTTTCCTCAATTACATTTCCAATGCTATCCCAAAAGTCCCCAATACCCTCCCCACCCACTCCCCTACCCACCCATTCCCATTTTTGGCCCTGGCGTTCTCCTGTACTGGGGCATATAAAGTTTGTGTGTCCAATGGGCCTCTCTTTCCAGTGATGGCCGACTAGGCCATCTTTTGATACATAAGCAGCTAGAGTCAAGAGCTCCTGGGTACTGGTTAGTTCATAATGTTGTTCCACCTATAGGTTTGCAGATCTCTTTAGCTCCTTGGTTACTTTCTCTAGCTCCTCCATTGGGAGCCCTGTGATCCATCCAATAGCTGACTGTGAGCATCCACTTCTGTGTTTGCCAGGCCCGCATAGTCTCACAAGAGACAGCTATATCTGGGTCCTTTTAGCAAAATCTTGCTAGTGTATACAATGGTGTCAGCGTTTGGAAGCTGATTATGGGGTGGATCCCTGGCTCCAGCTAACCAGCATCAATAGTCCCAGTAATGCAAAAGTTTCACTTTAGTTGTTCCGGTATCTTGTTAATCACAGCCGATTCTTCATCCCCAGCTAACCAGAACCACAGAATTTTCCCAATCAAAATCGCAATGGCCCTGAAAAAGTTTTTAATTTTCCCTCTGAAATTTCACAAGCCAGACCTCCATCTTCTGCACTGTTCTCATCATTATCTTCGAAACTTCTACACAACATCTGACAGAACTCTTAACAACAAATGGATCTTCAAGCCCAAAGTTCCAAAGTCCTTCCACAGTCCTCCACAAAACATGGTCAGGTTGTCACAGGAATACCTCACTATGCTGGTACCAATTTGTCTTAGTCAGGGTTTCTATTCCTGCACAAACATCATGACCAAGAAGCAAGTTGGGGAGGAAAGGGTTTATTCGGCTTGCACTTCCATACTGCTGTTCATCACCAAGGAAAGTCAGGACTGGAACTCAAGCAGGTCAGAAAGCAGGAGCTGATGCAGAAGCCAGAGAGGGATGTTCTTTACTGGCTTGCTTCCCCTGGCTTGCTCAGCCTGCTCTCTTATAGAACCAGCCCAGAGATGGTCCCACCCACATGGGGCCCTTCCCCCTTGATCACTAATTGAGAAAAAGCCTTACAGTTGGATCTCTTGGAGGCATTTCCTCAACTGAGGCTCCTTTCTCTGTGATAACTCCAGCTGTGTCAAGTTGACACAAAACTAGCCAGTACATTTGCCCAAGATATATATGTTTTAAAAATGGAATTAGCAAGCCATTTTGCTGAAAGTGTTTTTCAGATAAATTTCCTTAATTGAATTCTCAGGATTATTTATACATACTATTATAATGTCTGAGAAAAGCAATAATTTGATGTCTTTTTTTGCAATTCATGTCCCCCTGATCAACTTCAGTTATGTATTTCTCTGGCTAAAACTTCAAGTCCTGTATTGAACAGAAATGGAGAGAATGGGCAACTTTGTCTTGCTCCTTAGCCTAGAACCTTGAATATCATAAAAAAAATTAAGATCTTTTATGTTATTAAAAATATGTAGCAGATGATGGCCTTATCTTGCATCAATGGTAGGAGAGGCCCTTGAATCTGTGAAGGCTTGATGCCCAAGTGAATGGGAATACCAGAGTGGTGAGATAGGAATGTGTAGGTGGGTGGGGGAGCATCCTCATAGAAGCACAGAGAGGGGAGATATAATGAAAGTTTGTGGAGGGGAAACCAAGACAGAGGATACTATTTGAAGTGTAAATAAATAAAATATCCAATAAATATTAAAAAATATAAAAGTGTATATTTGATAATTTTTAGGTAATCTAATTTCAGCTCTTTTGATGCTAATAAATAAATATCATACAAATAGATTTCATAAATAATAACAGAAGAAAATATAAGTCAAAATTAAGGTAAATTCTTTGCCTTTCAAATACAACATTCTGGCAAATAAATGGATATAGCAAAACTTATTTACAAATTTGTTAATTATTTTAAACAGATTCCAATTACAGTTAATTTAATATAAAATATAAAATATAATTAATACTGTATCATTAGTTTGGGCTTCTTTTGCTGTGGTCAAACACTTTGACCAAAAGCAATTTTAGGAGAAAATTGTTTATTTCATTTATATCTTTTATTACATCATCCATGAAAATTAGTATACAAAATCAGACAGGAACAGAGTAGCAGGAGCCGATACAGAGGCAATTGAGTGGTGTAGCTTACTGGCTTGTTCTCCATGATTTGCTTTTTCTGTTTTTTTATAACACTCAGGGCTACCAATCTGTTCAGATACCTGTAATCACAGCTGACCATATCCATACACAAATAAATATAATTTAAAAAATATTTTAAAAACCCCAAGCCAGAAATAATTATGGAAGAAAATAAAAAAAACAGACTTAAAAAATAGTTTGCCCAAAAATTTTTTGATGAAAAAATTATTAATCACAATAAACAAATTGTTAAAAAATAAAATACAAAGATCATCAAATAGATTTTTGATATTACTAGGGTGTTTAAAAGACATAAATCCTAATACAAGTACTCAAAACAAAAACCAAGAGTCAGAACAAAATGTTTCAAGACAATATTAGATACAATTTTCATGTTTTTATTCTAAGTTTTTTGACTAGCTTAATATTTCAAGTACTACAAATTTTAAGATCTATCAGTACAACAAAATGATAAGAAAGATATTTAAATAAGTAGTTATGAGGAGAAATTTAAGCTTTTTTCTTCTTAACATATATTCTAAAAATATAGTTTATATATAGACCAAAATAACTAGCTTAGCTTATGATATATTCACATACTTTTCAGACAAATATGAGTGTTATATATTTTTTGAAAAATAGAAAAGAAGTAAAAGAATTGAACATAGTTTACACTATAAGGATACATTTTAATTAATACCAGTATTTATAAAGTGCATGAAAGAAAGAAATTTAATTTTATTTTTCACTCTACTATAAGATGAAGACATATACCTGAAATATAGTAAGCTTGAGAAAAATATCTGTTACTAGGACAAATGAAATAAAATTTCTTTACTTTTTCTGAGTTTTTCAAGACAGGGTTTCTTTGTATAGTCCCGGATGTCCTGGAGCTCACTCTGTAGAGCAGGCTGGCCATGAACTCAGAAATCGACCTGGCTCTGCCTCCCAAGTGCTGGGATTAAAGGCATGTGCCACCACTGCCCAGTGAAATAAAATTTCTATATTGCAGATTCTTTCTGCTTTTCTATTCTGGTGAGCCACATCTATACTATATCTAGACAACAGCCCTACTAAGAAACATACATTTTATATTGTCCAGGCTTGATGAATCACCGAAATTCCCTGTTTAAACCACCTCCAATCTTAGGTGTAACTTTCATTGCACAACCTGTACTTGGACTTATGCCAAAGACCAGCCTCAGCTTAGAGAGAGATTTCTGAGGAAAGAGCATTTAGGAGTGACAGAGCAATGATCGGCAGTCAACCATGGCATACAAGCTGAAATTCCCACTGCGCCTGGTCCTAAACTTATTCTGTCTCAGGCTAATCTGATATCCAGGGATTGACATCCCTTTGTATTTTTCTGATAAGCTGGTTTATTAGTGCAGCTGAATTTTTCCTTGAGGTCTGTGAAGCCCCTCATATAATTCATATTTCATCCTTATATTTTAGAGAGTTGAGAAATCCTTTTTTAAGAATCCTGATTATTATTTTTTAATTTTTTAATTTTTCCCACAGCCTTAAGAGCTATTCTGAGGGTCACAACATTCAATCATTTTGCTAAGGACACTAGATAGACTTTCCCTTCCCAGAGTTTTGCTATCTCTGAATACTATAGTCATTAACCTTGCAGAGAGGACCTTTCCCCTATTACCTTGGCAAGGAGAATTTTTCCAGAAGTAGGAGCATAAAGTAAATTATAGACATTATTATGCAAACAAGCCTCATGCCTAGAAATCATCTACACTGGTGGAGGCCTATGCATTGGTAGCTCTTCTTTCTGTGTGCAAACTGTGTCACAGCATCTTTTCCAAAGTAATCATGCAGAATTCTGAATTTCTCACTCCACTTCTGTTTTAATTTGTGATTGCAAATGTCAATTAGTGTAGTTGTTAAGAACATGACTTGCTTGATGCTGCCTAGAAAGAAAAACAAAGCCATTAAGAGAAAAACAACAACAACTGCAATTCCTCCATTTATCACAAGGTCATCCAGGAAGATGAAAGGTGCAGTCATGAACAGCAGAGGAAAAGCTACAGACATGTCCTCAATAGAAGTGGATCCCACTCTAGAGTTACTAATATACATGATCTAATGATGCCAGGAATCCATATCCAAAATGAAATTAGAATTGTCCCAAAGCCCCTTTTAAGGAGACTGAATTTTAGACCAGTCACTCCAATGGGGTTATACCTACACAATGAAACAGCAAATGGCATTGAATTGAGAGCCTGATCTTATATTTTGAATTTGATTTTCCATAAATAAAACTGTTTTCTCTAAACAGTTGAGCCTATCCTGGAGTGTCCTGTTAATAGTCTCCTGGATCATGAATGGTATTGACACAATTTTGGATAATTTATGTACACAATGTTTTCTGTGAATCTCTTTAACCAGAGATGTAGCAGATAAGGCAAGGTTAGAAATCACACCTATTAATGTTGTGATCCCCAATATCAAGGATGTAGCAAATACTTTGTCTCCCATGAAAGCAAAAGTAACCTAATGTTAAGCCATTGTATCAAGGTTGGAAGAGCATAAGCCAGTAACATGAAGGTCTCTTCTGCACATCCAACTGGAGATGATAGATGAAAGAAAAGGACTATGAAGCCCAATATATCTTCATGATAAAAGCTTTGAAAAGGATTTGAGGAAAAGATTAGAGGGAAGTTACCTCAATATAATAAAGATTGTATATGCAAATATCATTTTAAGAGCAGAAAATTCATTATTAAAATCCAAAACCATCCAGGACCAAAATCTGGAAATAGAAACAATAAAGAAGTCACAAAGGGAGAAAACCCTGGAGATAGAAAACCTAGGAAAGAGATCAGGAGTCATAGATGCAAGCATCACCAATAGAACACAAGATATAGAAGAGAGAATCTCTGGGGCAGAAGATACCATAGAAATCACTGAAACAATAGTCAAAGAAAATGGAAAAAAAAACAAACAAAAAAACGCACCTAACCCAAAATATCCAGGAAATCCAAGACACAATGAGAAGAAAAAACTTAAGGATAATAGGTAAAGAAGGGGAAGATTTCCAAATTAAAGGGCCAGTAAATATATTCAACAAAATTATAGAAGAAAACTTCCCTAATCTAAAGAAAGAGATGCCTATAAACAAAAAACCCACGGAACTACAAATAGACTGGACCAGAAAAGAAATTGCTCCTGTCACATAATAGTCAAAACACCAAATACACAAATCAAAGAATATTAAAAGCAATAAGGGGAAACTGTCAAGTAACATATAAAGACAGACCTATCAGAATTACACCAGACTCCTCGTCAGAGACTATGAAAACTAGGAGATCTTGGGCAGATGTTATACAGACCCTAGGAGAACATAGATGCCAGCCCAGGCTACTAAACCCAGCAAAATTCTAAATTACTATTGATTAAAAAAAAACAAAACTAAGATATTCCATGACAATATTAAATTTACACAATATCTTTCCACAAATCCAGCACTACAAAGGATAATAGATGGAAAATTCCAAAACAAGGAGGGAAACTGTACCCTAGAACAAATAAGAAAGTATTTTTCTTCTAACAAATTAAAAAGAAGATAGCTAAATAAACATAACTCCACTTCTAATAACAAAAATAACAGGAAGCAACAATCACAATTCCTTAATATCTCTTAAGATCAATGGACTCAATTGCCCCCCTCCAAAAAAAGATGTAGACTATTAGAATGCATAAATATTTTTGTTTATTTTGCTGCATACAGGAAATATACCTCAGTGACAAAAACAGACAATACCTCAGAGTAAAAGGTTGGAAAAATATTCCAAGCAAATAGTCTCAAGAAACAAGCTGGAGTAGTCATTCTAATATCGAATAAAATCGAATTTAAATTAAAAGTCATCAAAAAAGATAGGGAAGGATACTTCATACTCATCAAAGGAAAAAAAAAATCAACCAAGCTCAACTCTCAATTCTAAATATGCTCCAAATTCAAGGGCACCCACATTCATAAAACAAACTTTACTAAAGCTCAAAGCATAAATTGTACCTCACACAATAATTGTGGTGGACTTCATGACAACGCTTATCAATAGGGAGATCATGGGAATAGAAACTAAACAGAGATACTGTGAAACTAACAGAAGTTATCAATAAATGTATTTAACAGATATCTAGGACATTCATCCTAAAACAAAAGAATAAACTTTTTCTGAGCACTTCATGGTACCTTCTCTGATACTGACCCCATACTCAGTCAAAAAACAGTCCTCAACCAGAAAAAAAAAAGAAAAAAAAGAAAAAAAGGAGATTGAAATAATTCCATGTCTCCTTCCAGATAACTACGGATTAAGGCTGATCTTCAATAGCAACAAAATAACAGAAAGCCCACATAAACATGGAAGCTAAACAATGTTCTATTCACTGATAACTTGGTCAAGGAAAAAATAAAGAAAGAAATTAAAAATTTTTTATAATTTAATGAAAATGAAGACACAATATGCCCATACTTATGGGAAACAATGCAAGCAGTGCTAAAAGGAACTACACTAGCAGCTTGATAGCACACCAAAAAGTTCTAGAACAAAACGTAGAAAATACACCCAGGAGTAGTAGACCGCAGGAACTAATCAAACTCAGTGCTGAAATTAACCAAATAGAAACAAAAAGAACTGTACAAAAAAAAAAAAAAATCAATAAAACTAGGAGCTGAATCATTGAGAAAATCAACATGATAGATAATCTATTAGCCAAACTAACCAGAGGGCACAGAGAAAGTATACAAATTAATAAAACCAGATATGAAAAGGGAAATATAACAACAGAAACTGAGGAATTTTTAAAAACTCATCAGATACTATTAAAAAAGTCTATACTCAGTAAAACTGGAACAACACGCATCCAAAAATTCATTTGGATGAATTGGATATTTTCTAGACAGATATAAGGTATCAAAGTTAAAGCTTGATCAGATAAACTGTGTAAATAGTCCCATAACCCCTAAAGAAATACAAAGAGTCATTAAAAGGCTCACAACCAAAGAAAGCCCAGGACTAGATGGGTTTAGTGGAGAATTATATCCAACATTCAAAAAAGACCTAATACCAACACTCTTCAAACTATTCCACAAAAAAAAAAAAAACAGAAGGAAAGCTACCCAGTTTATTCTATGAAGCAACAATTATGTATGCCAAAAACACACAAAGACCCAAAAAAGAAAGAGAACTTCAGAACAATTTCCTTTATGAATATTGATGCAAAAATGTACTCAATAGAATATGTACAAATCAAATCCAAGAACACATCAAAATGATCATTCATCATGATCAAATAAACATCATCCCAGGGATGTAGGGATGGTTCAATATACTGAAATCTATCAAAATAATCCAAGACATAAACAAAATCAAATAAAAAATATGATCATTTCTTTAGATACTGAAAAAACATTTGACAAAGTTCAATATTCCTTCATGTTAAAGTCTTAGAAGGATCAGGAATTCAAGGCCCATACATATACATAGTATAAAGCAGTATTCAGCAAACCAGTAGTCAATATCAAACTAAATGAAGAAAAACTTGATGCAATCCCACTAAGATCAGGGACTAGACAAGGCTGGCCACTCTCTCCCTATCTATTCAATATAGTACTGGAAGTCCTACCCAGGGCAATTAGGCAACAAAAGGAGTACAAGGATACAAATTGAAAAGAAAGAAGTCAAAAATATCACTATTTGCAGATGATATGATAGTATACTCAAGTGACCTCAAAATTTCCACAGAGAACTCCTACAGCTGATAAACAACTTCAGCAAAGTGGCTGAATATAAAATTGAATCAAAGAAATAAATAGCTTTTTTAGACTCAGAATAAATGGGCTGAGAAACAAATTATGGAAGCAACACCCTTCATAGTATTCACAAGTAACATAAATACCTTGCTGTGACTCTAACCAAGCAAGAGAAGCATCTGTATGCAAGAACTTCATGTCTCTGAAGAAAAAAATTGAAGAAGACCTCAGAACATGGAAAGATCTCCTATGCTCAAGGATTGGTAGAGTTAATATAATAAGAATGACCATCTTGCCAAAAGTAATCTATAGGTTCAATGCAATTCCCACAAAAATACCCACTGCATTTTTCATAGAGTTAGAAAGAGCAATTCTCAAATTTATTCAAAATAACAAAAAATCTAGGATAGTGAAAACTAATCTCAACAATGAAAGAATATCTCTAGGTGTTACCATCTCTGACCTTAAGCACCACTATAGTGCAATAGTGATAAAAACTGCATGGTATTGATACAGTACCAATTGGCAGGCGGGTAGGTCAATAGAATAGATTTGAAGTCCCAGATCTTTGACAAAGAAGCTAAAACCACCCAGTGTAAAAAAAGAAAACATTTTTAACAAATGGTGGTGGTACAACTGGAGGTCAACATGAGGCAGAATCCAAGTTAATCCATTATTATCTCCTTGTACAAAGCTCAAGTCCAAGTGGATCAAGTACCTCCACATAAAACCAGAAACACTGAAACTAATAGAAGAGTAAGTTGGAAAGAGCTTCAAACACATGAGCTCAGGGAAAAATGTCTTGGACAGACGGCCAATAGGTCATGCTCCTAGATCATGAATCAATAAAATGGACCTCATATAATTGCAAATCTTCTGTGGCAAAGGATATTTTCAATATTACAAAATGGCAACCAAGAGACCTGAAAAAGATCTTTACCAATCCTACATCTGATAGAGGGCTACTATCCAATATATACAAAGAACTCAAGACATTAGACTCCAGAGAACCAAATAACCATATTAAAAATGGGTCAGAGAGCTAAACAAAAAATTCTCAACTGAGGAAACTTGAGTGGCCAAGAACCACCTAAAGAAATGTTTAACATCCTTATTCATCAGGTAAATGCAAATCACAAGAACCGTGATATTCTACATCACATCAGTAATAAAGACTAAGATCAAAATATCTGGTGATAGCAAATGCTAGAGAGGATGTGGAGAAAGAAGAATACTCCACCATTTCTGGTGGGATTGCAAGCTGGTACAATCACTCTGCAAATCAGTCTGGCAGTTCCTCAGACAATTGGACATAGTACTCCCTGAGGATGTAGCTATACCACTCCCAGTTATATACACAGAAAATGCTCTACCATGTAATAAGGACAAATGCTCCACTATGTTCATAGTAGTCATATTTATAATAGCCAGAAGCTGGAAACAACTCACATGTCCATCAACAGAGGAATGGATACAGTAAATGTGGTACATTTACACAATGAAATACTACCCAGCTACTAAAAACAATGACTTCATGAAATTCACAAACAAATGGATGGATCTAGAAAATATTATCCTGAGTGATTAACTCAGTCACACAATAACACACATAGTATGTACTAACTGTCAAAGTGAGGAACATGGAATACCTGTAATACAACTCACAAACCATATGAAGCTCAAGAGGAAGGAAGACCAAAGAGTGGATTCATCAATCCTACATATATGGGGGAACAAAATATTCAAGGGTAGGAGGAACTTGTGAAGAAAAGAAGGGGAGGGGGAAAAGAGGGGAAATATCAGGTATGGAAGGAGATGGAGATGAATAAAGTGTCAGGAAATTGAACAGAGGTCTGTAGCAATGGGGGATGGGGAAATGGGGGTAGCAAACAGAAAGGACCAGATGCCAGGAAAGCAAGAGCCTCCCAGGACCCCATCGGGAAGACATTACCATGAATACCCCATAACAGGGATCAAGAACCCATAGAGACCATATCTATAGGATAAGCATATCCCCCAGTTTGAGAGATTTGGCCTCCCACCCATCTTCAAAATTTTAACCTAGAATTGCTCCTGTATAAAGGAAATACAGGGATAAAGAATGGAGCAGACAGCCTCATCTAGAGTAAGTTCCAGGACAGCCAAGGCTACAGAGAAACCCTATCTCGAAAACAAAAACAAAAACAACAAAACAAACAAACAAACAAACAAAAGAATGGAGCAGAGATCAAAGGAAAGGCAATGGAGAGACTGACCTACCTGGGGATCCATCCTACATGCAGATACTATTGTGCATTTCAAGAAGTGAGGCTTGATGCCTCAGTGTAGATGATTGCTAGAGCAGTGAGGCAGGAGTGGGTAGGTGGGTGGAAGAGCACCTCATAGAAGCCGGGTAAGGGGGAATGAGATAAAAGGAGTACAGAGTGGAAACCGGGTAAGAGGAAAGCATTTGAAATGTAAATAAATAAATAATCCAATTACAAAAAGAAGGAAAAGAAATTGGAGTGAACATACACTAGCAGCTTAACAGCACATCTGAAAGCTCTAGAATGAAAAGAAGCAGATACTCCCAAGAAGAGTAGACAGCAGAAATAATCAAACTCAATTCTGACATCTATCAAGTAGAAAAAAAATAGAATTACACAAAGAATCAACAAAAATAAGAGCTGGTTCTTTGAGAAAATCAACAAGATCAATAAACTCTTAGCCAGACTAACCAGAGGGCACAGAGACAGTTTTCAAGTTAACAAAATCAGAATTGAAAAGGGAGAAATAACAACAGGAACTGAAGAAATTTAAAAAAAAAAATCATCAGAGCCTACTGCAAGAGCTGTGTTCAACAAAGCTGGAAAGTCTAGATGAAATGAATGATTTTTTCTAGACAGATACCAGGTAGCAAAGTTAGATCCGGATCATATGAACCATCTAAACAGTCCAATAAACCCTAAGGAAATAAAAGCAGTCATTAGAATTCTCCCAACCCTGGGAATTTTGGGGTTCTGGTTGGTTGGTGTTGTACTTCCTAAGAGGTTGCAAACCTCTTTAGCTCCTACATTCCTTGCCCTAATTTCTCCACTGAGGTCCTCCCTTTCAGTTCAATGTTTGGCTCCCAGTGACTAATCCACCAACCAGAGAGTACACTGGGGTTACCCATGGCTCTAGCTGGATATGTGTCAGAGGATTTCCTGATCTGCCATTACTGGGGAGAGATCCCCTTGGTCCTATGGAGGCTTGATTACGCAGCATAGGAGAATACTAGGCCTCTGTGGAAGGAATGGGTGGGAAGGTTAGGGAGAAGCCTCATAGAGGGAGGGGGAGGGAGGAGGAAATAGAGGGCTTTTAGAGGGGAAACTGGAAAGGGTGATAACATTTGGTATGTAAATAAATCAAATAACCAATGCAACTAAAAATAAAATATAAAAAATAGGCCAAGAAAAAAAGTCTTCCAACCAAAAAACTGCCAAGGGACACATGGTTTTAGTGCAGAATCCTATGGGACCCTCAAAGAAATCTTAATACCAATACTTCTCATAATATTCCACAAAATAGAAACAGAAGGAGCACTACTATGAAAACATAGTTATGGTAGTTCCTAAACCACACATAGAACCAACAAAGGAAGAGAAATTCAGACCAATTATCATTATGAATATGTATGTATAAATACTCAATAAAATGCTTGCAACCAGAATCCAAGAACACATCAAAGTATGTGTTCACCAAGATCAAATAGCTTTCATCCCTGAGATGCAGGGACAGATCAATGTACAGAAATCCATCAGTGTAATCCACTATATAAACAAACTCAAATAGAAAAACCACATGATCATCTCATTAGAAATCAAAAAAGCCTTTGGAAGCCTGGTGTGGTGGTGCACACCTTTAATCGCAACACTCGTGAGGCAGAGGCAGGCAGATTTCTGAGTTCGAGGCCAGCCTGGTCCACAAAGTGAGCTCCAGAACAGCCAGAGCTATACAGAGAAACCCTGTCTCAAACAACAACAACAACAACAAAAAAAAAACCAACCAAACAAACAAAAACAACAACTACAAAAAAGAAAGCCTTTGGAAAAATACAGCACCCCTTCATGTAAAATGTATTGGAGCAATCAGGAATTCAAGGTCTGTACCTAAACATAATAAAAGCAATGTACAGCAAAATAATAGCCAATATCAAGTTAAATTTAGGGAAACTTGAAGCAATCCCACCAAAATCAGGAACAAGACAAGGCTGCCCACTTTCCCCCAGTGTATTCAATATATTAATAGAAGTTCTAGCCAGAACAATTAGACAACAAGAGGACAACAAAGGTATACAAGTTGGGAAGGAGGAAGTCAAGAAATCACTATTTGAAGATGATATGATTGTGTATATAAGGGACCCAAAAATTGAAAAGACATTTTACAGCTGATAAACAACTATGGCAAAGTGGCTGGATCTAAACTTAACACTAACTAATCTGTAGTCTTGCTCTACTCAAAGGACAAATTGGCTGAGAAAGAAATTAACGAAATGACACCCTTCACAGTAGTCACCAATAATATTAAATACCTTGGCCTGACTCTAACCAAGCAAGTGAAAGATCTGTATGACTAGAACTTACATCCTCTGAAGAAAGACATTGAAGAAGAATGCAGAAGATGGAAAGGTCTCCCATGCATATGGATCCACAGGATTAACATTGAAAAAAATGTCCATCTTACCCAAAAACTACAAATTCAATGCAGTCCCCATCAAAATTTCAATTCAATTCTTCACAGACATAGAAGGAGCAATTCTCAAATTCATCTGGAATAACAAAAAAAGCTAGGATAGTGGAAACTATCTCAACAATAAAAATATCATCAGGGAGAATCACCATCCATGACCTCACGCTATACTACAGAACAGTAATGATAAAAACCACGTGCTACTGGTACAGAGACAGGCAGGTAGATTACTAGAATAGACCTGAAGACCCACACACCTATGGTAATTTAATTTTGACAAAGAAACCAAAACAACCCAATGGAGAAAAAAAAAAAACCTGCATTTTTAGCAAATGGTGCTAGCTCAACTGGTGGTCAGAATGTAGAAGAATGCCAATTGTATTTTTATTATTACTTCAGACAAATCTCAAGTCCAAGTCAATCAAGAACCTCCAAATAAAATCAGATACACTGAATCTAATAGAAGAGAAAGTGGGGGTGAGCCTCAAACCATGGGCACAGGAAAAAATTTCCTGAACAGAACACCAATGTTTCATGCTTTAAGATCAACAATCAGCAAATGGGAAAATGGGAACTCATAAAATTATAAAGCATCTTTAAGGCAAAGAACACTGTCCATAAGGCAGAAAGGCAACCTATAGTTTAGGAAAAGACATTTACCAACACTATACCCTATAGAGAGCTAGTATCCAGAATGTAGAAACAACTCAAGAAGTTAGACTCCAGAGAAAGAAATAACCCTATTAAAAATGGTGGACAGAGCTAAACAAAGAATTCTCAATTGAAGAATCTCAAATGGCTGACAAACACTTAAAGAAATGTTCAACATCTTTAGTTATCAGGGAAATGCAAATCAAAACAACCTTGAGATTCCACCTCACACCAATCTGAATGACTAAGATAAAAAAACCACAGGTGACAGCAAATACTGTTGAGGATTTGGAGAAAGAGGAACATTCCTCCATTGCTTGTCAGACTGCAACCTTTGGAAATCAGTCTGGATGTTCCTTAGAAAATGGTATATAGTTCTACCTGAATACCCATCTATACCACTCCTGGTCACATACCCAACAGATGCTCTAAAATATAACAAGGATACATGCTCCACTATTCTTAAAGCAGTCGATATATGTGTATGTGTATGTGTATGTGTATGTGTATGTGTATGTGTATGTGTATGTGTATGTGTATGTGTATGTGTATGTGTATATGTATATATTAGCCAGAATGTGGAAATAACCCAGATGATGTTTATCAACAGAAAAATAGATGCAGAAAATATGATACATCTACACAATGGACTAATATCAGATATTAAATATAATGACTTTATTAAATTTGTAGGCAAATGGAAGGAATTACAAAATGCCGTGAGTGAGGTAACCCGTTCACAAAAGAATACACATGTTATGTATTCAATAATAAGTTATATGATAGCCCAAAATCTCAGAATACCCACAATAAAAACCCACAAAACATACGGAGCTTAAGAAGAAAGACCAAAGAGTGGATGCTTCAATCCTACATATATATGGGGAAAAAATAGTCACAGGAGGTAGAGGGAGGGAGCAACCTGGGAGAGAATGAGGAAAAGGAGGGAAAAAGAGAGGGATGGATCGGATATTGGTAGGATCTGAGAGAAGTACAGAGGGTCAGGAAATTTTTAAAAAAAATGTGTATCATTTGGGAATGGGGAACTGGAGGTAGCTGCTAGAAAGTTCCAGTTGACAGATAAGCAAGAGGCTCCCAGGACTCAACAGGGATGAATTTGACAAAAATATGGAAGAATAAAAAAGAGGAGATAGAACCTGTAGACACCAATTACAGTAGAAAGGCACAGTCCCTAGTTGAAGGATGGCACCACCCATCCATCTCAAATATTTTAACTCTAATATACTCCTGTGTAAGGGAAATGCAGGGACAAAGAGTAGAGCAGAGACTGAAGGAAAGGCCCTCCAGAGACCACTGCACCTGGAGATTTATACCATCTGCAGATACCAAACCCAGACACTATTGCTGATGCCAAGAAGTACTTGCTGACGGGAGCCTGGTATGACAGTTCCCTGAAAGGTTTTACCAGTACCTGACGAATATAGATGCAGATACCAACCATCGGACTGAGCCTAGAATTACAACTGAAGAGCAAGGGGAATGACTGAAGAAGCTCAAGGGTATTGCAATCCCATAGGAAGTACAATATCAACTAACTGAACCATCCTGAGTTCCCAGAGACTAAACCACCAACCAAAGAGTATACATGGAGGTATCCATGGCTCCAGATACTTATATAGCAGAGGATGGCCTTATATGACATCAATGGGAGGAGAGGCCCTTGGTCCTCCGGAGGTGTGATGGCCCAGCATAGGGGGATGCTAGAGTGGTGAGGCAGGTGTGGGTGAGTGAGTCGAGGAGCATCCTCATAGAGGTTAATGGGAGTGGGGAGATATGGGATGGGATGAGGGTGGTTGTGGATTGATAACCTGGTAGGTTGATATCATTTCAAAATAAATGAGTAAAATGATTAATAAAAGAAGACAAAAAGGAAACTAAGAAGCATAGAAGGTATGGACCAAGGTTCCAAAAAATATGCAGCAGAAGTGCAGCCTAGTATCCATGTGGCTTCTTCAAGAACTGTAGTGCGTGGTGCTCCTAAGCTTGTAGCATACCTGTGGAATGTGTTCATCAGAGTGGATGCCTTGTTAAGCATCAGATGTGCCAAATTCTGCAAAGACTGATGTGCCAGGGTAGGGCTGGGGGATACACAGTGGGGTTCCACCATCTCAGAAGAGAAGGGAAAGGGAAGAGGGACTGGAATGGCTGGTGGGGTAGGAGCATTTGGTATGTAAATTAATTAATTAAAAATTTAAAATGATAGAAATAGGAAAGGAGTAATCAAATTATCTCATTTTGTAAGTGATAGTTTGTACATAAGATTTCTTTAAAACTAGACATCCAAAGGTAGAGTTCACAAAATAGGAAGAAAGATTGTGGAATAGTTATATAAGGTGTTTAATATCATTGTTGTAAAAGACCATACATTAAAAAAAAGAAAAGAAAAGAAACCTTTGATATTTTATAACATACCTGTCAAAATGGCCAAGATAAGAAAAACAATTGGGAACAAATATCTTCTTGACAAAAATCTTGCAAATTGATTTTCATTCATAGTTGGTAAGATTGGAAACTGGTATAGTAAATATGGGAATTATTGTAAGGCATTTTTAAAAGCTAAAAGTAGATTTCCAACATGATGTAGCTATACCAAACTTGTCATATTCCCAAAAGATTAGATAACGTATATTACAGATGCTTTTTTAGCCATGTTCATTTGCAATCTATCTTTAATAGCTAGCAAATAGAACCAACCCAAATATCCTTCATCTGATGAATGGATGGTGAAAATTTAGTTCACATATATTATAGAATTGTATTAAGCTATAAAGATAAGTAAAACCATTAAAAATTTAAGAACTAGAGAATATAACAAGTAAAGTACCTACCTCAGCCTAGAATGAAAAATGCCAGTTGTTTTCTCTTCTTTGGAAATTCAGCCTTGAGTCTTCAGATATAAACTACAACATGGGTAGTTCGAGAAACCGGGACTGTAAAGAGCACTAAAACAGGAGCTGTGGTGTTCAAGAAAGGGAAAGGGTAAGTTGTGGGTGCAGTGAAGTAGAAAATAAAAAGAATAGGGGATATTACTTGTGAAGGTGAAAACAATTTGGAAGAGAGGAAAAGAGAGTGTTTTAAAATAACTATTACCTATGATGGAAATGTTATAGAAAAACATTTTGTGTTTTCTTAAAATATATTTGTGTAGCTGTGTACATATGTTTTAAACATATGGAAATTAAAATAAACTTATGTCACTTTAGGTTGTAATTTTTCCTGTAAGTGTCATGGACTATAACAAACCTACTTTCATGCACTGTAAATCTTACTTAAGTCACTGGTATAGAAAGCCCAAGCAATAAAGGTGATTGTCACTACAGTTGCTTGCTTCCCAGATTTTGAAAGTAAGATTCCATTGCTGAAGACACCAACACACAGGGCATAAAAGTTGGAGAAGTCAGATGAGACTTCACCTGGAAGCCATCCCACTGATAACTCTGTTTTATTGACTATAAGGTTGATTTGCAAGAGACAATGATTATAAGAAATTACAAGTCCTCCCTAGCTTTAAGTTCTATGAATGAAAACAATGACCAGCATGGCAAGATATTCCAAAGAACAATAGCATCACTAAGACATTTCGGGCAATAAACAGACACTTGTGTGTATTTACCACAAGCTTTATAGGGGTACTGTAAATCTAGTTAGTTGATAGTTATGTCATGAACCCTAGAAGAGAACCTAAGCCACTTTCCTAAAACTTTATAATATCCAAATTTATTCTGAATACCTACTTTTCATCAACAGAGAAAAGGAGCTTTCACCACTCATCAAAGCAACTCCTTCTGCAGCAAACATAACAAAAATCTACAACTGATTAATACATAGAGCAAATGACAATGCTGTATACATCTCCAAATGATAAGAATGTAGCACAATTCCTAAGGCAAAACCTAACGGGAAATTGTGTAAATGAGACTGCAAGGACGAGAGGAGCAAAAAGTTGTCCATGATATAGTGTCTGCTGTATATGAAAGTGTTTTACACATATTAAATATTATTAGGATCACTTAGATTAGTTCAGAAACATCAGTACCCACACCAATGTAAATCAGGATACCTAGAAGTTCCCACTCCAAGAAAGAGAGAAAGAATCAGCTTTCTCCATGGATGAGCTTCCTAATAAGATATCTAATCCCAAATGATCAGTGCTGAACACATACATATGAGCAACACCAAATGGTTATGCATATATATGTGTGTGTGTTTGCATCTGTGTATGTGTGTACAATAATAAAGATGAGATATGAAGCTGAGAAAGAGTATTATGTGGTAGGAGAATGAAATAAAATACAAATGCTGCATATTCCAGGAGTCAATAAATAAACCAATGCATTGATTAAAAAACTGAAGATTATATTTCACAGTAAGTTTTCCAAATTTTTCTCTCAGGCTCAAGAAAAAGTCACTATAAGCTAGAAAGCTTTATAGGAATTTGAAAAAATTTTGATCCCATTGTCAGAAATAGGTACTAAGGAGATGAACTCATAGCTACAAACAGTAAGATGCACTATCAGATCCTACATATTTAATATAGAATACAGCTTGATGCAACAAATGCTGACTTAGCAAACAGATTAATCAATTTTATTTTATAAAACATTAATAACTTCTCCATGTCTGTGTGACATAGTTATAATAGACATATATGATAGGCATAGTTAAAAGAATGAATTGGTAAACTTTAAGAAACTTAATTTAGTATTACTTTTTAAAGCTATATCTTGAACATGTAAATAACTAAAAAAGTTTAAAACAAAATTAATTATTAATATAAGGAGCAAAATATCAGTTTTTATGGATGAATGTTTTATTTGTCTCACAATCCCAGGTGACAGTATACCACTGAGGGGAAGTCAGTGAAGAAGGAACGTGAAGCAGATAGTGCCATTACATGGACAGTAAAGAGCAGACTACAATGAAGAATGCATGCATGCTTGTTCTCAGCTCACTTCTCTACTCTTAGATAATGCAGCCTCCACGACCTGTAGAATGTCACGACCTACAGAGGACAAGTATTCCTACCTCAATTAAAACAATCACTACACCCCCTCCTTACAGATGCCAAACTCTAGTCTAGACAATTCTTCACTAAGACTTTCTTCCCATTTGATTCTGAATTAAACCATCACAGTGCTGCTGTACAGCCAAACCTGAAGGCCCACGCATTCAGGATCACAGTGGTTCACCTGTTTCCACTCACAGATGGCCAGCTGCTGGTGGCTCTGTCAGGATGACATGGGATTAGCTGGAGTTGACTCTCTTCTGCAGGTTAGTTTACAGTACATTCTGTCTCACAGTCCAGCCACCAGCAGCAGCTGCTCGTGCATGCTGTCACTGTTGCTGCCCTGGCGCTGCACTGCTCTAATCTGTCACTGCTTTACTTTAATTAATTAAGGTTTGTTTGTTTGTTTACATCCCAACACTATCCCCTCTGGGTTACCCTCACAGAGTTCCTTCCTCCACTCCTCCTCCCGTTCTCCTCTGAGAGGGTAGGTTCCCCCTGGGTATCCCCCTAGCCTGGTACATCAACTCTCCTCAAGATAGGCACATCCTCTCACACTGAGGGAAAACAAGGCTGTTGGGGAACAGATTCTACAGTCAGTTTATAGGTTTAGGGACAGTCACTGCTCTGGTTACTGGGGGACACACGTGCAAACCAAGCAGCATGCCTGATACATATATGCCAAGTACATTGGTCCAGCCCATGTATACTTTTTGTTTGGTAGCTCAATCTCGGGGAAACCCAAAGGATCCAGGAAATTATAACCTGTTGGTTTTCCAGTTCTAGCCATTTGACGGAAAATTCATGGTGTTTATTTTTAATAACCGAAAATATTTCACTGTGTAAATGAACCATATATTCTTTGTCCATTCTTTAGTTGAAGGACATCTGGCTTGTTTCCAACTTCTGATTGCTACAAATAGAGCTGCTAAGAACATAGTGCAGAGCATACCCTTGCAGCATGATGGAACACCTTTTGGATAAATATGCCCAGTACCAGTATAACTGGATCTTTTTTAAAATACTTTTTATTAGGTATTTTCCTCATTTACATTTCCAATGCTATCCCAAAAGACCCCCATACCCTCCAAACCAACTCCCCTACCCACCCACTCCCACTTTTTGGCCCTGGCGTTCCCCTGTACTGGGGCATGTAAAGTTTGCAAGTCCAATGGGCCTCTCTTTCCACTGATGGCTGACTAGGTCATCTTTTGATACATATGCAGCTAGAGTCAAGAGCTAAGGGTACTGGTTAGTTCATAATGTTGTTCTACCTATAGGGTTGCAGATCCCTTTAGCTCCTTGGGTACTTTCTCTACTCTTCCATTGGGGGCCCTGTGATCCGTCCAATAGCTGACTGTAAGCATCCACTTCTGTGTTTGCTAGGCCCTGGCATAGTCTCAGAAGAGAGACAGCTATATCTGGGTCCTTTCAGCAAAATCTTGCTAGTATATACAATGGTGTCAGAGTTTGGAAGCTGATTATGGGATGGAACCTTGAATATGGCAGGCTCTAGATGGTCCATCCTTTTGACACAGCTCAAAACTTTGTCTCTATAACTCCTTCCATGGGTGTTTTGTTCCCAATTCTAAGAAGGGGAAGAGTGTCCTCACTTTGGTCTTCGTTCTTCTTGAGTTTCATGCACTTAGCAAATTTTATCTTATGTCTTGTGTATCCTAAGTTTCTGGGCTAATAACCACTTATCAGTGAGTACATATTGTGTGAGGTCCTTTGTGATTGGGTTACCTCACTCAGGATGATAATCTGCAGGTTGTTCCATTTGCCTAGAAATTTCATAAATTCATTCTTTTTAATAGCTGAGTAGTACTCCATTGTGTAAATGTACCATATTTTCTGTATCCATTCCTCTGTTGAGGGGCATTTGGGTTCTTTCCAGCTTCTGGCTATTATAAATAAAGCTGCTATGAACAAAGTAGAGCATGTGTCCTTCTTACCTGTTGGAACATCTTCTGGATATATGCTGAGGAGAGGTATTGCAGGATCCTCTGGTAGTACTATATCCAGTTTTCTGAGGAACCGCCAGACTGTTTTCCAGAGTGGTTGTACAAGCTTGCAATCCCACCAACAATGGAGGAGTTTTCCTCTTTCTCCACATCCACGCCAGCACCTGAATTTTTCATCTTAGTCATTCTGACTGGTGTGAGGTGGAATCTCAGAGTTGTTTTGATTTGCATTTCCCTGATGATTAAGGATATTGAACATTTTTTCAGGTGCTACTCAGCCATTCGGTATTCCTCAGGTGAGAATTCTTTGTTTAGCTCTGAGCCCCATTTTTAATGGGGTTACTTGATTTTCTGGAGTCCACCTTCTTGATATATATATATATATATATATATATATATATATATATATATATATATATATATATATATATATATATTGGATATTAGTCCCCTATCTGATTTAGGATAGGTAAAGATCCTTTCCCAATTTGTTGGTGGCCTTTTTGTCTTATTGACAGTGTCTTTTGCCTTTCAGAAGCTTTGCAATTTTATTAGGTCCCACTTGTAGATTCTCGATCTTACAGCACAAGCCATTGCTATTCTATTCAGGAATTTTCCCCTGTACCCATATCTTCGAGGGTTTTCCCTACTTTCTCCTCAATAAGTTTCAGTATCTCTGGTTTTATGTGGAGTTCCTTAATCCACTTAGATTTGACCTTAGTACAAGGAGATAGGAATGGATCAATTCACATTCTTCTACATGATAACCGCCAGTTGTGCCAACACCATTTGTTGAAGATGCTGTCTTTTTACCACTGGATGTTTTTTGCTTCCTTGTCAAAGATCAAGTGACCATAGGTGTGTGGGTTCATTTCTGGGTCTTCAATTCTATTCCATTAGTCTACTTGTCTGTCACTATACCAGTACCATGCAGTTTTTCCACAATTGCTCTGTAATACAGCTTTAGGTCAGGCATGGTGATTCCACCAGAGGTTCTTTTATCCTTGAGAAGAGTTTTTGCTATCCTAGGTTTTTTTGTTATTCCAGATGAATTTTCAGATTGCCCTTGCTAATTCATTGAAGAAATGAGTTGGAATTTTGATGGGGATTGCATTGAATCTGTAGATTGCTTTTGGCAAGATAGCCATTTTTACTATATTGATCCTGAGCATGGGAGATCTTTCCATTTTTACTATATTGATCCATGAGCATGGGATATCTTTCCATCTTCTGAGATCATCTATAATTTCTTTCTTCATAGACATGAAGTTCTTATCATACAGATCTTTCACTTCTTTAGTTAGAGTCATGCCAAGGTATTTTTTATTATTTGTGACTATTGAGAAGGGTATTGTTTCCCTAATTTCTTTCTCTGGTTTGCTGTAGATTGCTTTTATCATGTTTAGGTATGGCCCTTGAATTCCTGATCTTTCCAAGACTTTTATCATGAATTGGTGTTGGATTTTCACAAATGCTTTTTCTATATCTAACGAGATGATCATGTGGTTTTTGTCTTTGAGTTTGTTTATATACTGGATTACATTGATGGATTTCTGTATATTGAACCATCCTGCATCCCTGGGATGAAACCTACTTTGGTCAGGATAAATGATTGTTTTGATGTGTTCTTGGATCTGGTTAGAGAGAACTTTATTGAGGATTTTTGCATCGGTATTCATAAGGGAAATTGGTCTGAAGTTCTCTAATTTTGTTGGCTCTTTTTGCGGTTTAGGTATCAGAGTAATTGTGACTTCATAGAATGAGTTGGGTAGAGTACCTTCTACTTCTATTTTGTGGAATAGTTTGTGAAGAACCAGGAGTGGATCTTCTTGGAAGGTCTGATAGAACTCTGAACTAAACCAATCTGGCCCTTTTTTTTTTTTTTTTTTTTTTTTTGGTTGGGAGACTATTAATGATTGCTTCTATTTCTTTAGGGGATATAGGACTGTTTAGATCATTAACCTGTTCTTGATTTAACTTTGGTACCTGGTATCTGTCTAGAAACTTGTCCATTTCATCCAGGTTTTCCAGTTTTGTTGAGTATAGCCTTTTGTAGAAGGATTTGATGGTGTTTTGGATTTCTTCAGGATCTGTTGTTATGTCTCCCTTTTCATTTCTGATTTTGTTAATTAGAATGCTTTCCCTGTGCCCTCTAGTGTGTCTGTCTAAGGGTTTGTCTATCTTGTTGATTTTCCCAATGAACCACCGCCTCATTTGGTTGATTCTTTGAATAGTTCTTCTTGTTTCCACTTTGTTGGTTTCACCCCTGAGTTTGATTATTTCCTAGTCTCTACTCCTCTTGGGTGAATTTGTTTCCCTTTGTTCTAGAACTTTTAGGTGTGTTGTCAAACTGCTAATGTGTGCTCTCTCTAGTTTCTTTTTGGAGGCACTCAGAGCAATGTGTTTTCCTCTTAGAAATGCTTTCATTGTGTCCCATAAGTTTGGGTATGTTGTGGCTTCATTTTCATTAAACTGCAAAAAGTCCTTAATTTCTTTCTTTATTCCTTCCTTGACCAAGGTATCACTGAGGAGAGTGTTGTTCTGTTTCCACATGAATGTTGGCTTTCTATTATTGATTTTGTTATTGAAGATCAGCCTTAGTCCATGGTGGTATGATATGATGCATGGGACGATTTCAATATGTTTGTATCTGTTGAGAATTGTTTTGTGTCCAATTATGCGGTCAGTTTTGGAGAAGGTACTATGAGGTGCTGAGAAGAAGGTATATCCTTTTGTTTTAGGATAAAATGTTCTGTAGATATCTGTTAGATCCATTTGTTTCATAACTTCTGTTAGTTTCACTGTGTCCCTGTTTAGTTTCTGTTTCCATGATCTGTCCATTGGTTAAAGTAGTGTGTTGAAGTCCCTCACTATTATTGTGTGAGGTGCAATGTGTGCTTTAAGCTTTACTAAAGTTTCTTTAAAGAATGTGGCTGCCCTTGTATTTGGAGCATAGATATTCAGAATTGAGAGTTTCTCTTGGAAGATTTTACCTTTGATGATGAAGTGCCCCTCTGTGTCTTTTTTGATGACCTTGGGTTGGAAGTCGATTTTATTAGATATTAGAATGGCTACTCAGCTTGTTTCTTCAGATCATCTGCTTGGAAAATTGTTTTCCAGCCTTTCATTCTGAGGTAATGTCTATCTTTTTCCCTGAGATGGGTTTCCTGTAAGCAGCAAAATGTTGGGTCCTGTTTGTGTAGCCAGTCTATTAGTCTATGTCTTTTTATTGTGGAGTTGAGTCCTTTGATATTAAGACATATTAAGGAAAAGTAATTGTTGCTTCCTATTATTTTTGTTGTTAAAGTGGGCATTCTGTTCTTGTGGCTGTTTCTTTTTGGTTTTTTGAGGGATTTCCTTCTTGCTTTTTCTAGGATGTGGTTTCCATCCTTGTTTTTTTTTTTTTTTTTTTTTTTTTTTTTTATGTTATCCTTTGAAGGGCTGGATTCGTGGAAAGATAATGTGTGAATTTGGTTCTGTATTAGAATACTTTTTTTTTCTCCATCTAAGATTATTGAAAGTTTGGCTGGGTATAATATCCAGGGTTTGGATTTTTTTTGTGTTCTCTTAGTGTCTGTATAACATCTGTCCAAGCTCTTCTTGCTTTCATAGTCTCTATTGAAAAATCTGGTGTAATTCTGATAGACTTGCCTTTATATGTTACTTGACCCTTTTCCCTTACTACTTTTAATATTCTATCTTTATTTAGTGTATTTGTTGTTCTGATTATTATGTGTTGGGAGGAATTTCTTTTCTGGTCCAGTCTATTTGGAATTCTGTAGGTTTCTTGTATGTTCATGGGCATCTTTTTCTTTAGGTTTGGGAAGTTTTCTTCTATAATTTTGTTGAAGATATTTGCCAGTCCTTTGAGTTGAAAATCTTCATTCTCATCTACTCCTATTATCTGTAGGTTTGGTCTTCTCATTGAGTCCTGGATTTCCTGGATGTTTTGAGTTAGGATCTTTTTGGATTTTATATTTTCTTTGATTGTTGTGCTGATGTTCTCTATGGAATCTTCTGCACCTGAGATTCTCTCTGCCATCTCTTGTATTCTATTGCTGATGCTCGCATCTATGGTTCCAGATTTCTTTCCTAGGGTTTCTACCTCCAGCGTTGTCTCACTTTGGGTTTTTTTTTTTTTTATTGTGTCTACTTCCCTTTTTAGGTCTTGGATCGTTTTATTCAATTCCATCACCTGTTTGGTCATGTTTTCCTGTAATTCTTTAAGGGATTTTTGTGCTTCCTCTTTAAGATCTTCTACCAGTTTAGCAGTATTCTCCTGTATTTCTTTGAGTGAGTTATTAAGGTCCTTCTTGATGTCCTCTACCATCACCATGACATATGCTTTTAGATCCATTCTAGCTTTTTTGGTGTGTTGGGGTGCCCTGGACTGGGCAATGTGGGAGTGCTGGTTTCTGGTGATGGTGAGTGGTCTTGGTTTCTGTTAGTAAGATTCTTATGTTTACTTTTTGCCATCTGGTAATCTCTGGAGTTAGTTGATTTAGTTGTCTCTGGTTAGAGTTTGTTCCTCAGGTGATTCTGCTACCCTCTATCAGCAGACCTGGGAGACTAGATCTCTCCTCTGAGTTTCAGTGGTCAGAGCACTCTCTGCAGGCAAGCTCTCCTCTTACAGGGAAGGTGCACAGACATTTGACCGTAGGACCTCCCTCCTGGGTGAAGACGAAGGCCCAAAACAGGACCTGTCCTGAAGCTGAGCTGCTTTGGCCTGTCCCAGAGGTATTAGCTTCTGTATTCTACACTCTCACCTGTGCAGAATACTCTTGGAGGAGTCCTGGAACCAAGATGTCTGCAGCCAATGCTCAGGCCAAGTGCTCCCGGCCTGCGCAGAACCCTGTCCTCTGGACAGGAAAGTGGCTAGATGTCTGCGTCCTGAAAAGGGGCCTGTCTTAGAAGCTCTGTGGCTCCCGCCTGTCCCAGAAGCTGTTAGCTTCTTTATTCCGCACTCTCACCTGTGCAGAATACTCTCGGCAGTGTCCCGGAACTGAGATGTCTGCTGCCGATGCTCAGGCAAAGCGCTCCTGGGCCGGGTGGACCCCTATCCTCTGGCAGGGAAAGTGGCCAGATGTCTCTGGCCTGTGCAGAATCATAACTGGATCTCAAGGTAGAATTATTTCTAATTTTCTGAGAAACTGTGCAATTGATTTCCAGAGTGGTAGTACAAGTTTGCAAATCCACCAACAATGGAACAGTTTTCCTTTTTCTCCATACCCTTGCCAGCTTGTACTCTAGCTTGAATTCTTTCTTTCTTTCTTTCTTTCTTTCTTTCTTTCTTTCTTTCTTTCTTTCTTTCTTTCTTTCTTTCCTTCCTTCCTTCCTTCCTTCTTTCCTTCCTTCGTTCTTTCGTTCTTTCTTTCTTTCTTTCTTTCTTTCTTTCTTTCTTTCTTCTTCTTCTTCTTCTTCTTCTTCTTCTTCTTCTTCTTCTTCTTCTTCTTCTTCTTCTTCTTCTTCTTCTTCTTCTTTTCTTTAATGTCTTTGGGTGAGAGGTTCTGTAGATATCTGTTAGATACATTTGGTCCATATCATATGTTACTTTTATTGCTTCTATTTTCAGCTTCTGCTTTGATGGTCTGTCCATTCTTGAGAATGTGATATAGAAGTTCCCACTATTTTTGTATGGGGTTCAATGTGTGATTTCGGGTTCAGTAAAGTTTGTTTTACAAATGTTTGTGGCCTGAGATTTGAAGCATAGGTGCTAAGAATTGAAAACTCATCTTGGTGGACTTTTTCTTTGATAAATATGAAGTTCACTTTATTATCTCTTCTGCTTACTTTTGGTTGAAAGCCTATTTTATTAGATATTAGAATGACTTCTCCAACTTTTTTCTTGTGTCTTTTTGCTTGGAAAACCCTTTTCCAGACATGTATTATGAGGTTGCATCTATCTTTGTAGCTGCAATATGTTTCGTTCATGCAGCCAAATGATGGATATTGCTTACTTAATTTAGTCTGTTAGCCTATATCATGTTATTGATGAATTGAGTCCATTAATGTAGAGAGATATTAATGACCAATGATATTTCCTGTTGCAGTGGTACTGTGAGTGTGTAACTGATTTTCCTCTTATTGTGATGTGAGATAATTTAATTTCTTGTGTTTTCTTGGTTGCAGTTACCTTCCTTTTCTTAGATTTCCTTCTAGTGTCCTCTATAGGGCTGGATTAAAGAAAGATATTGTTGAAATTTCATTTTTGTCCTGGAATATCTTGGTTTCTCTGTCTATGGCGATTGAGAGTTTTACTGGGTGTACTAGCTTGGGCAGACTTCTGTGATTTCTTAGGGGCTGCAAGATGTCTATCCAGTCCCTTTTGGCTTCTAGATTCTCTGTTTCAAAATCAGGTGTAAATCTGATAGGTCTACTTGTTACTTGGTCTTTTCCTTTTGAAGCTTTTAATATTCTTTTTTTGTTCTGTACCTTTGGTGTTTGTTTATTATGTGGTAGGAGGATTTTCTCTTCTGGTCCAATCTATGTAGTATTCTGTAAGCTTCATATATATATATATATATATATATATATATATATATATATATCCATCGATTTTTAAATTTATATTATTTATTTATTTTACTTTAGGGACATTTTCTTCTATGATATCATTGAAGATATTTTCAGGTTATTTGTACTGGAATTTTCTCCCTCTTCTATTCCTATTATTCTCATGTTTGATCTTTCCATAGGGTTCCAGATATGCTGACTGTTTTGTGTTAGGAACTTTTTACACTTAATATTTTCTAGGACCTATGTATCAATTTCTTCAATGGTATCTTCTATCCCTGAGATTCTTTCATCCACTATATTCTGTTGGTTATGCTTTGTCTGTATGTAGTACTTGTTTGTTTTCCCAGTTTTTCCATCTCCAGGGTTGCCTGTATTTGTGTTTTCTTTATTGCTTCAATTACTGTTTTTAGATCTTGGACTTTTATTCATTTCCTTCCCATGTTTAATTGTAATTTTTTCTGTATTCCTTTACGGGATATATTTGTTTTCTATTTAAAGGTCTTTATTATCTTCATGAGATGAGATTTAAGGTCACCATCTTGCTTTTTAGGTGTGCTGTCCAAGTTGGCTAGTTGTAGTAGGAGAGCTGGGTTCTGGTGATGCCATATTGCACTAGCTTCTGTTGATTATGTTCTTGACTTTGCTTTTCAACATCTGTTTGTGTCTCATTTTGAGTGCCCTGGTAATCCATAGGAACAGCAGGCCACTCAGATTGGTTTTTGTTGTTTGTTTGTTTGTTTGCTTGCTTAATATACCTGAAGGCCTCCCAAAAGGCAGTCAAAGGGATGCAGACACACAATTGCAGGTGCAAGTGTGCACAAGAAGGAAGATGGAGCTCTTATCGGGTGGAACAGAGCTAATTGCTGCTGGGATTGCTGGGGTCCCAGCAGAAAGGGAACTTAGAGCATGGGTTTGTCACCTGGGTGTCCTCATTTTGAGAATTCCTCTTGGGAGGCAGGTGAACATGTGGGATAGGGAGTGGTGTTCAACCAAAAAACTTAATAGGGCATTCCTAGAAGAGATTTACATATTATGTAAAAGATCTTTGAACAAATACCAGAGAACATAAGGATATAGAGCCTCATACATGTGCACTTATATGTTCACTGTACTCATACATGTGCACTGTAAAAGCTTAAATATAAATCACTGAACATGTTATGTGTGGGCAATAATGTGAAAAAGTGGGACTTGTTCGGAATTGCTTATTGTGTTGAAAAATTATATAATTACTTGGAAATCAAAGTGACATTTCCTTAAAGGAGTGATTTCTACATATCTACAGGATTATAATTTTAGCATTTCTTCTAGGTTCCGAACAACAGTTAGATGGCAACAACCAGGTAGGCATGACTTGTTATAAAAGGGAATGTTTAGCCTCTTTGGTCTCTCTGATGTTTTCCTCTCTCTGACCCTTTTCTCTTTCTTCCTCTCTTTCCTTTCCCTTCCCCCTCTCCACATGTTCTCATCTCTCTCTGTCTCTCTTTGTATCTCTCTCTCTCTCTCTCTCTCTCTCTCTCTCTCTCTCTCTCTCTCTCTCTCTCTCCTCCCTCTGCCTCTACTCCCTTTTCACCACCCTCTCCATATCCCAAAATGAAATCTGTTCTCCATTAGACCTGTCATATGTCTGGCATGGTATTGGGGATGGGGAGAAGCCTCAGCATGGACTTTCTAAGAAACCCATCTAACACCACCACACCTCACTTTACAAAATATAACCTTGGCTTTACAAAACATATCATTTATACTATATAGGTGTTTGAAAAAGGAAAATAAAATGTTTCATCAATGAGTCCACACATATTTTTATAGCAGCCTTAACTAGAAATAACAAAACTTCTATTGCCAAGGGAGTGAATAAACACATTCTAATTTGCATGTTTTGCAAGAATTTCTCACTGGTTAATACATCTGCTATTCTGGTATAACCAAGTTTGGCTTCCACCATCTATACCCTGCTGAAGTTTCATGGTTTGGAAACTTTCTGACATGTGTGGGAATTCCTTACACATTGCACAGGCACAAACATACACATATATTTTAAAAATATTAATGAAATAAGTGAAATTCTATAGTTACCACTAAATGATATATCGTATAAAATGTATACTTTTAAGAAGCAATAGACAATAAAATACTCACTTAATTCTACAACAATGCTTGGTAAGAAATGATTCCATGCATCATTCACTTTGATTCTACAGATCTTTAGGTTCATTGCCAATTGGGCATTATGCTCTAAGCTTATTTCAGCCTTTAATTTGCCAACTGCACCATCGTGTTATAGGTGGGATGTTTGAATAGAGAAGTCACATACATCTCTGGTACTAAGATTTATTTTGAAAGCCCAGAAAGCACCTGGGCATATCATGAGAGTATAGATCCCATGAATTTGAGCAAATGATACTAGGTCATGCAATATATCTACCTGCTTCTTTTGAGTTCAGTATTTACTTGTTTAAAACAAGTTAATGAGTCAAGAGCACCATTCATGTCCTGGAAGAATATTCTCCACCACAGACCACTGGAAAATATATCAGTGTTTATCAAACGTCAATGTAGAATTAACTGTTATATTAATCTTGACATAATTTCTAACAAATCAACGAAAGTGTTACTGCTTAATATTCTTAAATGCTGAAATATTTTCTGGAAAATAAATGTAATGAATAATGCAAAATAGTACAGAAAACATTGCATTTTCATTTAAACCCAGAGTTTTTAATACATTTTAAATTTAATTTTTAGTTAAAATATAATTGAAGAACTCCCTTCCTTTTCTTCACTTTAACTCCTCCCATTTCTCCCATCTTCCTATCAAACTGATGGCCTCATTTCTCTATAATGTATTATACACAGAGAAAACGCATTATACATATAACCATACAGATACATAGGAGGAATGGAGAAAGAAAGAGAGAAACATTGAGAGAGAGTCAGAGACATGGAGGGAAATATATATCTGCTGAATACATTACTGTTGGGCTTGTCCTTGGGATATCAGCCACAAGATGCTTTCTGATCCTTGTCTGAAGGTTAGACTTTAAGATATTCTCTTTTCTTTGCTATTATGTCTGTTGATGTTATCATTCTTCATGCCTTGTTTAGGTTGCCATTTCTAGGATACACAGTCACACAGTACACATCCTTCAATCTCCCCCTTTTTGTTTGTAGTTTTAATATTCTATTTTAAGTGGTAACTTTAAATCCTTTTATTATGAATAATACATTCGAATTCTGACACATATTTTATATATATTAAATGTTTGCTCATTATTTAAAAATAATAATAACAGCACTGTCTTGAAACTAGACTATTTATTCTCACTCCTTTTACTACATGGCATGGAAGAAGTTACTGATTCTCATAAGCCTATTTCTTTAAAATATGGGAAAATGGAGATAGTGATTTATAACACAAGAAACCTTATAAAAATTAATTGAGGTGACATATGAATAGTAGAATGCAAAGTATCACTTATTTTTAAAGAGATTTCTATATATGTGCTCTTTTTCTCATTGAAAGTGTTACTTCTAAGTTTCTGGGCTAATATCCACTTATCAGTGAGTACATATTGTGTGAGTTCTTTTGTGATTGGGTTACCTCACTCAGGATGATGCCCTCCAGGTGCATCCATATGCCTAGGAATTTCATAAATTCATTCTTTTTAATAGCTGAGTAGTACTCCATTGTGTAAATGTACCAAGAAACGTCTAATACCCAAGATATAAGATAAAATTTGCTAAACACATGAAACTCAAGAAGAACGAAGACCAAAGTGTGGACACTTTGCCCCTTCTTAGAATTGGGAACAAAACATACATGGAAGGAGTTACAGAGACACCGTTTGGAGCTGAGACTAAAGGATGGACCATCTAGAGACTGCCATATCCGGGGATCCATCCCATAATCAGCCTCCAAACGCTGACACCATTACTTACACTAGCAAGATTTTGCTGAAAGGACCCAGATATAGCTGTCTCTTGTGAGACTATGCTGGCGCCTAGCAAACACAGAAGTGGATGCTCAGAGTCAGCTATTGGATGGATCACAGGGCCCCCAATGGAGGAGCCAGAGAAAGTAACCAAGGAGCTAAAGGGATCTGCAACCCTGTAGGTGGAACAACAATATGAAATACCCAGTAGCCCCCAGAGCTCGTGTCTCTAGCTGCATATGTATCAGAAGTTGGCCTACTCGGCAATCAGTGGAAAGAGAGGCCCATTGGTCTTACAAACTTTATATGCCTCAGTACAGGGGAATGCCAGGGCCAAAAAGTGGGAGTGGGTGGGAGAGCGAGTGGGGGACTTTTGGGATAGCATTGGAAATGTAAATGAAATAAATACCTAATTAAAAAAAATTTAAAAAAAAGAAAGTGTTACTTCTGTCATCAAACAAGTGGCATATATTTAGTGTCAAGAATAGATACTGCTATTGATCATTCTCCCTGAAGTCTAAACGTTGATCTACAGTCAGTGATTCTAACAAACAAACAAATATCCCTTTTGTGGATAATAAGCAGAAACAGTATAAAATTTTACAATTCTGAAAAGTAGGACAGAGAAAGTGATTTTGATTAGAGCTATGAATGTAGTTAATATAGCAACTCACTGACTCTTTTAATTGATTTAAATCTTATTCAATATCCTTCCATTTGCTCCAAGATAAATTTAATACTACACATTTTCTTATTACATATTTGTAATTGATAAGTAATAGTAGAGGTATGATATCACAAAACATCTTAACATTTGGGAGAAGAAATGTGACAATACCTAGCTTGTGGAATTTAATTATTTTCCAATGGGAATTTTTGAATGGGTATATATTTTTTCAGTGGTTCCAGATTTAATGGAAGGTGCATAGGGCGCTGCATTGCACCCTGAGGCTGAGTTGCTACATCACCAGATATGGAGCATCTGCTTTTTGCAACTGAATAGAGGAACGAACGGAGCATATAACTAACAAGGAAAAAGGCCCTCCTGCCTGCCTCTGAGACCTAGGGGATCAGGTCTCCTCGGATCCCCTGAGCCTGGGGCCCTCCCCACCCCATTGCCCTTCTGAAGTCAATTCCTCCAGAAGGAGCCTGGCTAGGACAGCCCTAAATGGGGGCAAAGAGGGAGCGGGATGCTCAGAGTCCCCAACTCAGAGCCCCCCTGACTTCCAGTCATTTTTAGGAATAATAACTACTGTGTGACAGTAGCAGGAAGGGTGTCCTTGGGCTGTGTAGCAGCTGGAGCCAGCTAGTCAGGTGCCTGCCCTCATCCTGTGCTCTGGATGATATTGATGCCTGAATCCGTGAACAGGGGCCCACTCATTTTCCCTGTCCATAGATCTTTTCTTGCCTCCAGGATGAGGGCTTCAGAGACTGGTTCTGCTTCACCAGCAGATGTGAGCACAGTACCCTGGGAGGCTCACCCTGGCCATTCTTGCTGCTGCCTCCAACCATTGATCTTACTATATAAAGTGCTTTAATTATAATGAATTTTCAAACAGTACAGCCATGCAACTATTTGCTTGAGTACACCCATTGTGAGACCAAATCTCCTGGGTTCAGACTCTATATTAGAGAAGCTGACCTAAGGTTAAACTCAAGCTAACTAACAAACTGATATCCAGCACCAGTTTCCAAGTTACCCCCAAGCAAAATCTGAATTTAACACCAGATATCCAGTTATTCCTCAACAAATCTATACATCCACGTAACAAGCCTTCCAGGGATACTTCGCTTCCTAAAAACCACCAATCAGGAGAAAACAGAAATTACATTTATGGTTTGCCTCCCAGCACTGCCCAAATATGTTAAAGGCCATAATGGCCCTCAAATCAGATGTGTACTAGGCTAGATACCCTCTTCTTGCCTTTATAAATGCTTGCCTGAAACTGGGCTTGTGCCTTCCTCCTGTTCTCCTGTGTCAGAGATGGTGGTGTGGCCCAAGTTTGAGCTTAAATAAAAGATCCTAATATGATTATATCTGAATCTACTTCTTAGTGGTGTTTTGAGGGTTCACGACCATTTCCTGGCACAGTACCATAAAGTCATGTCTTTTCAGTTATATCTTAAAAATTGACAACACATATTTGAAAAGGCATGACATATCTCTGATAGGTAAATCATATAAGTTCTATCTTTGCTCTATGTCTCTTTCAATACTGTATTAGTTAGGGTTTTATTGCTGTGAACAGACACCATGACCATGGCTGGTATGGTGCAAGCAGAGCTGAAAGCTCAACATCTTTATCTGAAGGCTGCTAGTGGAAGACTGACTTCAGCAATTAGGGTAAGGTGCTTAAGTCTACATTCACAGTGACACAAGAATTCAAACAAGGCCACAACTCTTAATAATGCCACTTTCTTGGCCAAGCATATATAAGCTATCACATACTAAATGCTTTTCTTTTTCTTCTCTTCTCTTCTCTTCTCTTCTCTTCTCTTCTCTTCTCTTCTCTTCTCTTCTCTTCTCTTCTCCTCTCCCTTTCTTTCTTTCTTTCTTTCTTTCTTTCTTTCTTTCTTTCTTTCTTTCTTTCTTTCTTTCTTTCTTTCTTGCTTTCTTTCTTTCTTTCCGTCTTTCTTTCTGTCTTTCTTTCTGTCTTTCTTTCTGTCTTTCTTACTTTCTTTTTCTTTCCTTTCTTTCCTTCCTTTCTTTCTTTCTTTCTTTCTTTCTTTCTTTCTTTCTTTCTTTCCTTCCTTCCTTCCTTCTTCCTTCCTTCCTTCCTTCCTTCCTTTCTTTCTTTCTTTCTTTCTTTCTTTCTTTCTTTCTTTCTTATTTGGGTGGTGGTGGTGGTGGTGGGTTTTGTTTTGTTTTGTTTTGTTTTGTTTTGTTTTGTTTTCAGGACAGTGTTTCTTTGTCCAGCCCTGGCTGTCCTGGAACTCACTCTGTAGACCAGGGTGGCCTCGAATTCAGAAATCTGCTTGCCTCTGCCTCCCAAGCACTAGGATTAAAGATGTGAGCCACAACTGCCCAGCACTAAATGCTTTTCTATCATTGTATGTAAACAATGATATTTGTGAGTGCCAGGAAGAATTTTGTCAGGTTCAGAAAGACCTTTGACAATTCAGAATTGGGCCAGGCAGAAACTAACTGTTGCTCTAAAAATGATTATTTTTTATTTATCTGTTTCTAGTTGATGACAGCTCTGTTAACAATCACCTATCTATGTATCTATCAATTAATCACCAACCAAGCTAGTTATCATCAATGTAGCAATCTACATACCCATCCTCTGTCCATCTATACATGTATCAGTCAATCTATCTACTTGTCATCTACCTATCATTCATTATTCATCTACGTATCATTTATTTATATATCTAGCATATAACTATCCACATCTATTTATTTATTAATGTATCTATCATCTGTTTATCTATCATATATATGTATATATATGTACATATATATATATATGCACACACACACACTTGTGTGTGTGTGTGTGTGTGTGTGTGTGTGTGTGTTTGTGTGTATTATCTGTCATCATTACCAATCTATCTTTCCATGTATCTATCTACTCAACTATCTATCTATGGCTTTCAAGCTGAGGTGGACCCCAGGCTCTTATTAATGCGACAAAACACTCTGAAATGAGCCGTATTTGAATCTTCACCCTTTCTTTTTCTTATTATTCTAATGGTCCTTATTTTCCTTGTAGATCATGAACAGCATGAAAAGCACATTATAAGTGCTATCTTTGTATGTGTAAACCATTCCCAGACTCCATGGGCTGGGTATTATCACCATTTAACCTAAAAGAGTACTGAGGCACACAGGAATCAGTACCTAAGCCACACATCTATGAGCTTGATAGAGAAGGATGTTCACCAGCTATGACTTCAGTCTGACTGCCTCTGTGCATAATTTATCATGATCTTTTTATTGACATATTATTATAAGTCATTGATTCAGCTGATTGATTAATTTAATGCTTCTTGAGTGGTTGATTTTACTTCCTTAGCTGGCTATGCTTTCTTTTCATTTTTTATGAGGAGTATAACAATATTTAACCAGGACAGAAGGGACTGGTAAAATTTATGTTGAAAGAAAAATCTCAGAAAGTCCCTATCCTTGAAATGGGTGGCCTTCCCATAGGATCATAGCCATCCAGATGTTTGCTGGCAAGTAGTACTCTTATCATATCTTTGTCTTCTTCAGTGGGGATCTTCATATAAGTGAGTTTTCACACCTGACTCTTTGTCAAATTCTTTCATTTATATGCAACATATAGGGTTACAGACTATGGTGTATGTGACTACAGGTAAGGTTTAGCCTGTGTAACTATGTGTAGCTTGTACTCAATAAATGTTTACTTTATTTAGGTTAGCAAATTCTCAAAATATCTTTGGAAAAAAGGTAACGGGAGTATGGGACTAGAGAGAGAGTCCTCATATAATGGGCTAAGTGGGATCTTTTAATGATGAACAAAACCTGATTGTTGGATTTTAACATGAAATTAAGGCAAAATGACAGGTAAAACCACAAACAACAACAAAACACAACAAAACTTCTGATGCTTATTTTACATAATGTGATTTTTATTTTGGCTTAATTTTTACAAGAGAATGAGAATCAACCTAAGAGATATATTCTGAGATTGTCTGTAAGGGGAGTTTTTCAGAGAAAGTAAGCTGAAGTAAGAAGATAGATCTTGAATCCTGGCAACCCACATTCTATGGGCAGGATCTTAAATTGAACAAAAAGGAAAAAGTGTTCTAATCTCAAGAATTCATTGTTATCTGTTTCTTGACTGTAGATATAAATATCCAGCTAGTGTCAACACATCTTCCTCAACATAATGAAATGTACATTTGACTGTCAAATGAAATATTCCACCATCCCTTCTTTCAGCTGCTTTTATCAGACATGCTGTTACAATATTTACCTGTTAGTTATTACAGTGTCTCGATCTAATTGCTAGTCAATCAAGAATATTTATTGTGTTTTTATTTCTCTATCTATCTATCTATCTATCTATCTATCTATCTACATACATACATATATCCATTTACAAATAATAATAAAAGAAAATATTTAAGGTCGATAAATTGATAAAAGGCAAATACATAAGGTTTCCAGTGAATTAATTTGAAACCAATGTCCAGCTTTCCACATATAAGGATTATGTTGTAAGGCATTGATTTTTATGTCTTGAAATATTGTTGTACCCACGTACCTTTGTAGAAAAATATAAATCATGTAGGTTTTGCACATCTTTGTTCATGTTTTTCGTTAATACATTTAACAGAGTTGTCGTTAAAATCCATTTTATATAATATATCCTAACTATAACTAAACCATAAAATTAGACATGAAGATTACTTCTTAATTGTAGAATTCCTACTACCTTGCTAGCTTTTGGATTTGTTCATACATAGACAGCTATTGCATAAGCCAATTCTGTTTCCAATACCTCTAAATTATTTCCCAGGTATTAATGTACATCACACAAATAACACATTTTAGATACATCCCTTCTGAATATTTATACTCTGTATAGTTGCCTGGAGAAATGCTAGTACCCTTATGTTTGTATTTGTACACATTTGACTCAAGAAATGTATACTCATTGAAGATGTAGCAACTTATAATGTTGCGATGGTTCCAGTGATATTTTCAGGATTTGAAAATTCCACTAAAACACATTCAACTTTGGATTGTATGAGTTCAAATTATGTATTAGAAGAGGTCAAAAAACAAGAACAAATAGCATGATATATTGAACTGATGCATTTTAATATCATGTTTATGATATTTTCATGGGAACTAAACTTGTATTTGTTGAAAAATTTACTAAGATGTTTTTCTTGACATAGAAATAATTTTGCAAGTGTAAATTTGTTTTATGATTCCCCAAACATTGGGGATATTGTGCTCCTCTTGGTACCTTAAACACCTCCATTAATGTTAACAAAATGTAATGTTTTCCTTTCCATTTAGGAGGCCAAAGATATACATCCTTCATACATTTTTATGTATTCCCAGATCCTTTTATTATTATGGACTTCCTTGAATATAGAAGAACACTTCCATTTCATTAATGCCATAAATGAAATATACAATATATAAATTACAATATTTATATAATTGATCCTGGTCAGGATCATGAGTTCTCAGACATATCTGTAAGAAGAATTCTGGGCACAGCAATCCATTGACACGGAGCAGGGAGAGAAAAGGCTCTATTTCATGGAAAGAGGCCAGAGAGACTTAAAGAGAGCACTGCAAACCTACTTAAGGAGCCAGTGTTCCATGGTAGAGAGATTACATCCTTTAGAATGAGATAGATTTCCACTCAATTCCCAACTCTGTCACTTTTCAGCTCTGTGGATGTGAGCATATTACTTAGTGGTTGTGAAGTTCAATTTTCTCATTTATAAAGTGTGATTAATAATGGCAGCCTCCCAGGAATTATATAAAGGCTAAATGAGAAATTCTGTGTAAATCCCTTAGCTCAATGCTGGGCACATGTAGGTAAATTAATTAGGTCACAGGGTGAGCTGTTATGACAGATATATTGAAAAATATAGTACCAGAAACAGACAACTATGAATTTCCTATTTCCTGAGACAGCATAGTGAAAGAGGAGTCTAGGGGAATCTATAGCTCTGTCCAGAAGGTAACTCAAGGACAAACACAGGCTCTTTTTATATTATTCCACAGCTACAACCTCAAGACTTATATTGTCTGCAGGTTTGATGCCGCTGCATGTGTTATATTAGCCAAAGTACCAGCAATAAAGATAGAATGCAACCCAGTGGCACATTTACAATGAGTATGATTAGAGTACAATATAAAGCAGTTAGAGCAGGGTCAATGAAAACAAAAGGAGTTGATTAAATTCATAGGCTGGTGGTAGAGACTGAACTATGAACAAACCTGCCTTAATGGAGGAAAGTTAGTGTCGACAACATGTGGATTTATAGGGAGCTATGACAGTAGTTTTATGATGCTTTCAGTGTATGATAGCTCTGGAAAGGAAGTACAGCTGTGGAGTACATGTCTACAGTCTTTTCCTGTCTCCCCTCATCCAGAGTGACCTTTGAATATAGCCTGTGGGAGTGTATGCTCCATCACCTGGGTGATTGTGCTTGTATAGGGTTTGACTTCTTCTTAGGCCTATTAAGTGAAAATATATTGTTTAAGAGAATTGCATGGTAGTTTGCAGGCATATTCCAGTTTAAGAATTATAGTTAAAACCTGTATTTGATTTTTATTTTATAATATCTATTACATTTTGTGGCAAGAAAATCAATTACCTGTATTTACAGAATACGTATTTCTGTGTTTTCATTACTGGGATGGATTCCAGAGTCTCCAATCTGCTTAAAATGTGACTATAGCTGTGGTATTGCTATCCTACAGTGGGCAGAGAAAGCAATTCCTCTTCTTTGAATGGTTTTCTTTCTTAGTATCACAAACTTTATTTAAGCATTTGGAATGAAATATCCTTAAGAATACCAAATATGTCTGTCATGGGCTCAGAAATCCATTTCTTGGGAGTTGGGATTGGTTATCTACTACTAAAATTGTTGGTCAAAGTCCTTTGATTGCCAAGCCAACCATATGGATAGTTTTCAGCACTTTATTCCCATGATTGTCATTGGAACTGGTTTTTTTCTTTCCATAATTTATTTTTTACTCACCTTACATCCATCCCAATTGAAGTCCCCCTCACTCTTCTTTTCCCACCTTTTAAAATCCCCCCCTCATTTGCTTCTTGCCTTCTCCTCAGAGAAGTGGCACACTACCCACTTTGGGTACTATCCAATCTAGAGACATCTAGTACCAGCAGAACTAAGCACATTCTCTCCCACTTAGGTTCAACAAGGAAGTCTAGGTAGAGGTAGGAAATCCAACAACAAACAAAAGATTCAGAGACAGCTCCTGCTCTCTTTGTTAGAGGACCCAAATTAAGACCAATCTGAACATCTGCTACAAATGTGTAAGAATTCAGGGTCTACCCCTGCATGCTTTTTGGTTCATTATTCAGTCTCTGTGAGCTCCCATTGGCCAAGGTTGGTTGACTCTGAAGGTCTTCTTGTGGTATCTTTGACCCCTTCAGCTCAGAAAAATTCTATTCCCCACTCTTCCCCAAGAGTTTCTGAACTCCTTCTGATGTTTAGCTCTGGTTAGATGTATCTGTTTCCCTCTGCTGTTGGATGAAGCTATTCAGGAGACAATTATACTTGGTTCCTGTCTGAAAACATAAGAGTATTAATAAGTGTCAGGGCTTGGCTCTCTCCCATGGGATGGGTCAAAAATTGGGTCACATTTTGGTTGGCTTAGTCTCCCCTACACTTTTATCCCTTCATATTTTGTAGGCAAGGCAAATTTTAACTTGAAGGTTTTTTGAGTGGGTGAATGTTCCCGCTCCTTCCACTGGAAGTCCTGCCTGGATACAGGAGTTAGCCACTTCAGTATCTATATGCCCTACTAGTAGGAATTTCAGCTAGCAGCAGCCCCATAGATTCTCTCCACAGCATCTCCCATTCCACATCTCCAGCTAGTCACAGAGATGCTGTCCACCAATTTCTCTTCTTATTCTCAGCCATCTCCCACACTCACACACCTTATCAAGCAATGTCATCCTCAAACTCTCTACCAGCAATGTTCCTTTCTCTATCCATCTCCAGTAACTAATTTGATTCCCCTTCTAAGTAAGATTCACACATCCTCCTATGGGCCCTCGTTTTTACCCATGTGTGTGTATTTGTGTGTGTGTGTGTGTGTGTGTGTGTGTGTGTGTGTGTGTGTTCATGTGTGTGTATTGTAGGATATGCATCCTATACTTTATGTCTAGTGTCCACTTATAAGTGAGTGTGTACCATACATGTCTTTCTGGATCTGAGTTAACTCATTCAGGATGATATTTTTGAGTTCCATCCATTTGCCTGTAAATTTCATGATGCCTTCTTAAATAGCTGAATATTACATTGTGAAAGATGTTCTACATTTGTCATCTATACTTCAGTTGGGGGACCTCTAGGTTGCTTCTAGTTTCTAGGTATTATGAATAAAGGTGCTATAGACATAGTTGATCAAGTATTCCCATGGTATACTGGGATGTCTTTTGGCTCTACTCTACGCCCAGGAGTGATATAGGTAGATCATGAGGGAGAACTATTCTCAATTTTCTGATAAATACACAGGTTGCTTTCCAAAGTGTTAGAAGTGTGCACTTCCACCAGCAGTGGAAAAGTGTTCCTCTTGCTCCACATCCTCACCAGCATGAGCTGCCATTTGAGTTTTTATCTTAAGTCATTCTGACAGGGGTAAGATGGAATCTCAGGGTTGTTTTGACTTGCATTTCTCTGACGAGTAAGGATGTTGTAGATTTATTTACATGTTTCTTGGTCATTCAAGATTCTTTAGCTGAGAATTCTCTGGGTTTTGCTACTGATTTTAAGTGTTACTAATTTGTCTCTGGATTTCAGAGCCCCACTCCTCTCCCTCATCTTAGTAGTTATGTTGAGTATGATAAAAGTACTGACCCTGAAGCTTTGAAAATACTGCTTATTCTAGCATAATGGCTTCTTTGAATGTTATGGTAAAAAAAATTATCTTACTGTCCATCCTTTGGTTATGACTTAATCCATCTTAATTTTCACATAATAGATCCATGCCTTATACACAACCTTACTCTAGAGTGCGCCAAAATAGGGTTGATATTTGAACTTCACTGACATTATGCCAAGCAATTAATATTTTCACAGAATCTAAGTATGTTTGACCTGGGCTTAACACCTGAAATGTAGACCTCTGAATAAGGACATCTTTAGTCTTATCATTATGACCTATAGGCTTTTCCACACATCTTTAGGATTCTACTTCATTTACGATTATCAGGTTTGTGTTGATCAAAGGTGACACTGTTGTGTAATTCTTCTTATAGATAAATTATTTACTGCCAGGAATTATAATTTTATATCAGATAAAGATTAGAAACTTATAAGTATTTTGAAAAAAATAAAAGTTTGTCAATTTGGACTCTGAGAGAAGATGAGGCGCAAGAATTTTTAATTTAGTTCCTAAGTAACTTCATGTTTTTATAGACAGAATAGCCAGACATCTTCTGCTGGAAAAGGAAAACATCACACTAGCCTATTGTTTTGTTTCTCATTTTTAAATGTTCCATATCCAATATAGAAGTTTCATCTGTCACCATTAGTTTATTTATTAGCATTTGCCACTTTATCAAGATAGGTATTTAATTAAGACTGTAATTCTGGAATTCAAAGCAGTAGATACTGAACTAAAACTCAATCACTATTCACACAGATTTTTTTCAAGGTTTTTCAAATCAAATGTGAACTTTACATAAGTATTATATACATCATTTCCACCCTTTAATTTCCCCACTACAGCTCCTCCCATATACACCGAGTTCTTCTCAAATTCATGATCTCTTCATTTTTCAATAATAATGGTTAGACATATGCCTACAGACACACTTATATTTATATATGAGTACACCCTGCTGAGTCCATCTTCTGTTACTTATATATGTCCATATTTAGTACTGACCACTTAGTATGAGACCACTATTATGGCATTGATCCCTCAAAAAGATTAAACCTCCCACTCTTAGCAGTCATTATTAATTCAATACAACTGTTCATCAAGAGATGGGGATTTAGGAGATTTTCTTCATTCACATTGGCATAGCAATTGATGGTATTTTTATGCCGGTCTTGTTTAGTTAAGCATATTGTTGGGATTTTATATGTGTATTTTCCTTCATTTAAAGGGCAAATATTGCAGCACATGTCTGTCCTCTGTTCTTACCATCTTTACCCCCAGTCTTCCATAATATTCCCTGATACTTAAGTGTACCATTTGTATTGTAGATGCAATTGGGTGTTGGTATTCACATAATCTTATTCCCTGTGTTTTGGACAGTAGTCATTTTCTGTAATAGTATCTTCTGCTCTAAGAAGAAGCTTCTCTGATTAATAGTGAGAACTACACACTTGTCAAATATATGAGCTAACCTAGCCTATAAACTTAAAGAACTATTTCCAGTTAGGTGTGGTTTCTGTTGTATTTAATCTTGTAAGGCAGACAGAGGTGGCCCTCTGAATTCCAGGTCACTCTGGTGAGTTTCCAGGACAGCTAAGGATATGTAGTGAGGTCCTGTTGCCCCAAAATACAGAAAAAAGAATATAGTCTTAAAGAAGGGAACTCAGATTCTGGAAGTTAACGTATCTAGAAAATCTTATACAAAAGTCCCACAGTTGTCGAATTTGTGAAATCTCGAACTTCCCAAAACAGTACCTGAAATGCAAGCCAATAATTCATCAAAGAAAAAATGTTGAGTAGATTGGACTAGCAAGAAATTTTTTATCTGCTTATTGATTCCATGATTGAGTTTATAAGAAGATGAAAATATAGGCAGACATATAAACAATATATTTAAAATTTTGAATATGAATATATCAATTACTCTTTATATTCTTTGGTTAAGTTCTAGGCTCAGCGCCATGCCATCTCTATGGAAGAATGAGAAGAATAGATTCAAGCTGAGTTGTAACATGCACAACTAAAACAAGGAGCTTTATTTACAAAAATTAAGAGAAGGATAGATATTAAATGAATTGTAACAAAAATGTTATATTAAATTCAATGAAATGTAGAGACAAATATAAAATAAGATTATATGAATGAAATGTGATTTAATCAAAAGCTGAATAAATATCTACATTCTGATTGGTTTTAAAAATTCTAAACTTAACAGGAAGTTTTTTTGGGATTTTGATCATGCTGGTAATAGAAAGAATAGGCTACATCTTAGACTAAAATCAGTGAAACCCCTAGGTCAATACTTTGTGAGAAAATGGTGAATTTTAAGAAACTATCAACGTTTTACTATCTCATGTGGAAAGTGGGCATGGTATTAGGCATAAGAGAAATAACAGAACTGTAAGAAATCAGTATGAAAATATGTAACTGTTTCAAGTACCCACTATGTAACAACGCTTATAATGTATCATGTGTTAAAAAAAATCTTGACCTTCAGTTGTAGATGAATTTTAATCTAATAACATGGCTGTCCAAGCAAGGAATTACATCCAAAGACCTAGGTCTGTATGACCCAACTGAAATGCAGATGTGCTACATAACTTTAAATGCTCTGGCTTTCATATACACAAGCCTTTAGGACACATTGTTAAGGTAAAATTACCTTATAGAAAAAAGCAGTCATGTTTGATTGTGATACCTAAAAGAGGGAAGACAAAGTGATGAATCAGAGAAAGAGTTGACAGAATGATTCAGCTATAGGGCACATCCAAATGCCTTGAGAGCAGGACAGGAGAAAAAGCTATTTAACAGCAGTATAGGGTTAGAGAGTCAGGAAGGTGAGAGTTAGTGCAGTGAGTTGAGTTCATCCATACGTTCAAGCGGTCCAGTGCAGGTCAGCAGAGGCAGAGAATAAGAGACAGAGACAGAGAATAATAAGGAGCCAGAAAGGGAAACAAATTGCCCTTGTTAGTTTGAGACAAAACAGAGCAATTCATTAAGAATCTGGGAGAAGCCAGATTAAATTAGTCAGCATGGAGAGTAGTCTGAGTCAGAATAGTTGAAGTAAACATAGCTAGAAAGGATAAGACTATTCAGCAGTAAGCCTCTGAGATAAAGAATTCATGAGGTGAGCAAAATTTACTTTTACACTTGATATTTTATTTTTGAAGGAGTTAGTTATGTTTGACATTGGTAGGTATAACTTATATTTTACATAGTGCTGCTTAGGACATTATGGTTGAAAGAGCATCCAGGGACTACAAAGAATCAAAACTTACAAACCCATCAGATCCACATCATTTATAGAAAACACAACCTCACATAGTTAGAAATATGAAAATACATGATATGAAAAAAACATATGAACCTAGGGGAAAATTTATAGATGGAAAATAACAAAAAGTTGGTTCTGATAAAGTTAGTGTTTAATGATGTCATTCTCAGACTAGTAGAAAATTTGGGACTTTGAGTATTACTTTACTTGGTGATTTGAAATGTTATAATGTATAGTAATTTAATTACATTGAGTTTGTGATGCTTATAACCTTATGTTTAGTGAACTCATTAGGATTGTTCTACGATAGATGTAGTAGAAACAGTAATTTCATTTTACATTAAAGGCAAACAAATGAAAGATGTTTACAAAGAACTTTTCATTTTGACGTCTATAAGATTTCTTCTTATTAAAATATTTTATTTATATATATTGGATAATAGTCTCCACTCTGATTTAGGATTGGTAAAGATCCTTTCACAATCTGTTGGTGGCCTTTTTGTCTTATTGGCAGAGTCTTTTGCCTTACAGAAGCTTTGCAATTTTATGAGGTCCCATTTGTCGATTCTCGATCTTACAGCATAAGCCATTGCTGTTCTATTCAGGAATTTTTCCCCTGTGCCCATATCTTCAAGGCTTTTCCCCACTTTCTCCTCTATAAGTTTCAGTGTCTCTGGTTTTATATGAAGTTCCTTGATCCACTTAGATTTGACCTTAGTACTAGGAGATAAGTATGGATCTATTCGCATTCTTCTACACTATAACAACCAGTTGTGCCAGCACCAATTGTTGAAAATGCTGTCTTTCTTCCACTGGATGGTTTTAGCTCCCTTGTCGAAGATCAAGTGACCATAGGTGTGTGGGTTCATTTCTGGGTCTTCAATTCTATTCCATTGGTCTGCTTGACATTCTCTATACCAGTACCATGCAGTTTTTATCACAATTGCTCTGTAGTACAGCTTTAGGTCAGGCATGGTGATTTCACTAGAGGTTCTTTTATCATTGAGAAGAGCTTTTGCTATCCAAGTTTTTTTGTTATTCCAAATGAATTTGCAGATTGCCCTTTCTAATTCGTTGAAGAATTGAGTTGGAATTTTGATGGGGGTTGCATTGCATCTGTAGATTGCCGTTTTTACTATATTGATCCTGCCAATCCATGAGCATGGGAGATCTTTCCATCTGCTGAGGTCTTTGATTTCTTTCTTCAGAGACTTGAAGTTCTTATCATACAGAACTTTCACTTCCTTAGAGTCATACCAAGGTATTTTATATTATTTGTGACTATTGAGAAGGGTGTTGTTTCCCTAATTTCTTTCTCAGCCTGTTTATCATTTGTGTACAGAAAGGCAATTGACTGAGTTAATTTTATATCCAGCTACTTCACTGAACCTGTTTATCAGGTTTAAGATCTGTTGGATTTTTTAGGGTCACTTATATATACTATCATATCATCTGTAAATAGTGATATTTTGACTTCCTCTTTTCCAATTTGTATCCCCTTGATCTCCTTTTGTTGTCGAATTGCTCTGGCTAGGACTTCAAGTACTATATTGAATAGGTAGGGAAAATGTGGGCAGCCTTGTCTAGTCCCTGATTTTAGTGGGGTTGCTTCCATTTACTTTGATGTTGGCTCTTGGTTTGCTGTAGATTGCTTTTATCATGTTTAGGTATGGGCCTTGAATTCCTGATCTTTCCAAGACTTTTATCATGAAGGTGTGTTAGATTGTAGGTTCAATTATATTTTATTGTTTGTTTGTTTGGTTGGTTGTTTGGTTGGTTTTTTTGAGACAGGGTTTCTCTGTGTAGCCCTGGCTGTCCTAGAACTCACTCTGTAGACCAGGATGGCCTGGAACTAAGAAATCCACCTGCCTCTGCCTCCCAAGTGCTGGGATTAAAGGCAGACTCCACCACTGCCCAACTAGGTTCAAAGTTTGAACCTAAGATAGCAAACTCCTATCCTGAAATTTCAAAAGTTATACATTGTTTAGGGATCTGAAAACTCAACTGAAGGCAATTCAATTCTACCACTAGCAATGAAAGGTGGCTAGTTCATATTTTGTATCCTCCATTACAATGAATCCTCACTAGGGGTAAGAAAGGAAGAAGTTTTTGGAAGTTTTCACTCAACTGGATTTCCACAGAACCCCCTACCTCAAAGCTACCCAGGTCCAACAGTTTCTAACTACACACTCTTTTCCATTTTCCCCTGCCTGAACCCTCCCACTCTTGTCCTAGTAAACCTGCAATATTTATCCTATTTCCCCTTACCAGGAAGTTCCATGCATCCCTAATAGAGGCCTCCTCATTACCTAACCACACTGTTTCTATGAATGATAGCTTGATTTTCATTTACTTAACAGATAATATCCACTAACAAGTGAATACATATCATATTTATATTTCTGGGTCTTGGTTACCTCACTCATACTTTTTTTTTATAGTTCCATTCACTTGCTTTCAATTTGCAATGATGATGTCATTTATTTCTCTTTCATTCTTTTTCTTTCTTTCTTTCTTTCTTTCTTTCTTTCTTTCTTTCTTTCCTTCCTTCTTTCCTTTTTTCTCATTTTCTTTTCTTTTTTGCTTTTACTTTCTTTCTTGTTGTTTTTTGTTTTGTTTGTTTCTTTATTTTCCAGACAGGGATTCTCTGTGTAGCCCTGGCTGTCCTGGAACTCACTCTGTAGACCAGGATGGCCTGGAACTAAGAAATCCACCTGCTTCTGCCTCCCAAGTGCTGGGATTAAGGGTGTGCACCACAACTATCCGGCTTTCCTTCCTTCCTTCCTTCCTTCCTTCCTTCCTTCCTTCCTTTCTTTCTTTCTTTCTTTCTTTCTTTCTTTCTGAATAATACTCCATTGGATAAAGGTACCACACATTCTTTATCCAATCTTCAGCTGAAGAATATCTAGGTTATTTCCAGTTTCTGACTATTATGAAAAGAGAAGCAATATACATGGTTACTGAATTCTCCTTATGGTAGCATGGCACTTTACTAACTAAATTCCAAAAGTGGTATAACTGAGTCTTAGTGACAACTACTCTTAATTTGTAAAAATCACTGCATCAATTACTAGAATGGTCAGATTTTATAAGCATTGGAGAAACGTTCCTCTTCTTTCACATTCTCACCAGCATGAACTGTCATTTGTGTTATTTATCTTAGCCATTCTGATAAGTATGAAATGGAATCTCAGATTGGTTTTGATTTGAATTTCCTTGATGAATGAGGACATTGAACATTTCTTTAAGTGTTTCATGATCATTAGAGATTCCTCTGTTGAAAATTCTCTATTAATGTCTGGGCCCTATTTTGAATTTAGTTGTTTGGGTTGCTGGTGCCTAACTTTTAGAGTTTCTTACATTTTTGATAATAGCTCTCTATAAGATGGAGGTTCAGTGAAGACATTTTATCCATCTGTATGATGCCATTTTGTCCAATTGGCATTATCCTTTGCCTTACAGAAACTTCAGTTTCTTGGGGTCCCTTTATTATTTGTTGATCTTTGTACCTGCACTATTGCTGCACTATTCACAAAGCTTTACCTGTCCCTATTCATGCAAAGATCTTTCCCACTTTCTCTTCTCTTACGTCTTTCTCTCTTGATTATGTTGAAGTCTTTAGTCCACTTGGAAATGAGTTCTGTGCAGGGTGATAAAAATGGAACTATTTGCATTATCTCACATTCATAGATCCAGTTTGACCAGTACCATAAGTTTAATAAGCTTGCTTTACTTCAGAGAAGGAATAAATTCATATAATATAAATACATAAATACAAATATAATACCAAAACAGAATAGAAATACAAATGACAAGTGGATTGAGAAAAAAATGGGAAAGCAATACCCTTCACAATATTCTTGTACAATATAAAGCTTCTCCAGAAAACTCTATGCAGACAAGTGAATAACTTGCCTGATAAAACCTTCATATCTTTGAAGAAAGAAATTGAATCTATCCTGGCTTCTTTATCAAATGTAGGTGTGTCTATAGTTGTGTGTATTTGTGTCTGGGTATTGATTTCAAATTTGTTGATCAATGTTTATGATTTTATGCCAGTACCATGGGGTATTTTTATTACTAGAACACTCATAGTCAAGTATCATTATACCTGCAGCAGTTTTTTTATTGTTCAGAATAATTATTAAGAGGTTTTTATTTATTTAAGTGTATGATTACACTGTAGCTAACTTCCGACACCAGAAGAGAGCATCAGATACAATTACAGATGGTTGTGAGCCACCATGTCGTTGCTGGGAATTGAAATCAGAACCTCTGGAAGAGAGCCAGTGCTCTTAATCTTGGAGCCATCTCACCTGCCCAGTTCAGAATTATTTTAACTATCATGATATTTTTATTTTTCAGTATGAAGCTGAGATTTGTCCTATCGTTTTCTGTAAAAAATTATGTTGGAATTCTGATATTGTTTTAGTTTGGGTTTCATTGCTGTGAAGAGACTCCATGCCAAACTTTTCTTTCTTCCTTCCTTTCCTTCCTTCCTTCCTTCCTTCCTTCCTTCCTTCCTTCCTTCCTTCCTCCCTCCCTCCCTCCCTCCCTCCCTCCCTCCCTCCCTCCCTCCTTTCTTTCTTTCTTTCTTTCTTTCTTTCTTTCTTTCTTTCTTTCTTTCTTTCTTTCATTAGATATCTTCTTTATTTACATTTCAAATCTTATCCCCATTCCTGGTTTCCACTCTCCCCTCCCTCTCCCCCTGCTCACTAACCCACCCACTCCTGCTTCCTAGCCCTGGCATTCTCCTATATTGGGGCACAGTACCTTCACAAGACCAAGGGTTTCTCCTCCCATCCATGACCAAGTGGGCCATCTTCTGCTACATATGCAGCTAGAGCTGTGTATCCCACCATGTGTTCTCTTTTGTTAGTCATTTAGTCTGAGGGAGCTCTGGGGGTACTGGTTAGTGAATATTCTTGTTCCTCCTATGGGGCTTCAAACCCCTTCAGCTCCTTAAGTACTTTCTCTCGCCTTTTCATTGGATTCCATGTGCTTCGTTCAATGGATGGCTGTGAGCATCCACTTCTGCATGTGTCAGGCACTGGCAGAGCCTCTCAGAAGACAGCTATAGCAGGCTCCTGTCAGCAAGCTCTTGTTGGCATCCACTAAACTGTCTGGGTTTGGTGGTTGTATATGATATGGATCCGCAGATGGGACAGTTTCTGGATGGTCATCCCTTCAGTCTCTGCCCCACACTTTGTCTCTGTAACTCCTTCCGTGGCTATTTTGTTCCCCCTTCTAAGAAAGATTGAAGTATCCATATTTTGGTCTTCCTTCTTGAGTTTCATGTGTTTTGCGAATTGTATCTTGAGTATTCTGAGCACCTGGGCTAATATCCACTTCTCAGTGAGTGCATATTACGTGTGTTCTTTTGTGATTGGGCTACCAGTAACAGGACTGTGAAAAGCTTCTGGATCCCACTCTAGGGGTGAGGAAAGGGCATAGTCCAGTTGCCAGGGAACTGCCTGCTTGAGTCAGACTCTGACTCCCAGGCACCACAGACCACTGGGTACTGTGGAAGAGCTGGTTCTGGGATTGCTGGGCTCCATGAAGGCCAGGAATGTCAGGTTCTCACTCTTGAACATTCCAGATGCTGCTGTATGTCAGGGAAGGGCTGAGAACAAAGTGGGGACCCTTGGGCAGATTCTACCCAGGGGCTGAAAGAAAAAGGTCAGAGAGCTCTGGAAGGTTTCCTGGAAGAGAGATTCAGGCTATGTCAAGCAGCTAGCTTGGAGGGCTGCTCGGGTTGGCTGGTAGCTATGGCTAGAACTTAGAGAGGCCTCCTGGTGGGAGGTTAGCCATGAGGCTCTTTAGAGGGAAACCTGCTCCATTGCTCCAGCACAATGGTCCTGATGAGAATAGGTAGTCCATAGTTTTTAGTCATTTATTGTAGAAAGGCAGAGACAGGGAGAGTGTAGAGAAGCAGAGAGCAGCCATGTCCACTTGGAGAGAGGGCGGAGGGAGAGGGAGAAAGGGAGCAAGAGTAAGAACAAGAGAAAAAGAGGTAAGAGAGTAAGAGAATATGAGGTAAGAGAATGAGGAGGGGGCAAACAGCTACTTTTACAGTGAGCTGAGACTGTCCTGGCTGTTGCCATGTAACTGTGGGGGTGGAGTCTGGACAGCCTACATGATTGAAAACCACAGAATTATGGAGCTGGGAACTTGTGTCAGGAGGCTAATGTCTGGGAGCATGCAGTAAACCTCCTTTCATCCCTTGCAGATTAATGTTCTGGGTCTCTGAGCTTTAAACCTAGCTTGACCAGAAACCAGGCTGACTTTCATGGTCCCACAGCTTCCCTCCATACCTGCTGCTGTCGTTGATGCTCATTCCCATGGTCCTGACATCTCTAATATTCTGAATTCTTCATTTCAACAGAGACTGCACATTGTTCACTGGCCTTCTAGGATTCATTTGGATTCTTCAACCCTATTACATGCACCCAAAGAACTCCTTTCAATCCTAGAGCTTTTATGCTACTAACTCCGCTAACAAGTATGGGACTCTAAAGATTTTCAAGATAAACTGCAACTTGAGATATAATCTTGCTATCTTTGGATCATGATTTTTGTGAAATGACCTTAATACATCCCAGAAGATATAACATCAATGAAGCTTGTTACTTCTTAATCAATGTAAATTCTTAGCTGCAGCTAAGTAGCATGAACTGTCACAGTAAAACACATGTTTTACTTTCAGAGATTCTTAATTTCAAATATTACATGATTAGAGTCTTTGTTCATATCACTGTACCTGTGTGTTGTCTTTTCCCTTCCCCATTTAATCAAGCGTCAACAATAGTCTTGAATGATAACCATACTGAGAGTTTGTGGTAACTACTCACTTCATGTTCATATTCACAGATAATTGCATATATTATTTTCATGCTCAGAAAGTATAAAGATATAAAACTTATCTATTTATACAGTCCAAGAGCTATAGTTCATATATAAAAAAAAAAAAACAAAAAAACAAAAAACAAACCAAACCAAACAAACAAAAAAAACCCCAGAAACAAAACAAACAGTTCTCCCATCTGAAATATGACAGTAGAGCTAGAACATTGGATTTCAATCTAGGTACTAAAGCACTGAATGATTCTGGAGAGATCTAGGGAAAACCACATGGGAATGACAACTGATTTTTATCTAATTTTCATGTTGACTTTGCCTAAATATAATGATGCATGAAAAATGCAAACTGGTAAGATTATGTGGATGAAATGTCCTCAAGTTTTCCTGCCATACCTCACCTGTGAAATGCTTTCTACCATCAGTAGAAAATTAGTTATTTTCTAAATACAGATTTATAGAACTCTCACCTCAATGAGACTTATTAGACCTGTCTAAAGGTATATGCTATGTGTGGACAGTAAACCTTTCTGTTATTAGACTTCCTTTAATTTATCATGTGATGGATTATAGGAGAGCCTCTGTCTATATTCACATTTAAAAACATAATTTTAAATAAAGATATATGTTTCCTATATACTATTAAGTAACCCTGAAAGAAAATATAGTGTAACAATATCCCACTTTCTTCCTCAGTTTTAAAAAAAATTATTATTATTATTATTATTGTTTAATTTTTTTTTACAGTCCACCCCAGTCTGCCCTATGACTGTACCTCATCCAATACCTCCTACCCACTCTCCAGGAGGATTTCCCCACACTGCCAAGGACCGGGCCTAGTCGGTCCCCCTCAATCCATGGGAATCAGGGGTTCCGGCAGATGGTCATAGAGTTGGCAGGAATGGGGTGACAAACAGACTTGACACAAGGGAGTGTGGATCTGAATGTAATCTGTCAAATTGAGCATCACACTTTTTATACAGAATAGTGAAGTTAGGCGACACACCAGTAAGGTACAATGAGGTTACTGGATTCTTACACAAAACAGAGGAATGCCTACATGGAAGGACTGGCAGGAACCAACTGGGAGAATATCAATGTTAACAACTCAGATCAAAAATAAATCCTCCTAAGGTCCACTTAGAAGCCAGGGGCAAGGGCTTCGTGCCCTTGCCACAGTTCCTATTCTAGTCTATTTTATAGTCCACCTTTCCCCTAGGCCATTGTAAATACTGGTATATGGGTGTAACTCAGCTATCTATAGTTCTAAGTATCTACCCTGGTTCCTCCTTAGATCACAAACTTCCTTCTTCCTAGATAATGGTAAATTCCTGTGTAGGGTAGTGACTTAGCTATCCATGCCCAGGATCAGCTTAAGGACTAACTAGGATTGGTGAAGAATCTAACTTAGCTATATGTCAAAAAAATCAATCCTTAGGAGCACTTATAATAAAGCAATATTAAGGGAAAGCACACAGATCCATTTACCAACTAAAGCAAGGACATTGGAGAATTCATTATACAGGATGCCACGATTCCAGGAGACTAAGTTTCTGTGAACTTTTCACCTCAGAACAACACCCAGGTTTTTGGGGCCTGTCACTTGTCACTATTGAAGTGGCTATAGCACCACACCTCACTCCCACCACACTAGAACTTCGATTCCCTGGGGCCTCAGTTCTCTCGAGGGTTAGGTTCATCTTCTCTCACTGAGGCCAGAAAAAACAGTCATCTCCTGTATATGTGTACATGAGCCTCATATCAGCTAGTGTATGCTTCCTGTTTGGTGGTCTGAAAGATCTTGGGGATCCAAGTTAGTTGAGACTGCTGGTTACCCTCACCCTCAACTTCTTCCAATATTTCTCTTAGTCAACCAGCTACTGTTACATCCATTGATTGGGCGTAAATATCTGCAGTAAATATTTCAGCTGCCTAATGGGCCTCTCAGAGAGCAGCCATGCTAGGCTCTTAACTCAAAGCACGCCATAGGATCAGTAATAGTGTCAGGCCTTGAGGCCTCCATTTGAGTTGGATTCCAATTTGGGCCTGTCACTGGACCTACTTTCCCTCAGCCACTTCTCCATGTTTGGCTCTGCAGTTCTTTTAAACAGGAACAATTCTGGGTCAGATTTTTGACTGTTGGATGGCAACCCCCATCCCTCCACTTGATGTCCTGTCTTTCTACTGAAGATAGATTCTATAAGTTCCCTCTTTCCAATGTAGGGCATCTCATATATGATTTCTCCCTTTGAGTCCTGAGGGTCTCTCACCTTCCAGATCTCTGTACATTCTAGAGGGTCATCCAAGTTCCTACCTCCCAATGTTGCCTTTTTCCATTCTTTCTTCTGGCCCTCAGAACTTCAGTCTTGTTTCTCCTAATACCTGACCATGTTCCTCTTTTCCCCTGCATGTTACTGCTTCCACCTAGTCCCTCCTTCCCTCTCCACATATTCCCCCATAACTGTGTTCTTTTCCCTCCCAAATGGGATTGAGGCATCCTCATTTGGGCCCTTCAGCTTGTTAAACTTCTTGAGTTCTATAGATTGTATCCACAAGTTTAAGTGGATAAAGGACCTCACCATAAAACCAGATATACTGAGTCTAATAGAAGAGAAAGTGGAAAAGAGCCTCAAATTAATTGGTGTAGAGGGAAATTTCATAATCAGAACTCCAATAACTCAGGCTCTAAGATCAAGAATTGATAAATGGGACCTCAGGAAACTGGAACACTTCTGTAAGGCAAAGGGAATAGTCAATAGCACAAATCAGCAGCCTATAGATTGGGACAAACAAGCCTTTACTAACCCCACATCCAATAGAAGCTAACCACCAAAAAACAAATATCCTCATCAAAAAATGGCCTATAGAACTACACGGAGAATTTAAAATAGAGGAACCTTAAATGGCTGAGAAGCACTTGAAGAAATGTTCAAAGTCCTTAGTGATCAGGGAAATGCAAATTAAAATGACCCTGAGATTCCACCTTACACAAATCAGAATGGCTAAAATAAAAAACTCAGATGACAGCACATGCTGGAGAGGATGTGTAGAAAGAGAAACACGCTTACATTGCTGATGGGATTGCAAGCTGGTACTACCACTCTGGAAATCAATCTGGAGGTGCCTCAGAAAATTGGACACAGTACTACTTGAGGACCCAACTATACCACTCCAAATATCTTCTCAAATGTATTTTTAATTAGTGCAGTGCATTATCTAAATATTGTCTGTAGCTAAACCTAGAAACTCTCATATTAGTTTTATTGTGTGAAATGAATTAGCAATTATTAAATATAATTTGTTACCTATGGGAATTGAAATACCCACAACATGAATACTCCCCCACGTTCTGACTCAGGAGAGGCGGCACTCCAACTTACTCACGAGAAACGGCCTTGATGCAAACCACAAGAGGACTTTTTATTCCAAGAGCGCTCTGGGGCCCGCAGTCATACACCAAACATGGGTAGAGGACTGTGACACCGAGTAGCTGGGTAAGGTGGTATTTAAAGGAAGAAACCACAACTCAAGCGGGTGGGGAGGGCATTGTTGGAAAAATACCAAAATTACCAGTTAAGAGGAAGTGGAAAGTTAAGACAGTTTTCTATGAGCCTCTAACAATAGTACATTTGCATAGTGGGTTCCAGCAATGGTCATGGTGGGTCAGGGTGACTTTCTTTGAACGAACACGCCATGAACCCAGGAAGCAGGTGGGTAGAGGAATGTTGCTATCACTATCTGTTTTATGATTAGCATGCCTTGGAGCATTGAGTCACAAAGGTCACATTCTCAAGCATGGGCCTAAAGGCCTAGAGTTTTGTTTTTATACTTTTTCAGAATAATATGAGACAGAAAAATAAAATTTACATTGCACAAGAGCAATTCAGTACAAATCTACAATTTTCTTTTTAAAAGAAGTTTGTTCTGAATTTTAGTCTGCTTTCTTTGTAGATGAATTGTTTATATAGAAAAGCAAACAAAACAGGATTAAGTGTATTAATATGCATTAAAGTTCCAAATGACTGATCACTTGATATTTTAATTTATTTTAGTTCTTTATGTAGTGTTATCAACTTCAAGTATCCTTTACAAAAGTCATTTTTTTATTATTTTCAAAGCACACATCAACCAAGGGAAAGATGCTACAAATGTACTCACTATTACAAACAAATTCAAAGCTGTTAAGCCTGACCAATTACTTATTTAATTTAGTTTCAGTGATCATTGTTTCTCATTGAATGCCAATTTCAATGCATGCTTGAATTTCTTCATTTCTCATAGTGTTTCAATAATTGTAGTTCTGAAATTTTAAAGTGATCCTTGATCATTGCAACTTCTCTTAAAATGTGCTTCTTAGGAAGAACGTGACTGAAGACTGATGTTTTTATTTTCATTCCAAGCTATTGCTTTCTTCCAAATTCATAAAACCCTGTCCTGATACCACTGTTTTTCCTCAAAAGTTAATATTTTTAAAATGTATGCTGATTGAAAGTATAGAATTGATTTTTGTGTATTAATTTAATCAATTTTTGAGTTTGATATCATTTTAAGGAGGAAGTGTTAAAATTCATTAATATCAGTTAACTACTTGAATTCTTTTTTTGTTTTGTTATTTTCACATACCTGAAAATACCTTAATTTTCTTTCATTTGTGAAGGATACTCTAACTGTACACTAATTTCAAAGGCAACAGTATTTCCTCATGACTCATTACTGATGTAGTTCCACTGTACCTTATATATGAAAAGTCAATAAGAATTTGGCTCTTCTATTTTTCTACCTGCTTCCTGAAAATTTTTCTCTAACAAAGTTCTTGGCTAATTATACTTATAACAGAGTTTCCATTTATATTATTCTTTGCATTTTTCTATTATTTATTGACTAACTTTATTTTTTATAATTATTCAATTTTTAAATATATATATTTTAGAACAATTTTAGAATATTTCATTTCATGAGGTCTCAAGCATACACAAAGAACTACAGGTAACTTAGAAAAGCTAGGACCAGGAGAATTAGATTTCCTCAGGGAAGAGGACATCTACTAGTTGTCCAGTGTAAAATGGTCAGCCTGAGAACATTCATAAAAGTAATGTTATATCCACAGTTTAGGGTATATTTTGGCATACATGTAGATGTATGAATACAATAACAATTAAGATCATGAATTCGATAAATTATTAGAGGGGTATGTAAAAGTGTTTGGAGTGGGTAAAATAAGGATAATTTGTCATTATATTATAACATAAAAAGTACAATTCTTAAAAGATTAAAAAAGTATAGTAGGACAACTAATAAATGTAATATGCTAATATAAAGAACTAGTTGTATTTTCTACCTCATGTAATATTTTTTCTCTTTCTTTCTTTCTTTTCTTTTCTTTTTTTTTTTTTTTTTTGAGACAGGGTTTCTCTGTAGAGCCCTGGCTGTCCTGGAGCTCACTTTGTAGACCAGGCTGGCCTCGAACTCAGAAATCTGCCTGCCTCTGCCTCCCTAGTGCTGGGATTAAAGACGTGCACCACTACGCCCAGCTTGCTTCCTTTTTCTTATACTTTGATAACATTTCAAGGTAGTAAATTTCTCACCTTATAAACATTTTTCTCAGTATTTTTAATGTCTAATTTTAGATTGAATATCTCAAATTCATATTCTGTGTATCATCTTGTTACTTTCCATCTTCTAGTTTACCTTCTTGAATATTTCTGGTTTTTTGCATTCAGGGATTCTCAGTATTTGCTCTTTAAGTCTCTTTACCAATCCAAGGAGGGCCCAACAAACAAATCATAGGCTTAATATATGGCTTTTTTTTTTCCTTGAACATAATTAAGTTCTGTTTCTTTTACTAGCTGACAGCTTGTGAAAGGAAAACCAAATAGATCCCAGATGATGATGGATCAATGGTTTATAATGCAAATGGGAAGTGTGCTGCAGTACACGTCTACAATCCCATCACTGACAGGGAAAGGCAGATAGATATCTATGAGTTCAAGACTAGCCTGGTCTGCACAAGGAACTCCAGGATAGCTAGGGTTGCCCAGGGGTGGAGGTGGGGGGCGAAATATGTATTGCTCTTAAAGAAATCTTGAGATCTGCTCCAAGCACCCATGTCAGGCAGCTTATGGCCCCCTGTACATAAGCATTAAAGCACCAAGGCCATCTTTTGTATTCTGTTGTCACTCTTCTCACAAAACTGTATACACACACATAAACACACACACACACACACACACACACACACACACACACACACACACACAGTTAAAGAGTAATATCTACAGAGAAAGTTTCTAGATTTTCTTCAATTCTCCTGAAACTAACTTTCTTTCTTTCTTTCTTTCTTTCTTTCTTTCTTTCTTTCTTTCTTTCTTTCTTTCTTTCTTTCTTTCTTTCTTTCTTTCTATCAAACTCCAGACTTTATTTCCCTCCGGTCCACCCTCTGACTCTTCCACATTTCATACCTCATCCCCCCCCACCCCCAGTCTCAATGAGTATGTTACCACCCCCCAAACCCATTCCACCAGACCTTTAAACTTCCTGAGGCTTTCAGTGTCTTGAGGGTTAGGTGCATTTTCTGTGACTAAATCCAGACCTGCAGTCCTCTGCTCTTATGCACTAGGGACGCCATATCAGCATATTTACTAACTTTTATATTTTCTAGATTCAAACAAGAAGTTTTAAGTCTCCTGTGCTAGTGAAACAGGGACAAATGATATTCAGTACTTTTCATTTTTCAGTGAATATTGTGCTCAAGTAATTCAAGTTGTCCAGCAGAATTTGAGGATATATCTCTATATCTTCTACTTTCTTCGATGTTTATTTCTGTCTAAATCTATTGTATTCAATTAAAATTATTCTATTTGATTTAACAATAGGAAGATTATCAATTTGCATTTATCTGAGGGTTTTCCCTCAAGAAAAAATTAACAATATAAAAATATCAGTTGTCTTTATACTGTGAATTGGGCTCAGAGCCCAATTCTTCTCTCTGATTAGCAATTTACCAGTAAGCAATAATATCAGACTATCTCTCACATTTTATTTTGATATCAAGCCTTTATAAGTTGTTCATGGAGACAATGAACTTACACTGTATTGGCAGCTTTTATCTTAAGTGGTTGGAATTAGTGAGCAATGAAACCAGAAAACAAATTCAATTCTATTATCATTATTCTGTATACCACAATTTGTTTTTACTTGGTCTATTACCAAATTGTGATTGTGATTTAGATTTATTTCAATTAAATTTTTTATTTATTCTATCTGTAAGTGTTAATGCAAATTTCTAGAAAGTTCTTTACTCTTACTTTGCTTCTCTAGAGATATCCTCACGATAGCAGCCAGCATGGGTGATTATTTCAAAGTCTGTACAGATTCTACATTCTCAAATGTTTTTGTGGCCACATTAAACTTATAGGATATATCAAACTGGTAATTTTACTTCAGATGTTTTGTGAGGACAAGCTTAGCTTTGATATTGCTGGAAGATAGCAGTCTATTAATTTAAAATAACCTAAAACACTTCACATGATACTTAGCAGATGTAATAATGTAACATAATAGCCAATGAATGCTAATTAAGAATACAAAATATCTTGCAGAGGACCCAGGCTCAGCTCTCAGCATCTTCAAGTTGTAAGATGGCTTAGAACTATACATAATGCCATTTCCAGGGATTATGACAATGCTCTCTTCTGAGCCTCACATGATACACTTAAATATACTTATGCAAAATATAAATACACGTAAAATAAATCCATTATCTCTCTGTCTGTCTGCCATTTTTCACCCAAAACAACTGGACTCTTAGTCTCCAAAATGCAGCCCATCAGATTTATAGCATCTTTCGTCAGACAGACTCATAGACATTTTATATGGGTATTAGGTTTTTTGGGAACTTCAGTTCACAGGAGAAAAAAAATCACAATATTTGATAATAGTCACAACATAGATCTGAAGACTAGCACAAAAAGGGTGAAAGTATTTTACATAGAAGAAGTGAAGGAACTATTGAATTATTATTTCAGTAGGAATAATTGTTTTAAAACAAGTCAGAAGCAGCCACAGAATGACTGGAGACAGATGGGGAGGACTAAACCATTGGATGGCCCTTGCAGCTTAAAATTGAATATGAAATAATTCAATCAATTCTTGTATTTAGGGGGTCAACTCTTAATGGAGTAGTTATATATGAATTCCTTCTAGAAGGCTTTTTGAGAGTGGGTGGAGGTCAGATCTTAATATGGTTATAAATTAATATTAAGAGATTATGATTTTATTTTAAATACAGAGGTATAACTTCTAATAATTTTAAGTAGGAAGGATTGATGCTTCTGTATTAGAGAAGCATTTCACTTGTAAATAGACAATTGGTAAGTAAAGAAACACAGGAGTAATGAGCAAGCCAATGATTATGTGTAGCAATAATTTGTTATGATTTGTTCTGATTCTATTAAATACTTAGACTAAATAACTGAAGTTTAAGTAAATTAAGCTTTTATTGCAAAAAGCTTCACTATGCTAACACTGTATCTGTAATGCTACATTTTTTTTCAGCATATCTCTGCCTGCTCCCTTGTGAAATATATTCCTCTGAAAGACTTTTTATCAACAACTAGAAGTCATGGTTTTCAAAATGTCATTCTTTAAAATTTGCTAAGTTCTATAGAGTGAATATCTGTCAAGCAGGACTGGATGATTCTTGCCTGTTTTAAATGTATGTAATAGTTACCAATTCTTTATATGTATAATGTACCACAAGAATAATGTAACCAGGTTCAGCTTGACTGCCTTATCTTCTCCACACAGTGATGATAAACAATTTAGGCTGCCTTCTTAGTCTCTGAAGGTTCTTTATTTTTCAATAGCTGTAAACCTTGCTCCTGAGTAGTGGTGTTAAAGAAAAAGAATCCTTTATTCAGACAACTCTGATATCCTTTGCATTTTCCAGTGCTGAATGAAAGGAGTATACTATTTGAAGGCATTTGATTTGTAACACAATAGCTGCTTTTCCTCAGCTAATGCAGAGAGCATAGAACAGATTTACATTAAGTGTATGCTCTTATGAAGGAAGAAATAAGCATTTGGGTTTGAAATATATTTAGTAGCTATTTTTATGACAGGCAAGTCATTTTGTTCAGCTGTGATTTTCAGTCTAACACACAGGCTCACACTAAGCATTCATTTTCCACTTCTGGTGTCATCTTGGTTAAGCTTAAGATTTTCCACATTGTCTCTTCTTCCCTGAAGAAGAGAAGGCATCTACCATTGTCTGGTAGATGCCAGTCAATGCTGTTAATTCTATAAATTGACAGTAATAAAATATCAAGAGAGCTATTTTGTGGCTTTTTCTCAATGTAGCTAGATTAAGAATAGGACAGTGTATCGGTTCATGCTACCCACTTGGGTAATTGATGATAGATCCATTAGCTGCATTATTTAAGGATATAAGGCTCCAAGTGATTTTTTTCCAGTTCCTTCCTGTTGCCTTTTTCATTTTAATTTTACTGTCAGTAAAATGTTTGAAGGATTTAGAAAGGTTAAACCACTACTGGCCACAGTTAATAGGAAACATTTGAGTAGCAGATGGTGGGATAAAACCACAAATGTATTTTCTTGAGCCCTTGGAGACAGAATAATACACTCAAGCATGGCTATGTCTCATTAACCAAAACACATGTTGTCTTTCTTCCTCTCAGTAAATGATATTCTGGAAGCATGAGTATCACCAGTAATAAAAGACAATTATAAATGAGATAACACTATAATTTTACTCTCATTGCTGTTCTATTATCCTAATACTTTCCATTGAACCATCACAATTTATTTGGTGTTCCTTGCCACATGGCTTGCAACACATAAAACTAGAAAACAATTAAATGGCATTTAATGTCAGCTACATGGGTCGTATTGCATGGTAATGTAGTATAATTGGTCTATTACTATGGGCAAAATAAGTTTATTTTAGTTATTACTTGGAACTCTGAAACAAATTGTTCTTTCAAGGGATAAACCATAATACTGGGGGGCAATGGTGGCACATGCCTTTAATCCCAGCACTTGGGAGGCAGAGGCAGGCAGATTTCTGAGTTCGAGGCCAGCCTGGTCTATAGCATGAGTTCCAGGACAGCCAGGGCTACACAGAGAAATCCTGTCTCAAAAAAACAAACAAACAAACAAGCGAACAAACAAACAAACATAATATTGATTCCTAAGAATAAAAGTTCATGGATAGATTCTCATGTGCATTACAGTTGCCTTTTAATATAGGCTGAAACTCCATATAAGGATCCTAGTGATCTCCTTCATTGTATGCACTCTTAAGCTCAGATCACCAAATGTCCCTTCAGGAACAATTTGCACCTCTGAATGAAAAAGACAGCCTCATCCCCCCATGCAAAACTTTCAGGTATTAGTGAAAGAACAGTCAAAGTTTATCCTAAATCTGATGGTCTAAAAAACATTTCTGCTCTCTATTGTTTAAGCTAGATGCTAGTATTAAAATGTTCCTTTAATCAATGATAAACAATGAAACATCCATTACTAGATTTTAGAAAAACAAAATAGTATCAAAGATATCAGGTCTTTGATATACAACCACCACTGTTGTTATTGCTGTGGATGTATAACATTTAAGAGACAACAGATTGTTCACAGGACATGGGGTGGGGCGGTAAGGAGGACAGAGAAAACAAAGATCCCTTCTTTGATAATGTTGTTTCTTAGCTTGTTCTATTTCAGTTCATGCTACAGTAGAATACATAAGGGTCTTTCCTCTATGCAGCTTTGTTTTGCATACAAACAGCTATGCATTCTAACAGTAGGTATGTGGAAATGACACTTACTCTTCACACAGTCCTGTCATTCTTTCTCCACAAAACACAGTGGATTAAAATAAACCATCTCCTAAAAGATACATTAGAAATCATTATTAACTACATCAATCCAAAGAGCATCTGAATGTGGTATACAACCTACTCTATATTATTAGGATAAAACAGATTTTTCACCTTTCTTGCGTATAATGAACATATAATCCTTTCTAATTAATTCTCCCTATAGCCTTTCACTTTCGAGGAACATGCGATGCTGGGTCTTACATAGATCTACTTCAACCTTAACAATGTCCTTTTAGAATGTCAAATATAAAATGTTACCTTGAATTTTAATTTGTTCAACTGCAGTGGTTTGGATAAGACATGATCCCATAGGCTTATGTATGTGAATGGTTAGTTCTTCAGTCATTGCTATTGTTTGGGAAGTTTTACATCCTTCTTACATGCGTTCTCACGACCGGCCAGGAAAGATGCAACAAACCGGAATCTTCTGCGGCAAAAGCTTTATTGCTTACATCTTCAGGAGCAAGAGAGCAAGAGCAAGAGCAAGAGCTTTATTGCTTACATCTTCAGGAGCAAGAGCTTTATTGCTTACATCTTCAGGAGCCAGAGAGCAAGAGAGAGAATGGCGAAACCCCGTCCCTTTTAAGGAGAATTATCCTCCGCCTAGGACGTGTCACTCCCTGATTGGCTGCAGCCCATCGGCCGAGTTGTCGTCACGGGGAAGGCAGAGCACATGGAGTGGAGAACTACCCTTGGCACATGCGCAGATTATTTGTTTACCACTTAGAACACAGGATGTCAGCGCCATCTTGTAACAGCGAATGTGAGGGCGGCTCCCCACACATCCTTTAAGAGGTGAATGCTTGCTGGAGGAAATATGGAGGAAATCCCAGGTAGGATTTTGAAGTTTTGTAGAATCTCCCATTTTTCTATTCATTTTTGTTTGTTTGTTTGTTTGTTTGTTTCCCTGCTTCCTATATACAAAGGAAAGGAAAACAGCAGGCACTTGATTCTGATGTTCAGCCCTGCCTTTCCTTCCATTATGAGTACCAGTCTTCTGGAACTTCTATATTCCTTACTTTTGCTTGTGTTATTTTATCACAGTAACAGAAAAGTAACTAACACTCCAAGATTTAGTTTTTGTTTGATTAGTTACTTTAAATGTGAAAACACAATCTAACTATAGATTTATTTTTAGCATTGACCATATCTGGTCATGAATAGCATGTGTATTATTGTATCAAAACAAGAGAAATGACTAATAACATTTTGTCATTATTATTAATAGAAATTAATAACTTTAAATATTATTTTGATCAATTTAAATATAAAAAATGAAGGAATTGAAAGTGAATGCATTCCTGAGTTAGCATTTAGATATAAATCAAATTTGAGTGCCTAGAAAATAATTTTGTACATATTGGGAAAATTGGCATTATAAAAATAAGAGTTGGCTCTTAATGATAGTTCCAATGTATCAGGATTCTTCATTTTAATGTATCTTTTTGAAAAAAAAACACCTTTAAAGTTGTGATAATAAATAAGTTTTAAGATTCTACTGAGAATTGATTTTATGTCCTTAATTAAGATTGGGTTTCAATATATACAAAGAAAGAATCGATGCTGAAAAACAAAAAAATAATAGGATCCAGAAATACAAAAGATATACAAGATTTAAAATTTCATATCAAATTTTTATTTTAAAAAAGGCAGTTGTGTTTTCACTTTTTTATTAGTTATTTATTCACTTAATATCCTGATTACAGCCATCTCCTCCCAGCCCCACCCTTATTCCCCATTCTCTTCTCTCTTTCTCCTCAGAAAAGGGGATGACCCATGTGTACCATCCCACCCTGATACATCAAGTCACAGCAGGACAAGGTGAATATTCTCCCACTGAGCCTAGACAAGGCAGCACAGGTAGGAGAATGAGATCCAAAGGAAGCAAAAACTGCAGACACAGCCTGGCTCCAAATGTTAGGAGACTCACATAAAGACTAACCTGCACATCTGCTACAGATGTTTAGGGGACCTAGGTCCAGAGCATGCATGCTGTTTGGTTCGTGGTCTCAGGTTAGTCTCTTTTGATCTTCTTTTCTAGTCCCTCAATCCTTCCTAGTACTCTTCCACAAAACTCCCAGAGCCAGTTTAATGTCTGGATGTGGTTCTCTTCATCTGTTTCTACAATTGTGTGAAGCTTGTGTCTGCAGGCACATCAGAGTATAATTAATAGTGTCAGAAGCTGGCTCCCTATGAGATCTGTCTCAAGTTGACCAGTCACTGATTGGTCATTCCTTTAATATCTACCCCATCTTTACCCCTGAACATCTTGTAGCTGGGAAAAATTAGGGGCCAAAGTATTTTTTGGAGGAATTTTGCGGTCCCCATCCCTCTACCTGCCTACAGGAGATGGATACTTCAAGTTCCATATCCCTCTCTACAAGGCGTTTCAACCAGTGCCATTCCCATAAAATCCCAGCAACCTATCCCTTCACAGTTCTCAGGTTCATCCTAGAGATGCTTCCTCAATGATTTCAATTCTCTCTCCTAGTCTTCTCTGCTCACCTCTTGTCCACTATTCCCACCTGTATTCCCACCTCAGTTTACTTCCCTTCCCTGACTCCTACCCAGTTCCTGCCCTCCAATCACATCTCATGTTTATTTTATTTTCTCTTCTGAGTCTCAATAATCCTTCCGGAGACCCTCCTTGCTACTAAGCTTCTTTGTGTTTGTAAACTGTAGAATTGTTAACATGTAATATATGGCCAATATCCAATAATATGTAAGTACATACCTTGCATGTCTTTTGGTATCTGGGTTGCCTCACTACTGATGATTATTTTTTTGGTTCACGTCAAATTGCCTATAAATTTAATAATGACCTTGTTTTTAATAGCTGGGTAGTGTTCCATTGTGTAAATGCACATTTTTATTATCCATTCTTCAGTTGAAAGATATTTAGGAGAGTTCCAGCTTCTGACTACTATGAGTAAATCTGCTATGAGCATAGATGAACAATTGCCCGTGTGGCATGATGGAACATCTTTTGAGTATATGCTCAGGAGAGATATATCCAAGTCTTGAGGTAGATACATCCCTAATAAAATGAGAAAACACAAATTTAATTTCTAAATTGATTGTACAAATTTTTACTTCCACCAATGATAAAGTGTTCCTGTTGCTTCTCATCACCACCAATATATGAATTTCCTTCAGCTTTTGAACTTGGCCATTTTGAAATGTATAGGACAGAATCTCAGAGACACTTTTATTTGCATTTTCCTCATGATTAAGGATGCTGAACATTTCTTTGAGAGGCATTTGCCTGGTTCTCTGAAACAGAATAAATATAGAGTAAAAGTCTACCTGCCAGGAAAAGTCAAGGCAGGTCAAGGTCTGCTGGCAGATTTCTTGACCTTCTGTTGCATGGAATGATAGGAGCACATACACATGAGGCTCAAGTCAAGGGAGTTGACATGCTTCTTGCCATTCTTCTACATGTTGTGAATTCTCTGATTAACTTTATATACCACTTTTTAATTGGTTATGTTTTTGTTGGTTTCTAACTTTTTGAGTTATTTACATAGTTTGGATGTTAACCTTCTGTCAGATGTGGAATGAGTGAAGTTTGTTTATCATTCTGTAGCCAGTTGTTTTGTCCTATTGACAGTGTCCTTTGCTTTACAGAATATTTTCAGTTTCATGAGGTACAATTTGTTAATTGTTGGTTTTCTGTTCAGAAAGTACTTTCTTGTTCAATGTATATAAGGTATTTTCCAATTTTTCTTCTATTACATTTGGAGGATCTAGTGTGCTGTTGAAAATCTTGGACTTGAGCTTCTGGCAGGGTATTAAATATGTATTTCTTTGCATATTCTACATTCAGTCTGTGGTTCTGAGTTCTTTCTCCTCCCTCAGGGGATATAGGGAGCACAACACATCAAACAGGAAAATATGAAGTGGAATTCAGAAAGTGTGGGTCAGTTGGATCTTCCTAGCAGTGAGTGCTGTTGGAGAAGGCTTTCTCCGAGGTTTTAAGGTTACATCTCAGTTAGAAGATACTCAGCCATATAGTTCTCTTAGACTGTATTCAGTTAAATAGCTTGTGGGCTTTATTTGGGGGTAAACAAGTGCCCTATGAATCTAGGAGAGTGGCAAGGGATTTTTAAGGGTGAATGTAAATCACTGGCTGGAGCATAATATACTAAGAATGCCTTGCTTGCATGGAGAGGCATTCCAGAAAATCCAGGTATTTGCTGAGCAAGTTCTTTCTTGAAATAAGAAAGTGGAACCTATAATTTTGCCAAAGACTAAGTGACAATTGTTAGAAGATCTGGGTTTGGGCTACTCAAATCAGACAGAGAAAAGGAAGACTATCTAAGAAAAGTATGCCCTCAATTTTGCTTCAGGAAATCAGTCCAGACATGGTAGACTACAACATTAATACAGGGATCCAAAAGAAGACATTGAATAACACCATTTGTTGAAGATAAATTCTGTTTTGCTTGGTAGAGTATTGGCTTCTTTGTGTAAAATCAAATGTCAGTAGCTATGTGAAAATATTTATGGGTCAGCCCCAAGAATATACAGTAGGGGCTTGATCTGTGATTTAAGCTTTTGTAATTTTTCTTTCCAAATGTGGGTACTCTTGCATTTGGAGCATAGATATTTAGGATTGATATGTCTTCTTGGTAGATGTTTCTTTGAAAAGTATGAAGTGTTCTTCCCATTTCTTTTGATGAATTTTTGTTTGAAGGTCTATTCTATTGGATATCAGAATGAATAATCCAGCTTATTTCTTAAGTCCATTTCCTTGGACAATTCTTTTCTAGCCCTTTACTCTGGGTTAAGGTCTCTCTCTCTCTCTCTCTCTCTCTCTCTCTTTTTTTTTTTTACTGAGGTCTGGGTTTTTGTTTTTTGTTTTTTTGTTTTTTTTTTTTTTTTGTTGTTGTTGTTTAGTTTTTGCTTACATGCAGCACAATGATGGATCCTGTTTTAACATATATTCTGTGTTTTATCTTTTTACTGGGCAATTGAGTCCATTGATAGTGATATATATTAATGACCAATGATTATTAGTTCTTGCTATTTTGACATTGTTTGTGTGTGTGTGTGTGTGTGTGTGTGTGTGTGTGTGTGTGTGTGTTTGTGTTCATTTCATTTTGTGGGTATGGAACTACACATTTCCTGTATTTTCTTAGGTATGGTTAACTTCCTTGGATAGGAACTGTCCTTCTAATATCTTCATAAGGTTTGATTTGTGGGTTAATTTTGTTTAAATTTAGATTTGGCATATAGTATATTGTTTTATCCTTCTTTGGTGATTGAAAGTTTGCCTGGGTATAAAAGTTTTGGCTGGAATCTCTGGGGTCTTAGAGACTGTAAGACATCTGTATAGACCCTATTAGATTTAGTCTCTGTTAAGAACTTGAGTATACAATTTTGAGAGGGATGTGTGGGCTCATCTCTCAATGGGGAGCCATGCCTAACCTCTGGATATGGTTTCTACACTCTCTCTCCTTTGTTGGGTATTATAGCTAATGTTATCCCCTTTGGGTCCTGGATGCCTTCCCAGGCATCTGAGACATTCTGTTGGCTACCCCCAGTTCCCCATCCCCCATTGCTACATACCTCTGTTCAATTTCCTGTTCCTCTGTTCATTGCCCTAGTCTCCTCTCACACCTGATCCTACCCTGTTTTGTTCTTCTCCCCTTCCTTTCTTCCTCCCAAGTCCTGCACATCCTGTCCCCTTCTAAGTAGGACTGAAACATCCACACTTTGTTCTTCCTTCCTCTTGACCTTCATATGGTCTGTAAGTTGTATCATGGGTTTTCTGAGTTATTTTTTATTTTTCCTCTAATGTCCACTCATCAGTGAGACTGCTCCTGTCTAAAGGAAATACAGGGAGAATGAGTGGAGCAGAGACTGAAGAAAAGGCCATCCAAAGACTTCCCGACCTGGAGATCCATCCCATATGCATCCACAAAACTCAGATAGTATTGCTGATGCCAAGAAGTGCTTGCTATTCGGAGCCTGATATGGATGTTTCCTGAGAGCCTTGGCCAGAGTGCTACCAACACAATGAGGGATGTGTAGGGTTAAGTAGGGGTCCCGCATCCACTCAGCCACAGGGCCTGGACACACTTTGCCACGCTGCCACCAGGTTGGTGTCAGGCCTTAGAGCAGCTCCCCAGGACAACCTTCCAGGTGTAGGGGAGTAGAACCTGAAGTCACAAGGACAGCCAAAGTTGGCTTGGGTGTTTCTGGGTCTGCAGGGAGATTGGGGCAGTCTGATTCTTGGGCTCTTGGGTACCCAGGCAGCACTGGATGCCATAGAAGAGCTGAGAACAGAGTGGAGGATCTGTGGGCTGGATCTGTCCCTGGGAGGAGGGGTCAAGGAGGGGATCTCTGTCTGGGTTGCATGAGGATTGTTTTTGGCTTGATTTGTGGGTGGCTGACTAGCTTGGTGGTCAAGGCTGGGAGCAAGGAGAGGCCTTGTATGAGAGGAGAGATTAGACAGTGACTCTGTAGGTGAAGGCCTTCTCTATGGCTCCCCAATGAGGATCTTGGTGAAAAGAGACAGTCCATGATTTTAAGGCATTTATTGTCATGGCTGAAAGTGGATGAGTAAAACCTTATTCCTCTTCTCAGGTCAGGCCTGAGACTAAATACCCTTTGCAGGGAGGAGTGTCTGGGAAGGAAAGCTTAATTAGCTAACCCTTTCAGGTCTTTAGGTACCTCATTAAAATGCAAATGAGCCTTGAGTCTATGTGACCTCTTCCTGTGGTGGGGCTCAGAGCATTACCCTTTCATGACTGATGGCCATAAATCTATGGAGGGATGAAGCCTTCTGTCAGGAGCCTACTGTTAGGAAGGAGCCTAGTGTCCAAGAATCAGGCAAAATGCTGCCCTCCCTTTAGGGTCAAAGGGGTTTCTAGCCTTAGCTCAACCAGGAATGAGGTTGCCTTTCTCTGTACTACAGGAATGCTTGCAGCCAACCATTAGACTGAGAAAGGGAACCCCTATGGAGGAGTTAGTGGAAAGACTGAAGGAGCTGAAGGGGTTTGCAACCCCATAGGAAGAACAACAATATCAGCTAACCAGAACCCCCTCCCCCCACCAGAGCTCCCGTGGACTAAACCACCAACCAAAGAATGCATATGAAGGGACCCATGCCTACAACTGCAAATATAGCAGAGGGTGGCATTGTCTGGCATCAAAGAGAGGGAAGGACTTTGGTCATGTGAAGGCTTGATACCCCAACAAAGGGGAAGGCTAGGGTGGTGGAACAGGAGTGGACAGATGGGTGGGGGAGAACCCTTGTGGAGGCAGAGAGGAGGGGGTGGGATGGGTGTTTTAGGAGAGGAAACCAGGAAGGGGGATACCATTTGAAATGTAAATAAACAAAATAACCAATACTTTTTTTAAAAATGAAATTGGGTATAATAGTGATAGGTCTGCTTTTGTATGTTACATATGTTACTTTGTCTTTTTTTTCCCCTTAGCTTTTAATATTCCTTATTTGTTCTGTATAATTAGTGTTTTGATTATTATGTGGTAGGAAGATTTTTTTTTTCCTGGTTGAATCTGTTGGTTTTCTGTAGGCTTCTTGGCTTCTTATATGCTTATAGGCATCTCTCTTTTTTTTTTAATTCACGATATATTCTTTTTTGTTCTTTTTTATTGGTTTTGTTTATTTACTTATTCATTATTATTTGTTATTCATTTACTTTCTGGGCCTTAGAGCAGGGAAACTTCTCTTTCTTTTAATCTGATTATTGCTAGGTTTGGTATTTTCATCTTACCCCAGATTTTTCTGATGCTTTGTGTCAGGGACTTTTTAGATTTCCATTTTCTTTGAAGAATATATCAATTTATTTCAGTGATATCTTCTATGCCCAAGATTCTCTCTTTAATCTCTTGTATTCTTTTGGTGAAATTTTTGTCTATAGTTCCTGTTCTTTCCACTAGGTTTTCTGCCTGGGACAGTCGCTGTCATGACAAGTACTGAAGTGGGACACAAAGTTAGATGAAAGCCAAAGTTGGAGATTATATAGATATTTAACTTTTTCTTATTGTTCTGTGCTGATGACCTTTTTTTTTTTTTTTCTATTTCTTACTGTTTGTACTTCAATACATTCTTTGTTCTTACTATTGGTGCTGCCCTATAGGTTTGGTGAGATTATATAATAATGATAGCAAAAGGCATATTAGCTGCAAGAAGCAATACTGAGATTAAGTCACTTGGGACCTCACCTCTCAGAGGTCAGCCATCATAAGGTATGAAAAAATGGTAGGCCACCTCCAGAAAAGCCCTAAACTAGACTTGGCCCCTCCTAAACGGCGAATGCAATTTTTTCACTTATCAGTTCCCTAAATTTGTGGGATTTTTTATTTCTTATTTTTCAATTTTGAGGTTTTGAGCAGTTTTATGTATTATCATTAATCTATTTCATTGCATTTTTCTGTGTTTCTTGAAGGCATTTATTCATTTCCCTTTTTAAGGCATCTATTATTATACTGGTTGTCCCTGGTTTGGGTAAGATATTCCTGATGCTGTCACCACTCTTCAGCTATGGGCCTGACAATTGAGCTAAGTGAACAGCACAATGCTCCCCTCCATTGGCTGTGTCACAGGTGGACCTGAATGTGTTTGGGTTCCACAGGAAGAGAGAGTAGTATTACTCTCAATGGAGCTTAGTAGTCAGAAGGCAGCTCACTGCTACTGGTTGTGTTTCATGTGGATCCAGCAGGTAGGAGACTGGCTGGGCAGGAACTAACCTGGAAGTTTCTCTGTCCAAGCAGGCCTCCTGGGGGAAGCAAGCAGAGCCTTCTGTTAGATGATGAAGTTTAGGGGACACCTCACTGTCCATCTCTGCTGGCCATGCTTCAGGCTAACCCAGCAGGCAAGGAGTTTGTGGAAGAGGTCTTATGATTATTTTTAATAGTAACATTTATGTGAACAGAAACTTGTATACTAAACTAAATTAAAAATTAAATATTTAATTTACATCTAGTCCTAACAGCTGATTGTGTGGTATGTGCCCTTGTAATTATTTACCTGGAATGTGACTTCAACTGCATCTGACCCTCTTCTGCTTTTCTTGTGTCTTTGACAAGGAAAGGTTCTTATTCTCAAATTTTGCTTTTGTATAACTAAATGTTTTAAAGATGAAATTGTAGAATAGATACAAATAGATAGTGGATAGAGTTAAGAAGAAACATATGCTCTGTTGGGAGCCGCGCCCACATTCGCCGTTACAAGATGGCGCTGACAGCTGTGTTCTAAGTGGTAAACAAATAATCTGCGCATGTGCCAAGGGTATCTTATGACTACTTGTGCTCTGCCTTCCCCGTGACGTCAACTCGGCCGATGGGCTGCAGCCAATCAGGGAGTGACACGTCCGAGGCGAAGGAGAATGCTCCTTAAGAGGGACGGGGTTTCGTTTTCTCTCTCTCTTGCTTCTTGCTCTCTTGCTTCTTGCTCTCTTGCTTCTTGCTCTCTTGCTTCTTACACTCTTGCTCCTGAAGATGTAAGAAATAAAGCTTTGCCGCAGAAGATTCTGGTCTGTGGTGTTCTTCCTGGCCGGTCGTGAGAACGCGTCTAATAACAATTGGTGCCGAAACCCGGGACGAAAAAAAAACTCGGGACTGGCGCAAGGAAGATCCCTCATTCCAGAACCAGAACTGCGGGTCGCGGTAATAAAGGTTCCCGTAAAGCAGACTGTTAAGAAGGATTCAACTGTATGAATTCAGAACTTTTCAGCTGGGGAACGAGAGTACCAGTGAGTACAGCTTTACGAGGTAAGTCTGATCTTGAACTTTCTAACGAAATTCAAGACAGTCTATCAGAAGTAAAGTGGAAAATGTTTGGCCTTGAATTTTTTCTGGTGTTAGGAGCCCTTTTGTTCCTTTTCACATGTTATCAAGTGATTAAGATAGGGCTGAAAATTCTAGAGGAAATTCAGGACAAGCTATCAGAAGTAAAGCGGGGAGAGAGAGTAGGAGCAAAGAGGAAATATGGTACACAAAATAAGTATACAGGCCTTTCCAAGGGTCTTGAACCCGAGGAAAAGTTAAGGTTAGGTAGGAATACCTGGAGAGAGATTAGAAGAAAAAGAGGAAAAAGGGAAAAGAAGAAAGATCAATTAGCGGAGGTCTCTAGGAAAAGGAGCCTGTGCTCATCGCTGGATGGGCTCGGGGAGCCAGCTCTTAGTAGTTCTGAAGCAGATGAAGAATTCTCCTCTGAGGAAACAGACTGGGAGGAAGAAGCAGCCCATTACCAGCCAGCTAATTGGTCAAGAAAAAAGCCAAAAGCGGCTGGCGAAAGCCAGCGTACTGTTCAACCTCAGGGCAGTCGGCTTCAAGGTCCGCCCTATGCGGAGTCCCCGCCCTGCGTAGTGCGTCAGCAATGCGCAGAGAGGCAGTGCGCAGAGAGGCAGTGCGCAGACTCATTCATTCCCAGAGAGGAACAAAGGAAAATACAACAGGCATTTCCGGTCTTTGAAGGAGCCGAGGGTGGGCGTGTCCACGCTCCGGTAGAATACTTACAAATTAAAGAAATTGCCGAGTCGGTCCGTAAATATGGAACCAATGCTAATTTTACCTTGGTGCAGTTAGACAGGCTCGCCGGCATGGCACTAACTCCTGCCGACTGGCAAACGGTTGTAAAAGCCGCTCTCCCTAGTATGGGCAAATATATGGAATGGAGAGCGCTTTGGCACGAAGCTGCACAAGCGCAGGCCCGAGCAAACGCAGCTGCTTTGACTCCAGAGCAGAGAGATTGGACTTTTGACTTGTTAACGGGTCAGGGAGCTTATTCTGCTGATCAGACAAACTACCATTGGGGAGCTTATGCCCAGATTTCTTCCACGGCTATTAGGGCCTGGAAGGCGCTCTCTCGAGCAGGTGAAACCACTGGTCAGTTAACAAAGATAATCCAGGGACCTCAGGAATCCTTCTCAGATTTTGTGGCCAGAATGACAGAGGCAGCAGAGCGTATTTTTGGAGAGTCAGAGCAAGCTGCGCCTCTGATAGAACAGCTAATCTATGAGCAAGCCACAAAGGAGTGCCGAGCGGCCATAGCCCCAAGAAAGAACAAAGGCTTACAAGACTGGCTCAGGGTCTGTCGAGAGCTTGGGGGACCTCTCACCAATGCAGGCTTAGCGGCCGCCATCCTCCAATCTCAGAACCGCTCCATGAGCAGAAATGATCAGAGGACATGTTTTAATTGCGGAAAGCCTGGGCATTTTAAGAAAGATTGCAGAGCTCCAGATAAACAGGGAGGGACTCTCACTCTTTGCTCTAAGTGTGGCAAGGGTTATCATAGAGCTGACCAGTGTCGCTCTGTGAGGGATATAAAGGGCAGAGTCCTTCCCCCACCTGATAGTCAATCAACTGATGTGCCAAAAAACGGGTCATCGGGCCCTCGGTCCCAGGGCCCTCAAAGATATGGGAACCGGTTTGTCAGGACCCAGGAAGCAGTCAGAGAGGCGACCCAGGAAGACCCACAAGGGTGGACCTGCGTGCCGCCTCCGACTTCCTACTAATGCCTCAAATGAGTATTCAGCCGGTGCCAGTGGAGCCTATACCATCCTTGCCCCCGGGAACCATGGGCCTTATTCTCGGCCGGGGTTCACTCACCTTGCAGGGCTTAGTAGTCCACCCTGGAGTTATGGATTGTCAACATTCCCCTGAAATACAGGTCCTGTGCTCAAGCCCTAAAGGCGTTTTTTCTATTAGTAAAGGAGATAGGATAGCTCAGCTGCTGCTCCTCCCTGATAATACCAGGGAGAAATCTGCAGGACCTGAGATAAAGAAAATGGGCTCCTCAGGAAATGATTCTGCCTATTTGGTTGTATCTTTAAATGATAGACCTAAGCTCCGCCTTAAGATTAATGGAAAAGAGTTTGAAGGCATCCTTGATACCGGAGCAGATAAAAGTATAATCTCTACACATTGGTGGCCCAAAGCATGGCCCACCACAGAGTCATCTCATTCATTACAGGGCCTAGGTTATCAATCATGTCCCACTATAAGCTCCGTTGCCTTGACGTGGGAATCCTCTGAAGGACAGCAAGGGAAATTCATACCTTATGTGCTCCCACTCCCGGTTAACCTCTGGGGAAGGGATATTATGCAGCATTTGGGCCTTATTTTGTCCAATGAAAACGCCCCATCGGGAGGGTATTCAACTAAAGCAAAAAATATCATGGCAAAGATGGGTTATAAAGAAGGAAAAGGGTTAGGACATCAAGAACAGGGAAGGATAGAGCCCATCTCACCTAATGGAAACCAAGACAGACAGGGTCTGGGTTTTCCTTAGCGGCCATTGGGGCAGCACGACCCATACCATGGAAAACAGGGGACCCAGTGTGGGTTCCTCAATGGCACCTATCCTCTGAAAAACTAGAAGCTGTGATTCAACTGGTAGAGGAACAATTAAAATTAGGCCATATTGAACCCTCTACCTCACCTTGGAATACTCCAATTTTTGTAATTAAGAAAAAGTCAGGAAAGTGGAGACTGCTCCATGACCTCAGAGCCATTAATGAGCAAATGAACTTATTTGGCCCAGTACAGAGGGGTCTCCCTGTACTTTCCGCCTTACCACGTGGCTGGAATTTAATTATTATAGATATTAAAGATTGTTTCTTTTCTATACCTTTGTGTCCAAGGGATAGGCCCAGATTTGCCTTTACCATCCCCTCTATTAATCACATGGAACCTGATAAGAGGTATCAATGGAAGGTCTTACCACAGGGAATGTCCAATAGTCCTACAATGTGCCAACTTTATGTGCAAGAAGCTCTTTTGCCAGTGAGGGAACAATTCCCCTCTTTAATTTTGCTCCTTTACATGGATGACATCCTCCTGTGCCATAAAGACCTTACCATGCTACAAAAGGCATATCCTTTTCTACTTAAAACTTTAAGTCAGTGGGGTTTACAGATAGCCACAGAAAAGGTCCAAATTTCTGATACAGGACAATTCTTGGGCTCTGTGGTGTCCCCAGATAAGATTGTGCCCCAAAAGGTAGAGATAAGAAGAGATCACCTCCATACCTTAAATGATTTTCAAAAGCTGTTGGGAGATATTAATTGGCTTAGACCTTTTTTAAAGATTCCTTCCGCTGAGTTAAGGCCTTTGTTTAGTATTTTAGAAGGAGATCCTCATATCTCCTCCCCTAGGACTCTTACTCTAGCTGCTAACCAGGCCTTACAAAAAGTGGAAAAGGCCTTACAGAATGCACAATTACAACGTATTGAGGATTCGCAGCCTTTCAGTTTGTGTGTCTTTAAGACAGCACAATTGCCAACTGCAGTTTTGTGGCAGAATGGGCCATTGTTGTGGATCCATCCAAACGTATCCCCAGCTAAAATAATAGATTGGTATCCTGATGCAATTGCACAGCTTGCCCTTAAAGGCCTAAAAGCAGCAATCACCCACTTTGGGCAAAGTCCATATCTTTTAATTGTACCTTATACCGCTGCACAGGTTCAAACCTTGGCAGCCGCATCTAATGATTGGGCAGTTTTAGTTACCTCCTTTTCAGGAAAAATAGATAACCATTATCCAAAACATCCAATCTTACAGTTTGCCCAAAATCAATCTGTTGTGTTTCCACAAATAACAGTAAGAAACCCACTTAAAAATGGGATTGTGGTATATACTGATGGATCAAAAACTGGCATAGGTGCCTATGTGGCTAATGGTAAAGTGGTATCCAAACAATATAATGAAAATTCACCTCAAGTGGTAGAATGTTTAGTGGTCTTAGAAGTTTTAAAAACCTTTTTAGAACCCCTTAATATTGTGTCAGATTCCTGTTATGTGGTTAATGCAGTAAATCTTTTAGAAGTGGCTGGAGTGATTAAGCCTTCCAGTAGAGTTGCCAATATTTTTCAGCAGATACAATTAGTTTTGTTATCTAGAAGATCTCCTGTTTATATTACTCATGTTAGAGCCCATTCAGGCCTACCTGGCCCCATGGCTCTGGGAAATGATTTGGCAGATAAGGCCACTAAAGTGGTGGCTGCTGCCCTATCATCCCCGGTAGAGGCTGCAAGAAACTTTCATAACAATTTTCATGTGACGGCTGAAACATTACGCAGTCGTTTCTCCTTGACAAGAAAAGAAGCCCGTGACATTGTTACTCAATGTCAAAGCTGCTGTGAGTTCTTGCCAGTTCCTCATGTGGGAATTAACCCACGCGGTATTCGACCTCTACAGGTCTGGCAAATGGATGTTACACATGTTTCTTCCTTTGGAAAACTTCAATATCTCCATGTGTCCATTGACACATGTTCTGGCATCATGTTTGCTTCTCCGTTAACCGGAGAAAAAGCCTCACATGTGATTCAACATTGTCTTGAGGCATGGAGTGCTTGGGGGAAACCCAGACTCCTTAAGACTGATAATGGACCAGCTTATACGTCTCAAAAATTCCAACAGTTCTGCCGTCAGATGGACGTAACCCACCTGACTGGACTTCCATACAACCCTCAAGGACAGGGTATTGTTGAGCGTGCGCATCGCACCCTCAAAGCCTATCTTATAAAACAGAAGAGGGGAATTGAAGAGATTTTACCCCGAGCACCAAGAGTGTCGGTGTCTATGGCACTCTTTACACTCAATTTTTTAAATATTGATGTTCATGGCCATACTGCGGCTGAACGTCATTGTTCAGAGCCAGATAGGCCCAATGAGATGGTTAAATGGAAAAATGTCCTTGATAATAAATGGTATGGCCCGGATCCTATTTTGATAAGATCCAGGGGAGCTATCTGTGTTTTCCCACAGAATGAAGACAACCCATTTTGGTTACCAGAAAGACTCACCCGAAAAATCCAGACTGACCAAGGGAATACTAATGTCCCTCGTCTTGGTGATGTCCAGGGCGTCAATAATAAAAAGAGAGCAGCGTTGGGGGATAATGTCGACATTTCCACTCCCAATGACGGTGATGTATAATGCTCAAGTATTCTCCTGCTTTTTTACCACTAACTAGGAACTGGGTTTGGCCTTAATTCAGACAGCCTTGGCTCTGTCTGGACAGGTCCAGATGACTGACACCATTAACACTTTGTCAGCCTCAGTGACTACAGTCATAGATGAACAGGCCTCAGCTAATGTCAAGATACAGGGAGGTCTCATGCTGGTTAATCAACTCATAGATCTTGTCCAGATACAACTAGATGTATTATGACAAATAACTCAGCAGGGATGTGAACAAAAGTTTCCGGGATTGTGTGTTATTTCCATTCAGTATGTTAAATTTACTAGGACAGCTAATTTGTCAAAAAGTCTTTTTCAGTATATGTTACAGAATTGGATGGCTGAATTTGAACAGATCCTTCGGGAATTGAGACTTCAGGTCAACTCCACGCGCTTGGACCTGTCCCTGACCAAAGGATTACCCAATTGGATCTCCTCAGCATTTTCTTTCTTTAAAAAATGGGTGGGATTAATATTATTTGGAGATACACTTTGCTGTGGATTAGTGTTGCTTCTTTGATTGGTCTGTAAGCTTAAGGCCTAAACTAGGAGAGACAAGGTGGTTATTGCCCAGGCGCTTGCAGGACTAGAACATGGAGCTTCCCCTGATATATCTATGCTTAGGCAATAGGTCGCTGGCCACTCAGCTCTTATATCCCATGAGGCTAGACTCATTGCACGGGATAGAGTGAGTGTGCTTCAGCAGCCCGAGAGAGTTGCACGGCTAAGCACTGCAATGGAAAGGCTCTGCGGCATATATGAGCCTATTCTAGGGAGACATGTCATCTTTCATGAAGGTTCAGTGTCCTAGTTCCCTTCCCCCAGGCAAAACGACACGGGAGCAGGTCAGGGTTGCTCTGGGTAAAAGCCTGTAAGCCTAAGAGCTAATCCTGTACATGGCTCCTTTACCTACACACTGGGGATTTGACCTCTATCTCCACTCTCATTAATATGGGTGGCCTATTTGCTCTTATTAAAAGGATAGGGGGAGATGTTGGGAGCCGCGCCCACATTCGCCGTTACAAGATGGCGCTGACAGCTGTGTTCTAAGTGGTAAACAAATAATCTGCGCATGTGCCAAGGGTATCTTATGACTACTTGTGCTCTGCCTTCCCCGTGACGTCAACTCGGCCGATGGGCTGCAGCCAATCAGGGAGTGACACGTCCGAGGCGAAGGAGAATGCTCCTTAAGAGGGACGGGGTTTCGTTTTCTCTCTCTCTTGCTTCTTGCTCTCTTGCTTCTTGCTCTCTTGCTTCTTGCTCTCTTGCTTCTTACACTCTTGCTCCTGAAGATGTAAGAAATAAAGCTTTGCCGCAGAAGATTCTGGTCTGTGGTGTTCTTCCTGGCCGGTCGTGAGAACGCGTCTAATAACAATGCTCCTTTAAAAGAGTTAATGAGAAGTTAAATCAAAATTGTACCTGGGAAACAGTTCTATCCCCGTTGGTCTACTTACCTTTTTCAGAGTTTTTTTAAAAGTAGAAATAGAAAGATTATCTTAATTAGGAGATATTTTAATTAAAGAGAAATAGATCATTTGGGGGGTGTTAGCTGACTGCTTTATGATTTAACTTTTCAAGCATAGTTTCTTTTTCCCTGAGCTGCTGTCTGCTAGCAATTGACTTCCTCTAGCTGACAAAAGGGATTACGTTAGAACTGTTTTTATTGGTGAAAGTTGTTACCCAGTAGGTTGCTTGTTCATGCTTCTCTAACTCAAGCCTCTTTCAGCAAGCCATGTAATGTACTTAAATCAGTGTTGGAGGGTTTTTTTTTTTTAAACTCATGAAGATCATAATAATTCTCCAGACATGAGCTGTATAATAAGTTGTAAATGAATTGTAAACTATTTTTCTTCAAATATATTTACATCATTCTGTCAATAAATATTTCAATATTTGTTAATATAATAAAATAAAGAAGTGGAAAGTTAACCAAAACAATGTGACAGATTTTGTTTAATTATCTGGTTCTTTACCTAGTCACACGTGGCTGTGCAAGAGAGAGCTTGAACAAAATGATCCATCAGTGTTGGCATATTATAATAAATGTACCCTCAATCACAGATGTAGCTGTGTTTGAGCTACGAGGTACTATAGTCAGGCTTTCTATCACATCATTTAAAGTCACTATTCATTCACCACCACTACTCCATAACAAAAACTAGACCAATGATTTGTGTCATTTAAATGACATTGAATAAGATTAATTTTCTCCTTAATAAAAGTATATTTATATGTATCTGTGTTAAGAAAAGAAAGTATTTTTAAGAAAATATATTTCTAGGACTAAAGAAGAAGCTATTAGGAAAATAAAAAGAAATGATGGAGTATAGGAAAGAAATCAAGTTTGTTTTTTTTTGCAATATTTTACTTATTTCGCTTTTTATTGGTTCTTCACATCATATATCCAATTCTACTCATTTTCCTCCTCTTGTAGGTGCTTTTTACCCTTGAAATCCCCACACTCCCTCCCACACACACAGAGAGAAAATAAATATTTTGTTGTGGAAGCTCTAGTAAGTCACAGTATGTCCTAGAGTATACCTTTTAGTCTACACTTCTTTACTTGCTAATGTTCACTGCAATGAGTCCTTGGCTTATTAAGAGGCCTCTAGCTTCAGCTACTTTATCAATATTGGAATTGCACTGGGACTCCTTTCAGATATCCTACTATTTCCCTTTGGCATAGATATCCTGTAGTTTGGAATGGCCCTCTAATGCACTCCAGCAGTTCATTGATGGCATAGATATTGGGGTGAGCCAACCCTTAGCTTTGGTTCTGGGCCCAAGATTTACCTATGCTTTTCAGAATACTGGCTCGCTGGCTCTCATGCTCTTGAGGCTAGCTCACCCATAACCCCCATACGTAGGGTCAGCTTTATATTGCTGGTGACATGAAGCACAGGGCAAACTCCCCTGAGTGCAACAAGTGAGATATAGGACCAGTTCTCCCTCTCTTACGACCATGGGACCAGCTCTCCTGCCTATAGTACATGGCTAGGAATGAAGGCATATGTCACTCCTTGCCAATGTCACAGCAAAGTCATACTCTCTCATGTTCTATCCTCAGGGTCTTGCTCCTTCTAAATAGTAGCAGTGGTGTTGTTGGAGGCTATCCCAAGTATTGAAGTTGTTTAAGGGAATGATCAGTTTTTCACTGATGCCTCCAGGGCCATTGCTCCCAGGAGATCCAGGTAAGGGGTGGGGCAAGCCAGTTCTGCACTGACCTCAGATATCAATATGTCTAACAGGAGGCAACCCAGACCACAGTTGTCCTTTGGGCTTTGGTGATAACAAACATTTGCTGCTGCAGGGCCATGGTACAGGGCATGATCCCCCCAGTGGCAGCACAAGCCAGGACCCTACCATAGTCCTGCATGGCATCATAGGCTACTCATACAGGCTACTGCTTCTTATCTTCAAATCTCCAGTTCTTCCTGTTCATTGAAAACCCTCTGTTTCTCTTTCTCATCTATTTTTTCACCTCTACCTTGTTCCATTTACTGGCACTTGGGGTCTTTGTGTGACTGCAGTCATCTCAGGCTCAGGCATCCATACATACACCACCACTGCTACCTGAAACTGCCTGAACAGCAACAGGCTGGTAGTCACCTCAGTCCAGCTCCCGGTCTGTGCCCCATGACATTAATCTGGTCATCCTCTCAAGCTCACTCCTTACCTTGTCACCGAGTGACCACTTTCAAGAAAAGTCTGTTTCAGGCTCATGTTACCTGGGGCCTGTTATCTTAAGTGGGCTTCTTCTAGTCTCCATCTAGCTTCCTGTCCTGAGAGCCTTGCCAGGTCTACCTGGCAACAGACTGGTGATATTCTCAGGCTTGCTTTTTTTCAGGGAATGTTAGGTTACTAATCATTTAGATTTCCACAGGTAGAACAGCGAGCGTGGCATAGCACCTTTTCTCTCTGTTATCTACTGATGCACATATGATCCAACTGCTGCCCCTACAATGCCTGTAGAGACAGAAAGCCAGAGGCTGTAACCAGGAACTAAGCTAGCTAACCCTGCACTCCAGTTCTCATTGATAAAATCTGCATCTTAGAAAAAATACCCTACAATTATTGATATACTTCTATCAGATTTGTAAAGTATCCATTTTTATGAGGTACAAAATGAAACACCATAGAAGCTGTGGCTTTGATAAGACAAATCTAAAATATTACAAATGTTTAAAATCAAGGTTTGTAATATTATCAAGGTTTATAATATGATTTAAATATGTGTAGTTTGAGAAATCAAGTAATTATTTGACAAAAATATAAAAAGATTGATTTTTCAGGGTTTTTTGCAAGTCTTTTTTTTTAGACTTATTTTTTTTTTATTAGATGTTTTCTTCATTTACACTTCAAATGTTATCCCCTTGGGGGAGTGGGAGGACATAGGGGATTTTTGGAGATGCAACTAGGAAAGGGAATTTTTCAGTTTTAATAATTAAAAATTTTTATTTCAAATGTAGAATAAATTGTTTTATAGGCAATATGTCATAATTTCCTCCATTGTATGAAAAATTCAAATGTTTTATGTTTTAAGGAAATTCATGTACTTTAAAATATTCATCATTAAGTATAATACAGCATAAAAATTCTGAGACATCTTTTACATCGCAAAACAAATCTTCATATCTCTCCCAGCACCAAATCAACTACGAACTAAATCTTTACTAATATTTTATTTTCTTTTAAATAGACTTTGAAAGCTGGAGAGCTAACTCAGTTAGTTGTCTTCATGCAGATGACCACAAAGTGCCAGGTCACAAACAACTGTAGCCCCAGAAGGAAAGGAATGAGTACCCTCTTCTGGGCTTCACAGACACTATATATATTATAATTACTTGCATGCAGGCAAAACACTCAGACATTTAAACATGAATAAATTTTAAATCATTGTGTGTTTGTGCACTAGATTTTTGCAAAGATGCACTTTTATTTCACTACATCTGATTGAAATAAGTAAATAAGAATCACAGAGAATATTGGAGCTTTTATATTTGTAAATAGGTCCCTAGTTTTCAGGGTTTTGTTTTGTTTTTTTTGGGGGGGTGTTTTGTTTTGTTTTTTTGAGACAGTGTTTCTCTGTGTAGCCCTGGCTGTCCTGGAACTCACTTTGTGGACCAGGCTGGCCTTGAATTCAGAAATCTGCCTGCCTCTACCTCCAGAGTGCTGGGATTAAAGGTGTGTGCCACCACCGCCCAGATTAGTTTTCAGATTTTGAAAGATAAAGACTACCAAGGAAAATCAAATTGTATAAATAAAATTGCAGTGTTCACGAGAAAAAAAATTCAGATTTTCTCTCTTCCTCCTCTTCTTTTCCTTTTTTCTTTTTCTTCTACTTTCTTCTTCTTTTTTAGAAAAAAAAAAATCTATGTGAGCCAGGTTGACTTTGAGATTTTTCATGTATGTATTAAAATTTAATATTTAAAGTAAATTCATAGGATAAAATAGTCTGGGCCCAGAGGATTTAGAAAGTTAATCATTGTATTCTATTATAAATTATTAAATCAAATTCATGAGTTTATATTTTAAGTGCTTACAACAGATGGCAGATGATTTGTGTTTGTTTGCCACTTACTCATTTAAAATTACCTAATCAAATTGTTGTTCATAATATACAAATCTTATAGATCAGAAACTGGTTCAAACAGAGAAAAGCAAATTTTCCAAGGTCAGAAAGTTAGAATATGTTCTCACATAATTTGGTTACAGGCCAAGAGACCAAGTGCTTTACAAAGTTTTGCTATGTGTACTCAGTACTTGTAAATCTTAATCATGACTAAAACTCTAGAAATTATGTTTTTCTCATAAGTAAAAAACATCATACATTATAATACAGATGAATCACTCACATCTATTACCACAGGAGCCTAGTGAGCTTCCATGGATATAAATCACATATGCCATCCATTTTCTTACACCGACTTCCATGATTTTTTCATAATTTAAGTATTGAAATCTGAAATAAATAAATATGCATATCCAAAGTTAATGTACTCTAATAACATTTACTAAATATATCAGTTTCTAAACTTTTAAACTATAGATATAATTTGTGTTCGAATCACGATGTTTATCATGAGTGATATAGTATTGAAAATTTTAAACCTACCTAAGCAATATTATACACTTATATTAACAATTTGGCAAAGAAAACATGGTGGTTTTTCACTTAATTTATCAGCACATCTGCCAAATCCTTTCTTTCTTTCTTTTTTTTTTCTTCTATTTATTATTCAACATCCAAAGAACAACTATGGAATGTTTTTTAAAAATTTTTCTTGTAATTTTTTCTTTGAGACACTGATAATTCCAAATCAAAAAACAATCCATTGAAAAACACATATTATCACAGCAAGAACAAAGTGAATTATGTTATTATAAGGTTGTTTCCCTATGATGCTTGAAAAGACCTGACAGTGCTCATTACTCTTTTTTTTTTTCTGAAAAGAAGATACATAAGTTAAAATGTTCATTTCATTTACCATGAAGCATGAGGCATTTTGCTCACAGAAAAATATGATAGTAAGGAATAATAAAAAGGAAAACATTTTTAGTTATTCCAAAAGACATAAGGGTTGATAGTTAATATTTTTCTCAAGTAGATAAAATCACATATGTGTAAGCATTTCTTTGACTAGCAAACATGATTTTAATCCAGTATCTGATTTTAAATTGCAAGATCAAAATCAGTATAGTTTCAGTATTTCTGTGAAGTAGTCTTTTTATGAGTAATCGCTGAAACCATCTCATGGGGGTGGAGCATTGATGTTTGTAGATTTGGACATGATTACATGTGTAGAGGGAACAAAATGTGTGTAAATGTATGTTTGATATGAGTGTAAGTGTAGCTACCCAAGCACCGAGGAAGTCCAAAGTATAACTAAATTATATTCCAAAAGAAAATTTCATATTGTTAACATTTTTTAATGCTACAGTTTCTCTATAGGATTTAAGCAGCATGTTTGTGGCCATCTCAGGGCCCTTACGTAAACATATTCAAGGAAAAAATAATAACAAACATTTATGAGACTTGGCATTTTTATAGCAAGCACAAAGAAGTTTGTTACCCCAATGTTCATTGTTGACAATACAGGCCTGTTTTGCTATGACTCTTTATAGTGTATTCTTTTCTAATTTGGCTTAGAGAGTATATATTATCAGCCATATAAAAGCAGTTTAGAAAACTATGTTTAATTAAATAAATAATATGTTTTCAAAGTGATCTGGTTTTCTTATCCAACTAGATATCTCATCACCTTTACACTTATATAAAAAAAAGAACATGTATCCTTGACAAGTGTTTCTTACTTTAAATAATTTTGCTCATATTGTAGGAACATGAAATCCTGTAAAACATGAAATAATGGTTAGAGAATTTAGAGTTATTAGAAGTTCTTAAGAAATAACAAAAGTTTTGGTGATACAAAGAAGATATCAGTGAAGGAAAAACTGTTTCATAATTGATAGGCAGCATAATGTGAGCCCAGGCAACAGTAAGCCCAAAAGTATGCAATGGCCATATGTTGTAAGGAAATCAACCATTAACCCATTTTAAGGGTTAGAAATCTATACATGAACATACTAAAAACTAATTCTTCCTGATGTATGCTCACTAATAAAGTGTATGAAAAAAGGGAAAGTTCTAGTAGTAGAAGAGGATGGACATTCTGGATGGCAGATGGGTTTTCATTGGATAAGCATCAAGTAAATATGATAGCCATTAAAAGGTATAGCTGACAAGGGTATTGGGCAATGGTTAGATTTGTTTATAGAGTAATCTGTGAGCAACTTCCAACCAGGTCATACATGAGTAGAAAGAGTATATAGAATATATAATGTAGGACTTACATTATATTTTAAACTTATGTTATATTTTAAATGTTAGAAAAAGAACAAAGTGAGAGAAAGGGGGGTGGGGTGGGAGAAGGGTTTATAAAATGTTGCTCCTGGGTAACGGTTGTGCATTGAGGTATGACTGCCTAGGAAGGCTAGAGGTACAGAGTTCAGACAAAGACAAATGCCCTGATGAATTTTATTAACTGAGGAGTTATCTTGAAATATTGTGCCAAAAGGTTGGGCATGTTGGAAAGAAAAGTGCAGTCCAAGTTATTTTAAAAGAAATTTGAATCATTTTTCTGAAATCAATTTACTTTGAGATGAAAAACAATGTGAAAATGAGTGATAGATACCTATATGTGTGTGTGTTTGGGAAAACAAATGCAATAAAATCAACAGTAGTAGAATTAACTAAAATAGTCATCATATACAGTAGAAATGGATTTATTTGATTGTGAAAATGTGAAAAATGTAGATGAAATTAAAACTTAGTAGAAAAAAAATACCATTATTTTGATATCAGTCCTTGTAAATTAATGAAAATAACAAGGATGTATAGGGCATTCTGGAAAAAAGGAGGAATAAGTCAAGATAGATGTCTAAAGTCCAAAAAATGCAAAAAAGTAAATCCTTTCAGAAAAAGTAATACTAGCAATAATAATGACATGTACAACAAGTGCATGACAATTTTATTATTGCCTATATTTCTAAATAAGAGAGTGATTCCAGTTATTTCTAAAATCAGATACATACAATAATCCATGTATGTCATTCAATGTTCCTTTTTATTTTATCTTTTTATTTGTGAATGCTTGCAGATATTAAAGGATAGACTTCAGTACAATTTTTATGCCATTTCACTTTTCATTTAGTGGAAGAGAAAAGGGAATGAAACAGCTCTAACATTTAAAAATTAAAATGTATCAAAAATTAGGTTAAAAGGGGAGACAAGTTAGACAAAAAGAACGTTTACTGCCTGTGAAACATAAAAAGAAAACAAAGCAAAATTAAAACCCAAAACATGTTAAATGCTCAAATTAAAGAAAAAATTGCAAAACTGTAGGAAATGAACCAATTAATTTTTTTACATAAGGAGTTATGCAATATAAAAAAAGGATAAAATGATTAATTATATGTGTATATAAGACATATAAGTGCCAATTTTATTATGAAAATATTATATCAAATTAGACTGCAATGCAAAAATAATTAATAAACATGGATACATACTTACCATAAAAATATTTACTGAATCAACAACATTAAATGTTTTGTTTATATAATAAAGGTGATACTAAAAAATTAAATGAATAAACTATTCCATTATTTTAGTGAGATACTTTATCTCAGTCCTCTAAGTAAAATAGGTTAATATTAATTAGATATGTAGATTTGCCTATAGTTGTCAGAATACTTGACTGTAAAATGAGGTTATAGTACATTCAGTGCTACAGTATAAGCATCTCTCAGTTAAGTATAGAGCATCTATGTTTTTTAAAATCCCACCATATACTATACCATAGAGGAAAATATTAAATAAATGTGAATGATAGAAATGATGCTTATAATCTTTGACTGACAATCATTTAATAAATTAATTAAAGTGATAAGTATAAAATATGTTTAGATAGTAAGTAAAACAATCCTTAATAATTTTGAGATAAAATAATGCATCTCCATTTTATCTTGGGACAGTTTTGAAAAGAAATACACGGTATCTTAGTATTTGGTGGTATAAGAATGTGTGTGTGTGTTTGTGTGTGTGTGTGTGTGTGTGTGTGTGTGAAAACCTAGTAGAGTACTTGAAATATTTTGTCATTGTCTGTAGTATCTGAATATTATATATAAAGTTTAAAGAAAAAAAACTCTGCTGTGTATTACTGGCCATAGAAATTGGGACAGGAAAAGTCAAATCATGATAAGATATACAATGATAGCACCATGTAGAGAAGCAGCCTGTACTAACGACCTTCAGCATTGTCTATTAAGATATATAATTTAGACAAAGCTGACAGGATCGTCACACTACATTTTAGTTTCTTGGGAAATTATGGAAAGATAATTTCCACCTAAACCTATAAACATATACATACATACTTTAATAGTGGGGGAGTATAAAATTTAGACACTAGCTTTTTTGTCAGATTAGTAATCACTAATCTGCATTTTTGAAGAAATTAAAATATTGGTAAAAGAAACAATAATATAATAGCAACAAGCATACACTGGGCAATCACATATACGTAGTAGACTAGAGTAACTTAATGAAATAGCTTAAGAGATGTTAGCCCTGTTTCCAAATGATATGTCCTTGGATGCAATTCACTGTTTGCAGAACACATTCCTTTCCAAACCAGCAGAATTTGTGTAACTCTTTTGACTACCAAGACTTTAATCATTAAACAGAAACTATGTAGTTATAGTAAATGCATTTATTTGACTATTTGGTAAATTGTAACCTCTGGTTCTTAGAATAGGAACCTTTTGTACCTGGATATTTTAATGATGGACCAGGAAGGAAGATTTTTTTCCACATTAAATATCAATCTTTATGGAAAACATGACATTTACATGATTGCAACTTAAGTGAAAACATTCTATTGAGAAGACATGTCTATAGGTTTTGGTGAATGTTATTGAAGGCTCGAATGTCAAATTAAAATCAAATAAGTAAGAGGGCTCTCTTGAAGAATCTTCTAGAGTGCCTCTATTGATGGGGAAAGCTTAACCTAATTGTTGGCAGCACCATCAAATAGCAGCCAATAAAGAAAGAGAAAGAGAAGAAGGAGGAGAAGGAAGAGGAAGAAGAAGAAGAGAAGAGAGGAGAAGGAGGAAGAAGAGGAAGAGGAGGAGGAGGGGATAGAGGAGGAGGAAAATATGTAAGGTTGGATAAATAAGGGAAGATGTAATCTCTTGTTTTCCAGTTGCTTTGTCCTGTTTCTGTCATTGCTCTTTTTAAACTGATCGCAGTTCAAGAGTTTCCAATATTTCATCATAGTTTGGAGATCAGTAGCTTTCAGAAAACATCTGACTTATTAGCTCCAGATTGTGATTCTGCCATGTGGTCTGAGTACTTCAGTTGTCTTCCCTCATCCCTCATAAGAGACAGCTATTATATGATTACTCAGGCTACTGATGCATTCAGCCCCAGTCAACTAGGAACAATGAGGCTGTCCACTTCTCAGTTAGGTTCTAGCTTATTTTGTTTGTTTGTTTGTTTGTTTTACCAGTTTAAAGGTGACTTCATAAATTCTGCTTGTGTGTGTTGTGTGAATATATATCATTAGTTCTGATTCTTTAGGGTGTTCTTTTTTTATTAGATATTTTCTTTATTTACATTTCAAATGCTATCCTGAAAATTCCCTATCCCCCCCTTGCCCTGCTCCCCTACCCACTCACTCCCACTTCTTGGCCCTGGCATTCCCCTGTACTGGGGCATATAAAGTTTGCAAGACCAAGGGACTTCTCTTCCCAATGATGGCCGACTAGGCCATCTTCTGCTACAAATGCAGCTAGCGATATGAGCTCTGGGGGTACTGGTTAGTTCATATTGTTGTTCCATCTATAGGGTTGCAGATCCCTTCAAGACTTTGGGTACTTTCTCTAGCTCCTCCTTTGGGGGCCTTGTGTTCCATCCTATAAACGACTGTGAGCATCCACTTCTGTATTTGCTAGGCACTGGCATGGCCTTATACCAGACAGCTATTTCAGGGTCCTTTCAGCAAAATCCTGCTAGCATATGCAATAGTGTCTGGGTTTGGTGGCTGATTATGGGTTGACAGAGGAATGGATACAGAAAATGTGGTACATTTACCAATGGAGTACTACTCAGGTATTGAAAACAATGAATTTATGAAATTGTTGGGCAAATGGATGTATCTGGAGGATATCATCCTTAGTGAAGTATCCTAATCACAAAAGAAGTCACTAGATATGCACTCACTGATAAGTGGATATTAGCCAAGAAACTTAGAATACCCAAGATACAATTTGCAAAACACAAGAAAACCAAGAAGGAAAACCAATGTGTGCATACTTCTTTAGGGAGTTCTAACTAAAACAGTGAGATTGTAAGAGGAATTTAGTCCTACTAGTAGCTAACTTAAAAGTAACCTCTCTCTCATAGCACTTACATAATACATTATTATCCTGTTACATAACTGATTATTTCATGTTTAGCAGCTTTCATGGTTTTATTCATCAGAATTATCTTATGAGATGAATGATTCTTTATTTGGGGTATTTCAAGAAGGAAATTAATGTGCTTGCTGGGACAGAGTTCTATTATGAAGAGTTAGCAGAGAAATCTTGTTTCCAGGCCCATCCTACTGCATTTACAGACTGATATAAGCTATATTACCAAAAATCACAGATTAAGGTATGCAATCTAAATTGGTTAGCATGATTTTTAGTACTATTCCAAGCAGATATCATCACAGCTGTGTATTGAAATTCTAATTTAATAAAAATAACAGTCATGACCTTTGTTTTACAATTCTAAAGACACAATTGTGAGAGTCTGAAGATGTTCTAAACTATAGTTGGTTCAGGTATAATAATGTAAATAATGTAAGAATTTTTGTATCATTTTATCTACCCATAAGCACAGGGTGATGCTTGTAATAAAATAATCATGGATTAATATAGTTGACAGAAAATTATATTCTAAATTGTATATTATTTTGAAGTATTTACCATCAAGATAAACCATAAACTAAGTGTTTTTCCATCAAAGAGTAAAGGCCATTATTTGATAACTTTGTGAGTGATTTTCTACAATATCTAGAAAATATAAGTGCTTATGCTTTTAATATTAACTGGAGAGCAGTTAAAATGGAAAATATATAATGTCGTATTAAACTATATGTATATTATATGTGCTATGATATATTAAATATATTTATTGTATATAATGAATACATAATATAATAAATATAATATGCAAATGTAATATATAATATATCAGGGATTTTAAAAAATATTTTTCTAAAATTGCATACATCTATATCTATCTATCTATCTATCTATCTATCTATCTATCTGGAGAGCAGAATTTATCCAACACATATATCATATTACAAATAGAAATATCCAGTAATGGAAATAATTTTTCAAGTTTCTTCATCCATAATATTAGATATTCAGAGTAATTGCATGAACTTCTGGATATAATTGGCTTCTCCCAAGAAAAATGCATCTATGATGAAAAATGTGGGAATCAATATTGTTGAATTTTAACTGTGGAATCTTTTATTTGCTGTGCAATCTTTACAGATGAAAAAGTCATTTACAAAGAACTAGTGATAAAACCAGCAATTGCACATCTACACTGAGTGCATAGACAGTGAAATGCAAAATAAACTGAATGAGAGATCAATAAAGAAATGCCTCACCACATGCACAGAAAGTAATTAAGGCAAAAAGGTCATATTATTTCTTTGTAAGCACTTGTGGTAGACAGCAGAAATCCTGTAAAATATACTATATATGACTCTGAATTCTCTAATGGAAGTAATCTGAAAAAATAGATGGTGCAAGAGAAAGCTTCATGTAGTAGTTTTGAATATTTAGTAAGGTAAGTTTAGAGTAAATTATGTAATAGACATTCATCCCAATATGCTACAAGTGCAAATGGAGGCTTGGAGGCTTAGATTTTTTTCAAAACCTATTTTATTTATCATTCTTAAACACTTCAACCTCCCTTCCAGCCCACAAACCAGAGGTAGGAATAAAAGAAGGTTAATAGGAAAAGGGTATTCGGCACCTGTTTTAAAATAGTTCCTTGTGGGTGATTCTACTCTTCACTGTCAGGATACCAGTAGCCCAGTTCAATAGAAAACATTGAATTTGAATCAGTAGAGGTGGCACAATCAAACAGAAAGAACAGGATTCTATGGAATGAGCAGAATACTAGGCATCCATCTACCTAAAAACCCAAGTAATTTACTCTTAGACATATATCCTATAAACAGACAATATTATCACAAAGATTTGTTCAACTATTTTCATGATGTCTTTACTCATAATAACCAGAAACTCTAAACAGCCTATATACCCAAACTAAAGAATGTATAAGTGATTGTGATCATACACATATTGGAATATTACTCAGTTCTTTAAAAAAATGAGGTCATGAAATTTGCAGGCAAATGGATGGAACTATAAAAAACAATCATGCTGTGTGAGGTAACACAGACCCAGAAAGACAAACATGGTATATACTTATCAATGGATATTACCTATTAAGTAAATGATAATTATTCTAAAACCCACAGACCCAATAAAGCAAAATAACAAGGAGGGCTCAAGGGGGAATACATGGCTCTCCCAAGGAAGGGGAAATACAATGTATTTTGTGAGAGGACTAGGGGTGGAGGAAACAGGGGTGATCAGGTATGGAAGAGGAGAAATGAATAGAGAGAATGTACTGAGAGATGACACTAATTAGAGGACATTTGGGAAACAATGTGAAAACCCAGTTCAGTAGGAACTCTCAGGGTGATAGGAATGTGATCCTGTCAAGGAGTCATAGTAATGGAGGATATGGAGCCTGAGATGACCATTCTCTGTAACCTGTGGTAAGGCTAGGACATCAACCCAGTCATAAAACCTTCCATCTGCATACTGTTCTGCTTGCACAATTTCCTATAGCAATGGAGGCAAAGAATTAATGGGAGTTGGCTGACCAATGACTGGGCTAATTTGAGGTCCATGCCAACAGATAGAGCCCATGCCTGCTTGGCTGACATACTTCTTGAAAGATAGCCCAGAGACAAAATAGACAATGAATGAAAATAAATCCTAATGATATTCTGCTATACTCACATATAAGTGCCTAGACCATTTCATATCACACAGATTTTGAAGTCAGCTAATGAAAGCAGAAACAGAGACCTACAACCAAATCTTAGGTGAAAAGAGAGCCCAAATTGAAGCTCACCTTCTGGTTGCTCCCTTTGGAACTCAGGGTACCTGAAGAAATGGGATCAAGGAAAACATGAGAATATGGCCCACAGAATCAACTAAGCAGGGCTCTTGGGGTCTCAAAGATAATGGAAAGGTAGTCACAGAGCCTACACGTGTCTTGACAATGTCTTTTAAAAATATGTTATGGTTGTGACATTTGTGTTTTACTGGGTTTCTAAGTGTGAGAGTAGGTATGTCTCTAACACTTTTTCCTAGTCTTGGAATCCTTTTTTTTTCTTACTGGATTGGTAGTCTAACCTTGATATGAGTGCTTGTGGCTAGTCTAACTATATCTTGTTATGTTGGAAGGCCTTTTTATTTCTGAAGAGAAACTTAAGACCTTAAATGGATATGGAAAAATGTAACAGGGAGACATGGGGAGAGGGAGGGAGGATAAACAATTGCTGGGCTACATTGTATGATAGAAGAATAAATAAATAATGTTTCCACCTTATAGTGAAGAAAACAAATACATAGCTGTCTAGAAAACATAGAAGCTTACAAAAATTCAGCAATGCATGCTTGTGGGACCTGAAACTTGTACAGCCACTTAAAAAATATTTATGGAAGTTCTCAGAAAATTTGGACTTCAACCATCTCGAGACCCAGCTATATCAGCCCTGGGCATATTTCCAAATATACCACATCACAAGGAAACTTGCTCAGCTATATCCATAGCAGATTTATTCAAAATACTCAGAAATGGGAAATAACCTAGATGTCCCTCAACTGGAGAATGGATAAAGAAAATGTGATCCTTCTACAGAATGAAATACTATTCAGCTATCAAAAGCAAAGACATTATTATGAATTTTGCGGGAAAATGGATGGAAATATGAAGAAATCATCCTGAGTGAGACAACTCAGACACAGGAACAGTAATATAGATGTGTAATCACTTATAAGTGGCTATTAACTCTAAAACAAAGGATAGTAATGCTATAATGCAATAACTCAGAGAGGCTACAAAACAAGTAATGCTCTAGGTGTGGTGCATGGATCTCTCTGGGAAGTGAAAATAGAATAAATATTGCAGGTGAAATCATGGTAGGTGGAGATAGGAAGAGGAGAAATCATATGGGGAAGGATGGAGGACTGGGAGTGAAAACTAAATTTGGGAGACAATTTCAGAGCAAGGTAGAAACCTAGTGCAATGGAAACTCCCAGGCATCTATTAGTGTGAACATAACTAATTTTCCTAATAAGGGAGAATATGCAGACTGAATCAGCAATCTTCTATAGCTGAGCAATACTTCCAGTAGAGGGATTAGAACACCATACCAGCCACAGAACCTTTGATTAATGTAAGGCAGGTGGACTGTGCCACCCGACAGAACAACCAGTAAAGTTCAGTGAGCACCAACTCCACGAAACTCAGAATTGAAAATGTTAGGAGTGGGGTCCAACTCCTTGCCTAACTCTATTTGCTCAGGAACAGGTAATGATGACACATAACTGAGAGGACAATGACAATCAGTCACTAGGGAAAACACCTAAAGTCCTACTCCATAGGAATAGAGCATCACTAGCATCTTAAGGTGAGACAAATGGAAGCATCTATTCCTGGATCCAACCCTACTCTTCAGTGTTTATAAAGTTTCTATATACATGCAGTAAAGTACACAAGTTACTTCACCGAGAAGTTCCTGAGTGTGGCTAATTTATAGAGCTGTAATACTTTGGACAAGTTTTTTTTTTTTTTTTTTTTTTTCTCTTAAAACATTCATCTCTTGATCTTGGACCCACCTTGCAGGCTAGGCTAATGCCACTGTCCTTCACTGCCTTCCATACCTGTTGCCATCTGCCCCTGCTTCTGACATTGCTATTGCCACAGGAGGAGGGAGACCTTGGACCCTTCATGGGCTTTCCTTCTGAAAGCTGGAACACATTGACTATTTCCAGTTGGACCAGATACCCCGGGACCTATTTGTCCTGGAACCACAAAGCACAACAGGTCTACAATTTGTGACACCTGTATAATGTTCTAGGGTAAAACAAGACAGAAATTGTGAGATGACTAAGCAAGAATTTTGACCAGCTTAAGACCCATGTCCCAAGAGAGAGCCCAACTTGACACTGACTGGATTATCAGAAACCAGAGCCTGGATGATATAGAGAACCACAAAAGATCAAATATTTTTAGAAGAAGGAAAAAAAAAAAAGAAGGAAAGAAGGAAGGGAGGGAGGGAGGTAGGAAAGGAGGGAAGGAGGGAAGGAGGGAGGGAAGAAGGGAAGAAGGGAAGAAGGAAAGAAGGAAGGAAGGAAGGGAGGAAGGAAGGGAGGGAGGGAGGGAAGGGAGAGAGAGAGGGATGGAGAGAGAGAGAGGGAGAGGGAGAGAGGGAGAGAGGGAGAGAGGGAGAGAGGGAGAGAGAGAGAGAGAGAGAGAGAGAGAGAGAGAGAGAGAGAGAGAGAGAGAGAGAGAGAGACATGTTTCCTAACGGTATTCTGGGTATTCTGCTATAATTGAAGACAGACTTCTGGCTGGCAGAAAGGGCAGGAGCTTATGGAACCAATGAAATCAGTTTCTGCCCCTCGAGGTTGAGGTTACAAGCATGGACCTTTGTGACTGCCCAAGTCCTACTTCCCTTTTCAGAATATCATGCCAGTTTAGGTATTTTTGAAACATTTTAATTTGTCAAAATATTAAATACATAATTCTGTGGTATAATCTAACTTGTCTAATTAAACATTATTTCTATTTTAAAAAATAACTGAATCAAAAAAATTACATTCAGAAATATTTTAAAAACTATTGTATTAGATTTCTTCCCCTATGGGCTCACTTGTGTCAAGAAGAAACAAATGCCAGTTAGACGGAAGATGAGAAAATTGTGTCCCTAAAGATTTTGATTATATCAAGTACTTCTGGATAGACTGTGAAGAAGGAAAAAACACAAAAAGGGCACATGCCAATCCAGGAATGGGGAATTTTGATTCCTGTATGTAATGAATTTTTCTACATCATCCCTCTTTAGCTTTCTAAACCAATAATTTAAGATAAAACTTAGTCTTATCACGTTTTTATTTTTTTATTTCTACTTTTCCTTGTTGGAAGGACTTAATTATGTAACCCTGTCTAACTAGGCACTTCATATGCAGACAAGACTGGTTCAAATTCACATAAATCCACCTCCCCACCCCTATGACCTCCTTACTGCTGGGATTAAATTGTTGTGACACTATGTCTTACATAAAATGACAACTGCTGAGGATGTTTGGAGTATAGAAATCCAGAGCTCTTGACTCTAGCTGCATATGTATCAAAAGATAGTCGGCCATCAATGGAAAGAGAGGCCCATTAGTCAGGCAAACTTTATATGCCCCAGTACAGGGGAATACCAGGGCCAAAAAATGGGAATGGGTGGGTAGGGGAGTGGGGGGGTGGAGGGTGTGGGGGACTTTTGGGATAGCATTGAAAATGTAATTGAGGAAAATACGTAATTAAAAAAAAAAGAAATCCAGAGGCTAAAATGGAAAGATGTAGAGAAAAACTGGAATTATTCTAGATGCACAAGAGACATAACAAAATCTCATCCAAAACAGCTAAACAGAGTAGTCTATGGCTCTAGAGTTGAACAATTATAGTTTACTCTTTGATGCTCCAGTTCCCTTCACTTGAACTTTTGGCTTAATAGAACTTTTTTTTTTTTTTTTTTTTTTTTTTTTTAGAATTCTTTATTTTTATTAATTGTATCCTAATGTATTCCCAGAACACTACACCTGGCATTTATTAAGCACAGCTTCTAATTCTCCACAAGCCCAACCTTTCTTCTAATTTGTGTAACCATACAAACACAGATATGGAACAGGTATTTTAATAGGTGATCAACACAGTCATATTAATTTGTCATACTCTTGCGACAGTAAGTTTTATTTCATTTTTAATCAATGAAAAGGTGACAACAAATATATCTGAAAATTATATTAAAATCTGTTTGTAGACTGGAATCTGATTGAAACCTAAACAACCTGTTCATCATTTCCTTTACATTCAGAATTTTGCCTTTTTTCTTCAATAGACATCATTCTGTAAAGTTCTCCAAAAATCTATACTAATCAATATTTTCCAATGATTAATTTGTAGCAATTGCTTGATTTTTGATTCAATTGTGTAAAGTATAAATTAAACTCAAATATATTGTTAAATTTTGCTTGTGTTTTAACACGATATACATTTTTATTATAGCTCACTTAAAAATGTAAATCCACATAAAAGCCAGCCACCACCACCAGCAACAATTCCAATACATTATGTCTCCTTACTTCTTTCCCAGTGAGACAACTGAATAGTACAGTCACCAACTCGAATGGAGAGGAAAGTCATAAGCAAGTTAAGCATGGCTGAAAAATAGAGACTAGTGAGAGACAGGAATATACACATCTTTGTAATTTTTAACAAGGGAGAAATATAAATTTATAATAAGCCATTAAATTCAACTTTCTATTGAAAGGACTACAAACTGATATGTCTGATTCCATAATCAATTAAATATGATGAAAAATTTGTTGATGTGCTTCATACAAGTCTTCTTTATTGCTCACTACAATGTAGCTCTCAACTTGTGAAATAGTAAAGAAAGATAATTATAAAAGTATGTGCAGTAAAGTATAATGCATAAAATATCTACTAGTAAATACATATACTAATAATGTTATCTGTAATTATATTAAGTTAATTGGAAAATTAAAATTTATATAAGCATTTCATGCCTTTATTTTTCAAATAAATATGACTTGCTGACTTGCTTATTTGTTTTCCATAAAATGCATTTAAGTGACAAAACTAACAACAGGAATAACAATGATGATGATAACCTTGGATGTAATTGTGCGATATCTTTTTTTATAATTTCACAATGTTCATATATATAATATGTAATCAGTGTAAATTGTTCATATTTTCACTCCTATATTCTAACTCTCATAATCTGATATTATCAACATTGTGATGTTCTGTTGTTTATTGTATTTTCCTTGAATAACTGGACAGTAGAAGAAGAATGTAACATAATTCCCAGGATAATTCCTATGTACAAATTCCCTCTGAAGACGTTTTTATTATCAAAACTAGCTCTCATCTAATAAATTGCAGTTGGCAGTTATAGAAGTAACTGTATGTAAATATGTCAATCGAGAAATAAATCCTACATAAAATATACCACCCTGAATAGTGATTTTTTTTGTTGAAATTCAAATTTCTTCCCACATTTCCTTCTTTACATAGACCTTTGCAAGAATGTTAGCACTGGTTTTTATTTGAAACCATTTAATTCACATTTTAATAACTATTGAGGTACATATATCAAAATATTTTTTTAAATTGTTTTCCTATGGTAATCAAGATTTCATAGGAGTAAGTTAAAGCAGAAAGCTGACAATATTTGGAGAAAATGTTGCATGACTTTTCAAGTTCTATCAGCTTATACTAAGTACAAATTGAGAACATACTGTACAAAGGCATGTGAAGAAAAAAAAATGGAGGTGGGGTCATCATGCTCATCCTCACCACTGTAGCAAGGAATGCACACGTTCTTAAAGAAATGGAGGCAAGCAAACTTTAGGGGATAGCCTATAATCTTTTATCAATCACCATATAATTTACAGGCCAAGACAAATGATAACTTAATATCTGTTTACTTAACATACATTTTAAGAATAGGCCTATAGTATATTGCTCTTAATATGCATATACTAAGCTTAATTGAGAATTTGAATCCTGTTGACAAGGGAGGTGCTTTTCTCAGGAGTGTTCAGTTCAAACCTCTTACATTTCAAGACTGGATTAATTCAGTTCTGTACTAAATGTTCAATGCTATTAGATGAGAAAAGAATAGAGAAGTAGTATATTCAGAAACTTTCACTTATATTTAGAAGAACTTTGAAGTAAAAGTATATTGACTACTAAAACCATAAAATAAAATGTATTTGTGATGACATAATTGTAAGATTAATTGTAGTAGTTAATTAAATATAAATGCTGAGAGTATTTTTTAAGCTGTAGATGCATTATTTCCATGTCTCCTGACTACATAGTGAGCCTATGTCCTCAGTTTTAAAGGAACCTGTCTTGCTTAAGATCAGAAGTAGTACATCACTCACTCAAATGTAAAGGGAGATATAAAAATATTTCTCATGTTCTTTTTATTATAATTTTCTTTCAGATTTTATTTCTATATGCAACTAAATTAGGAAGTCAAATTGTAAATTATACTGGGGAATTTTATGTGTATCATTTTACATATCAGCAATAATTCTATAAAATACACATACAGATTGAGAGAGAGAGAGAGAGAGAGAGAGAGAGAGAGAGAGAGAGAGAGAGAGAGCAGGAAAGCAGGAGAGAGCAAAAGAACAAAAGATTAGATAGACCTGATGTGCATGTTAAACAATTTTATTTGCAGAAGACATGAATTTGATGAATAGCTGGAGTACATGGCATGTGACATCTCCTGAATCATTGTTTAAAGAGGCTGCACAGGTATCAAAACTAGAACAGGCTATTGTGCTTAGTTACTTACTAAAAGTGTATGAACTATACTGCTGAAGACAGAACACACATCGGGTATACAACACAGAGTACTCACTCACAATCCAACCATATACCCTGCTTTTGATGACTAGTTTTATAGTGCACATAGTGATACATGGCCTGCAAGTAGAGAAAAGACAGTTAAAACACATTTTTTTTGTCTTTCTGGGGCTGAAAGTTACTCTACTTGGGATGATTTTCTCCAGCTTCTTCTAAATAGTTGCAAATATCATAATTCAGTTTTCTTAACTGTAGAATAAATCACATTTTATATAAATGAAAATGTAGCAAAATTTCAGTAATTATCCATAAATTGATGGTTGTATTGACTGTTTCTAGTTTCTGGTTATTATTTATAGAACAGCAATGATCTTAGATGAACATGTATCTCTGTGGTAAGATGTAGAGTTCTTTGGGCATATGCCAAACAGAGGTATATCTGGACATTGCAGATTAATTTTCAGCTTCTCGAGAAATCCCTACATTGATTCCATAGTGTCTGTACCAGTTAATGCTATAAGTTTTGGCTTATATTTTTCAAAATCCATTTTAATAAGGGATCTTAAACATTTTAAACTCCCTTTTAGCCTACCGCCCACAAGAGGTTAGAGCTAAAGAGGATGTGAATCTGTTTAGCAGTAGTTCTTTGGGGCAATCCAATCTTCATTGCCAGGATATCCAGTTCAGTTCACATGAATCAGCAATGTTAGCTTGGTCCACTGGCAAAAGTCATTCACTAAACAACGACAGAAATTCAATCCAGGGGAAACCAAGAAGCTCTGCCAATTAGGCAGAGTTGTGGAAGTAGAAAGAAGCTGCCAAAACATCACCAGAAGTTTGTTGCACTAAAACCTTCTAGTCTTGGTCTTTATTTATGGGGTGGGGGAGGGGGACTTTTAATGACTGCTTCTATTTCTTTAGGGTTATGGAACTATTTAGATGGTTTATCTAATCCTGATTTAAATTTGGTATTTTGTATATGTCTAGAAAATTGTCCATTTCTTCCAGATGTTCCAATTGTGATGAGTGTAGGATTTTGTAGTAGGATCTGATGATTTCTTTGAATTTCCTCCATTTCTGATGTAATACCTCCATTTTAATTTCTGATTTTGTTAATTTGGATACTATCTGTGTGCCCTTTTCTTTGTCTGGCTAAGGGTTAATCTATCTTGTTGATTTTCTCAAAGTACCAGCTCCTGGTTTGTTGATTCTTTGTATAGTTTTGTTTTGTTTTGTTTTGTTTTGTTTTGTTTTGTTTTGTTTTGTTTTGTTTGTTTGTTTCAGATTGGTTGATTTCAGCCCAGATATTGATTATTTCCTGCCATTTACTCCTCTTGAGAGTATTTGCTTCTTTGTGGTCTAGATCTTTCAGGTGTACTGTTAAACTGGTATTGTGTGCTCTCTGCAGTTTCTTTTTGGAAACACTCAGAGCTCTGAATTTTTCTCTTAGCACATCTTCTATTTTGTCCCATACGTTTCGGTATGTTGTACCTTCTTTTTCATTAAATTCTAAAAATTCTTTAATTTATTCTTTTATTTCTTCCTTGACCAAGTTATCACTGAGTAGAGCATTGATCAGCTTCCATATATGTATTTTGTGGGTGTGTGTGTGTATGTGTGTGTGTGAGAGAGAGAGCTTTCTGTTGCTTTTGTTGCTATTAGAGAGCAGCCTTAATCCATAGTGATCTATCTGGAGGCATGGGGTTATTTAAATCTTATATCTGTTGAGGTCAGTTTTGTGACTTAGTATATGGTTAGTTTTTAAGAAGGTATCATGAGGTGATGAGAAGGTATATTCTTTTGATTTAGGATGAAATGTTTTATAGATATCTGTTAAATTCATTTGGTCCATAACCTCTGTTTGTTTCACTGTGTCTCTATTTAATTTGTGTTTCCCTAGTTTGTCCATTGATGACAGTGGGGTTTTGTGTGCTTGAGCTTTAGTAAAATTTCTTTTATGAATATTGGTGACCTTGCATTTGGAACATAGGTGTTCAGAATTGAGAGTTCATCTTGGTAGATTTTTCCTTTTATGAGTATGAAGTGTCCTTCCTTATCTTTTTTTTTTTGTTGACGTTTGGTAGAAAGTCGATTTTATATGATTTTAGAATGGTTACTCCAGCTTGTTTCTCAGGACCATTTGCCTGGAAAATTGTTTTCCAGCCCTTTATTCTAAGGTAGTGTTTATTTTTGACACTGAGGTGTGTTTTGTACCATAATGCTGAGTCCTCTTCATCTATCCAACTTGTTAGTCTATATCCTTTTATTGGGAAATTGTGTCCCTTGATGCTAAGAGATATTAATGAATAGTGATTGTTGCTTCCTGTTATTCTGTGCAGTTATCTTCTTTTGGGTTTGTTGAAAGAAGAATACTTTCTTGCTCATTCTAGGGTGTAGTTTCTCTCCTAGTGTTGGAATTTTCCATCTATTATCATTTGTAGAGCTGGATTTGTGGAAAGATATTGTATAAATTTGTGTTTGTCATGGACTATCTTGTAATGTTCTTTCATCTGTTTGGTTCTGTTTTCCTGCAATTCTTTAAGTGATTTTTGTCTTTTCTCTGTAAGGTCTTCTACATATTTACCTGTGTTCTCTTGTATTTCTTTAAGGGACTTAATTATGTCCTACTTAAAGTCATCTATCACCATCATAAGATGTAATTTTAAATCAGAGTCTTGATTTTCGGATTTGTTGGGGGTAACCAGGGACCTCTGTGGTGGGAGAACTGATTTCTGATGATGCCAAGTAGTCTTGGTTTCTGTTGCTTATGTTCTTGTGCTTACCTTTCACCATCTGCATATAGCTAGTGTTAGCTGATCTTCCTGTCTCTGACTGTGGCTTGTCTGTCTTACAAGCCTGTGTCAGTACACCTGGGTGACTCGTTCTTTCCAGGAGGAATTTAGGTATACAGAGTTGTCATACAGGGTCAGCTCTGGGGCACAGAAAGAAACCAGAAGGATCCCGTCCCCAGCTGATCTTTGGTTCCTGTGTCTTGCTGGCTCTGGGAGGGTCCCTCCTGGGTGAAGAATTTGAAGAGAACTGGTGATCTTATGTGTGCTTGGAGGTTTGTAGGCACTCCTGGGAGACCAGCTTCTTTCGGCAATTTTTATGCATGTAGCTCTGTGTCATAGGATCAGCTCTGGGTGCAGAAAGAAACTTGAAGACTCTTGTTCTAGGAAGCTCCTCAGTCCCTGTGTCCTGATGGTCCCAGGCAGGCTCCTCTGAGCAGCAGTGGTGGGCCTACATGTTCTCACAGGCCTGTCTGCACTCCTGGGAGGCTTGCTCTCTCTTGGTGTTATTTGGGTATGGAGCTATGTGGGAGACTTCTGCTCCAGGTACAGACAGAAAGTGGAAGGCTTTTGTCCCAGCTAGTTAGTATTTCTATTGCTACAGTGAAATACCATGACCATAAGGCAAGCTGTGATGGAAAATATTTTCATGGTATTCACTTCAAAAAAATAAAAAATAAAAAATCAGTAAAGGGCAGAACCCTGGAGGCCAGAGCTGATTCAGAGTTCACTGAGAGGTACTGTTTAGTGCCTTGTTCCATATGGCTTACTCAGCTTTATTATATTGGTACCTAAGATGTTTGGCCCAAGAATGGAACAGCCAAACTGAACTTGGCCCTACTGTATCAATTTCTTTTTAAGAAAATTCACAGAGACCTGGGAGGTAAGAGACTCTCAGGAGTTCAAGGCCAGCAAAACTAAAAAACTTAGGTTCAGTCACGATGGTACAAGCCTTGGTTCCCAGCACTCAGGATACAGAGGTAAACAGATCTCTGAGTTCTAGTCACTCAGTTCTGTTCATTCAGTTTTGTTCAGTGCAGTAGGGAGTTCAGTCAATTCAGTTGAGTCAGTGAGTTGAAAGGCATTGTAGTGAGGTAGTGTTCATGGCTGTTCCATTGCTAGAGTTTAGAAGCAGTTTATACAGGGAATTTTATAGAGAAAGGAAACGGAGAAAAATAATTAGATAAAGGAGAAACCAGAGGAAGCTAGAGTATGAGAAGGAGCCAGAAGTGAATAATAGTAATAATAATAATAATTATCAATAATAATAATAATGTAAAATAATGCCAGAGTCAGTTTAAGCCCAAGAACAACAGTCCAGTAAGAAACCAAGAGAATACAGATTGACTCATTCAGCTTGGAGAGGAGATTTAGACAAAACAAGTGAGTTAAACTAGACAGTCAGTGTTCAGAAAGTTAGAAAAGGTGAGCATATTCAGCAATAAAACTCTAAGATGACAATTTTCTCTAAAATAACAGATACTTTAACAAAAATAGTACAAATAAAATTTAGAATACACCTAATAAAGGATGTGAGGGACATCTACAATAAAAATTTTAGAATTCATACATCAGTGACAATAAAAGATAGAGTAATCTCCCATGCACAAATATCAGAATTATTATTGTGAAATGACTATCCTACTACAATTTGTAGATATAATATGATCTAAATCAAAGTTTCTTGCAAGTCTTCACAAAAAAGGAAAAATAATCATGAAAATAACAATGATTTTTGAGGTCTTACATATAGGAAATATTATATTAGGAAGTTTTTCATACACATAATGTCAATGCATACATTCTGTGGCCCTGTAATGTTTTTAGAAACCTACTCATGATTCATGCAATGTCATCACTATGGACAAAATAAATTGTATATCTCTAGGAATTCCTCAGTGATAAATTCCATTCTACAAAGTACAGTGGACTTTGCTCAGAAATCTGACGCAGAAAGATTTTTAAATCTCACAGTGGTTCCCTAACTTGTACAAATGCTTCACACTTTACATAGTAATAAAAAGATCAACTTTAACTACATCTTTTGTCAGTGAATATACTCAGAAACATGCCATTCATTTATACTGCAGTGATTTAGCAGGGATTCATGACTGCAAGTTTTAATTAGCTGTTTATTCAGACTCTAAATTAAACAAAATAGGTTAATTTCAAAATTCTACTTGGAGGAAGTATTTTGATGAAATTTGAAACTTATCCAAACCCTCTGAAATTATGGGGAAAGCATAGCTAACAAAAATTGTGTGTGCCATTATCTGTAACTAGGCTTTGTTCTCATAAATAGGTAGTGTTTTTAACACAATGCTTTTAATTTCTTAAAATGGGTCATTAAAAGAAATATTGCATTATTTTAACTGTAATTACACAATTCAAAATGTGACACTGAGAAATGTTTACTATGACAATATAAAGTTGTAAGAGAATGGATAGATTTTGCCTACAGGAATGCATCTTCTAGATTCTGGTTCTTCTAGCTTCTAACAGAAGTCTTAGAAATTATGGCACTATAGTACAAATGTTCCCAAACATATATAATTTTCCTGAATATGTATTACTGCCTAGAATCCTGGGGTAGTAGTGAAAAATGTATTATGAGGCAGATAGGAATGTCCTTCCCTCTCAATAACCCAAAGTCTACGGTCTCCCAGGAGATCTGCTGCAGCCAGGGACAAATGTCTCCAGGATATCTGATGTAACTAAGGGACACATAAGGCAGGTTTCAGACAGAGATACCCAGGCCAGTTAACAACAGAGATAATTAGAAGGCAAGAGGCAAGAGCAAAATATGGGAATAGAAACAATAAAAAAAAACACAAATGGAGAAAACACTGCAAGTGGAAAACTTAGGGAAAAGATTAGAAGCTACAAACGCTAGCATTACCAACATAATACAAGAGATAGAAGAGAGAATTTCAGGTGTAGTAGATATAGATGATATTGATAAAATGGCCAAAGAAAATACAAAACATTAGAAGTTCCCAACCCTTCAAAATCTAGGAAGTACACAGGATACAATCAAGGATTAAACATGAAAATAATAGTAATAGAAGACAGTGAAGATTTCCTGGTCAATGGACCATAAAATATCTTCAAGAATTCATTGAAGAAAACTCCCCTAATCTAAAGAAGGAAGTGGACATAAATATACAAGAAGTCTACAGAAAAACAAATACATTGGACCAGAAAATAAAAATGCCGACCTATCAGAATTACAGTAGATTTTTCAAGAGAGAATCTAAAACACAGAAGATTCTGGTCAGATGTCATACAGACCCTAAGAGAACCAAATGCCAACCCAGGCTACTATATCCAGCAAAATTCTCAATCATCATAGATAGAGAAACAAAGTTATTCCATGATAAAACCAAATTTAAAAAATATGTATCTTCTAATCCAGCCCTATGGAGGATACTAGAAAAAATTCTAGCACAAGCAAATATGTAAAACAAAAGAAAAAAAAAAAGAAAGAAATTAACCATCTCAAAACAAACCAAAAGGGAGAGAATCACACACACACACACACACACACACACACACACACACACACACACTCTCACACACTACAAGCTCCAACAATAAACATAACAGGCACTAATTCTCTAATTCTAAGATGCGTACAAAAATACACAGCTCAACGACAAAGATAAACACTAGAAGTCTAGAAAATATTTCATCAAGCAAATGATCCTAAGAAATAAGTGGCATTTTCCATTCTAATATCCAAAATTATAGATTTTCAACAGAAAGCTATCAAATGAGATGGAGAAGGAAACTTCATATTCTTCAAAGAAAAATCCACCAAGAGAAAGTCTCAGTTCTGAACGTGAAGCCCAAATGCAAGGGCACTCACATTTATAAAAACAAAATTTATTAAAGCTCAAAAGACAGGTGGATACATAGTCGAACCAGAAACTAAACAGAGACACAATAAAACTATTAGAAGTAATGAACCAAATTTATTTAATAGGTGTCTAGAGAATATTTTACCCAAAATCAAAAAATTATACCTTCTTCTAAACACCTTGTGGTACCTTCTCCAAAATTAATCATGAAACACTTCAGAAAATACATCTCAACAGATACAAGAAGATTGAAACAACCCCATCATATCAGATCACCGTGGACTAAGGCTAGAACTTCAAGAACAACAGAAACAATAGATAACTCATATACCAATGGGGGGGGGGGTGGAAACAACTCTCTAATGAATGATAACTTGGTCAGAAAAGAAATCAAGAAAGAAATTAAAAAGATTCTAGAATTCAATGAAAATGAAGACACAGCATACACAAACATGTGAGACACATTGAAAGCAGTGCTAAGAGGAGAATTCAAAGCATTAAGTGGTCACATAAAGAAATTGGAAATATCCTACACTAGTAACTTACAAGCACAGTTGTATGCTCTAGAACAAAAAGAATCAAATACACCCAAGAGGAGTAGCTGGCATGAAATAATCCAATCAGGGCAGAAACCAACCAATTAGAAACAAAGAAAATGATAGAAAGAATCAACAAACCAAAAACTGGTTCTTTGAGAGAATCAACAAGATTCATAAACCCCTAGCAAAACTAATTAAAGGGCACAGAGATAGTATACTATGCAAATTAACAAAACCAGAAATAAAAGGTGAGACATAACAGAAACTAAGGAAATTAAAAAAATCAGAACCTACTACAAAATCCTATTCTCAAACCTTTAAAATCTAAATGAAATGGTTGACTTTCTAGACAGATACCACATATTAAACTTAACTAAAGAGCAGATAAACTATCTAAACAGGTCCATACCCCCTGAGTAAATAGAAGAAGAAATTAAAAACCTCCCACCCCAAACCAAAAACAAAACAAAAACCAAAACCAAACAAACAAACAAACAAACAAAAACAAAAAGCACAGAGCCAGATGATTTTAGTCCAGATTTATACCAGAGAAGAGCTAGTACCAATACTCTTCAAACTATTTTACAAAATAGAAACAGAAGAAACACTACCTAATTCATTCTATGAAGCCACAGTTACTCTGATACCTAAACCCTACCAAGACCAAACAAGGAAAGAACACTTCAGACCAATTTCACTTGTGAATATTGATGCAAAAATATGCAATAAAATCTAAGAACATAGCAACTTTAGGTGCCTCATTAAAATGGAGATATATCTTGAGGCTACTGATCTGTGGTCTGTGGTCAAGTCCTCTACCTGTGGAGGGGCTTGGGGAGTTGCACTTACATGGCTGATGGCCACAAAATTGTGGAGAGCTGAGAGGCCTTGTGTCAGGTCACTGGTCTCTAGGAGCAGGGCAAAATGCCTACTGTCCCTTACAGGTTGTTCTTGCTAGGTCACAGGGGTTTTAAACCTAGCTCAACCAGAAACCAGGATGTCTCTCATGGTCCCACACTTATGCACACTTGATCTTTGAGAATATATACAACAGATAAAAGAAAGTATCTTCAATAAATGGTGCTGTTCTGTCAGTGTATGTGTAGAAAAATGAAAATAGATCCATATTTATCACCTTGCACAAAGGTCAAGTCCTCAAGGAGATCAAGGACCTCAACATAAAACCAGATACACTGAATCAAACAAAAGAGAAAGTCAGAAAAAGCCTTGAACTCATTGTCACAGGAGGACATTTTCTGAAGAGAACTTTAGTGGCTCAAGCTCTAAAATCAAGTATTGATAAATGGAACCTCATGAAATTGAACAGTTTCTATAAGGCAGAAGACAGCGTCAATACATCAAATTAGCAACCTATAGATTGGGGAAAAAAAACCTTCATTAACCCTACATCTCACAGAGGACTAATATTCAAACTATATAAAGAACTTAAGAAGTCTACCTCCAAAACCTCAAATAACCCAATTTAGAAATGGCATTAAGAGCTAACCAGAGAATTCACAACAAAGGAATCTCCAATGTCCTAGAAGCACTTAAGGAAATGTTCAAAGGCCTTAGTTTTTGGCAATCAAAAATCAAAATGACCCTGAGATTCTACCTTTCAACAATCAGAATGGCAAATATCAAAAACTCGGGTAGCAGTACATGATGGCTAGCATGTGGAGAAAGAAACATACTCCTCCTTTGCTGGTGGGATTGAAAACTGTTACTCTGATACTCTGGAAATCAATCTGACAGTTCTTCATTAAATTGGAAATAGATCTACCTGAAAGCCAATCTATGCCACTTTTGGGCATACATCCAAAAGATGTCACACCATAACATAGGGACATGTGCTCCACAATGTTTATAATAGCCAGAAGCTGGGAACAACTGGTATGTCCCTCAACTGAAGATTGGATATAGAAAATGTGGCTTGTTTTTTTTTTTTTTTTTACACAATAGAATACTATTCAGCTATTAAGAAAGACAACATCATGAGTTTTGCAGGCAAATGAATGGAATTATAAAATATCATACTGATTGAGGTAACCCCATCCCAAAAGGACATGCATGGTATGTACACACTAATAATATGATATTAGCCAAAAAAGTACAGACTATCTAGGATACAACCCACAGAACTTAAGATGTTTAACAAACAGAAAGGTCCAAAAGATGATGCTTCAATCCCACTTAGAAGTGTGAAAAAGAATCAAGGGAGACAGAGGGAGAGAGGGAACAGGTCCTGGGTGCGAGAAGAGAGAGGTAGAGGATATATTGGTACAGGATTCTTGTATGTAGATGGTGTACAGGAGAGAAGCCAAGAGAGTCAGCAGAAGGAATGGAAATATCCAGCCTTGAGGTGTAGAAGGCAGGGGCACCCTCTAAAATATACCGGAGACCTTGGAAGTGAAAGACTCTTTCCACCTTTCACCTTTTTTTTTTTTTTTTGACTGTGGGGTTGTCAAACCACAGTCAAAATTTCTGACCCAGAAACAAAAATGGAGAAGACACTGAGAGTGAGATAGTCCAGTGACCAGTCTCATTTGGGATACATCATATGGGGAGGCACCAAAGCCTAACACTATTACTGAAGCTATGATGTGATTACAGACAGGGACATAGTATGGCTGTCTTCCAAGAGGCCCACCAAGCAGCTGGCAGAGACAGAAGGCAAAAATTTATACCCAACCACTCAACCACTGGATTGGAGTCTTGGACTCCTTTGGTTGAATTAGGGGAAGCATGTAACAAGCAGAAGAAGAAGACCTTCCCATAAGAAGATCAGCAGTCTTAACTAACGCGGACCCCTAGGAGCTGGCAGACCCTGAGCCACCAACTAGGTGGCATACAGGAGCTTGTCTGAGAGCCCTGGCACATATACAGCAGAAGACTGCCTGGTCTGTCCACAGTGGGAGAAGCTGTACTTAAACCTGGAGAAGTTTGAGGTCCTATGGAGGTAGGATGAATAGAGGGAGGAGCACTCTCTTGGAGAAAGTGGAGAGGGGGAATGGGATATGGATATGTGGAAAGTGGGACTGGTGGAGGAGCAGGCAAACGCTGCATTATAAATATAATAATAATAACAATAAAAATAGATTGTATTATGAGTGCTAATTCATTCATATTTAGTACTTAGGTATGTATCAGTTTCAAAAATGTTTTGACATAATTATATGGGACAAGCAAAGCAGTTATTTTCAACTAAGAACTAGGAAAGAAAGTTTTAAGTTTATTTAAAATTAAATTCAGTGGTGGAAGAATTAGTAAATATTTAAATTGCCACAGTAAGTAATGCTACAGTTTTGTTATATGGTAAACACATTGACTTCCAAAAGAGAAAGAAGCCAGCAATTCCATATAGAAAATAAAAGATTAATTATGTTGTTTTACTTGGATGAGGCAACTACATCAGGGAAATTGAATCATGAAAACATAGGAACTACTTTTTATTAAGGTTTAGTATTGCATTCTTCAGCCAAGACATTATTCTTCTTGTGTCAATTTTAACTGACTACAGAGAGAAATGTCAAAAAGGCATAGAAAGTCCCAACAAATATAAAGAGAATTACACAATCTCTATAATCAAAAATCTCATAGAAAGTGCTACTGGAATGTGCTTTTGACATCTGTTTAATTAGTGGTATTAAATAAGCTATATAATATGTTAAACAACAGTTTATAGTAATACAAACTATCTATGATATTAATTTCCTAATATTGGCAGAAAAATATACTCAGGTAAATAAGGGCAAGAAGTTTTCTGTACTTGCATGCAGTTATCATAGATTTAGCAAACTGTGATTTTGATAATATTGACTTTGCTCTGGGGATTACTATTTTAACTAGAATGTCTGATATATTGCCCATATCTAAAGTTTTACTAGTTTTATTATCTTTAAATGACTGTAAAATATTTCAGGTTAAACAAGACAATGAATTTCTTTATGTTGCTACCCACCCATCATGGATATAGTCTTCAATGAAAGGACATCATGTATGGAGACCACTTAGCAGTCAAGAGAACAACTTTAGAATTTGTTCCTAAATATGTTTCAAATTCCTTCACTTTTAATAAGAAATACAAACATTTCAAATTAGCACTATAAATATTAAAATTGAGATTTGTTGGTGAAATTCAGTGACTGAATAATCAACACACTACCTGTTAAATACCACTTGGCAATAACATATAGACATATAAGTAATATGACTTTTTTTCAAAAGGATGTAAACAACAGCAAAAATACAAACAATTTAATTGTGATTCCTAAATATTCCAGTAAGAAGTTAATGAATAGCCATGCCTCATGGTAGTTGAACCATAAAACAAGCAGAACCATAAAACAAGCAGAACATTAAAACTTCAGTTTAAACGAAGGTTGACTTTTAGGTCTATTATTAAATTCTTCCATATAAATGTTATATATGGTCTTAAGTTTTACTCTTATATAACCTTGGTGTTAGGTTATACAATAATTCATTTGCACCTACATGAAGCCTTCATCACATAACGGCATCTGCCAGGAAACACAACATTATGTGTTCAAAAAGAACTTAAACAGTTTTCAACTTCCTGGAAGGAATACTGGTTCCATATCTGTGTATAAGTTTAAGGCCAAGTAAGATAAACTAGACTTAAACACAACCCTTAATGTTCTCAGCAAGCTTTATCTTTTGAAATTTATGTTATTTCAGAGGGAGAAGCACTTACCATTTTAGATAAATGTCCCAATATTTCTGGTCTGGTGATCCAGTGTTGTATATATTTAAAGCTTAGACACAGCCTAAATTTCCTCAAAGAAAAATAACCTGAAAAGAATTCAACACCTTAAACACTCTTTCCAAGTTACAGAGAAAAAAACTAACTTTAAAAGTAGTTGTACTGTTTTAAAGAAATAAAATGTAGAAATGGAAGATATAACATTATGAGAATGAAGGTACTTAACTTTGTATTACATTAATGTATGCATTCTTTTTTCCCACATTTTTATTAGATATTTTCTTCTGTTACATTTCAAATGCTATCCCAAAAGTCCCTTATACCCTCCCACCACCCTGCTTCCCTACCCACTCACTCCCACTTCTTGACCCTGGTTGACTGGGGCATATAAAGTTTGCTAGACCAAGGGGCCTCTCTTCCCAATGATGGTCGACTTGGCCATCTTCTGCTACATGTGCAGCTAGAGACACAAGCTCTGGGGGTACTGATTATTTCATGTTGTTGTTCCATCTATAGGGTTGTAGACCCCCTTCAGCTTTTGTGTACTTTCTCTACCTCCTATATTGGGGGCCCTGTATTCCATCCTATAGATGACTGTGAGCATCCACTTCTGTATTTGCCAGGCAATGGCAAAGCCTCACAGGAGACAGCTATGTCAGGGTCCCTTCATCAAAAATCTTGCTGGCATATGCAATAGTGTCTGTGTTTGGTGGCTGATTATGGGATGGACCCCCTGGTGGGGCAGTCTCCGGATGATCCATCCTTTCAAAAAAAGGCCACCAACACATTGGGAAAGAATTTTTACCAATCCTAAATCTGATAGGGGACTAATATCCAATATATACAAAGAACTCAAGAAGCTGAACTCCAGAAATTCAAATAACCCCATTGAAATGGGGTACAGAGCTAAACAAAGAATTCTCAACTGAGGAATACCAAAGGGCTGAGAAGCACTTGAAAAAATGTTCAATATCCTTAATCATCAGGTAAATGCAAATCAAAACAACCAAGAGATTCCACCTCACAACAGTCAGAATGCTAGGATCAAAAATTCAGGTGACAGCAGATGCTGATGAGGATGTGGAGAAAGAGGAACACTCCTCCATTGCTGGTGGGATTGCAAGCAGGTACAACCACTCTGGAAATCAGTCTGGCGGTTCCTCAGAAAACTGGACATAGTACTACCTCTAGATCCAGCAATACCTATACTGGGCATTTACCCAGAAGACGTTCCAACTGGTAATAAGGACACATGCTCCACCATGTTCTTAGCAGCCTTATTTATAATAGCCAGAAGCTGGATTGAACCCAGATGCCCCGCAACAGAGGAATGGATACAGAAAATGTGGTACATTTACACAATGGAGTACTACTCAGCTATTAAAAACAATGAATTTATGACATTCTTGGGCAAATGGATAGACCTGGAGGGAATTATCCTGAGTGAGGTAACACAATCACAAAAGAAGTCACTTGATATGCACTCACTGATAAGTGAATATTAGCCCAGAAACCTAGAATACCCAAGATACAACTTCTAAAACACAAGAAAGTCAAGAAGGAATACCAACGCGTGGATACTTCATTCCTCCCTAGAATACGGAATAAAATATCCATGAAAGGAGTTGCAGAGACAAAGTTTGGAGCTAACATATGCATTCTTATTTATATCTATACTTCTCTACCTAGGATTTCTGTGTACATATATATTGTTATTTATATAAATATAAATACTGTGATGCATTAATGCATAACTGGATACATAACTACATATACTCAGTTGTCTGAATTTCTCAAATATGTCTTTATATGTACTACAACACACACACACACACATACTTTAATGGAAGAAAATTCTTTTTTAAAGAGAAGTTTAAAATAAATACATAAAATTTGATATCTGCTGCTGAGGAGCAAAAGATACCAGCCAAAACAGGTAAGCAACCTACCTGTCTGCAGAACTCTCCCACTCCCTCAGTTTAATTCCTAAAACCAAATCTTCTCCCATGAAATCCCAAACCCTGAATCATCCTCTATAACTGTTTGACAATACCCTCCCACCTCTGGCAGACGTTCCCTGCTCAGGGACAGGCAATGCCAGCCAGAAGAGTGGATATGACAGAGAAGAGCCTCAGTTTTGAAAGAGAGGCCACAGCAGCCTCCAGAATTTCAGTCCCAACTCCTGTGAAGACTCTCTGCTATAGCATAGATGAACCAGCTGCCAGAACTGCAGATAGGCAGTGTATTCTCCAACCTTCTCTACTTCTTAAGTGCTTCCTTATTCCCTTCCTTATGTTCTAGCCCGAAATATTCTGTTCCACCAAAGCCCATACTAATAGCTAAAACTCCAGGACCAAACTCAGAGAGAGACTCCCTGCTATACCAGAGGTCAGATCTTTTGCCAGAATTCCATGCCACAAAGATGAAGACGCCAAAAGAAGACAACAGAAAACAAGGGGAAAACGTACACCTTTTCATCAAAGACAAACTCATAAATGGCACCTAGAACTATAATCACCACGAAGCTAAATGACTACACAACAGCATAAGAACACAATTGATAATAACAAGAGCAACTTTCCCCACCAGAACCTAACTATCCTACTAGAGCAAGCCCTGAAAATTCCAACACAGCTGAAGCAAAAGAAAAAAAAATGCCTACCTTATGAAGATGATAGAAATCCTTTTGAGGAAATGAATAAATCTCCTAATGAAATGATAAAAATATCAATAAAATTGGAAGAAATTAACAAAAACTTAAATAAAGAAAATAAAGAAAGGAAGAAAGAAAGAGAGAAAGAAAGACAGAAAGAAAGAGACAGAAAGAGAGAGAGAGAGAGAGAGAGAGAGAGAGAGAGAGAGAGAAAGGGAGAAAGAATGGGAGAAAGAAGGGAAGGAAGAAGTGATCAAAGGAACAGAAAATAATGGTTCCAGACCTGAAAATAAAATGGAAACGATAGGAAAACAAAAACTTGGGAAATTTTTTAAAATACAAAATCTAGGTAAAAAAATAATAAAAACTACAGACTCAAGCACCACCAACAAAATACAAGACACTAAAGAAAGAGCTTCAGCCATTAACGATAAAAGAGATCAAAGAAAAAATTCTAAATCTAAAAATTTCTGAAATAAAACATCAGTAAATCTAATACATTATGAAGAGACAAACATAAGTATAACAGGAATGAATAGAAGGAGAGGAATCCCTTGTGAAAGGCCAAGAAAATATTTTCAACAAAATCATAAAATAAAAATTTCCTAACCTTAAGAGAGAGATGACTATAATGATACAAGAAGTATACAGAGCACCAAATAGATTGAACTAGAAAAGAAAAAGACCATAACAAATAATAAGCAAAATAATAAGCAAATATAACAAAGAGACTATTAAAAGCTGCAAAGAAAAAACTAAGTAACATAAAATTGTAGATCTCCATTTAGAAATACACCCAACTTCTAAATGGAGACTTTAAAATCCAGAAGGGCCAAGGCACACGTTCTACCAACTGTAAGGGACCATATCTGCCATCAAAAACTACTGAATCCAGCAAAATTTTAAATCAGCATAAATGAAGAAAACAAGATATCCCATGATAGAGTAAAATTGAAACAATACGTAGCTACGCATCCAACCCTATAGAAGATAATTCATAATATAATATTAATAATAATAATAAAGAGCTCTCATACAAAGAGTTTAACTATACCCATAATATAAAAAGAACAATTTTATATCAGCAAAACCAAAAGAAGGGAAGGATGCACCATACACACACACACACACACACACACACACACACACACACACACACACACACACAAACACACTCTCACACACATACATACCACCACAACCAAAATAGCAGGAATTAACAATAAATTAGTTTTAATATCTCTCCCTATTCCAATTAAAAGATGCATGCTTTCAAAATAGACATGAAAGCATGGTCCATCTTTCTGCTATATACAAGAAAAATGAACTCAATATTAAAAATAGACAAGGCCTCAGAGAAAGAGGTTAGAAACAGATTTATCAAATTAGTGAGCTTATAAAAAAGTTTGTGTCACCATTCTGATATTTAACAAATTAGACTTTAAATCAAAAGTAATCAAAAGAGACAGAGAAGGATACTCCATACTCATCAAAGAATCCAACAGATGATGTCTAATTCTTAACATCCATGTCCCAAATGCAAGGGAAACCACATTTGTAACAAAAGATTATTGAAGGTTAAGTCACACTCTCATACATTATTAGTGAGAAACTTCAATATTCCACTCTCAACAGTGAGCAGGTCATTCTGACAAAAAAATAACTAGAGAAATACTGAAGCAAGCAGACATGACCCAAGTTAATCTAACAGATATCTACTGAACATTCCAATAAAACACAAAAGAATATACTCTCTCAGCACCTCTTAAAACTTTCTCCAAAATTGTTCACAGAATTTCTCACAAAACATGTCTCAATGATACAAGAAAATTTAATTAATCCCCTGTGTCCTATGTGTCCTATCAGGTCATCAAGGGTTAAATCTGGATTTCAACAGAAAAATAAAATATTGCTGTTGTTATATAAATAAACAGCAAAATAAAATATTGTTGGTTGTATTGAAAATATACAACCTAATGGAAACTGAACAACTCTTAACTGAACTACTAGTGGGTCAAATAAGAAATAAAATATGAAATTAAAGATTTGATAAAATGTAATGAAAATGAACACACAAAATATCCAAACATATGGGACACAAAGAAAGCAGTATTAAGCACTGTGTACCTAGATATAGAAATTGGGGAGATATAATAATAGCAACTTAATAGAACACCAAAATCTTCTAGAGCTACAGGAAACAAGTATACCCAAGAGGAGTAGATGTCAGTAATCAAATTGAGGACTGAATTTAATAGAATAGAAATAATGATAACAGTGCATAGAATCAATGTAACAAAAAGGTGGTTCCTTGAGAAAATAAACAACATAGACAAACCATTATCCAGTCTTAGCAAAAATACCTAAATTAACAAAATTAGAAATGAAAAGGTAGACATAACACCAAATATCTAAGAAATCAAAAGAATGACTAGGTCATAAATTTTAAAAAAGTCATTATTTACTGAATTGAAAAATCTAAAAGAATTGGTCAATTCTCTTTGTAGATACCAAATACCAAATTTATTCAAGGTCAAATAAATAGCTTAAGTAGATATATATATGGAATTAGAAGAAGTAAACAATAGTGTCCTAAGAAGGAAAGCAAAACAAACAAAAATAAAAAATAAAAATCAAAACCCCAAAGTTGGATGGTCTAAGACATAATTCTATCAGGCTTTCAAAGAAGAGCTAAATCCAACACTTGTAAAATTATTTCATATATAGAAACAGAAATAACATTTTTCAAACTGATTTTATGAGACCACAGTCACCCTAATTTTCAAACCACTCAAAGATTAAACAAAGAAAGACCATTACATGACATAATCATCTCATTAGATGCTGAGAAAATATTTGACAAAATTCAACACCACTTCATGATAAAGACATGGAAAGATCAGGAATTCAAGGCCCACACCTAAACATAGTAAAACCAATATACAGCTCACCAGTAGCGAACATCAAACTAAATGGAGAGAAACTTGGAAAAAATCCCACTAAAATCAGGGACTAGACAAAGCTTCCCACTCTCTTGCCACCTATTCAATATAGTACTCAAAGCAATTAGACAATAAAAAGGAGGATAGAAATTGAAAAGGAACAAGTTAAAATATCACTATTTTTCAGATGATATGATAGTATACTTAAGTGACCCCCAAAATTCCACCAGAGAACTCCTAAACCTGAAAAACAACTTCAGCAAAGTGGCAGGATATAATATTCTCTCAAACAAAGCAGTAGCCTTCCTCTTCTCAAAGTATAAACAGGCTGAGAAAGAAATTAGGGAAATGTCACCCTTCACAATAGTCACAAATAATATAAAATACCTTGGTGTGACTCTAACCAAGCAAGTGAACGATCTGTATGACAAGGTGCTGACACTTGCATCCAGTCAGACTCAACACACAGACCCCATTAGAGGAGTTAGGGGAAAGACTGAAAGAGCTGAAGGAATTTGCAACTTCATAAGAAAAACAACAATATCAATCAACCAGACCCCCCCAAAGCGCCCAGGGACTAAACCACCAACCACAGATTACACATGGGGGCCACCATGGCTCCAGCTGTATATGTAGCAGAGGATTGCCTTATCTTGAATGAATGGGAAGAGAGGAACTTGGTCCTGTGAAGGCTTGATGCCCCAGCATAGAAGGATGCTAGGATAGTGAGGTAGGAGTGTGTGGGTGGGTAGGGTGCACTCTCATAGAAGCAGGGAGAAATGGATTGAATGGGAGGTTTATAGAGATAAAACCTTGAAGGGGGTCAACATTTGAAGTGTAAATAAATAAAATAACCAATTAAAAAATAAAAATATGACATCATAACATTTGTAGGCAAATGAATGGAACTAGAAAAAAATCATCTTGAGGTGAGCAAACCAGACTCAGTCATGGTATGTACTCCTTTAATTTGTAAGTGGATGTTAGTCTTTAAGTACATGATAATCAAAATACAATCTAAAGATCCTGAATAAGTAATAAGGGGCCCTCAAGGGCAACTACATGAATCTACCTGGGAATTGAAATATAATAGACCTCATGAGTGGAATAGGTTGATGATGGGGATATAAACAGGAAGGATCAAGCAGAAAGAGCAGAGATTGAGGGAAAGAGTAATAGATGAGACTACAGGCATCTTTCCTGCCTGCAAAGTGGTGCTGCAGTAATGGTGCTGTAGACCTTGAGAAAATTGCCAATCAAAGACTCATCCAACTTGAGGTCAGGATATGAGAAGACTCATGTCTGACTCTGCTGTGGCATGTCTCTGAAGGAAGCTGAGGATTATATCCCAAAGAACTAAGATAGAACCAAATTGTACCAGCAGAAAATAAAACAATTAGATATTTTTATTTTAGTCGTATGACATCCAGGACTCAAACATGGTTGTAATTATAGAACAGAAAGGCAAAATGTACACACATACACACACACACACACACACACACACACACACACACACACACACACACACACACAGAGAGAGAGAGAGAGAGAGAGAGAGAGAGAGAGAGAGAGAGAGAGAGAGAGAGAAAGAGTTACTCTCTTCATGTGCATGTGGATGTACAAACATTAAGGCCAAGTACAGAATGTGGGAGAAAGTCTGCACATATAAAAACAATGTTTTTTAGAAGCAGAGTATATTTGTGCATAAAGAACATATTAATATTCAATAATATATATATGAATTACAACAATTAATGAAAAAGAAGCCAAAGACTTGAGAGACAATAAGAAATGTGTTGGAATGGTGAGAAGAAAAAAGAAGTGAAAAAATTTGTGATTACTTTAGAATCTCAAAAGAAAAAACAATGAAATTGAAAACAAATTTAAGAAAAACTTGTAGAATAATGAAGTACAAAAATAAGAATATATCATAAATGACGGGAAAATGAAAAAGATTCATTTGAACTAGTTCATGCATGTTATCTCCTGCAGAATAAGAAAACACTACAATTTATAAGGTAGAGCTTAGAGAGCACATATGTAGCCCTAAACTTGAAAAATCAAAACACACACACAAAAAATACCTAACAAAGGGAAAATGACTTCCTTAACTTAACCTACAAACCAAATAAAAAACTTGTTAGGTAGCACAAACATGAAAACTTATTATGTTTTTGAAAACATAAAAAGCAATTTGTAAGTCAAAGGATAAATTAGAATATAAAAACATTAAAACTGGACTTTTAATGTATATGGTAAATAAACAATACATTGGAACTCGAAGAACACATACAAAAGAAAGTAGAGCATATTGTGACAGAAAAGAATTGAAAATATAGCACACCAAAAATAGTGGCATAAAGGAAAAGCAGTGGTAAAATAGGAATACACATCTGCTAATATTTTCCTTAAAACAAACAAGAAGTCAAATTGTCTATGTGTGCCAAGAAATTATATAAATGGAACAGAAACCCTAAGCCACATTGAAAAAAATATATAATGAAGACAAAAGCAGAGACAAACAAAATGACAAAGAAGGAAGGGAAGTAAAGAGGGGGAGGAGGGAGGAGGGAGGAGAGAGGAGGGAGGAGAGAGAAGGGAGGAGGGAGGAGGGAAGAGGGAGGAGGGAGGAGGGAGGAGGGAAGAGGAAGAGGCACAGAGATAATCATTTACTGCATTTTGTTGCATGAGGAACAATGGGAAACCTGTTTCGGTGGATTGTCATTACTCACTAATACTAATATAAACATAGTCCATGTTCATAGCTGGTAAATGCCAATACCAAAGGAACAAGCTATTTACCTTTGAAACATGCTTTTATTAGAATAGAGTCCATCTCATTTGTACCTTTTCTATAATTAAAAGGTCACACACAATGTGATTGCCCTAACCACAAACATAACTTCTCTTGCTAGTTCATTTTCAGTTGTTTTAGTATTATATTTTAATGTGTTTATTTTTCATTCATTTATTTAACAAATATTTACTGAGTACTTGTTATATGCTGTCATTTATACTTGGCATTTCTCAGTCAATCTAAAAACAACAACAACAATAAAACCTGGTCCATAGAGAGACTGTATTCCAGAAAAGTGTTAAATAATCTGGAATCCATACAAGTAATCAATTAAAAATATCATAAAGACAAAAGTTGTCTGGATTCCAGTAAGCTGTTCCTTAATCTGTTTTGCCTCTAATTTTTAATGAAGAAATTATTAGTCTTGCTCAAAACCCATTCTTTATTTCTCATTTTCCCCATTGATCAAATAACATTATAATGATATGATTTTTTTTACTGTTGAATATTTTGGTTATTTATTGATTTTTTAATTATTTATTTATTTACATTTCAAATGTTATCCACCTTCCCCATCCCCCGTCTTCATGCCCCCTATTCCATTCCTTCTCTGGTTCAGCTCTAAGAGGGTGCTCCCCACCCACCCACTAACTTCCAACTCACCCGTCAAGAATCCCTCTTCTCTGGGCTATCAAGCCTCTATAGGACCATGTGAGTCCCCTCTCACTGAGGCCAAACAAGGGAGTCATCTGGAACATATGTAGCAGAGGCAAAGGACTAGCCTATGTGTGCTCTTTGGTTGGTGGCTTATTCCCTGGGAGCTCTGAGGTGTCTGATTAGATGATACTAATGTTCTTTCTATGGGGCTGCAAAGCCCTTCAGCTCTTTCAGTCTTTCCCCTAACTGAGAAGTTATCATTTTTGTAGAGTGAATTGTTTTGTAGATATCAGTTAATAATATTTGGTTCATAACTTCTGTTAGTTTCACTGTGTCTCTGTTTAGCTTTTGTTTCAATGACCTGTTCACTGCTGAGAATAGGATGTTGAAGTCTCTATTACTGATTGTGTGAGGTATTCAATGTAAGTTTTGAGCATTAGTAAAGTTTCTTTTACAAATCTGGGTGTCCTTGCATTTGGGGGATAGATCTTCAGAATTGAGACTTCATTTTGGTGTATTTTTCTTTTGATAAAGTGTCCTTTCCCATATCTTTTGATAACTTTTTTTGAAAGTATATTTTATTGGATATTAGATTTGTTGCTCTGGCTTGTTTCTTGAGACACTTTACTTGGAAAATATTTTTCTAACCATTTACTCTGAGGTAGTACCTGCTTTTGTCACTGAGGTGTGTTTCCTCTACGCAGCAAAATGTTGGAGTCTGTCTAAGTATCTAGTCTGTTAGGCTATGTCTTTTTATTGAATTAAATACATTGATGTTGAGAGATACTAATACCATTCATTTTTTTCCTGATTTTTTTTCAGTTAGAGGTATATTATGTTTTTGTAGTTATCTTCTTTTGGGTTTGTTTGAGATGCTTAATTTCTTGTTTATCTCCTATTGTTGTTATCCTCTGTGCGTTGGAGTTTTCCTTCTAGAATCCTCTGTAGGGCTGGATTAGTGAAAAGATCTTGTTTAAATTTGCTTTTTGTCATGGAATATTTTGGTTTCTCCATCTATCGTGATAGAGAGTTCAGTTGAATATATTAGCGTTGGCTGGCATATATGTTCTCTCAGGGTCTGCATAACATCTGGCCAGATTCTTCTGGCACTTAAGTCTCTGTTGAGAAATCTGATATAATTTTGACCGGTCAGACTATATGTTATGTGACCTTTTCCCTTACTGCTTTTAATATTCTTTTTTGTTCTGTGCATTTATTGTTTTGATTACTAAGTGATGGAAGGGTTTTCTTTTCAGGTCCAATCTATTTGGTGTCCTGGAACCTTCTTGTATATTTATGGACATTTTTTTCCTTTTGGAAAAATGATTTGGTTGAAAATGCTTCTGATCCTTTGAGGTTGGAATCTTCTCTTTCTTCTATTCCTACTATTCTTAGGTTTGGTCTTTTCATTGTGTCCTAGATTCCAGGGTATTTTGGGTTAGAAAGTTTTTATGCTTCACATTTTCTTTGGCCACTGTGTCAAAATCATCTATAGTATCTTCTGTGTCTGAGATTCTTTCTTTTATCTCTTGTATTGTGATGATGATGATTGCATTTGTAACTCCTAATCTTGCTTTTCCACTGACAGGGTTGCCTCCCTTTGTTATTTCTTTATTGTTTCTATTTATGTTTTTAGGTCTCAGACAACTTTTTTCAATTCCTTCACCTCTTTGATTGTGTTTTCCTGTATTTATTTAAGGGGTTTATTTATTTCCTCTTGAAGGGTTTACACCTGCTTACCTGGTTCTTCTGTATTACTTTAAGGGAGTTATTTGTATCTTGTTTAATGGCATCTATCATCTTCATGAGATTGATTTTTAGGTCAGAATCTTGCTTTTCATGTGTTAGGATATCCAGGGCTTGCTGTGGTGGGAGAACTGGGTTCTTATTGTGCCAAGTTGCATTGGTTTTTGTTCTCATATTCACTCAGTTGTCTTTTGCCATCTGGATATCTCTGGTGTTAACTGATCTGGTCATCTCTGACTGGAGCCTCTCCCTCCTTGTATGCAGGTAGAGTTCTGTGATCTGTATTATAGCAGGCCTCCTGGGAGGCAAACATTGCTGTCTGGTTAGGAGCAGGGTGGCTCTTGTATACCTAATTAGGCAGGTCTTCTGTGTCCTTGGTTACAGCGGACCTGTTGGTAGAAAGACAGGCTCTGGGGTGTGGGAGAGTGTCAGTTGTGTCTGATCTGCCCTGGGCTGAGTTGCAGAGTGAAAATAAGATGTACCTCAGGCTGGAAGGATAGGTCCTGCATCCACTGAGCTCCCTGAGCGTGTCAGCTGGGGCAGGTATCAGGGCAAGTGTCTCACCTGTGACCCTGGTTACAACAGACCTCCTAAAAGACAGGCTGATTCTGGAATATGGGAGCAGACCTGAAGGAGGATGCTCAAATTGCTTTTTAAAATAAACTACTTTTAAATATTTTATTTCTAGTAGTGAAATATATTAGCAAGTAAACATGCTTATGAATCCTAATGATGTAAGTCCAACACCTGCTCACACACTCAGACACACATCAAAAAACCACACACATATAAAGGAAAATTTTCTAAAACCCCTTTACTTTCATATTTATTATGGTCTGTTTTACTTTTTAGAATTTTTGAAAAATTCAGAACAAACTAAAAAGTTTGTTTAGTTTTTATTGTACAGTGTTTTCTTTAGAATCTAGCATGAAACAATTATCTAATTCATGATTTTAAGTCTGTGAAGGCAGGAAACATTATAGCATAGCTATTTACCATTAAAAATTAATTCAGGAGGAAGAATGAGATGGCATGAGTAGCTTTATGAGCTCATTTCTCTCTTCATTTTCGAACTCTGCACAGTGCCTACTTATTATTCATTTTCCATTAGGATGTAGATTGACTTTGAGTACATACAATCATTCAAATTAACCTTTGTGTTGGAAAGTTATTAAAATAAATATTTATAAAGTAGGTATAGATATGTTTTATTTGGAAAATTTTAATCGACAATTAACTTTCATTTTAGATTATGTAAAACGTCCTTAAAGCACCTCAACTCAAGTACACTTTACTCACATCATTAACGCTTTTTATTTACCTATGCCACATGTGAAACACTTTCCAGAGCTTAACAACCTGCTGATATGAATGCTGTTATATGATCACTACCCTCACCTTTCTCCTCAGTTCTATTATGTAAATTCTACTTTGAGACTATACACATATTTCACCTGCAACAAATAAATGCTCTCAGGAGAGTATTTGGAAGGCTCAGAGTAAAACCACACATCGACTTTTTCAAAAATGTCTTCTTCTTTCCCATAATCTCCTCAGTGGATGCTCATTGACCTGAGTCTATGTAGTGCTTACTTTTGAGATACTCGTAGTAAAGCAGTACCCATACTTGATGTGATGCATTTAAACTTCAATGCTTAACACTGCTATCTTCTTTACAGAAGAGTGCTTTTCAATGTTTTCATACATTCATCATGAAAAAAGTAAGAAACCTTTGCATCTATCTTACAATGTCATCTCTATCCTACTGAGTGCCCAATTATGAGTATGGTATAGGGTATTCTTTTTTCTTCAACTGATCTGTTTTTCCTCATCCAGAGTTATATTTCTCAAATGTTTTTAATTATTGCTTCTATTTTGTTCATATTTGTCTTTGTTAGGGTTATTATTGCTGTGATGCAACCCCATAAACATAAGCAACTTGGGGATGACAGGGATTATTTCACTGTACTTCCACAGCACTATTTATCATCAAAAGAAACCAGGAAAGGTACTCAAAATGGACAGAAACCTGGAGGCAGAAGCTGATACAGAAGCTGTAAAGGGAAACTGCTTACTGGCCTGCTCCTCATAGATTGATAAGTATACTTTCTTGTAGAACCCAGGACCATCAGTCCAAATATGGTGTCACTCACAATTAGTTGGGCCTTTCCAGATTAATTACTAATTAAGAAATTCCATTCAGTCTTGCTTATGACCTGATCATATGGAAGCATTTTTATCTCTTTCCTTCTTTCTTTTTTCTTTCTTCCTTCCTTCCTCCCTTCATTCCCTTCTTTCTTCCTTCTTTTCTTTCTTTTTTTTTTTTTTTCGTATTGAATTATCTCCATTTTTATTTACAAAGTGTCCTTATAATTTTCCTTCCCCTTACTCTCAATCTTCCTCCTCTCTCTTCTGGGCCCATTATATCTTTCTGTCTCACTACAAAGAAAGAATCTAGAAGATTAAAAATAAAAAATGACAAAATGAAATATACTAAGATGAAGCAAAAACTATTATATATTAATTGAATATAGCAACCCAAAAGGATGAATAGATTTCCCAAAACAGGTGTAAGAAACAGAGATCTACTCATTTTTATGGTCAGGAGTCCCAAATGTACTAAGAAAGTAGCTATAATTTATGCACAAGGGACCTGGTGCAAACCCATGTAGGCCCTGTGCTTGTCGATTCAATCTTTGTGAGTCTATATGTGGTTTACTTAATTAATTCAGAGGGCCTTATTCTTCAATTGCTCCCATCTTGTGTGGTTCTTAAAATCTTTCTGCTTCTTCTTCTTCTGGGATTTCATGAACTCTTAGGAGAGGGATTTGATGTAGACCTCCTACTAAGACTTTGTCCCTTTCCTTGTTTCTGGTTGTATGTCTTTACATCTGTTACTGTCTACTGCCAGATAAATATCATGGAGGTATTTACTTAATTGAGCCAACAACTCTCCACGCAAATAACTTGAGCTTCTGTCAAGTGTATATACAACTAGCACAGTGACCCCTTGTCAACTTGATACATAAATCACATTATTGATAAGCCACACCCTTTCCTTTTTCATTCATTCCAAAGATCTCTCATTATAAAAAGAAATGAATCTAAAATTCCCTCAGTTCTTAAAAAATTTTTAAAATAATGTTATTGTCTATTAAAATAATCAATCCCATTAAAAAACCCATTATTTTTTAAAGTTTCAAAATTTTCAGGTCTTTGTTCCTGTAAAACTAAAAATTAATTTAAATATGTTTTCAAAAGGTAAAAATAAGGACAGAGTCACAATCTGAAAAAAGGAAAACAAGATGCCAATAGTGTAAATAAGTCAATGTCCAATTATTTGGAATTTACTCACAATCTTTGATCTTTTCCCAGGAACCTGGATCACTTCTCTGGCACCGTTCTCTACAATTCTTGTAGCTTGTCTTCTAAGATCAAGCAACCTGAAATATTCATGAACAGAGAGATTTCATACACAAAGTGATGAAAACAGATGAAGAAACTCACAGATAAACATTAGGTTAATCTTTAGGAATCATGTGGAAGGGGGCAGGAGGGATTGTAGGAGCCAGAGGACTCAAAGACACAAGAATAAATAAATAAATAAATAAATAAATAACAAAACAACAACAACAACAAAAATCCAAAGAATCAACTAACTTGAGCTCATAAGGAATAGCAAAGATTGAAACAAAAAACCATGTGACCTGCATGGGAGTGACCTAGATCTTCTACATATATGTTATAGTTGTGTACGTTTGTCTTCTGATGGATTTCTAACAGTAGGATCTATCTCTGAATTGTTTGACCTGCTTTTGGGACTCTTTTTTTTCCACCAATTGGTTACTTTGTCTTGTTTTGATATGAGATAAGTGCCAAATCTATCTGTAACTTGTTATGCCTTGTTTCGTTGATATCCCTTGGAGGCTTAATTTTTTTTTTTCTGAAGAAAAATGTAAGAGGCAAATCTAGGGTAGTTAAAGGGTTGTGGAGGGAATGGAAGGAAAGGATGGAGAAAAACTTCACTCTGATGTAAAATATGAAAGAAGAATAAATATATAAAATTTAAAGAAGGAAATAGATAGACAGACAGATAGATAGATAGATCAATGAATAAACATTGAGCTATTCAGAGTTGTTCTAAAGATTCCCCAAAACACTATAGGCTATTGTCATTATTTTTTATTTCTGTCCAGAAGTAAAAGGCAAGGGTATATTGCTAAAGATATGCATTTCAGACACAGGGCCCACAGAACTCTGAGCTGTAACTGTGCTAAATGTTTTCTTCCAGAAAAGTATAATCATTAGTCTATCATCATTCTAAAGATCTAGAACTGTTGTGAAAACGTGTGTATCTTCTATTAAATTATACTTACCTATGTCTTCTGACAAATTTTGTAGTTTTGTATATTAAGAAATCACGTCTTAATTTTACATTTTGAATATCTCCAGTTTTGCTTCTTTTATTTTTTTTACTTAAAAATACATTATTGAAATAAAATTTGATGTTTTGATGAACATATATACTACGAAGTGATTAGTACAGTCAAAGAGACTCTCATTTCAATAATTCCACACAATTACCATTTTATTTCTAGTTCATGAATATTTAAACTTCTTATTATAATAAATTCAAATATATGGTGCATTGCCCTTATACCATAACATAAACACCAGCATTTATCCATCCATATTTCAGGTATTTTTATTCTTCTGGTACTTGTATAGATGTTATTTCCCATTACCAAAGCTTTAATATACATTTCAGTTTTCCTATGAAGTATTTTTATTTTTGCCACATTTTCTTTCCTCTTGGTGGATATATTCATTAAAATATTTGTTCCTCATTAGCTTTGATGTTGTTAACCCAGTAACATACACTTTTGATTTGTAATACCTGAAGTTTTTTTCAGCTTTCAATAACATCTTCTCTTTTGGGAATGATTCTTAGTTGACAGTATTTTTGCTGTAATTTTCCTCACTATTACAAGATTTACAGAAGGAAGCATTGCCAATATAGCATTAGTCAAAGTTACCAATTTTGTATGTTTCTTTAGGATGGAAAAGTTATCTTCTAAGAATTGTTGAAAATGTTTTCTTACCATTTAAACTCAGAATCTGCACACCCTTCTATTTCTAGTGTTCCTAGGTTTGGTCTTTTCATATGGTCCACAATTTCCTGGATTTTTTTCTTAGAAAATTTTTAGATTTTTTATTTGCTTTCACTGATGTATTAATTTCTACCGTATCTTCTATGCCTGAGATCCTCTCTTCAATCTCATTTCGAGTAATTTGGGATTGACTACGGAAATTTAACAGACACAGATTTTTTTTTTTTTCCAAATACATGCTTATTACAGATTCCTTTCTCAAAGAATAACGACTAAATATCTGGGCACTACAGAGCTGATGAAACTCCCAGCTAACGGCCACCTCCATTTTGGACCTGGAAGCATTTTGAAAATTTTGAAAGCTTTCTTTCCTGTTGGTTTTCTAATGAATTCAGCCTGTCAGCCATCTTTGCTGCTCCCTTCTCTAGGTGGATTGAAGGACTGGCCTTGAACTTTCCCCTGCTAGTTCCAACTGGTTATTTTTAGGAGCATATCACTAGGAGGTTGAGAGGCCCTATGGGCTGGATCGACAGCAGTGAGTTTACTGGGTTCTGCAGCTGTTGGTTAACGTCAACAGCAAATCACAAGCATTTTGGATCTGTGTACTGCTATTCCCATAAAGAGATAGATGTAATATGCTGTGTTTATGCACTGGATATTGTTTTAAACACCATATGGTTTATGTCTATGCCTTTATATTTCAAATGAAACAGTTCTGTAGAGGCTTTTAGAGTATGTTCAGCCTGTGACTTTGTGCATGACTGCTGTCTCTTATAGTCACTTGTACCCTCCACCTACCGCCTTTTAAAGCTGTGTCATGAGAAGGATCTACATGTTCCATGAGTCACTTTTCTTGCCACAAGTAGAAGAAATAGTTGATTCTTTGCTTTTTTGGTTAGGCCTTTAAACAAACTCAGCCACACCCCTGCCTTCCATCCCCAAACTGTGATAACATGGCTGTTCTTGTAGTTTAACCAGGGCAACACTATACATTCCAGATCTATGCCTTGCTGAGGTCTTTTCTGGTTGTTCATGCATCAATGTTTTCAATCGACTGTATGAAAAACATTAAAGTTCTAAAAAAATAAAATAAAAAAAGTCTTTAAAAAAATAAAAAAGGAAGGTCTAAAAGGAAAGAAAAAAACTACTCAAAAGAATAGGGCAGCAGGAAATATTCAAACTCAGTGTGGAAATCAGTCAATTAGAAACAAAGAAAAAGGTACAAAGAATGAATGAAACCAAGACCTAGTTTGTTGAGAAAATCACCAGCACAAAAAGTAATCAAACAAAACAAAAAAACAAACAAAAAATACAAAATCAACCAAATAAACAAAATAAAAACAAACTTAGTCAAACCACTAAAAGGGCAGAGAGACAGTATCTAAATTAACAAAATTAGAATTGAAAAAAAAAAAAAAAAAAACACTGAGAAAAGTCCAGAGAAATCATAAGGTCTTCCTTCAAAGGCTGTGTTCCACCAAATTGGAAAATCTAAATATAATGGATGACTTTCTAGATATATATATATCACTTACCAAGTTAAATAATGGTAAATGCTACTACTTAAATAATCCTACACCCCCTAAGGAAATAGAAGTAGTCATTATAATGTTCTACCCAACTAAACAAACACAAAACAAAATAAACAAACAAAAAAGCCAAACCACAAAACAAACAAAACAAGCAAAAAACCCAGGCCCAGGTTGTTTTAGCTCAGAGTTCCACCAGAGTTTCAAAGTAAAGATAATACCAATAATCCTCAAGCTATTTCAGAAAATAGAAGCAGAATGAACACTATCTAATTCATTCTGTAAGATCACAGTCACCCTGACACCTAATCCACACAAAGACTCAATAAAGAAAGAGAACTTCTGACCAATTTCATCTGTGAAGACTGATGCAAAATACTCAAATAATACTTGAAAACCATATCCAAGAAAACAATCAAAACAGCTTTCACCATGATCAAGTAGGGTTCATGACAGGCATAGTTCTGTATATGAAAATCCATCATCCAACAGATCAGCAAACTGAAAAAACAAAATTACATCACAGTCTCATAAGACAGTGATAAAATCATGTGAAAAAATCCACCACCACTCTGTGTTAAATATCATGGAAAGAACAGGGATATATTACACATACCAAGACATAATTAAAACAATATACAGTTGGCAAGAGCCAACATGAAATAAGATGATGACAAACTTAAAGCAGTGCCACCAAAATCAGAGACAAGAGAGGGCTGCCTACTCTTTCCATATGTATTCAATTTAGTGCTTGAAGTTCTAGCTAGAGCAATAAGATCACTAGAAGACATCAAGGGATTCCAAACTAGAAAAAAAAAAAAAAAAAAAAAAAAGTAGAAGTGACACAGGTTTGTGTGGAACCAGAACAATTATCACCCACACCCCTTCCCATCCCCCCCACCCCTTTTTCACAGCATAAATGCCCCTTGGAGAGGGCAGACAAAAGGGAGCACAGCCTGGCGCCAGAATATTGCAATCTCTCTTTCATGACAACATTCCCTTCCTCCCTTGATTAATAACCAGCATTTCTTTGGTGCAGATGGCTCCTGCCCTTGAAGGAAGCAAGAGCCAATATTCTCGAAGTGATAGAAGCCTTTGACTATGGGAAAGAGGCAATTAAGTGTTCTCAGACAGCTGTGACGAGTTTGTAAAAATAGAGTAGCTTCTGATAGTGCCGTAAGTTACTTTTCCCAGGTAAAAAGGTACTTTTCTAGCTGTGGGATTCTGCTCCACTGTCTGAACAAACATTAGAAGGGTGGCATTCCCAATCGCTTAATACCAAAGTTTCAGAATCCCAGGGCATCCCTCCAGGTTCCTGGACCCTGTGGTCCAGGTCAGACTCTTTATTTATTTCAATCCATATTCCATTTCCCTACCCTCCTCATCTACCCTCTGACTGTTCCACATCCCACACCTCCTCCCCACCCCACCCCATTTCCACGTGGATGCCCCCATCCCCACCTCACCTGACCTTTTAAAGTCCCTGGGGCATCCAGTTTCTTGAGGGTTGGGTGCTTCATCTCTGAATGAACACAGACCTGCAAATCCTCTTCTATATGTGTGTTAGGGGCCTACTATCAGATGGTGTATGCTGTCTGTTTGGAGGTCCAGTGTTTGAAAGATCTCGGGGTCCAGATTAATCAAGACAGCTGGTCCTCCTACAGAATTGCCCTTCTGCTCAGCTTCTTTCAGCCTTCATCAACTCAACAACAAGGGTCAGCTGCTTCTGTCCATTGGTTGGGTGCAAATAACTGCATATGACACTTTCAGCTGCTTGGTGGATCTTCCAGAGGGCAGTTATGATAGATCCCTATTTGTGAGCATTCCATAGCCTCAGTAATTGTGCCAGGCCCTGGGACCTCCTCTAGAGTTGGATCCCACTTTGGACCTGTCACTGGACCTTCTACTCCCAAGGCTCCTCTCCATTTCAATCCCTGTAATTCTTTCAGACAGATACAATTACAGGTCAGAGGTGTGATTGTGGGATGGCAACCCCACAAATGTCCTGTCTTCCCATGGAGGTAGGCTCTACAAGTTCCCTCTCTCTACTGTCAGGCACCTCATGAAGGGTCCCTCCCTATGAGTCCTGGAAGTCTCTCACTTCCCAGGTCTCTGGTGCATTCTGAGGTGTCCCTGAAATCTCCTATTTCCTGAGGTTGCCTGTTTACATTCTTTCTGCTGGCACTCAGGGCTTCTGTCCTTTTCCCTCACCCAATATCAGGTCAGGTTCCCCTCTATCCCCCACTGCCCCGCCACCCTGTTCATATTCACTCCCAAGTCCCTCCCTCACTCCCTCCCTACTTGTGATTGCTTTCTTCCTCTCCCAAGTGGGACTGAGTCATACTCACTTAAGCACTTCAGCTTGTTGAGTCTTTCTGTGGACTGCATCATGTTTATTCTGTATGGGTTCTTTCTTTCTTTTTTTTTTTCTTTTTCTTTATTATTACTTTTTTTTTTTTGCTAATATCCACTTATTAGTGAGTGCATACCATTCATGTCCTTTTGAGTTACCTCACCAGGATGATATTTTCTAGTTCCACCCATTTGCCTGCAAAAATCAGGATGTTCACTTTCTTAATAGTTTAGTAGTATTTCATTGTGTAAATGAACCACACTTTCTGAATCCATTCTTCTGTTGTGGGACATCTAGGTTGTTTCTAGCTTCTGGATATCACAAATATAGCTGCTATGAACATAGTGGAACAGGTGCTCAAGTGGCATAGTGGGGCATCTTTTGGGTATATTTCCAAGAGTGGTATAGGTTAGTCTTCAGGTACTTCACAATAGTCCAAAATTTTATAAAATATCCTGGAGTAGCTCTAGCCAAACAAGTGAAAGACCTGTATGAAAATAACTTCAAGTCTCTCAAGAAAGAAATCAAAGAGGATCTCAGAAAAAGGAAAGATCTCCCATGCTCATCGATTAGCAGAATTAACATAGTAAAAATTGGCCATCCTACCAAAGGCAATCTATAGATTCAATGAAATCCCCATTAAAATCCCAACACAATTCTTCAAACACATGGAAAGAGCAATTCTCAAGTTCACCTGGAAAGGCAAAAATCCCAGAAAATTGAAAACAATTCTTAACATTAAAAGAACAGCTGGGGGAATCACCATCCCTGACCTCAAGCTTTACTACTGAGCAACAGTGATCAAAACTCCATGGTATTGGTACAGAGACAGAAATGTTGATCAATGGAATAGAATTGAAGACCCAGAAAGAAAACCACACACTTACTGTCACTTGATCTTTGACAAAGACTCCAAAAATATACAATGGAAAAAAGAAAGCATCTTCAATAAATGGTGATCATTTAACTGGCTGTCTGTAAGTAGAAGAATGAAAACAGACCCAGATTTGTCACCTTGTACAAAGCTCAAATCCAAGTGGATCAAGGACCTCAACATAAAACCAGATACGTTGAATCTAATAGAATAGAAATGGGAAAGAGCCTTGAAGTCATTGGCACAGGGGGAAATTTCCTAAACAGAACTACAATGGCTCATGCTCTAAGATCAAGAATTGATAAATGGGACCTCATGAAACTGGAAAGCTTCTGTAAGGCAAAGGACGTAGTCCATAAGACAAATTGGCAACCTGCTGAATGGGAAAAAACTTCACTAACCCCACATCTGATAGGGGCTAAATATTCAAAATATATAAAGAAATCAAGTGGTTAATCATCAAAAATACAAACAACCCAATCAAAAAATGGGGTATAGATCTAAACAGAATTTACAACTGAGGAATCTCGAATGGCTGAGAAACACCTAAAGAGATATTCTTCACATACCTTATCAATTTAAACTTAAAGGAAGACTATGACTATCCAGTCATCAAGCCCTTCAGAGACCTGAGAATTAATAAGTATTACCAGAGTATGCAGGAAGGGCAAAACATAGCTTTCAAAAGTAAAAATTGACAGAGAGGGCTGACTACCAGGGTATTCTCTATAATGTTGGAGTATCTATCTTCAGCCTTCTACCTGGGAATATCTGACAGGACTTCTGTGAAGCAGGAATGATGAAGGACTTGCTTACCTAGTCTTGTCCAAGTCCAGCAGAAGACTCTCTTGTGTTACACATGATATGCATGGCATTTTGGATAGTATCCTGCTTGTATTAAGAAGCTGGAGAATTTTGCATTGTAGCAGTTTGCCACCTTTAAAATCATCACAAAACAGAGGTTCTTCCATGCTTATCATCTTCTTTGATGTGGATTTGTGGCAATACCAGGAGAATGCATGCCTACGTGTTAAAAAAGATCTTTGACTAAAATAACATCCTTATATGTCATATTCTGTGTATCTCTGTTTTTTGAAGGCCAATTATTGATCCGTAATAAATTTGATTTGTCAAACATTACTTGTTTTTGACTATTTACTAGCTGAGTAAAAAAAACTTATTGTAATTAACTAGACTAGTATTTAATATGACCATGACTTTGACTATTAACTTGTATTTCTTAACTATACCTAATAATTCATAATAGTTTTCAAAAGAACTAGACCTTTATATAACATCTTTAAAAATTATATAATTTCAACCTTTCAAATACCACATTATTTGAACACATTATTTGTATAAAAATAGCATTAAATTTGCATATAATAACCTAAACCAGTGTGTGAAAAAGAAACTTAAATTTTTAGCAATATATAAAATTCTGGACCATAATAATGTAAAATTATGCCTATAAAATCCTGTTTTGGTTTAAGAGTAGATACAATAATCTACCCCTATTTGACTAATTTTTTTTAATAATAGCTCTGCATTTCTACTTTTTGCTTTTCTACCCCATTTCTCTTACATAAGAAATAAAAATATAGAGAGAAAAGGAAAGGAAAGAGAAAAGAAATTCCTGAATATAACCTGTCTGATTTGTCTTCTACCATTCAATACCAAGTGAGTTAGCTGTTTTGAAGTTTTCCAGAAAGCATGTCTCTAGAGAAAGCAGTATCAATTCAGATGAGCTAGGATCAGGTAGGGATCAAGAACAAGTCATAGCATCTCACAATCCATGGGGGTGAAATTTGTCTTTGGTTGATTTTTTTCCTATGAACATAAAACTTTAACATGTAACAACATTTCTGCATTAATATTATTCATGAAATGTACAATGCACAGACCAATTTCTGCTTTTTGTTTGAGCTGGTAACAGACAATAGTCTATCTTTGAGTTCTTTTTTTTAATTAGATATTTTCTACATTTAGATCCAACCCCCCTACCCTGCTCTCCAACCCACCCCCTCCTGCCTCCTGGCCCTGGCATTCCTCTGTACTGGGGCACATAATCTTCGCAAGACCAAGGGCCTCTCTTTGCATTGATGGCCAACTAGGCCATCATCTGCTATATACGCAACTAGAGACACAAGCTCTGCGGGATACTGGTCAGTTCATATTGTTGTTCCTCCAATAGGGTTACAGACCCCTTTAGCTCCTTGGATACTTTCTCTCGCTCTTTCATTGGGTGCCCTGTGTTCCATGCAATAGATAACTGTGAGCATTCACTTCTGTATTTGCCAAGCACTGGCATAGCTTCAAAAGAGACAGCTATATCAGGGTCCTGGCAGCAAAATCTTTTTGGCATATGCACTAGTGTCTGGGTTTCGTTGTTGAACAAACTGTAATATAAGTCTTCATTCATGTCATATCAAAGTATATTTTGATGAATTTTGAGGAATCTTTAGTCAAAAAAAATCCTTTGGCTATGTATAGTTAAATTCTTCCTAGAGACATTTTTTGTTTTTGTTTATGTTTCAGCCAGTCTGAGAGCTAGTCCCCTGTAATGGGATCAGCAAATCATGTTACCTGTCCTGTTTGGTCTTCTTGATTCCTTTCTTCCTTCCTGTACCTGGCCAATATCTTCAGGAGTTCTTCCTTATCAAAACTTATTTTTATTGATTTTGATGGAATCTTTAGTTGATTTCCTGTTGTTGTTTTTGTTGTTATTATTAATATTGTTGTTAATCCCCTACCCCTGTGTTAACCAAAATACCTTCTCTCCCCCAAAGTCACATATTTTTCATCTGTCTGTGGGAGAGTTCTTATCCCTTTTTGTGAATTAGCCATTTCTTTCTTACATCTGTTTCTATATCCATTAAGCTACTGATCTCTTTTGAGACTTTTGTTTTATTTACTGATGTTGCTCTCTTTTAGATATCTGGTTTTTAATGTCTATGTACAGTGAAATGTTACTTAATAGTTCTGTCTATGAGTTCCTTCGCTGTGAACCTGAGATGAATTTATACTGGGAATTTTGGGGGCATTTCTTTAAATGGAGTTACATTTTCATTGTTGTTGTTGCTCTACATTCATTGCTCCAGTGGCATCATTGGCCACACCTTCTGCATAATCCAGAAGTCTGAGTCTTCTTTTTTGGATTTTCCCTAGGGAAAAAATGTTTCTATGAATGTCTTGATTATAATCTCTTCTTAAAATGATGTCACAATTAAAACATTTGGAATTTTGGCTATCTTAAGGACTTTAAGATTTTTTCTATTAAATTTGTATTCTTATAATATTGGAAAATTCATATGCATGGTATGTACCCACTAATAGGTGGCTATTAGGCACAAAAGCCAAAATACATGGGATACAATCCACAAAACTCAATTGTTTAAGAAGTCATAGGGCCCAGGTGAGGATGCATCAATCCCACTAGGGAAGAAGAAGAAACCAGAGGTCAGGGAGGGGAAGGGAACTCAGTAGGTGGGTAGAGGGGCAGGGTCAAAGGGGAATATGATCATGTATTGTGGGGGAGAGCCAGGAGTGAAGTACCAAAGGGCAGCAGAATGAATAGAAATACACAACCTTGGGATGTGGGTAGACTTGGACCCTCTAGAATGTATCAGAGACACAGGAGGTGAGAGGACCTGAAGACTCAAAGTGAGAAACCTTAGATGAAATGTCCAACAGTAGAGAGAGGGAATTTATAGAATCCACCTTCAGCATAAAGACAGGGCATCAAGTGGAGGGATGTGGTTGTCATCTCACAATCAAAAACTGACTCAGAGTTGTCCCTGTCTAAAAGAACTGCAGGATCAAAAATGGAGAATGGATTAAGGAAGGGAGGTCCAGTGACTGGTTCAAATTGGGACCCATTTCAAAGGGATGCCTCAAGGCCTGACACTATTAAAGATGGTATGATATACTGATAGACAGGAGGCTAACACAACTGCTCTTTGAGAGTGCCAACAAGTAGTTGACTGAGACAGAATGGAATTACTTACACCCAACCAACGGACAGAAGCCTGGGTTTCCGATGGTTGAATTATGGAAAGACTGGAAGAAGCTAAGTGAATAGGGTGAGCCCATAGGAAAATCAGCAGTCTCAACTAAGTGTTCTAACTAGACCAGTGTGATCTCTCAGACACTAAACCACCAACCAGGCATCATAAACTAGCTGGTCTGAGACCCCCAACACATACACAGCAAAGGACTGCCTGGTCTGACCTCGATGAGAGAAGAGCATTTGGGGACTAAGCATATGTCCTACACACAATTGTAGCAGATGTGAGCTTAGTCTTCATGTAGGTCCCCTAATTATTGGAGCTGAGACTGTCTCTGACACTTTGCTGCCACTGGATCCTCTTACCCTACCTGGACTGCTTGTATGGGTCTCAGTGAGAGAAGCAGTGCTTAGTGCTGCTGTTAATGGATGTCCCAAAACCTGCCCCTAAGGGTGTTTCGCCTTCTCTCAGGAGAAGGGGAAAGGTAAAGAAGGAGGGATTGTAGGGACAGGACTGGGAGGAGCAGAGGAAGGAGTGTCACAATTGGGATGGATTACAAATAAAAAATAAATTATGAAAATTACAGACCTCACAAAATAAATTTTAAAATGTATAGCAAAATAGAGAAGTAATATAGTTCCCTCAGTAGTTTTCATACACACATCATTTGATGACTTTTCCTTTGGTGTTCCTTTCTCTATTCCTATCATTCAACTAATTGCTTGGAGTTTTCTGTCCCAAGGATCTCTCTCTCTTGACATAGCTACAGAACATACAAAAATGCAAACAAGTTAAAGCAACAACAAAATCCAAGAACTCAGCATAAAATTCTTTCCCTACTAGTTAACTTTATAGCATTGGAGAATGCAATATCAAAGGTTGTGGGACAATAGATATTTCTGATCTTATACAGTGATGAATCCTGCCTGCTGTAGTAATATCCTTCCAGGAAAAAAAAATGAAGCCACAGGAGTAAAAGTGTCAAAACGTGTTACAGGAGTAACCAACTGCTCTGTGTATTTCATTTGAAGCCTTCAAAGAAATTCATGTATGGTTGTTTTTCTAGATGACCATGATGTCAAACTGCTTTCTGACTATGCATCATTATAGCTATAGAGTTTATTGTTTCCAGTTTTTGTGAGATACATTTTATTGCAGATGGTGTTTGTTAATGTCAAGTTTAATAACCGTTTAAAATGGTAAGAAATAATGGCTATGAGTGCTCAGTTGAAGATGGACCACCTATATCACTTAGCTGTCCCAGGATCAGAAAACATCACATAAAGGAAAGTAGGAAGCATGAAGAAGCTAGAGGATGAAGAATAGTGCTGTGAAAAGCTAGTTTCTGGATGTGACAAGACTATTGCACTTAAGAATGTTCGGCAGCCATGGTTAATCATATAAGTCTTCTACAAGATAAAGAGAGGTAAAAATTCCATCAATGAACAGCAATGGGCTTCTGACACTTAAATTCTAACAGGAATTGATGGATAATGATAACTGCTGATGAGAAAAAAGAGCAACGTTTACTTAGAAGTGGGCAACAGTTGGCAGAGTACCCATGCTCTGTGTGATGACCCCAGCACATGTGCACTTGGGCAGCAATAGTTGGATTTTAGAATGGTCTATAGAAAAGAGCATGAATTTTAGTGGACTTGAGAAAGCTGAATAGGCAAAGTGTAGGATAAATATGGCTAATATACATTGTATACATATGCAAAAAATAAAAAATGAAAAACATAAAACTTTTTAAAAACCTGAGAGAAAACATGAAAAACAAAAGAAAAAATAGAATAAAGGGGCTGGAAATGAATGAGTTTGATTTTTATAAAGTAATAGAAAAATTCAAGTATTTTAATAATTTAATAATTGTGTAAAGGGGAAATAATGAGGAATAATAATTAAAACTGTATTTTAAGGAGTATTAACACACACGCATGCGCACACACACAGCACACACACACACACAATTTTCAGGGGCCTTTTTATTCCTCAGAAAATGACCCCAAAAAAATAGTCAGCTGAAATAGTTAGACTTTAGAAAATAACTCAGAACTATGGGAAGAGAGAGAGAGAGAGAGAGAGAGAGAGAGAGGGAGAGAGAGAGAGAGAGAGAGAGAGAGACTGTAAGTGAATGTAGGACAGGGACAAAATTTGCTTGAGGTCAAGTTGCCTTAAAGAAAAACAAAAAAAAAATAACATCAGAATCACATTCTAAAAAAATACATATGAAAATATGAAAAACCAATTTTAGTCACTCTTTTGATGTATTTAAGAAACAGTGTTTTGTAGTAATGTGAAACATTTCTTGGAGCACAGTGACTTACATTTCTTTTGAGGATTACTGTGGTTAACATTGCATCCATACAGGAAGTAATTTGTTAACTTTGACCTTGAAACATGATTTCTTGAATATAACTTATATTTATAAGTAGTTGTACCTACAAATTTATTCATTTTTATATTTCTAGCCATTTATTTTCTTCTTTTTTATTAATTATTTATTTACTTCCATTCCAGACAATGCCCCCGTCACTATCCCCTTGACCACAGTTCCCCATCTAATTTCCTCTCCCCCTTGCCTGGAAGAGGGTGCTCACCTTCTCTGACTCTATTATCCCCAGTATCCCACTTCCCTGGGGCTTCAGGTATCCTGAGGATTAGACACATCATCTCTCACTGAGGCCTGGCTAAGTAGTATTCTACTATATATGTGCCTGAGGCCCCAGACCAGCCTGCATATACTGTCTGGTTGGTGGCTCAGTCTCTGGGAGCTCCCAGGTGTCTAGTTCAGTTGAGATTGTCCATCTTCTAACGAGGATGTTCTCCCTTTCTTCTCTTGCATACCTCGCCCTAATTCTTCCACAGATGTCCCTGTCTTCATTTCAATGATTGAGTGTAAATATCTGGATCTGTCTCAGTAAACTCCTGGTAGAACCTTTCAGAGGACAGCCATGATTGTCTGTTGTCTGTAAACACTTCCTAGCACCAGTAATAGTGTCAGGCCTTGATGCCCAACCCCTACCACAATGAGATGGATGCCATGGTTACTGGGCCCTGTTTCTTTCAGTCTCATCTCCATTTTTGTCCCTGCATTTCTTTTAGGAACAATTCTGGGTCAGAAATTTTGGCTTGTGTTGGTATCCCTATCCCTCCACTTGGAGATCTGTCTTTTTATTGGAGGTAGACTTTTCTATTTCCTTCTCCCTACTGTTGGGCAATTTGGATGAAGTCACCTAAATTGAGTCCTGGGAGTCTGTCACATTCCAGTTCTTTGGAACTTTTCTAGAGGATCCCCCTACCTCCCACCCACAGAAGGTACATATTTCTATTCATTCTCTTATCTCTCTGAGCCTCTCTATTGTTCCTCACCCCAAAACTTAGCTTGTTCTCTCATTCAACTCCCCCTACAATATCACTCATAGGATCCTCCCTTCCTCTGCCTCCCATGATCATTTTGTTCCTCTAAGTGGGATTGAACGATCCTCACTTGCATCTTCCTTCTTAATAAATTTCTTACAGTCTGTAGGTTGTATCAGGGGTTTCTGAACATTTGGGTTACTATCCACCTATAAGTGAGTACATACAATGTATGTCCTTTTAGGTCTGGGTTACATCACTCAGGACGATATTTTCTAGTTCCATCCATTTGCCTGCAAAATTCATGATGTTCTCATTTTTTTCTCTCTTTTTTTTATTATGTATATTCCTCAATTACATTTCCAATGCTATCCCAAAAGTCCCCCACACCCTTCCCCCTTCCACTTCCCTACCCACCCATTCCCATTTTTTGGCCCTGGCGTTCTCCTGTACTGGGGCATATAAAGTTTGCCTGTCCAATGGGACTCTCTTTCCAGTATGGCCGACTAGGCAATCTTTTGATACATATGCAGCTAGAGTCAAGAGCTCCGGGGTACTAGTTAGTTCATAATGTTGCACCTACAGGGTTGCAGATCTCTTTAGCTCCTTGGATACTTTCTCTAGCTCCTATATTGGGGGCCCTGTGGTCCATTCAATAGCTGACTGTGAGCATCCACTTCTGTGTTTGCTAGTCCCCAGCCTAGTCACACAAGAGACAGCTATATCACGGTCCTTGCAACAAACGCTTGCTAGTGTATGGAATGGTGTCTTCGATTGGAAGCTACTTATGGGATGGATCCCTGGATATGTCAGTCTCTATATGGTCCATCGTTTTGTCTCAGCTCCAAACTTTGTCTCTGTAACTCCTTCCATGGGTGATTGTTTCCAATTCTAAGAAGGGGCAAAGTGTACAAATTTTGGTCTTCGTTCTTCTTCAGTTTCATGTGTTTTGCAAATTGTATCTTATATCTCAGGTATACTAAGTTTCTGGGCTAATATCCACTTATCAGTGAGTAAATAGCATTTGAGTTGTTTTGTGATTGTGTTACCTCACTCAGGATGATGCCCTCCAGATCCAAAAATTTGCCTAGGAATTTCACAAATTCATTCTTTTTAATAGCTGAGTAGTACTTCATTGTGTAAATGTACCACATTTTTGTATCCATTCCTCTGTTGAGGGGCATCTGGGTTCTTCCCAGCTTCTGGCTATTATAAATAAGGATGCTATGAACATAGTGGAGCATGTGTCCTTCTTACCAGTTGGGACATCTTCTGGATATATGCCCAGGAGAGGTATTGCGGGATCCTCTGGTAGTACTATGTCCAAATTTCTGAGGAACCACCAGACTGATATCCAGAGTGGTTGTACAAAAAGGCAATCCTACCAACAATGGAGAAGCGTTCTTCTTTCTCCACATCCTTGCCAGCATCTGCTGTCACCCGAATTTTTGATCTTAGCCATTCTGACTGGTGTGAGGTGGAATATCAGGGTAGTTTTGATTTGCATTTCTCTGATGATTAAGGATGTTGAACATTTTTTCAGGTGCTTCTCAGCCATTTGGTATTCCTCGGGGGAGAATTCTTTGTTTAGCTCTGAGCCCCATCTTTTAAGGTGGTTATTTGATTTTCTGGAGTCCACCCTCTTGAGTTCTTTATATATATTGGATATTAGTCCCCTATACGATTTGGGATAGGTAAAGATCCTTTCCCAATCTGTTGGTGGTCTTTTTGTCTTATTGATGGTGTCTTTTGCCTTGCAGAAGCTTTACAGTTTCATGAGGTCCCATTTGTCCATTCTTGATCTTACAGCACAAGCCATTGCTGTTCTATTCAGGAATTTTTCCCCTGTGCCCATATCTTTGAGGCTTTTCCCCACTTTCTCCTCTATAAGTTTCAGTGTCTCTGGTTTTATGTGAAGTTCCTTGATCCACTTAGATTTGACCTTAGTACAAGGAGATAGAAATGGATCAATTCGCATTCTTCTACATGGTAACAACCAGTTGTGCCAGCACCATTTGTTTAAAAATGCTGTCTTTTTTCCACTGGATGGTTTTAGCAACCTAGTCGAATACCAAGTGACCATAGGTGTGTGGGTTCATTTCTGGGTCTTCAATTCTATTTCATTGGTCTACTTGTCTATCACTATACCAGTACCATGCAGTTTTTTTTCTTTCATTTTTTTTTGATTTTTTTAATTAGGTATTTTCCTCGTTTACATTTTCAATGCTATCCCAAAAGTCCCCCATACCCACCCCCCCAATCCCCTACCCACCCACTGCCCCTTTTTGGCCCTGGAGTTCCCCTTTACTGGGGCATATAAAGTTTGCAAGTCCAATGGGCCTCTCTTTGCAGTGATGGCCAACTAGGCCATATTTTGATGCATATGTAGCTAGAGACAAGAGCTCCGGGGTACTGGTTAGTTCATATTGTTGTTCCACCTATAGGGTTGCAGTTCCCTTTAGCTCCTTGGGTAATTTCTCTAGCTCCTCCATTGGGGGCCATGTGACCCATCCAATAGCTGATGGTGATCATTCACTTCTGTGTTTGCTAGGCCCCGGCATAGTCTCACAAGAGACAGCTATATCTGGGTCCTTTCAGCAAAATCTTGCTAGTGTGTGCAATGGTATCAGCATTTGGAAGCTGATTATGGGATGGATCCCTGCATATGGCAATCACTAGATGGTCCATCCTTTAGTCACAGCTCCAAATTTTGTCTCTGTAACTCCTTCCATGGGTGTTTTGTTCCCATTTCTACGAAAGGGTAAAGGGTCCACACTTTGGTCTTCGTTCTTCTTGAATTTCATGTGTTTGGCAAGTTGTATCTTATATCTTCCGTATCCTAAGTTTCTGGGCTAAACTCTCCTCAAGGATAAAAAAAACCTCTGGTGGAATCACCATGCCAGACCTAAAACTGTACTACAGAGCAATTGTGATCAAAACTGCATGGTACTGGTATAGTGACAGACAAGTAGACCAATGGAACAGAATTGAAGACCCAGAGATGAATCCACACACCTATGGTCACTTGATCTTTGACAAGGGAGCTAAAACCATCCAGTGGAAAAAAAGACAGCATTTTCAACAAATGGTGCTGGCACAACTGGCGGTTATCATTTAGAAGAATGCGAATTGATCCATTTCTATCTCCTTGTACTAAGGTCAAATCTAAGTGGATTAAGGAACTCCACATAAAACCAGAGACACTGAAACTTATAGAGGAGAAAGTAGGGAAAAGCCTCGAAGATATGGGTAGAGGGGAAAATTCCTGAATAGAACAGCAATGGCTTGTGCTGTAAAATCAAGAATCGATAAATGGGACCTCATAAAATTGCAAAGCTTCTGCAAAGCAAAAGACATCATCAATAAAACAAAAAGGCCACCAACAGATTGGGAAAGTATCTTTACCTATCCCAAATCGTATAGGGGACTAATATCCAATATATAAAAAGAACTCAAGAAGGTGGACTCCAGAAAATCAAATAACCCCATTAAAAAATGGAGCTCAGAGCTGAACAAAGAATTCTTACCTGAGGAATACCGAATGGCAGAGAAGCACCTGAAAAAATGTTCAACATCCTTAATCATCAGGGAAATGCAAATCAAAACAACACTGAGATTCCACCTCACACCAGTCAGAATGGCTAAGATCAAAACCTCAGGTGACAGCAGATGCTGGCGAGGATGTGGAGAAAGGGGAACACTCCTCCATTGTTGGTGGGATTGCAAGCTTGTACAACCACTCTGGAAATCAGTCTGGCAGTTCCTCAGAAAATTGGACATAGTACTACCGGAGGATCCCGCAATACCTCTCCTGGGCATATATCCAGAAGATGTCCCAACTGGTAAGAAGAACACATGCTCTACTATGTTCATTGCAGCCTTGTTTATAATAGCCAGAAGCTGGAAAGAACCCAGATGCCCCTCAACAGAGGAATGGATACAGAAAATGTGGTACATTTACACAATGGAATACTACTCAGCTATTAAAAAAAATGAATTTATGACATTCCTAGGCAAATGGATGGACCTGGAGGGTATCATCCTGAGTGAAGTAACCCAATCACAAAGGAACCATGCAGTTTTTATCACAATTGCTCTCTAGTAAATCTTTAGGTAAGGCATGGTGATTCCACCAGAGGTACTTTTATCCTTGAGAAGAGTTTTTGCTATCCTAGGTTTTTTGTTATTCCAGATGAATTTGCAAATTGCTCTTTCTAATTCGTTGAAGAATTGAATTGGAATTCAGAGACTTGACGTTTTATCATACAGATCTTTCACTTCCTTAGTTAGAGTCACACCAAGATATTTTATGTTATTTGTGACTATTTGGAAGGGTGTTGTTTCCCTAATTTCTTTCTCAGCCTGTTTATTCTTTGTGTAGAGAAAGGCAATTGACTTGTTTGAGTTAATTTTATATCCAGCTACTTCACTGAAGGTGTTTATCAGGTTTAGGAGTTCTCTGGTGGAATTTTTAGGGTCACTTATATATACTATCATATCATCTGCAAAAAGTGATATTTTGACTTCCTCTTTTCCAATCTTTATCCCCTTGATCTCCTTTTGTTGTTGCTCTGGCTAGGACTTCAAGTACTATGTTGAATAGGTAGGGAGAAAGTGGGCAGCCTTGCCTAGTCCCTGATTTTAGTGGAATTGCTTCAAGCCTCTCACCATTTGCTTTGATGTTGGCTACTGGTTTGCTGTAGGTTGCTTTTATCATGTTTAAGTATGGGCCTTGAATTCTTGATCTTTCCAAGACTTTTATCATGAATGGGTGTTGGATCTTGTTGAATGCTTTTTCTGCATCTAATGAAATGAGCATGTGGTTTTTGTCTTTGAGTTTGTTTATATAATGGATTACATTGATGGATTTTCGTATATTAAAACATCCCTTCATCCCTGGAATAAAACCTACTTGGTCAGGATGGATGATTCCTTTAATGTGTTCTTGGATTCGGTTAGTGAGAATTTTATTGAGTATTTTTGCATCGATATTCATAAGGGAAATTGGTCTGAAGTTCTCTATTCTTGTTAGATCTTTCTGTGGTTTAGGTTATCAGAGTAATTGTGTCTTCATAGAATGAGTTGGGTAGAGTTTCCTCTATTTCTATTTTGTGGAATAGTTTGTGCAGAACTGGTATTAGATCTTCTTTGAAGGTCTGGTAGAACTCTGCACTTAACCCATCTGGTCCTGGGCTTTTTTTGGCTGGGAGACTATTAATGACTGCTTCTATTTCTTTAGGGGATATGGGACTGTTTAGATAGTTTACTTGATCCTGATTTAACTTTGGTACCTGGTATCTGTCTAGAAATTTGTCCATTTTGTCCAGGTTTTCCAGTTTTGTTGAGTATAGCCTTTTGTAGAAGAATCTGATGGTGTTTTGGATTTCTTCAGGATCTGTTGTTATGTCTCCCTTTTCATCTCTGATTTTGTTAATTAGTCTGTTGTCCCTGTGCCCTCTAGTGAGTCTAGCTAAGGGTTTATATTCCTTGTTGATTTTCTCAAAGTACCAACTCCTCGTTTGATTAATTCTTTGAATAATTCTTGTTTCCACTTGGTTGATTTCACCCCTGAGTTTGATTATTTCCTGCTGTCTACTCTTCTTGGGTGAATTTTGTTCCTTTTTTTTCTAGAGCTTTTAGATGTGTTGTCAAGTTGCTAGTGCGTGCTCTCTCCAGTTTCTTCTTGGAGGCACTCAGAGCTATGAGTTTCCCTCTTAGAAATACTTTCATTGTGTCCCATAGGTTTGGGCATGTTCTGGCTTCATTTTCATTAAACTCTAAAAAATCTTTAATTTCTTTCTTTATTCCTTCCTTGACCAAGGTATCATTGAGAAGAGTGTTGTTCAATTTCCACGTGAATGTTTGCTTTCCCTTATTTATGTTGTTATTGAAGATCAGCCTTAGGCCATGGTGGTCTGATAGGATGCATGGGGCAATTTCAATATTTTTGTATCTGTTGAGGCCTGTTTTGTGACCACTTATATGGTCAATTTTGGAGATGGTTCCATGAGGTGCTGAGAAGAAGGTATATCCTTTTGTTTAGGATAAAATGTTCTGTAGATATTTGTCAGATCCATTTGTTTCATAACTTGTTTCACTGTGTTTAGTGTCACTGTGTCCTTGTTTAGTTTTTGTTTCCATGATCTGTCCATTGATGAAAGTGGTATGTTGAAGTCTCCCACTATTATTGTGTGAAGTACAATGTGTACTTTGAGCTTAACTAAAGTTTCTTTAATGAATGTGTCTGCCCTTGCATTTGGATCATAGATATTCAGAATTGAGAGTTCCCCTTGGAGGATTTTGCCTTTGATAAGTATGATGTGTCCCTCCTTGTATTTTTGATAACTTTGGGTTGGAAGTCGATTTTATCCGATATTAGAATGGCTACTCCAGCTTGTTTCTTCAGACCATTTGCTTGGAAAATTGTTTTCCAGCCGTACACTCTGAGGTAGTGTCTCTCTTTTTCCCTGAGATGGGTTTCCTGTAAGCAGAAGAATATTAGGTCCTGACTCTGTAGCCAGTCTGTTAGTCTATGTCTTTTTATTGGGGAATTGAGTCCATTGATATTAAGAGATATTAAGGAAAAGTAATTGTTGCTTCCTTTTATTTTTGCTGTTAGAGTTGGCATTCTGTTCTTGTGGCTGTCGTCTTCTTTTTGGTTTGTTGAGGGATTACTTTCTTGCTTTTTCTAGGGCATGATTTCCATTCTTGTATTGTTTTTTTTTTTTTTTTTTCTGTTATTATCCTTTGAAGGGCTGGATTCATGGAAAGATAATGTGTGAATTTGGTAATTTGGTTCTCTGGAGTTTAACTTCTTGAGTTCTTTTTATCCATTGGATGCTATTCTTATATCAGATGTACGACTGGTAAAGATCTTTTCCCAATCTGTGGATTCCCATTTTCTCCTATTGACAGTGTCCTTTGCCTTAAAGAAGCTTATCAACTTTATGAGGTCCCATTTGTTACTTGCTACGCTTAGAGCATAGATAGCCATTGGGGTTCTCAATATGTTAGAGTTTTTCCCACTTTTTCTTCTATCTGATTCATCATGTCTACTTTTATGTAGAGGTGCTTGATACACTTAGACTTGAGCTCTGTACAAGGAGATAAGAATGGATCAATTTGCATTCTTCTACATGCAGACATCCAGTTGAACAACTATAATTTGTTGAAAATATCTTTCTTCCACTGAATAGTTTTGATTCTTTTTCAAAAATCAAAAAACCAAAGGTGTGTTTGTTCATTTCTAGGACCTCAATTCTATTCCATTGATCTATGTGCCTGTCTCTGTACTAATAATCATTCAGATTTTATAATCACTATTGCTCTGCAAAATAGCTTGAGGTAAGTGATTCTTCCAAAAGTTCTTTTATTGTTCATAAAGATTTTTTACTATTCTGTGTTTTGTGTTATTCCAGATAAATTTGAGGATTGCTCTTTCTATCTCTGTGAAAAATTCAGTTGGAATTTTGATGGGAATTGCATTGAATATGTAGATTTGGTAATATGGCCACTTTTACTATGTTTAATCCTGTGGATCTCTGATTATGGGAGATCTTTCAAACTTATGAGGTCTTCTTCGATTCTTTTCTTCAGAGACAATATTCTTGTAATGCAGATTTTTTACTTGCTTGGTTAGAGTCACACCAAGGTATTTTATATTATTTGTGACTATTGTAAAGAGTGATGATTCCCTAATTTCATTTATCATTTGAGTGGAGGAAAGTCCCTGATTTGTTTGAATTAATTTTGTATTAAACCACTTTGTTAAAGTTGTTTATTAGCTGTAGAGGTTCTCTCTTGGATTTTTGTGAGTCTATTGTGTATACCATCCTACCATCCACAAATAGTTATATTTTCACTTCCTCGTTTCTAATTTGTATCCCATTATTCTTCTTTTCTTGCCTAGTTGCTCTGGCATGAACTTCAAGTACTACATTGATTAGATAGGGCGAGATTGGGCAGCCTTGTCTTGTCCCTGATTTTAGTGGGATTGCTTCAAGTTTCTTTCCATTAATTTTGATGGTTGCTATTGGTTTGCTATATATTGCTTTTATTATATTTATGTATGGACCTTGAATTCCTGATCTCTCTAATATATTTAGCGTGAAGTGTTGTTGTACTTTGTCAAAGGTTTTATCAGCATCTAATGAGATGACTGTGTTTTTTTTTTTTCTTTGACTTTGTTTATATAATAGATTACATTGATAAAAGTCTTTATATTGAATCATCCCTGGGCTGAGGCCTTCTTGATCATAGTGTAACTGTGGCCTCATACGCTGATAGATAAACCACACAAAGATTCAACAAATCGTCACACCAATTTCCACCATGAATATTGATGCAAAAATATTCAATAAAATTCTTGCAAATTGACTGGAATAACGCATACATTTTATGAAATAGTTTGAGAACTATGGATGTTCTATTGGTCTTTTCTGCAGGTTTGATAGAATTCTGCACAAAACCGTCTGGTCCTGGGGAATTTTTTTGCTGAGAAACTTTTAATGATTGCTTGTATTTCCTTAGGGTAATGGACTGTTTAGATCGTTTATCAGATCCTGATTTAACATTGCTACCTGGTATCTGTATAGAAAATCATCCATTTCATCTAGATTTTTCTTTTTCTTTTCTTTCTTTCTTTTTTCTATATAGACTTTTGTAGTAGGATCTGATGATTTTTTTGAATTTCTTCAGTTTTTGTTGTTATGTCTCCCCTTTCATTTCTGATTTTGGTAATTTGGATACTGTCTCTGTGCCCTGTGGTTAGTCAGGATAATGGTTCTACTTGTTTCATTTTCAGCCCTGAATTTGATTCTTTCCTTTTTTCTAATCTTCTTTGGTATATTTGCTTCTTTTTGTTCTAGAGATTTCAGATGTGCTGTCAAGCTGAAAGGGTTATGCTCTCTCAAATTTCTTTGATAAGGTAGTCATAGCTATGAGTTTTCCTCTTAACACTGCTTTCATTGTGTCCCATAACTTTAGGTATGTTGTGCCTTCGTTTCATTAAATTTTAAAAATTCATTAATTTCTCTATTTTTTCCCTGACCAAATTATCATTGAGTAGATTGTGTTTTCAGCTTTCATGTGTATGTGGGCATTCTGTTGTTTTCGTTGTTGTTGAATATCAGCCTTAGTCCATAGTGATATGATTGAATGGATAGAATTATTTCAATCTTCTTTTATTAATTGAGGCTTGTTTTTGTGTCTCATTATATGGTTAATTTCAGGTGAGGTGCCATGAGTTGATCAGAAGAAAGTTTCTTCTTTTGTTTTAAGATGAAATGTTCTCCAGCTATCTATTAAATCCATTTGTTTCATAACTTCTGTTAATTTCATTGTTTCTTTGTTTAGTTTCTGTTTCCACAATCTGTCCATGGGAGAGAATAGGGTATTAAAGTTTCCTACTATTATTGAGTGAGGTTCAATGTATGATTTGAACTTCAGAAATGACTCTTTTATAAATGTGGGTGCCCTTGCATTTGGCACGTAGATTTTCAGACTTGAGAGTTTTCTTGGCAGATTTTCCCTTTGATGAATATGAACTGTCATTTCCTCTCCTTTTGGATAACTTTTCATTGAAAGTCTATTTTATTGGTTAGTAAAATTGCTACTCCATTTGCTTAGAAATTTTTTTCCAGCCTTTTACTTTGAGGTAGTGACTGTCTTTGTCACTGAGTTGTCTTTCCTGCATGCAGCAAAATTCTGGGTCCTATTTACATGTTCAACCTGTTAGTCTAAGTCTCTTTATTGGGGAAATTTATCCCATTGATTTTGAGAGATATTAAGGACCATTGATTGTTGCTCCCAGTTATTTTTGTTTTTAGAGTTGGAATTATGATTTTGTTGTTCTCTTCCTTTCGGTTTATTATGAGAAGATTAGGTTTTTTTTTTTTTGTTTTTTTTTTTTTGTCTTTGGTATATTTTCTTTCCTTGTGTTGAAGTTTTCCTCTGTAGGGCGGGATTGGTGGAAATATATTGTTTAAATTTAGTTTTGTCATGAAATATCTTGGCTTCTCCCTGTATGGGTATTTAAAGTTTTGTAGGGTATTATAATCTGGGCTGGCAAATTTGTTCTTTTATTATATATATGATATCTGCCCAAGATCTTCTGGCTTTTAGAGTCACTGTTGAGAAGTATGGTATAATTCTGATGGGTTTCCCTTTATATGTTACTTGACCTTTTTCCCTTACCACTTTCAATATTCTTTCTTTGTTCTGTGCATTTGGTGTTTTAATTATTATGTGAAGAGAGGAATTTCTTTTATGGTCCCATTTGTTTGGTGTTCTATTGGCTTCTTGTATGTTTATGGGCATCTCTTTCTTTAGGTTAGGTAGTTTTCTTCTATAATTCTGCTGAAGATCTTTGCTGGCCTTTTAAATTGGGAAAATTCACTGTCTTCTATACCTATTATTCTTTTGTTCTGTCTTTTCATTGTGTCCTTGAGTTTTTGGATGCTTTTTGTTAGGAAATTTTTGTTTTTTTGTAATTTTTTTGACTGTTTATCATTGTCTTCTGTAGTATCTTCTATGGCTGAGATTCTCTCTTCTATTTCTTGTATTCTGTTGGTGTTGTTTGCATTTTTTACTCTTGATCTGTTTCCTAGGTATTCCATTTTCTGGGTCATCTTCCTTTGTGTTTTAATTAATGTTTCTACTTACATTTTTAGTTTCTGGATTTTTTTCTTTAATTCTTTCAAATGTTTGATTGTGTTTTCCTGTATTTTCATAAGATATTTATGTGTTTTCTCTTTAAGGGCTTAAACTTGTTTACCTATGTTCTCTTGTATTTTTAAGGAAGTTATTTATGTTCTTTTTACATTTCTTTATCATATTCTTGAGATGGGATTTTAGATTTGAATCTTGTGCTTCAGGTGCATTGGGGTATCCAGGGCTCGGTGTGGTGGGAAAACTGCCTTCTGATGTTGTTAGCCTTAGTTTCTTTTGCTTATGGTCTTGTGTTTGCCTCTAGACATCTGGTTACATCTAGTGCTAAATGCCCTTGCTGTCTCTGAAAGAATCTGGTTCCTTCTGTGAGTCTGGTTGTGTCAGATCTCCTGGTGTCCAGCTGTCCCTGTGATCCTGTGATTCTGGGATACTGTGAACCTGAGATTCTGGGTGTGGAACAGGCCCTAGGAGTCAAGCTCCCTCTGGGATCCTGAGCTCCTGGTGTGTCCAAGATCCTGGGAGACAAGCTTTCATTTCTTTCCAATACTCCTGGGTATTGCAGGAGTTGATGGCAAGACAGAACCCTGGGTCAGTTCTGGGAATAGGTACAAGCAGGCAGGAATGTGTGCCTCTGGCTGAGCAAAATTTCTTGCTTCCCTGGTTCCTATGTGAGTCACAATTACACTGGGCATTAGAGGAGATGTTAGAGCTTCACCTGTGATTCTGGGTGTGTCACAGTACCTAGCAGTTGAGCATCCTCTGGGCTTTGTAAGGCTGGGTGGGAAGCCAAAGACCATGGTCTGCTCTGGGCACACATTCAAACTGGAAAGTTGTCCTCTTTTTTAATAGCAGAATAGTATTCCGTTGAGTAAATAAACTCTATTTACTGTGTCCATTCTTCTGCTGAGAGACATCTGGGTTGTTTCCAGGTCCTAACTATGACAAATAAAGCTGTTATGAACATAGTGGATCATGTGACCTTGTGGTAGTGTGGAACATCTTTTGGTGGTATTCCCAGGATTGGTATAGCTGGGTTTTCAGAGAGAAATATTTCCACTTTTCTAAGAAACCTCCAGATTGATTTCCAGAGTAGCTGTACCAGTTTCAATCCTACCAGCAATGGAGGAATTTTTCTCACTTTCCACATTCTCAGCACCATGTGAGATTTGAGATTTTTATTTGTCTGAGGTGGAATCTCATGCTTGTTTTGATTTGCATTTCCCTGATGACTTAGGATGTTGAATATTTCTTTAAGTGCTTCTTGGCCACTTGAGATCACTCTGTTGATACTCTCTATTTAGTTCTGTACCACATTTTTAATTGTGTTGTTTGGATTTTTGGAGGTTAACTTCTTGAGTTCCTTATATATTTTGGATATTAGCCTTCTATCAGATGTAGGCATAGTGAAGATTTTTCCCCAATCTGTAGGTTGCTTTTTTGATCTTTTGATGGTATCTTTCAGCTTACAGAAGCTTTTGAGTTTCACGGGGTCCCATTTATCAATTGTTGATCTTAAAGCCTGAGCCATTGGTGTTCTGTTCCAAAATTTTCCCCTGTGCCAATGAGTTTGAGGTTCTTTCCTGTTTTCAGTTCTATTAGATTTAGTGTATCTGGTTTCATGTTGACGTCTTTGATCCATTTAGACTTGAAAATGTGGATCTATTTCATTTTCTACATTCAGCTATTCAGTTAGACCAGCACCATTTATTAAATATGCTTTCTTTTTTCCGCTGTCTTTTTGGCTCCTTTGTCAAAGACAAAGTGTCCATAGGTATGTGGATTTATTTATAGGTCTTCAGTTCTATTCCATTGATTGACCTGTCTGTGTCTTTACCAACACCATGTGGATTTTAGCACTATTGTTTTGTAGTATGGCTTGAGGTCAGGGATGGTGATTTCCTCAGAATATCTTTTATTTTTAAGGAATGTTTGAGTTACCCTGATTTTCTTGTTTCTCCATATGAAGTTAGAATAGATCTTTAAATGTGTGTGAAGAACTGTGTTGGACTTTTGAGGGGATTGATTGACTCTGCAGATTGCTTTTGGCAAATGACCATTTACACTGTTAATATTTCCAACTCCAAGAGCATAGGAGATATTTCCATCTTCTGAGATCTCAGTTGATTTCTTTATTTATGCCTTTGAAGTTCTTGTCATTCAGATTTTTCACCTTCTTGGTAAGAGGTACACCAAGATATTTTATATTATTTATTGCTATTGTAAAGGGTGTTGTTTGCCTTATTTCAGTATTAACCTCTTTATCATTTTTTTAAGAAGCCTACTTTCTTGTTTGAGTTAATTTTATATCCATCCATAGTACTGACATTGTTTTCAGTTATTGGAGATCTCTGGTGGAATTTCAGTGGTCACTTACGCATACTATCATATGATCCACAAATACTGATACTTTAAATTCTTCCTTTTCCAATTTTACCCCTTTGATTGCCTTTTGTTGTGTAAGTGCTCTAGCTAGATCTTAAAGAATACATGGGATTATTTCAATCTTCTTTAATCTTTTGAGGCTTGGTTTGTGTCCAATTATATCATCAATTTTAGAGAATGTTCCATGATGTGATGAGAATATGGTATATTCTCTTGTTTTAGGGTGAAATGTTTTCTAGATATTGGTTAAATACATTTGGTTCTTGACTGCTATTAGTTTATCTGTGTCTCTGTTAAGTTTATATTTCAATTAACTTTCTATTATTGAGAGTGGGTTGTTGAAGTCTGTAGGGTTAATGGGATCCATCAGTTGCTCTGCCACAAGGCTTGGCTACTTGGGGAGGCAGGATGAGGGATTTTGACTGAACTTAACCCAGTCTCCAGATGAGTGTCTGGTTGTAGGGAAGCGGAGAGACAAGTCTTCTGGGGTGATGAAGCACAGTCTGATGTCCCAGAGTATGATGGCCTATAAGGATGCCAGGGCTATCTGGTTGTCAGGATCTTGGCCACCAGGTGCTACTAGGAACAGCAGAAGAGTTGGGAATGGAGTACAGGTCTCTGTGACTGGATCTTGCCTGGCACCAAGGGGGAAAAGAGGGGAGCTCTGGTTGGACTCCACGGGAGTGGAGGGTGGGGGTGTTCTTGGCTTGTTGGCAGGCAGCTGGCTTGAGTTTGGTTTGCCTTGGTCGAGGTGGGTGGCTCTGAGTGTTTCGAGGCCTTCTACAAGAGATTAGACAAAACCTCCATTACTCCCTACAGTGAATCCTGATGAAAAGAGGTTGTAAGGCATTTGTTGTCATGGCAGAAAGTGGATGAGTAAAACCTACCCTACTTCTCACGGCAGACCTGAGGTTAAATACCTTTTACATGACAGAAGCCAGGTACCCAGGAGCAGGGCAAAATGCCGTTCATCCCTTAAGGGTCACAGGGATTTCTAGCCTTAGCTTTACCAGGATCTGAGCTGCCTTTCATCGTCCTACAGAAGTCTTCCACTATTAATGTATGTTTTGACTTTAGTAAAGTTTCTTTTATGAATGTTCTTGCCCTTGCATTTGAAGCATAGATGTTGAGAATTTAATCTTTTTGTGTGTGTGTGCTTATATTCTTTGATGTGTATGAACTTTCCTAATCTATATCTTTGATAACTCTACTTTATTGGATATTAGAATAGTTATTCCAGCTTGTTTCTTGGAACTATTTGTTTGCAAATCTTCTTCCAGTCATTTACTTTGAAGTAGTGACTTTCTTTGTCACTGAGGTATGTTTCTTGTATGCAGCAACATGCTGTAACCTGTTTACATATCATGTCTTTTAGCCTGCATCTTTTTATTGGGGAATTGAGTCCATTGATGTTGAGAGACATTAAAGGCCAATGACTGTTACCTCCTACTATTTTTCTTGTTGGAGGAGGTATCATCATCATCATCATCATCATCATCATTATTATTATTATTATTATTATTATTATTATATTTCCTGTTTGTTTGATTTTTTTATGGTTCCCTTCTTTTGGGTTTGTTGTGAGATGCTTAATTTCTTGAATTTTCTTGGGTAAAATTACCCTCTTTGTATTGGAATTTTGCTTTAAGAATCTTCTGTAGGGCTGGATTAGTAAATACGATATAGTTTACTTCTGATTTTGCCTAGAATATCTTGGTTTCTCCATCAATGGAGATTGAGAGTTTTGCTGGATATCATAGACTATGCTTCCATTTGTATTTTCTTAGGGTCTGAATGACACCTGTCCCAGATCTTCTGATTTTTGCTTTCTCAGTTGAGAAGTCTGGTGTTATTCTGATAGGTCTGCCTTTATATATTACTTGGTCTTTTTTTCCTTTATAGCTTTTCATATTCTTTCTTTGTTCTGTGCATTTAGTGTCTTGATCATTGTGAATGGGAGGGTTTTCATTTCTGGTCACATCTATTTGGTGTTCTGTAGGCTTCTTGTGCAATTTTGGCCATCTATTCTTTAAGTAAAAAAGTTTTCTTCCATGATTTTATTGAAGATGTTTTCTGGCCCTGTGATCTGGGAATCTTTACCAAAAATCTATTCCTATTTCATTGTGTCCTGATTTTCCTGGATGTTTTGGGTTAGGAGCTTTTTACTATTGCATTTTCTTTGACCAATATGTCAATATCCTCGATCTTATCTTCTACACCTGAAATTCTTTATTCTGTCTCTTGTATTTTGTTGGTGATGCTTGCATATATCGCTCCTGTTTTTTGCTTTTTTTTTTTCCTCAGGTTGTCCATCTTTAGGGTTGCCTCCATTTGTCCATTTATTGTTCCTATTTCTATTTTTACGTCTTGAACTGTTTTGTTTAATTCATTTACCAGCTTGATTATACTTTCCTGTATTTGTTTAAGGGAATTATTCACTTCTTTAATTACTTCTATCTGTTTGTCTGTGTTTCTTAAAGAAAGATATTTATATCCTCCTAAAATGACTCTATCATCTTCATGAGACAGGATTTTAGGTCAGAATCTTGCTTTTCAATTATGTTAGAGTATGCAGGCATTGCTGCGGTGGGCGAACTGGGTTCTTATGGTCCTAAATTACATTAGCTTCTTTTACTTATGTTCTTGGGCTTGCCTCTCTCAATCTAGTTATATCTGGGGTTAACTGTCCTGCTCATCTCTGACTTGACCTGGCCTACTTGGAGATAGGTACAGCTTGTGAAATGGGTTAAAGAGGGCCTCCTAGGGAACATGCAGTGTTGCTTCTGGTTAGGGGCTAGGTTCTTGTATCCATGGTTAGAACAGTTCTCTTATGTCCCTAGATATAGCAATCCTCCTGTGTTCATGATTAGACCAGACCTCCTTTGTTCCTGGTTAGGAAAAACTTCCTGGAATACAGGCAGTCTTTAAATTCCAGGGGCAGGATCTGCCCCATTGCAGGTAGAGGTGCAGATTGGAAGGACTGTGCCACAGGTTATGGCAGAACTCCTGGGAGACAGGCAGGGTATTTTCTAAGAAAGGAAACCTGGCCCCCCAAAAGGGTATAAGTTAGTTAGATTTTTAAAAAAATATTCACAATTGTATCATAAGCAGAACACAATTTACCCTAACATGTTTGAAATATAACTTCTAGTAAAATAGAACTCTTTTTTTTTCAGTTCTACAGGAATTTGTCAGAAAAATAAAGAATGCTTACTTCATATTGTCCACCACTTATATGCCACATGCAACATTATTCAAAATGGCCTAAACTATAGAGTTAAAAAAAATCATTTTAGTTTTATCCCAGGGCTCTAGATTGTATTCTTAAAAGTAGACCTAGTGACAAGCTTAATGTTGATACACAAAAAAAAAGTATAAACTAATTTTCATTTCATTTAATTAATTTCATAGAATTATTTTATAATTTGTGAACTTGCAATGGATGAATATTTCTATAATTACTACACACATAACTATGATTTTGATACATATGTAAGGCAACATGCAGTAAATTAAGCTGTTTCTGTGGAATATACTGATCATCTTTCACAACACCTAAAACATTAAGGTTTCTTTCCCAGTTGTCATATTTTCCTTAAAGTAGATTAAATCAGGCTCTAGTAGATTTGAGATGTTTTAAATTAGTCTTAATATTTTCTGTATTGTTTGATTTCCCATCTTCCATTGGAAGTAATAAATATATAATTTTTGATAAATTACCAATCCAGAATGTTTTGAGGCTATCATATATGTGTTTCATTTCTTGAATCAGTAGATTTGTATGAATTACATATGCATCAAGCTACATCTAAGGTTTTTTCTTTTCTTTTTTTCTTTTTGCTTGAAATTAGTGGTAAGCAACACCTCATTGATTGTCATTTTTAAGTTCAGTAGAAATAAAATGTAAGCCTATAGGAATGGAATTCTTCGATGATTCTTTTCTGAAACATTATTCCACTGACAATGAGAAGACTACTACTTTACCTCATAATTGTTTTCTATATAAGCCAGTTATTTGGAAAAATACCTGATATTATATAACAAATACTTATTATAAATGTTAAAATGAAACACTAAGAATAGTACAAGAATGCCATGAACATGAAAAGCACAGCATAGCAGAGGCTGTATATTTTGGAGGTTTCATTTAGTTCCCTACTGTACGCAGTACTTGACCTGTTTGGTGAAATAATGTTTCTTTGAAGAAGGAGAAGAGTTCATTATATTGCATTGAATTTCAACTAAATACAAACAAACAAAACAAAACAAAACAAAAAACAAAAAAAACCCACAAAACATAAAATTATCACTTGGTATCTTTGTTAAAAACAGAAAACAATTTACTACACATCATTGGACCCATAATCTTAAATCTGTCTTTTTATAGCCTTTGGCCAAAATCCAGTTTTGTAGTTTATCACTATGCTACCTACAAGTCACTGGCAAAGATATAAAATTAAACATTTGTTCTGTTACCTTCAACTGCAAGACAGTTATGGACTAAAGTTGGTCATGGCTTCATAATGGATTGTAGAGATGTGTAGCTTCAAATGCCCAATTCCCTGACTCATATTATAGGCAGTAACTTCCAGACATGACATTGGCCTCACAGGATGAGGTAATCTCCTTTACAACACAACAATAGGACATACTTTACTTATTTCTGCAAATGACTTATGATTTTCTGAAATCTGCTTAACATCTAAGATACAAGCACATAGAAACTGAAGCAGATGCAAGCACATACGAACAGAAACTTTTTAAATTGTAAGCACAATTAGTTGTTTCTACTTATGGAATGGAAAAGTGAGTTTCTGGGTAACATATTAGAAAATAAAGCACATTTAAGTTAGTTTCATTACAATTATACATTGTGTTTCAAATATTCTTGCTAACCCTTACTATTTCCTAATCTATATTATAAAATGTCAATTTAATATATTGATTTTTCAGAATTCAAAAGTTGAGACTCACCAATATTAGTTATTAATGTGTGTAATTTTTTACACAATTATTTAAATTTATCATTGAATAATCCTAATTAACATTCAGGCTGACCTTCCAAAAATAGTGATTCATATGGTTTCCAACATCTACTACTTATTTTTACATAAGTCATAAAGCAGGTGGATTCAACTGCTAAGAGAAAGGTTATCCTACTTATCTCTTGAACCAGATATTGTTTGTTTAGTTACAATTCAATATAAATTTTGGTATTAATAAAATTCATAAAAGCAAATGTCAAAAGTGTAGAAAAAAACTCACAATCTTTACCTCTTTCTTTTGCTTATATTGTACAGTAATATTGAACTAAAAACCTTCTGCAAAAGAAACATGAAAATCAATCCACAAGAAACAGGTATCAAAAGATCAAGCAGATTGGAAACCTGTAAGAGACCAGCTGGGGTCACACAGCAGACAGTCTTCCATATACAAAGTGGTTGTTGTCAAACTCATTTCCTCCCTTCATTCATTTTTCAAAACCTTGCATTTGAAATCCATCTTCTCCTAGATCTGCTAGTAAAAAGACAGGACTCCTTCATACTTACATTTGCAAAATTCAAACAATGCCTTTGTGTAAATATGACACATATATATTAAAAGCAAGCGAAGGCTAAACACTCAGAGAAGTTTGTTTTCTCTTTCGTATGTATGTAGCTAAGTACACATACACAACTACAAATATACTGAATTTATGTAAGTAAATATTTGCATTCAAAGCATTGTAAATCATTTTGTCCTACTGTATAATTTTAGCTTTGTTAGTCATTAAATATATACATTTTCATGGATATGTGTTTTGTGATATATTAAAAATGAAAATACCTGCAGGCTTCCCTCACTACTGCCAGCAACTGGCAGACCACATGACTCCAGCTGGGAAATTTCTACCTAGCTTTTCCTTCAGTCTTTGCTCCACACTATCTCTCTGTATTTCTTCCTGTGAATATTTTGTTACTCCTTCTAAGCAGAACCTAAACATCCACACTCTGGTCTTCCTTCTTCTTGAGCTTCATGTGGTCTGTTAACTGTCTCTTGGGTATTCCAAGCTTTTGGGCTAATATCCACTTATCAGTGAGTACATACCATGTGTGTTCTTTTGTGACTGGCTTACCTCACTCAGGATGATATTTTGTTATTCCATCCATTTGCCTAAGAATTTCATGAAGTCATTGTTTTTAATAGCTGAGTAATTAGTATTATATAATTTGTACTATGAAATATAAAATTATTTACAGAGGTACATGCTTTGTTTAACTCTGTACCCCATTTTAATAGGGTTATTTGATTCTCTGGAGTCTAATTTCTTGAGTTCTTTGTACATATTGAATATTAGCCCTCTATCAGATGTAAGATTGGTAAAGATGTTTTCCCAACATGTTGGTTGTCATTTTGTCCTATTGAGGGTCCTTTGCCTTACAGAAGCTTTGCAATTTTATGAGGTCCCATTTGTTGATTCTTGATCAGATCATAAGCCATTGGTGTTCTGTTCAGGAAATTTTCCCTTGTGCCCATATGTTTGAGGTTCTTCCCTACTTTCTCTTCTATTAATTTCAGTGTATTTGGTATTATATGGAGGTCCTTGATTACCTTGGACTTGAGCTTTGTACATGGAAATAAGAATGGATCCATTTCTGTTCTTCTATATGTTGACTGCCAGTTTAAACAACACCATTTGTTGAAAATGCTGTCATTTTTTCACTGTATGGTTCTAATACCTTTGTCAAAGATCAAGTGACCATAGGTGTGTGGGTTCATTTCTGAGTCTTTAATTCTATTCCATTGATTTTCCTTCCTGTCACTGTATCAATACTATATGTTTTTTATTACTATTGCTCTGTAATATAGCTTGAGGTAAGGAATGGTAATTTCTCCTAGAACTTCTTAGGCATGTCTTTATTATGGTTTTACTTGAGAACAGATACCATGACCAAAGCAACTCTTATAAATCAGCACTTAATTGGAGCTGCTTACAGTTCAGAGGTTCAGTGTATCATCATCATTGTGGGAGCATATCAGTGTCCGGGCAATCATTGCACAGGAGGTGTTGAGAGTTTTAAATCTACTCTGAAGGCTGCTAGGAGAAGACTACCTTTCATGCAGCTAGCATTAGGGTTTTAAAGCCCAGGCCCATAGTGGCACACTTATTCCAAGAAGGCCACACCTACTCCAATAAAGCCACACCTACTCCAACAAGGTTAACCTCCAAATATTATCACTCTCTGGGTCAGGCATATTCAAACTACCACAAGATATGAGACATAATAAAGAAAGAAAAAACAAGTTATATAATGGTAGTTTCTAAGTGATTGCTCTTTATGAGAATTAAACATTTATTTTATAGAAGTAGAATATTTAATAGCACTAGGAGAGAAGTTTTCAAAAACGAACAGGAGGAAACTGCTTTATGCAAACAAAAAGAAAACATAGTAAAGTCCTTGGAAATGGTTCACTTCTGACTTGAAGATTTGAATAGTAGGAATAGCAATTCATAGCACAGAAGTTGTATGAAATTTTGCCTCACTTCTCCTTCATTTGTTTACCTCTTAGATCTTGCCAGTCCTTGAGCTCCAACTGGAGAGGCTGACACGGCTTAGGTTATGGGAGTCTGGACATGTAGATGTGAATACTACTAATTTCAGGAAAAATAAGCAAGACTTAAGTTGGAAATGAAATTTCCATATTATTTTCTGTAGGGGAAAGGATAGATATTTCACTTGGTATTTCTGACCAGACTGAAAAGTTTGTAAATGTCTCTGAAGACTTAAAGTTTATTAAGAATGCATTTTACAGTAAACACATCACCTAAAACCTAGGATTAGGATATAGTTTTCATCAAGGAAAGAATATAACAATGTATAGGATCTAGTAAATTAATTTATATAGCACCTGAGAGTCTAGCATCTCTACAAATTAAATATGAAATGTACTTTCAGTGTTGTATATATATGTTAGCACAAAATCTCAGATAGCTTTGCTTAATTTACTTTGATTATTACTAACAGTATTCAAGTTTCTTTCACAATATTTTCCCATTTTTCAAAAGAAATGAAGATAGAAAGTAAGAGTATTAGAAAAATGAAAATGATTACTATAAATATTATGATATTGCAATTATATATAATATGAAAATATCACACTGAAGGATATTATACATTATAAAAGTAAGCAAAAAGGCATATTAATGAAGAAAGTTTAACAAAAGTTGACAATTTATGGCTGTAAATATAATGAGTCTAATATCTCTAGACTCAATATTCTGCATATCCAGGAGCTTCAGTATGTGAGGCTGGTCTGATTATTTGTTGTAGAGTCATCATGAGTAGATTTAAAACTTGAAGAGATTTTCAGCATGTATTAACCTAGGTGTTTTGTATGATCTGAGGGCATTTTCTATTAGTATATGAATGATAGACTTCTTCATGAAGATTGAAATACCATCACTTTATTGAAATTCTTTCTTATCATACATTGACTAATAAATAACAAATGAATTCCTAGCACCAATAAATAAGAAGTTTTAAAATATGTAATTTTATTAAGCGACCTATGAACTCTTCAATTTATACTTTTAGTGCTGCTTAGATTTCTGTAAGTGAAGTTTATAGTGTTAGGATATGAAACATCTGTTTACTTCTGTCTTGGGGAATTGCCTATGACAAAAACGGAATTTTAGAAATTAGTTGGACTCATAATCATGCAGACAAAAGATTTAGTGAATTGATGTAGAAGTTACCAGGGGTTAATTATGCAAAACTGAACTAATTGCTGCTTTATATCAAGTTCATATACTGATACACAATATCCTCAGGTCACACAGAATTCTTAATATGAAGCCTGGTGTTGAAACACAGCTGGAGTGTGCTCAAATGGGAAAGGAAGCCTCATATATATTTCAGAATTGTACACCTGGTGCAAAATCTTTTAGGCAGTTGGAAAACATTTCATGAATGAAGATATATTCAAGAAGAAATAAAATTCCAACAAAAATGTTTTAATAAAATGTTTTAAATGAAATTTGTTCGGTGTTTCCTACAAAACAGAGTAGAAAGATCTGTCTATCCTGTGCACATCTGTCAACCAGTATAACCTACCATACACTCAGAGAAATAATTCTCACAATAAAATCATTTTTGATTCATATGGCTTAACATGGGCAAACCCTTTTATATATATATATATATATATATATATATATATATGATATTTTGTAGCCGCAAGTGGCCACGGGTTACTGGGTTCCTGAAAGGAAAGCTGGGGTTGGATGGGAAGTAAGGCAAGAGAAATAACGAGCCAAGAAAAAGTTCTCTGATCAAGGCTGAAATTTTAATGTACAGCTCTGAATATATATGGGGACCCATCCCTTTGTTTTAGATGTGTTCTGTTGCCTGTTTCAGCTGGACTGATTTGCAAAGTAGACTCTTCAGCTACTCAACAGGCAGAAAGTTCTCAGTTCTCTGGCAGGAAGATGTAAAAGTAGCAAAGCCAGAAGGTTAGCTCCAGTGTCCGAGACTTGTTCAATCAGCTCAAGGCTGGGGGCACAGGCACAATATTTCAGTGACAATTCATCATATTTTAAACCTTCTCATTAATGAAAAAGAAAGATATGCTATTTTAAAAAGTTGAACTTCAAGAGTTTAAGGAACTGACTAAAATTGTTTTCATTCCAATATTCTTAGGTAATATTAGCTAAAATATTATATATCTGCTATATATAGAGAAAGATGAGTACAAAATAACAAATTAAATGCTTTAAGGCTAATTCTACACAGCAAAAGAAGGAATATACTTTTCTGGGTGACATTAATGAAGAAGGTAAGAAAGGGGAGCTGGGGTGCACTGCCTGGGGTAGACAGGGTCTCAACTCCATTCATATCACTAAAAGTGTAAGAGAGGGAAAAGTAAAATTGTCTGTCATTTGGCTATATGAATAAAAGAACAAACTAAAAATAAAAAGTACAAATTATAAAAATCAGAGTGTAGTAGACATAATGCTAATTATTTTCCTCAAGCTCGTGTATATATTGTGTCGGTTAATATATGTTCACCAAGTACAAGCTTGGTAAAATATTTTTAAAAGGCAAATATTTTAAATGTTCTGAAATTGAAAAAAAATCACATTATTCAGACTTAGATATTTTTAACCACCCAGTGCCATGAACTTATAATACTTTTGAGTAACACTTTTGCATTTGGAACAACTCCAAAGCAAGTTCATTTAGCGAGAAAAATCTCATCACTAGAAGAAAGCCGGGATCCAGCTTCACTTTAAATCAGACCGCTAGAGTTGATAACTAAAAGTTTTCTGTCATTGGTAGATAAAAATTGAAACTTTTAGAAGAAAATCTTTGAGATGCTTCCTCGATCGTTCATGAAAATAACAGACTAAATTCAGTATTCTACATTGTTGCTTCCCACCACTTATTAGATTATCATTCAGTGACCGTGTATCTCTCTTCCTCATATTACAAATTACATAAACTTTCCCTGAAAATACAACCATATGCATATATAGTTACATATACATATATGTAGATATATTTACATATATAATACATGTATGATTACATGCATATTGACATATATGCAAATGGATGAATGTAGAAGGAAGATAAAGTTGCAGAGATAGAAACATATAGACTGGCAGATAGATAGCCAGAGAAGCAGAAATGAAAAGCATGATTTAGGGTTTGAGTGAAAACGCACTCCTTTGGATAATTAAGGGAAAGTTATATTGGACTTCTCTTTATGATTTAATATTTTTCAGATTTCTTAGGAAAAAAAGGAGACACAGGAAAGATATGCTAAATTTTTACATTACATAATTCCTGAGTTTATTGGCCTTGACAGTGTTTATAGGTTGGAATATGAGTGTAAAAGTCAAACCATGGTTGGGCTTCTTTATGTCTTTGTCATACTGTATGCACAGTATTGGAGATTGGGTTTAATGCCATTTTATCAATACAAATTTAATTACACAGGAACCAGCATACCTGCCTGTAAAATGGTGAAGGTTTCTGCTCCCAGGTAGCTTTGATTGATAAAATAAAGAGTTGCCAGTGGCAAATGACTGGTCAGGGTGAGAGAGGCAGGACTTTTAGATTTCCTGGGCAAGGGAAAAAAAAAAAAAAAAAAAAACAGAATCACCATAATAGGATAGCAGAGAGATCAGACTTAAAAGATGCAGGAGAGTAAGCATCAAGTCAAAATGACCAGGATGTGTCAGGGAGGCAGCCCTACCCCAATTGGGACTGGGGTATCAGAGATGAAATATAGACTTAGCAAATATTTACTCAGGAATATTGGAGTGTTAGCCAAGTGGAGATTCAATATTGGAGTGTTAGCCAAGTGGAGATTCAATATTGGAGTGTTAGCCAAGTGGAGATTCAGGGGTGTCCCAGCCATTGAGTTAGTTAAGGCATAGTAAAAATAATGTTATTAGTGTATTTCTTTCATTTGTTGAATACAAAACATTTGGGTGGAAATAGAGGAGGCATGCGCACCTTCTGGGAGTTTAGAGTGGATACACAATTTTCCTCATCAGCACAGTGTTATAAGTTAGTAAGTGACCCATATACTGCCCTGAGGAATCAATGCAGTAGATTTGTCATTATTTAAACAAATCTAGAGATCTACCTATCCTATGCTCACATGAATTGAAAATGTAAGTTGTACATACAAATTTGAAAAATGACACAATTCATGTATCTGCAAAGTCAAAGTCCAAATATATCAAGCATACTATATGAAAAGAAGCTGAGAGTATATGAAAATGACAAATGCCATTTTCAGCATAGGAAGGGGGTATGATTGTCATGCTTTTTCCTCCAGCACTCTAAAGATAGAAACAGAAATGCCAGGGGTTCAAGGTCAATGCCAGATTCATATGGTATGGGGTCAGCTTGTTGTATGTGAGACTTTCTCAAAATAAAAAAAAAAAAACAACCAATCAAATTTCTAATATGGACCAATGAGATAACTGATGGAGAGACATGGCACTACAATAAGATGAAATTAAAATCAGAAGAAGAAATGTTAATTCAAACATATCTTCAAAACATATTTCTAGTCTTTGTCTGAAATATATTGACAGACATACACATCAAAAATGTGTGATGATACAGCCATTTGATTACTGATTTCATTCTGTAATATGCTGGTGGGTTTTTATCATCTAAACATGAACATCTTTATGCATACATAATGTATTATAAATACTTGCTACTCATAAAAACAATGGCATTGATAATCTAATTCTCCTGATTTATTACTGTATATAAAATGCTATATTAATAATGTTAATATATTTGCATTGTTTCTGAACAAACATTTTACCAGGCATGGCTCCAAGGCATACTCACAGCAATATATGAGAAACAAGCTTTTATATTAGATAAGAAGAAAGATAATAAAATTGTCAAAATGAATCAAAGACAAAACCAGAAACATTTGTTGCTGATGTTGACCTTTTGATTCTGAGACATACTGATATATTGGGAAAAAAACAAACAAAAAAAAATAAGATTTCATGACATGTAAGAATTATAATACCCAAGATGATTAAACAGAATGCATTCCAAACACAATGAAGGCAATGGAAAGAGCAAGCCAGTGAGAGAACTTGTTGGCAGTTCAGTTAGACAGTTTATTTGTTTTTAACAGGTCATGTGACTAATAATTATTCAGAACAAACAGCCTAATTTGTATGCTTGGTTTTCATTAGTAAAATTTCACAAAAGAGGTTATAATAGTGTCTGGGGATTACTAAATTCTACTGTTTTATATTTTTTATCGAACACCCTCTCTGAAGCTTAAAAACTAAGTCTTGAGAAAGCTCTTGGAAAACCTTGCAAGTTGCCTTTACAAGGTAGCCACTTGTATCCTTTCATTTGCCAAATATTCTGCTTGACTTTTCCTATGATAATTAAAACGATATTTTAGAATATCCATCAATGTGTCCACCAAACACTATCACTGCTTCTCAGATCTGTGTGACTAGCTGGCCTGAGGTTCAATGTTTTATTTCTCCACAGTTAAAATTGTTATGTCATCTTTTAAAGATGATGTGACAATCTTACCTGAGTATTTGTATTAAACCTAGCCCATCAATTTCTGGAATTCTTTGAGTGTCATTTTAAATCATCCCCACTGATGGTCATGTTTTATTGAAAAATAGATGACATTTCAGTGGTAGGCTTCTTTCAAAATTAAGGAGATTTCCTTAGGGATGGCTTACCTTGTATGTCTCAGTAAAGGCAGCTTTATTTTACAACTTCACAGGAAATGCCAGGTGATACAAGAGTAGAAAAAAACAAAACAAAACAAAACAAAACAATGAATTATATGTGGTTGTTACCAGAATGAAGGCCCTCAGTAAGTTTGTGAATTTTTGAATTATTCCCTGATAGACCTAATTTTTGCAAACATATTTTAACCTTAAAGCTCCCAAATTTGATCTCAGTAATTTAATTATTTTTTATCTCTTTCTTTATTCATTTTCCATCCAGGTAAATTACAAGTTATCATCACTGTCTCTTCTGGTTTCTTAAATATTCGATACATGGTTGCTGGGTAAGTATAACATCTTTTCAGATGTTAATGATATTTTATTTCAATATCTTGTCTGTGGTACTTCTGTCTCATTCTTAGCACAGTCTACATGGTGCCTGTGACCATTAGAGCAGAATTGAAAGTATGAGCTAGGTCCTATGCCCTAGTTTGCTTCTGTGGTACTGTGATAAATTAAGAAAATTTTGCAAGGGTTAGTCTATCCGGTCACAAATCATCACTAACAGAAGTCAGGTTAGGTACTCAAGGCAGGAACCTAGAGTAAGGAACTGATGCAGATGCCATGAATGAGTTCTAATTACTGACTTGCTTTCCATGGTTGCTTGGCTGGCAGTGATGTGCTCCCTATATTATTGATCAAAAAAAAAATTCCCTTGCATATATATCCTCTGGCAAATACTAAGGAGGCAATTTCTCAATGGAGATTTTTCTCGCAGGATAAATCTAGGTTGTGTCAAGATGACAAAAACTAGCCAGCACTTCATGATTTCCCTTCACTTCTCTGTCTGACCAAAATTGGCCACTTCTACTTCCTCATGGCATATGATTCCATGATAGTCTAATATTACCATTGCCAAAACATTGCCTCATATTGCTGGACCACTTTCTTCAACATTACTTCATTTCAGCTGTAACATACCAGTCTAGATTAATTCTGAACTTCTGCTTCACACCACAGTGCTTATATATCCATTCTTTGTTTTATTTTAAGACTACCGTAAGGACAGAGATTTGTAATAGTTTAGTTAAGCCTTTCTTTCAATGGTGGAGTTTCTATAGAGAAATAACCAATGAAAACATAATATTTTGAGGCAATTAATACAATATAAAATATCTGATAGATCTAATAAGATTTCTCACAAGAATGAATTATATCTGAATAAATTGAACTTATTAAAAAGAAGTAGATTTTCATGGAATCTTTTGGAAACAGTTCAAATATTTGTCTAAAGGGGATGATTTATAAAACTCAGGATTCATTATTTTTTGAAGAGTGAATTGTACTAAATTAATAGGAACTCTCTCTATATAATTTTATTAATTTGCACAGACATTGTGTGTGTGTTTTCTTGTGGTATGTGATATATTTATTTAATTTCAAGTATTTTTGTTTTTGAAATTTTACATAATTGAATCATTTATATTCTACCTCTCATCCCTTCAAACTTTCAGATATACATTTCAGTGTTCTCTTTCAAATTCCTGTCCACTTTTTAAAATAGTCATTATATACATATACACATATAGATATGCATATGTATTCTTAAGCCTAACATACTCAGTATGTTTTAATGTTAATCACGTGTATGTTTTCATAGTTGGCCATTTGGTATTAGATAAGCAGTTGCTATGTTCTCACATAGAGAAAACTATTTCTTCTACTTTCAACTCTAAAAGGTCTTGTGGCCTTTCCTCCTTACACTTTGACATTCCTGTAATTATTCTCCTCCTTCAGCTCACTTTCAGCCAGTCATGTTGAAAAGTCTTTGTAAGTGTAACATTACTAATAGACACAAATGTATAGCAAATTCAGTGATGCTCTGATTCTTACAATCTTTCAGCCTCCTCTTATGTAATAAGCCTTGAACCTTGTATGCCAGATTTTATTATTTTAGATATGTCCATTGGAACTAGTCTTCATAAATCTGCATTTTGTTTGGATGTGGTTTTCCATAGTGGTTTTCATCTATTGCACTGAGAAGTTTGTCTGAAGAGGGGTGAGGATTATGCTTATCAATAACTATAAGGGCATATATTAAGATATTGCTAGGTTAGCAAACTGGGGTGGCTGTAGGTTGTCCTCTGTAGTTGTTTGAATATGTTTGGTCCCAGTAGACTCATGCGTGTGAATGCTTAGGTCATAGAGAGTGGCACTACTATGAGCTTGGTCTTTGTTAGAATAGGCGTGGCTTTGTTGGAGAAAAATGTATTCCCATGGGGGTGGGCTTTGAGATCTTATGCTTAAGCTTCACTCACTGTGGAAGAGACCCTCCTGATTGCCTACAGAAGTTATCCTTTCCTGGTTGCCATCCAATCAAGATGTAGAACTCTGTTCTTTAGCACTCTCTGCCTGGATGTTTCCACACTTCCTGCCATGAAAAAAATGGATTGAACCTTTGAAACTGTAAGCCGGACCCAATTAATTGTTGTCCTTTATAAGAGTTACCTTGATCACGGTGTCTTTTCAGAGCAATGGAAACACTATGACATCTTCCAAACTCCATGACTTTAGTAGACCTAAGTTTTTGGCTAGACTTCCAGGAAGACATTATATTTTCTTTATGTTGATTACGTCCTAAGTCAAATTAGTAAGCTCCTGATTACCATCAAAATATATGTGCCATTACTGTACTTATAAAGCTATCATTCTCTTCTGATTTTAGTTGTAGATCATAGACATCAGAGCTGGGTTGGACTGTAGTTTTTTTCTCACTGGAAGGACTTTGCATGGTAATTCTGGTACCATAAAATCTAGTTCTCAGGGACAAGGCATTCAAAACAATCCAGGTTCAGGTGCTTCTGGACAGAAGTTCATGTTGTTATCAGCACGAGAGGTTTACATTTAACATCTGGTATCAGGGTATATGTAACCACAGGCAACAACAATAGGCTATATACAGTTTCTTGAACAACCCTCACCAATGTTACAAAAGAGGTTTTTTTTTTTTCATGCCTGTTATTGGTATTTCTTGTTGTTAGGGGGTCTTTGGCTCTTGGAGGGAGCATCATAAGTTTAGATATTAAAATTTTAAATAAACTATGTATTTATATTTATACACATAATTCTGTATATTACATTTTTTTCAGATAGGTTATTAGTGTGACTCCTTAAGGGTTTTTCAGCCATTTTATTGTTTGTTTACCCTTCTTACTGCTTCTGTATTGGCCTTGCACATCCTTTCTAAAGTGCCTCCTTTTCCCCCAAAATACAATTTATTAAAGAAAAATTATTTTACATCCAGAGTTTTCCCTTGATCTTAAACATTTGTTCATTTAGTTTTAAATTTAGTTCTCTAAGCACCAGCATGTTAACATGCATAATTTTAAAGGACATTTTCTTTCAGCAATCTATTGGCTTATATTTAGTTGCCAAATGCTGTGACTTGAAAGTGCACCTGTGGTAAGAGGAGAAGGAGTATCAAATATTTCAGGTGAGATTTTTAAGGCTTCTGTCCAACACCTTTAATGGAATTCCATTTAGCAATAGACTATTCATCATGTAAAATATAATCATATTTTAATAATTTTAAGAAAATAAATGTTTTCTTGGGAAATTTGATAGTCACATGGAAACTGAGTCCTGTACAATGATAACAGTCTTTACCATACTGGTTTGTCTAAATGAGATGATGGAGCACATGGTCCCTAATGAAGGAGATAGAGAAAGTACCCAAGGAGTTGAAGGGGCCTGAAGCCCCATTGGAGGAACATCAATATGAAGAAATCAGTAGCCTGTCCCCTCCAGAGCTCCTTGGAACTAAATCACCAAAGAAAACACACAGTGGGACATGTGGCTCTAGCTGTATATGTAGATGATGATGGCCTAGTCGGCCATCAATGGGAGGAGAGGCCCTTGGTTCTGTGAAGGCTCTATGCCCCAGTATAGGGGAATGCCAGGACTGGGAATGAGAGTGGGTAGGTTAGGGAGTAGGGGGAGCTAGGGGGTAGTAGGGGGGATTTTCGGAGGGGAAGCTAGGAAAGGAGATAACATTTGAAAAGTAAATAAAGAAAATATCTAATACAGAAGAAATTGTAATTTGAGCTTACTGTTTTTTACTGGAATAAGCCTCACACCACTGGTTTTTACTAGCTGTGTGTTTACCTGCATTCCTTACTTGACAACACTTCAAGTAAGGTTCTTCATGAATCTTTAGAAATATTACCTTAGATAGCATTGGTAATATTAACACACCTGATTTATTACATTTTCATGAAAAAAAATAAATAATAATGCATTCTTTTCAGTTCGAAGATACCAAGGAAAGGATGGACATCTTAAATAATTAATGTAGTGATTTTGGTGACCTGCAGTTAAATTTAATAAAAATTCAAATTGAAATAATTCTGCATACTAAAAAGTGTTTAAGGGAACTGTTGACAAATCTTGAGAGAATGACATCAAAGCTATTCCTTGTATCCTGTACAACATAAGCTTTTCCCAATCTCTGCCTTGACATGTCAATTTGAACTTTGTACACCATATTTTACACCTTCCTGTAATAAGAAAAATGTCATTATTATGTTAATTCAAAAAAGAGCTTCTAATTGTCTGATTAACATTGTCAGCAGAAATATGAAAATAAATTTTTTTAAACATATGATGACCACACTAAAACCCAATGTGGCCATTTTCTCAATAGCCATAAATAAACAGCAGAACTAATTGATCTCTGATGCAAAATACACTAAAAAAGTTCTGTTAAAACATTTTTTTTTAATTTAGGTACTTTCTTCATTTACATTTCAAATGCTATCCCAAAAGTCACCCATTCCCCCCTCCCCTCCCCACCTACTCCCACTTCTTGGCCCTGGCGTTCCCTTGTACTGAGGCATATAAGGTTTACAAGATCAATGGTTCTCTCTTCCCAATGATGGCTGACTAGGCCATCTTCTGATACATATGCAGCTAGAGACACAAAGTCCTGGGGTACTGGTTAGTTCATATTGTTGTTCCACCTATAGAGTTGCAGATCCCTTTAGCTACGTGCATACTTTCTCTAGCTCCTCCATTGGGGGCCCTGTGATCCATCCAATAGCTGACTGTGAGCATCCACTTCTGTGTTTGCCAGGCACTGGCATAGCCTCAAAAAAGACAGCTATATCAGGGTCCTTTCAGCAAAATCTTGCTGGCATATGCAATGGTGTTAGCGTTTGGAGGCTGATTATGGGATAGAACCCCAGGTGTAGCAGTCTCTAGATGGTCCATCCTTTTGTCTCAGCTCCAAACTTTGCCTCTGTAACTCCTTCCATGGGTGTTTTGTTCCCAATTCTAAGAAGGGGCAAGGTGTCCACAATTTGGTCTTCGTTCTTCTTGAGTTTCATGTGTTTTGCAACTTGTATCTTATATCTTGTATCTTGGGTATTCTAAGTTTCTGGGCTAATATCCACTTATCAGTGAGTTCATATCATGTGACTTCTGTGATTGGGTTTGATCTTTGACAAGGGAGCTAAAACTATCCAGTGGAAAAAAGACAGCATTTTCAACAAATGGTGCTGGCACAACTGGCGGTTATTATGTAGAAGAATGCAAATTGATCCATTCCTATTTCCTGGTACTAAGGTCAAATCTAAATGGATCAAGGAACTCCACATAAAACCAGAGACAGTGAAATTTATAGAGGAGAAAGTAAGGAAAAGCCTTGAAGATATGGGCACAGGAGAAAAATTCCTGAATAGAACAAATTTTTTTTATAATAATTTCAGTAAAAATTAAATACACTTGAGAAGATTTATCATGTTTTTATAAACAATTATACTTGTTTGAAAGCTCTTTGACAATGAATTGAATTTTCACTGCCCTGGATTCCTTTTTTGTACTAAAATTGTGTTTCCTATTAATTTTATGAAAAATATTCTAGTATTCTAGTTTGTAAATGAGAGGCTGTAAATCAGAAATATCAACTTTTTTGCCTATGTTCACAAACCATCGCATAGTAGAGCACATGTACACACTTATGTCCTCGCTCCATGTTTTCCTGATACTATTACCTCTGTAATTATATTTCCTCATCACTCCCAATGCCCTGAATGGTGACACAAAAGAAATAATAAAAGAATCCTGCTAGGAAGAGAATAACATTTATTTACAGAAATTTTACCATATGGTTTAAACAAAATTATTTATAGAATTTGTAAATGCAGTTCTCTGACAGATATCTTCCTTCCTCTAACACATCAGAAATTAAATTTGAATTTTCATTCAGACTGAAGTGATAAAAGCAAAGAGAAGTTTAGTTTGGAACTGTTGTTATTTAATGTACTACTCTAGGTAACAAAATCAAATTTCAAATCAAATTACTATTTCCTTTAAAAGACTGCTTTTTGTTTGTTTGTTTTCATACAGTATATGAAATTTATGTATGATTTAGCCATCGATGTATTTTATTTAGACAAAAATACTAAGTACTAACTTAAATATTTATCAAAATCTTTTCAACTTCCTTTCTTTGTTGGAATAATTAGCTAAATTATTGTAAAGATTAATAAGTTATGGAGGTGTGCTAAGGATTAAAAATTTTAGATAAAGTGAAATAATATCAGTTTAATAGAAATTTAAATTTTTATTTCATCCAATCCATTTTAATTGAGAAAGTAGATGTTATAAGTTCTCTTAGACCAATGTCCCATTATTATAGACAGGCTTTAAGATGCCTCAAAAATAACATTAACTAAATGTACACTTATATTCCTCAAAATAAATACATTTTTGAGTATAAAATTGAATAGAAATAAAATAAAATCCTTAATAGAAGACCAGTAGTCTTTACATATCTTTCCCCTAAAATATAAATATTTAAATTAAATATAAATATAAATATAAAATATATTAATATACCCAGAAAAATTAAAGAACTAATCTGAAAAAAAGAGTAGATGATCTTAATGCCTAAGTGCTTATAAAATACTATAATTGCCTCAGTAATTTATGCATTGCAACTCGAATTAGTCTGACAAATACAATGAATGCTTTCCATGTGTGACTCATATTACCTATTCAATTCACTGGAGTCATCTCTCTAGGAAGTAGGCTTATTATTATCTGAGTTGTAGAGAATGTGAACTTAAGACACAGTCCATTTGTTTTTTTCACCAGTAGTACCACTGCTAACAAATAGTGGGCTTGAACATAAAGGTCAGGCCTTTTGATTTCAGAATACAAATTATATACATATATATATATATATATACATATATATATATATATATATTTTATATATTTTACATATTTTCCTCAATTACATTTCCAATGCTATCCCAAAAGTCCCCCATACCCTCACCCCCCACTTCCCTACCCACCCATTCCCTTTTTTTGTTTTTTTTTTTTGTTTTTTTTGGCACTGGCGTTCCCCTGTACTGGGCATATAAAGTTTGCGTGTCCAATGGGCCTCTCTTTCCAGTGATGGCCGACTAGACCATCTTTTGATACATATGCAGGTAGAGTCAAGAGCTCCGGGGTACTGTTTATTTCATAATGTTGTTCCACCTATAGGGTTGCAGATCCCCTTAGCTCCTTGGGTACTTTCTCTAGCTCCTCCATTGGGAGCCCTGTGATCCATCCACTAGCTGACTGTGAGCATCCACTTCTGACAATGGAGTACTACTCAGCTATTAAAAAGAATGAATTTATGAAATTCCTAGGCAAATGGATGGACCTGGAGGGCATCATCCTGAGTGAGGTAACACAATCACAAAGGAACTCACGCAATATGTACTCACTGATAAGTGGATATCAGCCCAAAACTTAGGATACCCAAGATATAAGATACAATTTGCTAAACGCATGAAACTCAAGAAGAATGAAGACTGAAGTGAGGACACCATGCCCCTCCTTAGAATTGGGAACAAAACAACCATGGAAGGAGTTACAGAGACAAAGTTTGGAGCTCTTACGAAAGGATGGACCATCTAGAGACTGCCATATCCAGGGATACACCCCATAATCAGCTTCCAAACGCTGACACCATTGCATACACTAGCAAGATTTTGCTGAAAGGACGCAGATATAGCTGTCTCTTGTGAGACTATGGCGGGGCCTAGCAAACATAGAATACAAATTCTTACCAAGTTCTCTTATTTGTTTCTATGAATATCATGACCAAAATATTAGAAATAATAATCTGTGGAGTGAGTTAGCTACCAGGGTAGAAAATTTCATATATGTTGGCTTTTGGGTCACTTCATTGCCTACCAAGTATCAGTGAGAACAAGAACTGGCCTGGGAAATAGACCCTTCAAGCCAGTAACCCACCTCCTCCAGGAAAGTACTAACATCCAGTTTCTACATCCCCCTACAATAGTATGGCCAATTCACTTCTAAGCATTCAAGCACATGAGCAAATAGAGAGAGAAAAATGCACATTCAAATGAGAACACACACATACACACCTGAGAGTTTCACATGTTTTCTTCATTCATCAGCTGCCTGCCTTGACAGTTTGCCAACTTGATTATAATAAGTTACAGTTACTATCTACTTAGTAAAATAATAGTTAATTAGGTTTGACTTATTTATTTGCAGCAATGTTGATCATAATATGAGAATTTATTATAATTAAGAATAAAGATAAATTATTTGTTTAATATTATTTTGGTTTGAATGTTTTTATTCTGTAATAGACATATTTAATATGCTATTAATTTACATTATTTGACAGCTCAGTATGTTAAGTATTTTAAAAATATATTTAGATATTTGCATTTTCTCTTCTCAGTAATATGTTTAGTTTAGCTTCATAGTCCTTTATTTATTTATTTATTTATTTATTTATATATTTATGTATTTATTTTTACTGGACTGTTTGCTTTCTTGATGTTCAAATTTTTCCTTACTTCCTTATATACTAAATACTAATCTTTTGTCAGATATATAACTTGTAAATATCTTATCCAGATACATAAACTGGTTTTTCACTTTAACCTTTTATTTTGACACGCAGAATCTTTAATTCCATGATTTGTCTCTTGTTTAGTTTGCGCTAATTTCCTGATTAAACAAATCATAACCAGGAAGTCATCACCTGTGCCTATATTCTGAAGTATACATTCTACTCTTTCTTAGAAGTTTGAGAGTTTCATGTTCATCATTCATATTTATTCTACTTTTGCGCATTGAGGTAACCTATAAGAAACATTTTTTTTTCTTGAGAATATTCATTTTTTTCCCAACACAATCTGTTAAAGACGCTGACTTTTCTCCAATATATGCTTAATGCATCTTTGTCAAAATCAGGTGGCTGCAGTATGTGAACTTATATCTGTATCACTGATATTATTCTCTTGGTTTATACATGTTTTTGTGTCAGTATCATGCTATTTTTACTACTATGGCAACTAGCATAACTTGAATTTAGATATGGTGGTATACCCAACAGTGATACTATTCTGAGGGCTTCTTAGCTTTTGTCTGTGTCATTTTCAAATTGTTTTCTTCCACATTTCTGAAGAATTGAGTTGTAATTTTTTTTGGATTGCATTGAAATTGCTCTAGCTATGATGATGCATTTTCCAGGAGCATAGGAGTTCTTTCATCTTCTGGTATCTTTTTCAATTTTGTTCTTTAGGATGAAGTCTATGCCTAATCCTGCTTGGGTGTCCAGAAAACAGAGACTTACAGTTCATGGGCTTATTAATTTGTATCGTAATGTTTTACAAAATGATGTTATCAACTTCAAGAGTTTTTGGTGGAGATATTGGAGTCTCTTATATATGAAATTATACCTTCTGCAAATAAAGAAACAATGTATTCTCTCTTGCCTACTTGGATTTTCTTTTGTTTTACTTCTCCATGTAAGACTTCCAATCTTATGTTCAACAGGAGTGGAGAAATTTCCAGATGCTAGTGGAAATGTCTCATTTTTTTTTTCTGTAGCTTGATAGTTGTAATTGGCAGGTTTTATATTGTATTCATTTTGTTGAAATTCATCCTGTGCATTCCTAGATTTTCTACGGTGTTTACAGTGAAGATGTATTGGATCTTGTCATAGGTTTTTCTACATTGAGGAGATTTCATTTTACCCCAGTAAAAAGGTATAAAATATGATAAAAAAAAAGACAATGACTGCAGGTAAGAAATTAGGACCCTGGGTATAATGTTGGTGGGAGTACAATCTGGTGTGTTCATTGTGAGAGTCAGTACTATAGTTTCTTCAGAAACTCTTCCGGACATGTGCCAAAGAATATCATTTACAGCTACAGAGACACATACACAGCCATCTTCATAGCTTCTCCATTCCCAGAAGGACAAGTCCATTCTCCATTCACAGGGTAAGGGTTTAGATGTCCTTCAACTTAATAGGTAATAAAAATGTACTATTTATGTGCATCGGGGAATCATGCATTTTAAAGATAAATGAAATTATAAAATGTTTAAGTAATTCAAGGCACCCAAAATCATACTGAATAATAAAATCCAGACCCAGAATGTCAAATGTAAGCATGGTCTCACTAATATATACTTAGTATCAATTTGTAAGATTTGTGGTTTTAGAGTATCTATAGAAATCAAGCTAAAAACAAGATGTGTGTGTGTGTGTGTGTGTGTGTGTGTGTGTGTGAGAGAGAGAGAGAGAGAGAGAGAGAGAGAGAGAGAGACAGAGAGAGACAGAGACAGAGACAGAGATAGAGACAGAGACAGACAGAGACAGACAGAGACAGAGACAGAGAGGAGAGAAGGTTCTTACTAGAGAAGCACTATTAGAACACTAGTAATGTGTTGAGGAAAGAGAAACTTACTGGGAAAGAAGCTTATCTAGACAAAATGATGAGCAAGTAGAGAAAATGAGGGTTGTTGGGCAAGATTGTTTAACACTAATAATATTTGAAAAAAATAGTAAAACCCACTACTTTATAATTGTATGTGTGTGAGAGATGTTGAATATCTATCCTTAAGTTGTTAGAGATATTTCTAGACCTGCTAAAATAATACATGCTCTTTTAATTGCTTTTTATTCCCCACCGGAATTGATAGTAAGACTATGGGTGAAATACCACACACATATTGGTAACAGAGACATGGAAAATCATGTTGATACTGAGCAGCGGTTTTTTTTGTTTTTTTGTTTTTTTTTTTTCCATGCTGGATAGTTTCCATTATACTGGAGCAGCAGTTCTCTCCCTTCCTATTGCTGGAACCGTTTAACATAGGTTATCATGTAGCAGTAATTCCCAACCATAAAATTATTTTCATTGCTACTTAATAACTGAGATTTTGCTACTGTTATTAATCATAATGCAAATATTTGATATACAGAATATCTGATATGTGAACAAAATTATCCAGATTTGAGACTCACAAGTTAAGAACCATTTATGGAGAATGCTAAGCAAGAAGATGGGGAAAGGGGAAATATCTACACTCATACCTAGTTGTGAACAATAGTATAGACTAGCTTGGCAAAATACATCCAAGTGTGCAATGATGCTGCACAAATAATGAGGGTAATGAACTACCTCCTTCCTCATTAGACTGAAGGCCTGCACTCTGGATGAAAATGCAACTCTTTTATTGCAAATCTGACCAAGAATTTGCAGTTGGGGTGAACCTGCTCATTTTATCTTATTAAATGCATATAGTTTTTAACTGCATTCTAAATTTGCATTTGTCTATCTGTAGATTAATGAAATTCGCAGACCTCATCAGAGAAACTGGTCACATTCCAAAGAATACATGACTATAGAATTCTCAGCCAAAAGTGGCACATTTTTATCACACCACAACAATTTAGAAGAGGGAGATGAAAGTTTGTAAAACTTAGAGGGCAGGGAGGATTTTAAGATTTGTATGCTGAGAATCTTACATTTTATTATATTGTAGTTATATTGAATATGAGGACTTAATCTTTCTGAATTTTGGAAAAATGTTTTATCTCAGGATCTAGGTAGTATAACAGAAGATTTTTAGCTTCAAATGGTTTGTACTTTCTTTTATATACAAAGGAAATAATGAGCTAATCTTTACAGATAATTTCTAACAAGAAAAATACTATTTTTTTTAGGTAACTTGATAATTTGATATCCATTTCACTGACACTTTTCCAGGAATATGATGCTTAATGGCAATTTAATTTTATGACCTATATATAAGTCTGATTATCATTTAAATATACTAAGTATTTCATTTGTTGTTAAAGGAATAAAATGCCTTTTGCTAATATGTCTAACTCTTCTCATTAGTTACAATGAAGTTACAATAGAAAGAGTATGTTGTTTGATAAGCATAATTTCATCCCTCACAACTTGTAACAGGGTGATCTTTTCACAAGCAGGACAGAGGCTCATACTTTAGCAACCAGCTGTTCTCCTGCACACAGGGTACACTTGTTCCCCTTTTCCCATCAATTCCAGCCCCAAATAAAAATTCAATTATGCATTATGCAAATAAATAAACCAAAAACTATAGAAGAAAGTAAACTATTTGGATCCCTTAAGAATGAATAAAGGATCAGCCAGAGAAGCCATTGTCTTTTAATTCTGTCTCACAAGTCTGACATATGGGAAGGCAAAATCTGTCAGCATGAAGGGAAGGAACCTACATCAAAATTGTTCTCCAAAGCCCCTGTCTGTCTCTTAATGGGGCAAGGAAAATTGTTACTGCTGGGCATTAGTCTAGTGCTTTGTGTTTGGATAAATCCCACCTAGCCTTTCTGTCTGTTTGTTACTTTTTCCTCCAATCTTTTACCCAGTCATATCGATATGGCTTCTAGTATGCTATCTTATGAAAACTTTCCTTACAATTTCAAAAAAAATCTACTATTTTCCAATAACACCTGTGATAAAAAATTAAAATCATGTTGAGTTTCTACACTTTCATAATTTTTATACTTTCACAATTTCCCACATTTCTTCTCAAAAATCACTATTTGTGACTATATAATATATGTTACTATGAAAACAATGACTTATTATAGTTCCTCTCCAATAACTAATGAGTATCCCTGACACAAAATAAGCACAGAGAAAATAATCTCAGTAATAAATATAACAATATGGCAGTCAGACACTACTAGTGTACCATTCATCTATTAACTGTAAAACTCACAACTAGAATCTGAACAACATTTTTCTCAGGTGCATTTTTTCCCTTTTGCTGATCCCTAAGATGTTGCAACTGATATTATAAATGATGACCTCACCATATATTCATATAAGTTTGGAAACCTAAAAAAGAAGAATTATTGAATGGACATGACTGGTATGTCTCCTGTCCCTGCTACTGTTTCTTCAAATGACATTGGACCAGTAGTTGGCCTTTGTATACAGTGATTTCCTTATTTGCAGAAGAAAGATGTGTGAAAATTGACTTTATTTCTGTAGAACTACAGTCCTTTTATAACTGACTTTGTAGCTTTTTTATACATTTTGTGCACTTTATTCTTCTTCCAGTAAAAAAAAAAAAATCTTAATTTAAAACTACCCTTAATACTATGAAGTTCACAGTGAAAGTGTAAAATTGTAAGACATTTTCCAAGGAGCACTGCATGCAGCAATTACTTTGATGCTCTGGGAAATATTTCATGTTTCTTGTGCACAAGTTATCTATCTTATTCACTTACTCCTATGATGCAGAGTTATAAGAAGTGTCAAGTTGATCAATGTAATTATAGAAGATTAAAGAGTAAAGGGAAATTAAGGCAATGTTTAAAAGGAAAGGACATTCCTCTTGGAAATTATTTTGATGACAAGAATGTTTTTGTGGAGCTGGGCGTGGTGGCGCACGCCTTTAATCCCAGCACTCGGGAGGTAGAGGCAGGTGGATTTCTGAGTTCGAGGCCAGCCTGGTCTACAGAGTGAGTTCCAGGACAGCCAGGGCTATACAGAGAAACCCTGTATCAAAAATAAATAAATAAATAAATAAATAAATAAATAAATAAATAAATAAATGAATGAATAAATACATATGTACATATATACATACATACATACATACATACAAAAACAAAACAAACAAAAGAATGTTTTTGTTATTTTTGTGGGTCACAGCATAATGAGAAAGTAGTACAATAACAAACCACTATATTTATGACTCAAAACATCATGTGATAAGGTACTTTCTTTCATAGGTCAGGAACACATATCTTTTCTTTCCTTCTCAATTTATTAGAAGTGGTTTTATTTATTTATTTATTTATTTTACCTTAATCCCGAGTTGCAGGAACTGGAACAAAATAAGCAGAAACATATATGCCTTTGGAACAAAGCTGAATTGTTAGCCTAAAAAAGAAACAATGTAGGTATTTGTTTCCTAGTATTTGTCAAATACATTAAAAAATTAAATAGTTATTTGAGTTTTTGTTTTGTTTTGTTTTGTTTTGGTTTTGGTTTGGCTTTTTTTTTTTTTGTTTTGTTTTGTTTTTATTGTATAGAAATTGGTGCTTTGCCTTCATGTGTGTGTACAACCTGTATGCATTGCCCAAGGAGGTCAAAAGAGGACCTTTGATCCTTCTTTGAATTCAGAAGCCACGATGGTTTTGGGAATGTAAGCCAGTCTACTGGAACACCAGTTAGTGCTCTCCCCAGCCCTGATTGAATTCTTTTATTAGGTCAACATTTTCTACATGATTTTCCCATATTAACTGATCTAATCTTCACAGCAGTTCTATAAAACATTGTTCAATTTATATTTATTTGTCTAAGCTCATCCAGGTAAGAAGTGGTTATCCAAATTTAGACAAGTTTTCTCAAAAGTTCAGTAATTGCCAATATTTTACCTATTAAGTGTTAATACCTGAAGCCTTTTAGAGTATTTTGTGAAGCTAGCTCTTCTTTTGTGATTAGGCCAAAGTGTCCTACAGAAGACCATCTATGGACATATCTGAGAGAGACCACAGGACTGCATGAGAGGGCATCGATGGATGGACTAAAGGGAATATTGTGTAATTATAATTGCAAAATTCTTTTTAACATATTATAAAAATAAGAGTTTATTTAACAGTATTCTGCTCTTTTGTTCTGGAGACTATGCTGCCTGAGCACATCATGGTCCTAGCTCCATGCTTCATTAGACAACTGATTCTGCCAATGCTTTCTTTAATCATAGGGTCTACTTCCTCCAGAAATGTGGCATAAAGAAACAAAAAAGGAGTGATGGCATATATTGAACAAATGTCTCATCCCATGATCAATATCTTAGGTGTTTGATTTCCTTCCAAATGTAATAAGTACAGTGAATATTGAATGATCCAAATTCAAGTAATTTATTATCTAATTCAAATGTTATTCCCATTAAAGTTTTTGTTTCCTTTTTCATATGTCTAAATGGAGGACCCATGCATGCATATATGCATATGTGTATATATGTGTCAGGTATGTGTGTGTGTGTGTGTGTGTGTGTGTGTGTGTGTGTGTGTCTATACAGATCTGAGGATGATATCAGAAATTTTTCTCTAGTGTTCTTCCCCTTTACTAATTAAAATAAGGTCTTTCACTAAGCCAGAGCTTGATGATTCTGTCAGCTAGATTGTTCTAAGGATCCCATCCTCTCTCAAGTCTGGAATTATGGGGAGCTACCATATCCACTGAAAGCTTCAGGTTTGGAGATACAAACCCCAACCTTTATAGTGTTGAGCCATCTTCCCAATTCCATCTGACAGTTTTGAAAATGATTTATAAGGCATTTTATGATTTATCCCATTATAAATGTTATAATTTCATAACTTATATAAAGACTTATTTCTTTGTATTTTAAAAAGCTAAATTCTGTTCTTCATACACCATGGTTTCATCTAAAGTGTTCTTGATAAGTTTATCTAAATTATGAATGAGATAGCTTTTAAACAGTTAGAGACACAGAAACTCTCTGATTCTCATCTGCACTTTGCCCCAGGCAAGCTAGCATCTGCTGATACCTGTCACCACCCATATCAGTCACTTTCTTAGTGAATCCCCAGTTTAGTACTCTACACAGTCACCACTGATCATATGGTGTCTGTTACAAGTTGAAGTTGACATCCTGCTTGATGATCTTTTGTTTCATGTGTTCTCCTTTATTAGGGTCAGTAGAATGTTGACATTGACTTATCATGTCACTAGGCATCTGGCCTGCTACTTCATATCTGTCACAATATTATTATGTAAACTTCTAAACATATCCAAATTTTTACTTCTACATAATAAGACACTACATAATAAGGGTAACTGTATCAGGCTACATTATAAAAGTAAATTTAAAATAGTATGAAATAGAAAGATTTCCATTTGAGAACATTATATTTAGTACAGCAACATGTTGAAAGTTATACCATGCCAATGAGTATATACATTTAGTGTATTAATGGTATATCTTCATGATATTTCTATATAATCAAAGTGTATAATCAACAATGTATTTCATCCATAACATTCTTATAGCTTCTTGGGGGAATATTGATTTGAATTTTTAAATTTATTTCTATATAATATATCAGTGTTTTTTTAATTTATTTACTTATTTATATTGAGGAGTATTATGGTAGCTAGTTTGAACTGTCAACAAATTTAGAAGAATCTGGGAACAAAAGCTCAGTAAGGAATTCACAGACTATTCTGACCTGATTAGGTACACATGTTTGTGAGGTATTATGTAGGTCTCATTTCCTCAGGTGGAAGGACTCAGCCGCTGTTGTTGGCACTATTCCCTACCATGTACATTCAAGGTATATAAGAGAAAAAAAGAGAAGCTGGGCATATTGAGCAACTCTAAAATTTTTTTTAAAACAAATCTGTAGCTTTCATATCAAACAGACACTTTAACTTAGATTTTCTTACTTCCAACCAATGAAGAGTGAGGCAGGAATTGCATTTAACTGCCCTTTTTAAAACAACTTCAGTTATATAAAAAAGTAACAATAAATTACATACAGTACTTATAAGGCAAGGTACAAAATTGTCTCTAGAAAAAAAAACCCAGTAAATTAAGATCTCAAGTTTTCAAAGATTATTTCCTGGATGGAAATACAGTGCTGATACTTTGTAGTGGGGATATGTGCCTAGTGCTCTCTATCAAGTAAATGTCAGACAAGGTAGAAAGAAAAGAAAGACAATATCAGTATGGAGAATTAAATGGAAGAGAGAAGAAAAGATTGAAGACAATGAAGTGGGCAGAGTGTCGAACTCTAGATTCAGTTAATTATTGACTTCAAAGGTATAAAGAACTACAGATATAAAAAACAATAGCTTGAATAAACGAAAACAACACAGTGAGGACAGGAAGAGATTCATCTTCTTGTAACCATAGGAAGTCTTCAGAGGATATTAAAAACAGTCGTCAGGAGGGAGTCACCAAAGCTCCTCAATCAAAGGTAATTGCTTACCGTAAGTAATGTCTTTTTTTTTCCTTTTCCAATTTTTATTAGGTATTTACCTCATTTACGTTTCCAATGCTATACCAAAAGTCCCCCATACCCACGCCCCCCCCCACTCCCCTACCCACCCACCCCCCCTTTTTGGCCCTGGCGTTCCCCTGTTCTGGGGCATATAAAGTTTGCAAGTCCAATGGGACTCTCTTTCCAGTGATGGCCGACTAGGCCATCTTTTGATACATATGCAGCTAGAGTCAAGAGCTCCGGGGTACTGCTTAGTTCATATTGTTGTTCCACCTATAGGGTTGCAGATCCCTTTAGCTCTTTGGCTACTTTCTCTAGCTGCTCCATTGGGAGCCCTGTGATCCATCCATTAGCTGACTGTGAGCATCCACTTCTGTGTTTGCTAGGCCCCGGCATAGTCTCACAAAAGGCAGCTACATCTGGGTCCTTTCGATAAAATCTTGCTAGTGTATGCAATGGTGTCAGCGTTTGGATGCTGATTATGGGGTGGATCCGTGGATATGGCAGTCTCTAAATGGTTCATCCTTTCATCTAAGCTCCAAACTTTGTCTCTGTAATTCCTTCCAAGGGTGTTTTGTTCCCACTTCTAAGGAGGGGCATAGTGTCCACACTTCAGTCTTCATTTTTCTTGAGTTCCATGTGTTTAGGAAATTGTATCTTATATCTTGGGTATCCTAGGTTTTGGGCTAATATCCACTTATCAGTGAGTACATATTGTGTGAGTTCCTTTGCGAATGTGTTACCTCACTCAGGATGATGCCCTCCAGATCCATCCATTTGGCTAGGAATTTCATAAATTCATTCTTTTTAATAGCTGAGTAGTACTCCATTGTGTAGATGTACCACTTTTTCTGTATCCATTCCTCTGTTGAGGGGCATCTGGGTTCATTCTAGCTTCTGGTTATTATAAATAAGGCTGCTATGAACATAGTGGAGCATGTGTCCTTCTTACCAGTTGGGGCATCTTCTAGATATATGCCCAGGAGAGGTATTGCTGGATCCTCCGGTAGTACTATGTCCAATTTTCTGAGGAACCACCAGACTGATTTCCAGAGTGGTTGTACAAGCCTGCAATCCCACCAACAATGGAGGAGTGTTCCTCTTTGTCCACATCCATGCCAGCATCTGCTGTCACCTGAATTTTTCATCTTAGCCATTCTGATTGGTGTGAGGTGGAATCTCAGGGTTGTTTTGATTTGCATTTCCCTGATGATTAAGGATGTTGAACATTTTTTCAGGTGCTTCTCTGACATTCGGTATTCCTCAGGTGAGAATTCTTCGTTCAGTTCTGAGCCCCATTTTTAATGGGGTTATTTGATTTTCTGAAGTCCACCTTCTTGAGTTCTTTATATATGTTGGATATTAGTCCCCTATCTGATTTAGGATAGGTAAAGATCCTTTCCCAATCTGTTAGTGGTCTTTTTGTCTTATTGACGGTGTCTTTTGCCTTGCAGAAACTTTGGAGTTTCATTAGGTCCCATTTGTCAATTCTCGATCTTACAGCCCAAGCCATTGATGTTCTGTTCAGGAATTTTTCCCCTGTGCCCATATCTTCAAGGCTTTTCCCCACTTTCTCCTCTATAAGTTTTAGTGTCTCTGGTTTTATGTGAAGTTCCTTGATCCACTTAGATTTGACCTTAGTACAAGAAGATAAGTATGGATCGATTCACATTCTTCTACATGATAACAACCAGTTGTGCCAGCACCAATTGTTGAAAATGCTGTCTTTCTTCCACTGGATGGTTTTAGCTCCCTTGTCGAAGATCAAGTGACCATAGGTGTGTGGATTCATCTCTGGGTCTTCAATTCTGTTCCATTGGTCTCCTTGTCTGTCTCTATACCAGTACCATGCAGTTTTTATCACAATTGCTCTGTAGTAAAGCTTTAGGTCAGGCATGGTGATTCCACCAGAGGTTCTTTTATCCTTGTGAAGAGTTTTTGCTATCCTAGGTTTTTTGTTATTCCAGATGAATTTGCAAATTGCTCCTTCTAATTAGTTGAAGAATTGAGTTGCAATTTTGATAGGGATTGCATTGAATCTGTAGATTGCTTTTGGCAAGATAGCCATTTTTACAATGTTGATCCTGCCAATCCATGAGCATGGGAGATCTTTCCATCTTCTGAGATCTTCTTTAATTTCTCTCTTCAGAGACTTGAAGTTTTTATCATACAGATCTTTCACTTCCTTAGTTAGAGTCACGCCAAGATATTTTATATTATTTGTGACTATTGAGAAGGGTGTTGTTTCCCTAATTTCTTTCTCAGCCTGTTCATTCTTTGTGTAGAGAAAGGCCATTGACTTGTTTGAGTTAATTTTATATCCAGCTACTTCACCGAAGCTGTTTATCAGGTTTAGGAGTTCTCTGGTGGAATTTTTATGGTCACTTATATATACTATCATATCATCTGCAAAAAGTGATATTTTGACTTCCTCTTTTCCAATTTGTATCCCCTTGATCTCCTTTTGTTTTCGAATTGCTCTGGCTAATACTTCAAGTACTATGTTGAAAAGGTAGGGAGAAAGTGGACAGACTTGTCTAGTCCCTGATTTTAGTGGGATTGCTTCCAGCTTCTCTCCATTTACTTTGATGTTGGCTACTGGATTGCTGTAGATTGCTTTTATCATGTTTAGGTATGGGCCTTGAATTCCGTATCTTTCCAGAACTTTTATCATGAATGGGTGTTGGATCTTGTCAAATGCTTTTTCTGCATCTAACGAGATGATCATGTGGTTTTTGTCTTTGAGTTTGTTTATATAATGGATTACATTGATGGATTTTTGTATATTAAACCATCCCTGCATCCCTGGAATAAAACCTACTTGGTCAGGATGGATGATTGATTTAATGTGTTCTTGGATTCGGTTAGCGAGAATTTTATTGAGGATTTTTGCATCGATGTTCATAAGAGAAATTGGTCTGAAGTTCTCTATCTTTGTTGGATCTTTCTGTGGTTTAGGTATCAGAGTAATAGTGGCTTCATAAAATGAGTTGGGTAGAGTACCTTCTACTTCTATCTTGTGAAAAAGTTTGTGCAGAACTGGAATTAGATCTTCTTTGAAGGTCTCATAGAACTCTGCATTAAACCCGTCTGGTCCTGGGCTTTTTTTGGCAGGGAGACTATTAATAACTGCTTCTATTTCTTTAGGTGATATGGGACTGTTTAGATGGTCAACTTGATCCTGATTCAACTTTGGTACATGGTATCTGTCCAGAAATTTGTCCATTTCATCCAGGTTTTCCAGTTTTGTTGAGTCTAGCCTTTTGAAGAAGGATCTGATGGTGTTTTGGATTTCTTCAGGATCTGTTGTTATGTCTCCCTTTTCAGTTCTGATTTTGTTAATTAGGATTTTGTCCCTGTGCCCTCTAGTGAGTCTAGCTAAGGGTTTTTCTATCTTGTTGATTTTCTCAAAGAACCAACTCCTCGTTTGGTTAATTCTTTGAATAGTTCTTCTTGTTTCCACTTGGTTGATTTCACCCCTGAGTTTGATTATTTCCTGCCGTCTACTCCTCTTGGGTGAATTTGCTTCCTTTTTTTCTAGAGCTTTTAGATGTGTTGTCAAGCTGCTAGTATGTGCTCTCTCCCGTTTCTTCTTGGAGGCACTCAGAGCTATGAGTTTCCCTCTTAGAAATGCTTTCATTGTGTCCCATAGGTTTGGGTACTTTGTGGCTTCGTTTTCATTAAACTCTAAAAAGTCTTTAATTTCTTTCTTTACTCCTTCCTAGACCAAGGTATCATTGAGAAGAGTGTTGTTCAGTTTCCACGTGAATGTTGGCTTTCTGTTATTTATTTTGTTATTGAAGATCAGCCTTAGTGCATGGTGATCTGATAGGATACATGGGACAATTTCAATATTTTTGAATCTGTTGAGGCCTGTTTTGTGACCTATTATGTGGTCAATTTTGGAGAAGGTATCATGAGGTGCTGAGAAGAAGGTATATCCTTTTGTTTTAGGATAAATTGTTCTGTAGATATCTGTCAGATCCATATGTTTCATCACTTCTGTTAGTTTCAGTGTGTCCCTGTTTAGTTTCTGTTTCCATGATCTGTCCATTGGTGAAAGTGGTGTGTTGAAGTCTCCCACTATTATTGTGTGAGGTGCAATGTGTGCTTTGAGCTTTACTAAAGTTTCTTTAATGGATGTGGCTGCCCTTGTATTTGGAGCATAGATATTCAGAATTGAGAGTTCCTCTTGGAGGATTTTACCTTTGATGAGAATGAAGTGCCCCTCCTTGTCTTTTTGATGACTTTGGGTTGGAAGTCAATCTTATCAGATATTAGGATGGCTACTCCAGCTTGTTTCTTCAGACCATTTGCTTGGAAAATTGTTTTCCAGCCTTTCATTCTGAGGTAGTGTCTATCTTTTTCTCTGAGATATGTTTCCTGTAAGCAGCAAAATGTTGGGTCTTGTTTGTGTAGCCAGTTTGTTAGTCTATGTCTTTTTATTGAGGAGTTGAGACCATTGATGTTAAGAGATATTAAGGAAAAGTAATTGTTGCTTCCTGTTATTTTTGTTGTTAAAGTTGGCATTCTGTTCTTGTGGCTGTCTTCTTTTAGGTTTGTTGAGGGATTACCTTCTTGTTTTTTCTAGGGCGTTGTTCCTGTTCTTGTATTGGTATTTTTCTGTTATTATTCTTTGAAGGGCTGGATTCGTGGAGAGATAATGTGTAAATTTGGTTTTGTCGTGGAATACTTTGGTTTCTCCATCTATGGTATAGTAGCCTGGGCTGGCATTTGTGTTCTCTTAGTGTCTGGATAACATCTGTCCAGGCTCTTCTGGCTTTCATAGTCTCTGGTGAAAAATCTGGTGTAATTCTGATAGGCTTGCCTTTATATGTTACTTGAACTTTTTCCCTTACTGCTTTTAGTATTCTATCTTTATTTAGTGCATTTGTTGTTCTTATTATTATGTGTCGGGAGGAATTTCTTTTCTGGTCCAGTCTATTTGGAGTTCTGTAGGCTTCTTATATGTTCATAGGCATCTCTTCCTTTAGATTTGGGAAGTTTTCTTCAATAATTTTGTTGAAGATGTTTGCTGGTCCTTTGAGTTGAAAATCTTCATTCTCATCCACTCCTATTATCCGTAGGTTTGTTCTTCTCATTGTGTCCTGGATTTCCTGGATATTTTGAGTTAGGATCTTTTTGCATTTTCCATTTTCTTTGATCGTTGTGCCGATGTTCTCTATGGAATCTTCTGCACCTGAGATTTTCTCTTCCATCTCTTGTATTCTGTTACTGATGCTCAAATCTATGGTTCCAAATTTCTTTCCTAGGGTTTCTATCTCCAGTGTTGCCTCACTTTGAGTTTTCTTTATTGTGTCTACTTTCCTTTTTAGGTCTAGTATGGTTTTGTTCATTTCCATCACCTGTTTGTATGTTTTTTCCTCTTTTTCTGTAAGGACTTCTACCTGTTTGATTGTGATTTCCTGTTTTTCTTTAAGGACTTGTAACTCTTTAGTAGTGTTCTCCTGTATTTCTTTAAGTGATTTATTAAAGTCCTTCTTGATGTCCTCTACCATCATCATGAGATATGCTTTTAAATCTAGGTCTTGGTTTTCGGGTGTGTTGAGGTGCCCTGGACTGGGCGAAGTGGGAATGCTGGGTTCTGATGATGGTGAGTGGTCTTGGTTCCTGTTAGTAAGATTCCTACGTTTACCTTTCGCCATCTGGTAATCTCTGGAGTTAGTAGTTATAGTTGACTCTGTTTAGAGATTGTTCTTCTGGTGATTCTGTTACTGTCTATCAGCAGACCTGGGAGACAGATTCTCTCCTCTGAGTTTCAGTGCTCAGAGCACTCTCTGCTGGCAAGCTCTCTTACAGGGAAGTTGCGTAGATATCTTGTGTTTGGACCTCCTCAGAAGGAGAAGGCCCAAAACAGGACCTTTCTCAGAAGCTGTGTTGCTTTGGCAGTTCCCAGAAGCTGTCAGCTTCTGTGGTGCAGACTCTCACCTGTGCAGACTAAATTCCTAAGTTCTGAAGAGTCCCGGAACCAAGATGGTAACCGCTGCTGCTGAGGCTGAGGCTGGCTCCCGAGCCAGGCGGACACCTGTCCTCTGGTCCCGAAGGTGGCCGGCTGTGTGCGGCCTGCAAAGGGTGCTGCCTCAGCAGCTCTGTGCTTCTGCCTGTCCCAGAAGCTGTCCGGTTCTCTGGTGCACTCTCTCACCTGTTCAGACTAATTTCCTAAGTTCAGCGGAGTCCTGGAACCAAGATGGCAACCGCTGCTGCTGAGGCTGAGGCTGAGGCCGCCTCCCGAGCCAGGTGGATACCTGTCCTCTGGTCCGGATGGTGGCCGGCTGTCTGCGGCCCGCCAAGGGTGCTGCCTCAGCGGCTCTGTGCTTCCACCTGTCCCAGAAGCTGTCCGGTTCTCTGGCACACCCGTAAGTAATGTCTTAAAGTAATATTTTAAAGCATGACATTATTTTCAGACAAGTTAGCTTTGTTCTGGAACAAACTGAAGAAATTTTATAGGAACACTCAATATATGCTATCCAAAAATTGCCCACAATTTGACATCTAATACAAAATATTCTGGCATACAAAAATGGAAAATGATGACATGTAATAAAATTAATGAATTCACTGCAGCCAAGAAAATTTCTGATAAAATAATTAACAAGAACATGAAAAATTACTGTAAATCTGTAATATGTTAATTACTTAAAATATATTTTAAAGAAAAAAATCACTGTTCCAAAGCTGAAAAGTCACCATGTATAAAGATAAAACAGAAGCGTTGGCTTTAGAAAGAGATGTTACCAAAACAAGAGAGTTGCTAAATTTGACAAGAAGTAAACTGCGTACACAAAAAATTTAGACTCAATTTTTTGGCACCCTTGATATTTTAAAGTCTTTTTTTTTCCCTATACAATCTATTTGACACTGCAATAAAGGTGGCATTGCAATTGACATTTTATGTGTAGATTATGGAAACATTAATACTTGACTGGGAATATTTCGAAGACTTAACTACTCATCTTGTGATCATCACTAAACACTGATGCTTACACAGAGTGTGTGCACCAAAGAGATTCCCTTGTCAGTCCCTTCACAACTGCAGGTCAGAGAAACATTGTTGGGACAAGACAAGGGAATCTCAGGGTGTCACATGATAAAAGTGACTTGCTGCATCAAGGTATCTATATGAATGTTTGCAATTAGTATATGCTTTAAGAGTAATATTGAGTTGATTTAATTTTCGAGTGATTAAATGAATTAATGTTTGTGTTCAGTTACTTGGTAGACAGCCAATAATATTATAGTATAAAAATGGGAAAGAATTAAGTATATACTTTAAACTATCATTAAAATACAACTATGCAACACATTTTAATAATTTTATTGGATATTTTATTTATTCATATTTCAAATATTATCTCCTTTTCCAGTTTCCCCTCCAAAAAACCCCAAACCCTTCCTCCTTCCTCATATCCTACACACCTACTCCCATCTCTCCACTCTGCCATTGCCCTACACTGGGTCATGGAGGTTTTATAAGACCAATGGATTCTTCTCTCATTCATGTCCAGCAAGTCCATTCTCTGCTACATATGAGGTTTGAGCCATTAGTCCCTCCATACGTACTCCTTGGTCGGTGGTTTACTCCCTGGGAGCTCTGAGGGGTGTGGTTGATTAATACTGTTGTTCTTCCTATGGACCACAAACCCCTTCAGCTCCTTCAATCCTTTCTCTAACTCCTCCCCCCATACTCAATCCAGTGGTTGGCTGCAAGCATTTGCCTCTGTATTTGCCAGGATCTGGCAGAGCCTCTGAAGAAACAGCTGTATCAGGCTCCTGTCAACAAGTACTTCTTGGCATCTGCTGTAGCATCTGGTTGTGGTATCTGTATGTAGGATAGATCCCCAGGTATGGCACTCTCTGGGTGGCCTTTCCTATAGTCTCTGATCCAAACTTTGTCTCCATATTTCCTTCCTTGAATATTTTGTTCCCCCTTCCAAGAAGGACCGATGCAAGCACACTTTGGTTTTTCATTTTGAGCTTCATGTGGTCACGTGAATTATATCTTGGGTATTCTGAGCATTTGGGATAATATCTACTTATCAGTGAGAGCATGCCATGTGCAATCTTTTGTGATTGGATTACCTCACTCAGGATGATATTTTCTAGTTCCATCCATTTACCTAAGAATTTCATGAATTCACTGTTTTTAGTTGCTGTGTAGTACTCCATTGTGTAAATGTACCACATTCTGTATCCATTTCTTTTCTGAAGGAAATTTGGGTTCTTTCCAGATTCTGGCTCTTACATATAAGGCTGCTATGGACATAGTGGAATATGTTTTCCTGTTTTATGTTGAAGAGTCATTTGGGTATATACCCAGGAATGGTGTAGCTGGATCCTCGGGTAATACTATGTGCAATTTTCTGAGGAAAAGAAAAACTGGTTTCAGAGTGGTTGTACCAGCTTGCAATCCCACCAGCAATGGAGGAATGTTCCTCGTTCTCAATGTTCTCACCAGCATCTGCTATCACCTAAGTTTTTGATCTTAGTCATTCTGACTAGAGTGAAATAGGATCTCAGTGTTGTTTTGATTTTCATTTCCATGATGACTAAGGATGTTGAACATTTCTTTAGATGCTTATAGGCCATTTGGTATTCCTCCATTGAGAATTCTTTGTTTAGGTCTATACACCATTTTAGTAGGGCTATTTGATTCTCTGGAGTCTAACTTCTTGAGTTCTTTGTATATATTGGATAAAAGCCTTCTATTGTATGTAGGATTGGTGATGATCTTTTCCCAATCTGTTGGTTGCCCTTATGTCCTATTGACAGTGTCCTTTGCCTTACAGAATCTTTGCAATTTTATGAGATCCCATTTGTTGATTCTCAGTCTCAGAGTTACATAAGCCATTGGTGTTCTGTTCAGGAAAATTTTCCCTGTGCCCATGTGTTCAAGGCTCTTCCCCAATTATTTCTCTATTATTTTCACTATTCACTATCACTGTTCTCTATACTTTCACTATCTGATTTTATGTGGAGAACCATGACCCACTTAGACTTGAGATTTATACAAGGAGATAAGAATGGATCAATTTGCATTCTTCTACATGCTGACCTCCAGTTGAACGAACACCATTTGTTGAAAATGCTGTCTCTTTTCCACTGGATGGTTTTAACTCCTTTGTCAAAGATCAAAAAACCATCCGTGTATGATTTCATTTCTGGGTCTTCAATTCTATTCCATTGATATTCTTGTCTGTCTCTGTACAAATACCGTGCACTTTTTTTTTTTAAATCACGATTGCTCTGTAGAACAGGATGAGGTCAGGGATGGTGATTCCTCCAAAAGTTTCTTTTATTATTAAGAATAGTTTTTGCTATCTAGAATTTTTTTAATTCCAAATGAATTCATGAATTGCTTCTTTTTGAACATTGTATAATTCACTTTATGAGGCCACAGTTACCCTGACACCCAAACCACATAAAGACTCAACAAAGAGAATTAGAAACAAATTTCCCTCATGAACATTAATGCAAAAATACTCAAAAATACTCACAAACCAAATCAAAGAACACAGCAAAAAGATGATTCACCATAAACAAATAGACTTTATCCCAAAGCTGTAGGGTTAGTTCAAAAAACGAAAATCTTCCAAAGTTTTATGCCTAAGAGACGGCAGGCCTCCCATAGATATCTACCCACCTTGATATATCAAGTTGCAGTAAGACTATGCACATCTTCTCCTATTGAGGCTAGGCAAGGCCATGGAGTTAATGAAATGAATCCAAAGGCAGGCAACAGAGTCAGAGACAGCCCCTACCTATGTTGTTAGGGTATCTATGTGAAGACCAAGTTGCACATCTTTTAAATGTGTGTAGAGGGCCTAGGTTCATCCCATGCATGTTCTCTGGTTGGTCAACACAAGTCTTTACAGACTTCTATTAGACTCTTTCTTCATTTACATTTCAAGTGCTATCCCCTTTCCTAGTTTCCTCTCTGAAAAATCCCCTATACCCTCCCCTTCCCCCTGTTCCCCAACCCACCCTCTCCTGCTTCCTGGCCCTGGAATTCCCCTATACTGGGCATATAATCCTTTCTAACTCTATGAAGAATTGAGTTCGAATTTTGATGGACACTATATTGAATCTGTAGATTCTTTTCTGCAAAAAGGCCAGTTTTACTCTATTAATCCTGTCAACCCATGAGCATGGGAGATCTTTCCATTTTCTGAGGTCTTCCTCCATTTCTTTCTTCAGAGACTTGAAGCTCTTGTCATATAGGCTTTTCACATACTTGGTTAGATACATACCAAAGTATTTTATATTATTTGTGACTATTGTGAAGGATGTCATTTCCCTATTTTTTTCTCAGCCTGTTTATCCCTTGAGTATAGGAAGGCTACTGATTTGTTTGAGTTAATTTTGTATCCAGCCACATTGCTGAAGTTGTTTATCAAGTTGAGGGCTCTCTGGTGGAAATTTTGTGTTCAGTTTTATATATATATACTATCATATCATCTGCTAATAGTGATATTTTGACTTCTTCCTTTCCAAGTTGTCTCCCTATGGCTTCATTTGTTGCTTAATTGTTCTAGCAAGAAATTCAAGTACCCTATTGTGTAGATGGGAGGAGAGTGGGCAATAGTATTTAGTCCCTGATTTTAATGGGATTGCTTCAATTTTTTTCTCTATTTAGTTTGATGTTGGCTACTGGTTTGCTGTATATTGCTTTTACTATACATTATAAATAGACTCTGGACCCCTTCCAAAGTGGTATAGATCAGATATGACAGGGGGACACCCCCTAAAGAACTATAAAATTTAGAGAATATCAAACAAGGCAAGTAAAGATTCATCATACTATCCTTCACATAATATAAATAAAGACTTATTACAATTGGTTCTTGATGCTATTAACTAATAAAAAAACACAACTGTTTTTCACCTGCTCAAACAAGGAGCAACATTATATACATAACTTATCTGTGCACCCTGGACAATCCATATAAAATTCTGAATGATATTAAAATTTTGGTTATGATAATCATATATTGCAAGCTATAAAGCTATGACAAGATTCATCTGCTGGGATGTTAAAATTACCTCTTGTTCCAGCCCCTTGCTTCCTAATGCTGTCCGGAGACTTACTTCCAGAAAAGCTTTAGGATTACTGCTGATTCCAACGCATCTCACCTCACCCAATCTTTCAGATGAAACCAGTCAGATTATCAATCAAGGTCTAAAATTTTCAAATATAGAGAAACTGGATAACAGCTACTAAAATTAGCTTTCTTAAGTCTAACCAGTTTTTCTAATTTTCCTACCTCTCTCCACCCCTTTAGAAAATTTATCATCACCCATATTCAGCAGGAAGTAGCTATAGAGAGCCATCGGATTGATTCCCTGGATTTGTATGTCTGGTAATGGCTATTTTATAAATTATAGATAGGTTGTCATTTTGAGGGATAATTCAAAAACAGTCAATTTTGAACAGGGAGGAAATAGGTGGCACGGATTACTACATTTTATTCTTAAACAAAATATTGTATACTTATAGTCTTAATTGATAGAAATCTTTATAATTGATACAAATTAATGTTGTAATTTTACCTTGATGCAGATTTTAGGTTTTCATTGGTATGAATCCATATATTGATTCAAAATTTAAAATTAATATTCTTACTTAATAGACATTGTGCCTTAGCAACTCATTTACAAATATAAAACTTAGGCCTAATCCTTCTAATAGCTGCTTTACAGACTATTTAAGGTGATTAAATAACACAGGTTAAGGGCCAGATAACAAACTCCTGGTTTTGTTATATTATTATTTAATTATAATAAAGAAGTTTTAGTTTACTCAAATAAAAACAGCTACTGATTTATTTAATTTAATAGTTAAGGTTTAACAGTTCACAGATAGTTTAGATTGTCTTCCAAAACAGCTGAAATCCCTAGAATGTGTCATTTAATGTTATTTCATTATTAAAGAACTTAGGACACATCTACCCTGGACAGCTTCTCCATGTCCCTTCAAAGAAGAATTAAACATCTTTACCTCCAGACAAGGTTGCTTATTGTGGCAAGGCAGCCACTGGACAGAAATTATTTATATCATCTACAGAAAATATACTGTCCAAAAGGACGAACATAGATGAGTTAGTCAACTACTAAGCTCTGCCAATACAGGATAAGTTGGTCCTTGATATATCCTCTTTCACAAAAGGTCTGCCAGATGGTTCTGGGCCAGAAGGCTGAAGACATATGCTGCAAAGGGGCTGTCCAAGTACTCAGCTGTCTTTATAATTGTTTTAGTTATGGAAGCTATATTTGCTGCTTCCTATATACTCAGACAACATTTAATTCATTATCAGATTTCTGATGGGGTTGAAAACTATTTGTAGTCTCATAATCAAACTCATAATCAAGTTGTTTAACATTTAAATAGAGATTATAAAATAAAAGACCTGATTTTCAGATGGTGTTACAGGCTAAAATCTAAATGTAGTTCAGAGATAAAATTATAACTTTTTAGGAATGAAGCTACAGTACTTTATTTAATTGACAAATATGATAGACTAGACGTTAATTATATATTATACTTTATAATTTACACAAATTTTATGGTTTTCTTCAATTTATATCTGAGAGAATTTTTTTTTAATTAGACAGAAAGGGTGAAATATTGGGGGTGGTTCTGAAGTGTTGATAGGGAATCTGCATGTGAACACTAAAAGTCCTATTCCCCAATTGATTTTTGATTGATCAATAAAGACCAGAGGTTTGCTCAGCCTTGAATGGAATCCTAGAGCTTTCTCTTGCTTCTGCTGCTCCTGAAGATGGTCTTATCATGGTCTCCTCTCAGTATTAAAAACTCCATCAGCATAGAGCAGACGCTGTCCTGGGCATTGCTCCCTGTTACCCTAGGTTTCTGCTCACTATCATACCACAGTGCCAATATTTAGCACACTTAATAAATGCTTGTCAAAACAAAACAAACAAACAAAACCAAAAAACAAAACAAAACAAAACAAAAAAAAAAGATGCTAGCAGCTAATGAGCTACGTGGAATAGGTAGTATTTCCGGTTTTCACACAGGTAGTCAGGCAGACACAAGAGAGGAGAGAAAGTTTTGTCATGTTTCAGAGGAAGGAGCTACAAGCTATGTGAGATCTATGGTGGAAAGACCATTGACATCTTCCCAGCTGGACCTGGGGTATCAGGTGGGATATTAGAAACATAATATTTAGGCTATGAATCTAGGACTAGAGGTAACTGAGCAAGTGAGCTGAGGACAGATAGAGGTATTGATCTGTGAGTGAAGAGAAGGGATGGCTAGCTGAGAGATGCTTAGAAGATCCCTTCAATTGAGCTAAAATATATCAAAGATATAAGCTAATATCCGTGGATTAAAACATGTGTATCCTGTACATTATAGCTAACATCCATTTATAAGTGAGTATATACCAAGAATGTCCTTTTGGGTTTCAGTTACCCACTCAGGATATTTTCTACTTTCATGCATTTGCCTGCAAATTTCATGCTATCCTTGTTTTTTAATAGCTATGTAGCATTCCAGGGTATAAATTAACCACAGTCTATCCATTCTTTGGTTGAGGGAACTCTACATTATTTTCCAGTTTCTGGTTATTACAAAGAAAGCTGATATGAACACAATGAAGCATGTGTCCTTGTGCTACAAAGAAGCATCTTTTGGGAATATGCCCAGGGATGATATAGCAATGTCTTGAGGTAGAAGAACTGTTCCCAATATTCTAAGAAAACACCAAATTGTTTTTCAGAGTGGTTGCACTTGTTTGCAATCTCACCATCAAGGAATTATGTTTTCTTTTCTCTAACTATCACCAGCACATATATCACTTACTTGTTTGTTTGTTTGTTTTATCTTATCCATTCTGATGTATAAAGTAGAAGCTAAGAGCCATTTTGATTTGTATTTAATTGATGACTGATGATATTGAACATTTCTTTAAGTGATTCTTAGCCATAGCATATTCTTCTGTTGAGAGATCTCCGTTTAGCTCTATTCCTCATGTTTTAATCTGGTTATTTGTTTTATTGATGTCTAACATCTTGATACATACTTTTTCTCTCTTTCTAAGGTATAGATTTGTTGAAAATTATTTGCTATTCTGTATGTTGCAAGCTGCCATTTTGTCCTACTGATGGACAAGCTTACAAAAGCATATCAGTTTCATGAGATCCTAATTATTAATTGTTGCTCTTAGTGCCTGAACTATTGGTGTTCTTACGGGAAGTGTTCTCCTGTAAAGTGTTCAAGGCAATCCCTATTTTTTTTTTTTTAATATTAGATTTAGTGTATCAGTTTTATGTTGATGACTTTATGTCATTTGGACTTGACTTTTTTGTAGCATGATTAATATGATATGATTTGCATTCTTCTACATGCAGGTGTCCAGTTAAACCAGCAGCATTTGTTTCATTTTTTGTTTTCCATTGTTTGATTTTTTTTCTTTTTTCATTTTTTTCTTCAAATAACAAGTATCCATAGGGGTTTATTTCATGGTCTTCAATTTGATTCTATTGGTTAACCTGTTTCTATATTAATACTACACCATTTTATTACATTTTATTACAATTAATCTAGAGTATAGCTTAAAATTAGGGATGGTGATACCTCTAGATGTTCTTTTATTGTACAGGATTTTTAAGCTTTCCTGGATTTTTTATTTTTCCACATGAAGTTGAGAATTGTTCTCTTTAGTTTTGGGAAGAATTGTCTTGGAATTTTTATTGGAATTACATTGAGTCAATAGACTGCTTTTGGTAAGATAGCCATTTCCACTATTTTAATTCTACTGTTCCATGACCATGAGAGATCTTTCCATCTCCCAATATCTTCTTCAAATTTTTTTCTTCAAAGACTTGAAGTTCTAGGCATTTAGTGTTTCATGTGCTTGGTTAGAGTTACAGCAAGATATTTTATTTTATTTGTGGGAATTGTGAAGAATTTGGTTTCTCGGATTCCTTGCTTAGAACGTGTATCTTTTGTATGCATGAGGGCCACTATTTTTTTCTTTAGAATCCATTTAAGGTTTATTTTATATTTAAATTTATATATTTATTAATATATATTACATACATATTTTTATATTTTTATCTTTCCTTTTGTATTTTCATTTCTTTTTCATTAGATATTTTCTTCATTTTCATTTCAAATACTATCCCCACCCCAACCCCCCATACAACTCACCTGCCCTGCTCCCCAACCCACCCACTCCAGCTTCTTGGCCCTGGAATTCCCTTGTATTGGGGCATATGATCTTTGCAAGACCAACGGCCTCTCCTCCCATTTTGTTTTTTGAGTCTATCTTATATCCAATGTCTGTGCTGAAAGTGTTTATCAGCTGTAGGTGTTCTCTATTACAATTTTGGGATTATTTAAATACACTATCATATCATTTGTAAATAGCAATACTTTGATTTCTTATTTCCCAATTTATATCTTCTTGATCTTCTCTAGATATTGCTTTGGCTAGAATTTCAAGAACTACAATGATAAGATAAGGAGAGAATTGTAACCTCTTGTCAGTAATTTTAGTGGAAATGCTTTAAATTTCTCTTTAGTTCATGTGATGTTGATTATTGGCCTGCTGTATATTGCTATTATTTTGTTTATGTATGACCCTTGTGTACCAGATTTCCCCAAGACTTTTAACATGATAGGTCAATGAATATTGTAAAAGTTTTATTTCAGCATTTATTGAGCTTATCACGATTTATTTATTTTAGTTTGTTTATATTTTTATTATGTTGATGTATTTTCATATATTGAATCACACTTGCATTCCTGGAAAGAAGCCTACTTGATCATGATGGATGATGTTTTTGATGTGTTCTTGGAATGGTTTGTATTTTATTGAGTATTTTTACATCAATGTTCAAAAGGAAAATTGGTCTGAAATTTTCTTTCTTTGGTTTTTGCGTTGTTTACATATCAGTGTGATTCTTGCCTAGTAGAATAAGTTTTGTAGTGGTCTTTCTGTCTCCATTTTTGGATTAGTTTGAGGAGTATTGGTATTAGCCCTTTGAAAGTCTATAATATTTTGTGCTAATCCATCAGGCCATGGGCTTTTAGGGAGGAAGGGGTTTGGAGACTTTGAATGACTGGTCTATTTGCTTAGTGTAGAACTTGTTAGATTGCTTACCCAATCATTATTTAACTTTGGCAAGTGGAAATCTATCCAGAAAATCATCCATTTTATTTAGGTTTTCAATTTGGTGGAGTACCTAGTGATTCTTCAGATTTTCTCAGGGTCATTGTTCTATCTCCTTTTTGTTTTCTGATTTTGTTAAATTGAATTTTGTTGCTTTGCCCTTTTATTTTTCTTTTGTCTAAGGGTGTGACAACTATCTTGTTGATTTTCTCAAAGAATCAGCTCTTGGTTTTGCTCGTTCTTTGAATTGTTTCTTTTTTTTTTTCTAATTTATTTACTTCAGTCCTGAGTTTCACTATTTTCTAACATTTACTCCTTTTAGGTGTGTTTAATTTTTTTCTGTTTTGTTCATTTGTTTGTTCAAAAGCTTTTAGGTATGTTGTTAACTCACTAGTATGAGAGATTCCTATTTTGTTTGTAAAGTCAGTTAGTGCTATGAACTTCCCCCTTAGCACTGCTTTCATTGTATACCATAAGATTAGGGATGCTGTGCCTTTGTTTTCATTGAATTCTAAAAAGTCTTAAGTTTTTTGTTTTTTTTTTTTTCTTTTTTTCCTTTTTTATGCAGTGGTTATTGAGTACAGAGTTCCTCAGCTTCCATGAGTATGTAGGCATTCTCTTATTTCTGCTGTTGTTGAAGTCCAGCTTTAGTCCATGGTGATCTGATCAATGGAAAGAGTAATTTCAACCTTCTTGTATCTTGTAAGACTTGCTTTGTGACTGAATATCTGGCCACTTTTGAAGACAGATCTGTGACAGACTGAGAAGGTATTTTCTTTTGTGTTTGGGTGAATGATTCTAAAGATGTTTCTTAGATTCATTAGTTTAATTATTTCTCTGTTTAGCTTCTGTTTTAATTACCTGTCCAGTGGTGAGAATGTATTGTTGAAGAATCACACTATTAATTTCTATGTTTCAATGTATGATTTAAGCTTTAGTAATGTACTGGTTAGTTTTACCGTGCCTCTGTTTAGTTTCTGTTTCCATAATCTGTTCATTTGTAAGAGTTGGGTATTAAAATCTTCCACTATGATTGTGTAAGGTTTACTGTGTATTTTGAGCTTTAGTAGCATCACTTTATCAAATGTGGGTGGACTTGCATTTGGGGCATAGATGTTCTGAATATAGCATTCATCTTGGTGGAGTTTTCCTTTGATAAATATGATGTGTCCTTCTCCATCTCTTGATAACTTTTGGTTGAAAGTTTATATTATTAGATCTAAGAATGGCTATTCCAGCTTGTTTCTTGGGACCATTTGCTTGAAAAAAAATTTCTAGCCTTTCATACTGAGGTAGTGTCTGTTTTTGTCACTGAAATGGGTCTCCTGTATATAGCAAAATGTTGAGTACTGTTTACATATCAAGTCTTTTAGTCCATACCTTTTTATTCAGTAATTGAATTCATTGATGCTTTCAGGTGATTGATTGTTGTGAGATAATTTCTTGGTTTTCCTTGAGCATAATTTCCCTCCTTGTATTAGAGTTCTCCTGCTATTGTTCTCTATAGGGCCAGATTAGTGGAAAGATGTTTAGATTTGGTTTTGTCATTGAATATCATCTATGGTTACTGAATGTTTTGCTGGGTATAGTAGCCTAGGCTTGAATTTTTCTTCTTTTAGGGTCTCCATGACATCTGTCCAGGATGTTCTTGCTTTCAGAGTCTCTAATGAGAAATCTGATGGAATTCTGATAGGTCTGCCTTTATAAGTTACTTGGCCTTTTTCCCGTTGCTCCTTGTAATATTCTTTCATTCTTCGGTGTATTTAGTGTTTTGATTATTATGTGACAGCAGGAATTTCTATTCTGTTCCAAACTATTTGGTGTTCTGTAGGCTTCTTGTATGTTTATGGTCATCTTTAAGTTAGGCATATTTTCTTCTATGGTTTTGTTGAAGATATTTTCTGGCCCTTTGAATTGGGAATCTTCACTCTTCTATACCTATTAATCTTACAGTTGATCTTTTCATTATGTCCTGAATTTTCTTGATGTTTTGGGTTAAACACTTTTTGCATTTTTTATTTTCTATGACTTATGTGTCAATATCTTCTGTGGTATCCTCTATACGTGAAATTCTCAATTCTGTCTCTTGTATTGTGTTAACGATGCTTGCATCTATAACTCTTATCTCTTTCCTAGGTTTTCCATATCCAGGGTTGCCTCCATTTATGATTTCTCTATTTTTTTCTACTTCCATTTTTAAAATGTATATGGATTTGTTCAATTCCTTCACCATTTTGTTTGTGTTTTCCTGTAATATTTTAAGAGTTTTCTGTTTCCTCTTTATGGGCTTCTACCTGTCTACTTGTGTTCTCCTCTATTTCTTTTAGAGAGTTATTTATGTCCTCCTTAAGGTCCTGTATCATCTTCATGAGATGGGATTTTAGGTCAGTACCTTGTTTTGAGGTATGTTAGGGAATCCAGAGCTTGCTGTGATGGGAGAACTGGGTTCCAATGGTGCTAAGTGGCATTGGTATCTGTTGCTTATGTTCTTGAGCTTGCCTCTGGCAATCTGGTTATCTCTGCTGCTAACTGCTCTTGTTGTCTCTGACTGGAGACTGTCCATCATGTAAGCCTGATTATGACAGACTTCCTGTAAGACAAACTGTCTCTGTGTGTTTGATGGTGTCCAGAGTGCTGGCTCTGCTGTAGACAGTCTTATGGGATGGAAGTATGGTATGTCTCCTGCAGGACAATTAGGTTCCCCCTCCTCTGGGCTCTGTGGGCTTGTTCATTAGGTAAAGTCGTAGGCCAAGTGGGGAGCTCATCTGTGAGCCTGATTCTGATGGACCTTTTAGGATTCAAGCTGTCTCTGGGTGTGGGAGAGGTCTAGAGCTTTAGTTTTTCCTAGGGCAGAGTTGCATGTTGGAAGGATGATATGTCTTGCCTCCCCAGAATAAATTTTCAATGAAAGAAATAAAAGTCAATATTCTACTGAAGAAATTTTCCATTATAACAATAACTAATTTTCAGTAGTACTGAAAATGTATGTGTACACACATGCTCATAATACAGAAGATAGCTATATTTGAATTATGTCAAAACAGCAGGTTACATGTAAAATGGGAATGTCTGTATTTTATGGATAAAATTCATTGAAGCATGTTATGATATTATTTTATCAATGAAGAAACAGATTCTAGGATTAGATTTTTTTTCCAAATTGCACAAACTTTAAATGGTAAAAACTATCTTTGAATTTAAGTAGCTCAAAGATTTTACCAATTAGTGACATTTATCCACTTACAAAGATTTCAGTGTGTCTCCTCAGAGTCACATATTAGAATTGCATTATGATCTTAAAATATTTACATAATACTGAAGGTTCAGTCTTTTCATTGTCATTCCTGCTGATCACAAAACACAGTTCTGGTGAGACTATCCAGTTCCATCAGCCAAGGATTGTTTGTTTTGTTCTGTTTTGTTTTGTTTTGTTGTTTTGTTTCTGTTATGAGCAGCCTCTTGCTGATTCCCTTCAGATCTATCTTCTGAGTATTCCTCATCAAACATGATTTTCTAAGTCATTTTAGACACAGTGAGAGCCTATAAAACACCCCTAATTCAAATTCCTATATCTGAATGCATTTGAATGGTGTGGTTGAACTTCTTTAAAAAAAGGAAAATGTATCCCCCACTGACTTTGAATAACCTCCCTATGAAAATGCTTGCAAATTGAAGAAAGAGAAGAATCTACCAGCTTGTTTTTTTTAAATTGTGTATTTATTTTATTTACATTTCCAATGCTATCCCAAAAGTCCCCAACCACTCCCCTACCCACCCCCCACCCACTCCCACTTCTTGGCCCTGGCATTCCCCTGTACTGAGGCAGATAAAAGTTTGCACTACCAATGGGCTTCTCTTTCCACTGATGGCCGAGTAGGCTATCTTCTGATACATATGCAGCTAGAGACAAGAGCTCTGGAGGTTACTGAGTAGTTCATATTGTTGTTCTACCTATAGGGTTGCAGACCCCTTTAGCTCTTTGGTTACTTTCTCTAGCTCCTCCATTGGGGGCCCTGTGATCCATCCAATAGCTGACTGTGAGCATCCAAGTCAGTGTTTGCTAGGCCCCGGCATAGTCTCACAAGGGACAGCTATATCTGGGTCCTTTCAGCAAAATCTTGCTAGTCTATGCAATGGTGTCAGCGTTTGGAGGCTGATTATGGGATGTTTTTTGATAACAGAACTGAAGATGAAGGAAAGAAAAATCTATTAATGCACATGATAATTGTGAAAAGGAGAGGACTAAATCAAAACCAGTAGACTCCGTTACTGGACATTTTCATTATTATCTGTTAATATCTTACTGAAAAAGACATCAAAAGAAAGTCCTTACAACAACAAATATATACACATCAGTCTGCCTTCCAGTTCTGGAAGTTACAGTTTGGGTAAAAGTGTATTGGAATAAAATATGGTTTAAGAGAAAAGTTACATATCCAGATGTCATCTTTAGCAGAAAAATTTCCCTCTCTCTAATAGATCTTTTATTATACTTTCTAGTTATCAAGTTTTAACATAGCAAAATGTATGCCTTTTGATTAATTTATTTTTGATGTGTAATAGCAGGGGTGGGTAAACTACAAAGTATAAGTGAATTCTCCTCTTTACACTATGTTAATCTAGTAATTATGTTCAGGTCATATTATAGTGACCTCTGCCCTTATATATCAAACCTTTTCAACAGCCCTATGTAATCCAATTTAGCCAGTTGTTGGGCAATTTTCAGAAATGTATTGTATATGAAATGTTAAGATGCCTACAGTACTTTTGCCATGTGTTTCACATTCAAATAACAAATGCTCCTTAGTACACAATTTTTTTTTAATTTAAGAGATTGTCCCATTGTCAGTCATTTGCCTGATGCCCAGAGCAATGGAATCCTCTTCAGAAAGTACATATTTTTGCCTATAATGCCCTTATTTTTGCTCTATTAATATTGGATTTCATATTTTATAATAAATGGTGTAACTGAGTTTGGTAGTCATTTGGGGAACTCCTTCCCTTACATAAAATAATTGAAAGTCTCAGGAAAGACAACAGACCAAGCCATGAAGAAAGAGATAGGAAAGCATTACATGTTTGGCATGGAAGCAGTCCACATCTGCAAGTTTTCTGATCCAATTCAGGTTTGAGACTTGATAAGACTTCTTTCCCCTTTTTGGTCATGTGTAGATATTTAAACATGTAAATCCTTGGCATTTCTTCTCACAACACCTTCTGGAATCACCATCTCAGTGAACCTGCTTTTGCTTTTTGTCTTCCCTATAACTCTTCATCAGAAAATACATATTCCATTTTTTCCCTGAACCATTTTTTGAAGCAACTTCATTTCTCCATGTTTTTGTCCTCTATATTTTAAAACTTCAGGCAACCATTGCTGTATGTGCTTATATATGACCTTTTGAGCTCTTGTTTTGTTTTCTTTTCTCCTCTTTTCTTTTCTATTTCAGTTTTTGTGCTAGTAATGTGCATGTTGACACCCCCACATTCACCCAATTCTCATTGTTTTGTATTGCTTGCACCATCCAATGTCTTTAGTAGTTCTACATGTACTTGAAAATTGCTTTGCTCATATCTGTGAAGAATGCCATAGAATCTTAATGTAGATTATATATATATATATATATATATATATATATATATATATATATATATATACATATATAAAATTTGAAAAAGTAAGGTATACATTCTCATACTTGTTTTGGAAGAGGGATTTTTGTACTTCTAGTTATATTGGGTATAGCTTAATTTCTTCCAACTACAACTTTACACAACTAAATTAAATAAAAACATATGAAATATTCAAAAGTTAAGGTATGTAGTATTTTGAAGGATCCAAAGAAACTAACTTGTAATTAATTAACTAATTAATTAAAACATTCTCCCATTCTTATTCCTTTCTTTTCATATGGTTTCTAATTTTCTGAAACAGAATAATTATTATTTTTAAGTAATTTAAAACATTTCCTTGCTTTATTATTAATTAATTAATTAATTAATTAATTAATTTTTGAGACAGGGTTTCTCTGTATAGTCCTGGCTGTCCTGGAACTCACTCTGTAGACCAGGGTGGCATCAAACTCAGAAATCCGCCTGCCTCTGCCTCCCGAGTGCTGGGATTAACATCATGCCCCACCACTGCCTAGACCTTGCTTTATTTTTAATTCATACTTACTAAACATTTTTGGCATGTCACTTATTATGTTAGTATAATATTGCATTTGGAAATATATGCCAGAGATTTAAACCCTTGAAAATAATATGTTAAAGATAATAAAAGCACTAGCTCTTAGAAGAACTTTAAATTTGTCCAAATTCCACATTCTCACTACTATTTAAGATAAACTTCTAGAAGATTATGATTTGTTATTAATGAGACAAGAGAAATTTCTAAAGCAAATTAATGTAAAAACCTCCAAATAGTCTATATTAGTAAAATAAGGTTGATCTTCAGAACAATAATTTTGATAAAAAAGAATAGTTTGTCTCACTTAATAGAGGAAGAAACCAAGCATCCATGAACTATCTAGCTACAAATCTCAGTCACTCCATCATTCAGAATGTAGGCTGTATATTTTATTTCATCTTACTTGGTTCACTTCTATAACATTTAATACACTTTGTTCTAGGCACAAACAACCATGCTGTCAAATTAAACAGTTTTTATTGCATTGGACTTTAGTCAAGCCAACCCAGAGCACTCTGGAAAAAATATTTTATTTAAAACATTTAATTTCTATAGAAATAGAAAATATACACATTTGTGTATAAATTTCTTCTATTTTGCTATCTTTGTCCCAATGTGTGCTATACACATGGACACTATTAAGTGTAATACAGTTAATATTACATATATTATGTTTCATGGAAACTTTGCTTCCAGTTTTAAATGAGCAAACTGAAGTTTCCCTTTTAATATGATACTTAGTATGATACTCTTAACACCTTTATTCCACCCAGCCTATCCATAAACATTTTAAATGTTGAACATATATGTGTTTGTATGTGTAAGTAAAGGATGCTTTAAGTGAAAAGTTATGTTCTGCAACTTACACATATCAAAACATACTTTTACTCTCTTTCCCAGGTGACAAAAATTCAACATATTGCAGAAATAGTGTTTTCATTACATAATAGCTGTTTTCACATATCAACTAAGGGTAATAGAACAAAGAGAAAAATAACCTGCGTTTAGGAAAATATGGTATATGTTCTTAAAATATATAGATACATTATCTGAAATCCAAGACTTGTTAAACAGAAAAAAATAAGAATTTTTTGATAATAAAGCCATAATAAATTGACCATATAAATTATTTGTTTGTGACTCACAAGTAAATGAATGAGGCAGACTTACCTATTTCCTATTTAGCCTCCCTTGAGAGTTACTATATATTCAGTGTGGGGATAACCCAAGGGCACACTTGTTGTAAGTCATGCCCCTGTATTCTCAACTTGTAATTGCTGTGCCAGGCTGTCAGAATATGTAAATGTTAGTCCCCAAAGGCGGGAAGCCAAAGCCATGAGAGGGGAATCTCTTCCAGGTGGTTGAAGCTGAAGGAGAGGAACAGAAAAAGCAGAGGAGTAGAAGACTGCATGGGAGAAGAGCAGGGAGGTAGAGCAGAGAGTGCCATGTGGAGAGAGGCAATAGTAAAATCAATCAAGTTAGATGGGCGAAGTGAGGGACTCCAGCAAACAGCTTTGCATCATCATTATTAAACCATAAGCAGGACCTCAAAAGTTCCACAATAATTCAGTAATGAATCTGTAGCAAAGCAAAAGTGAGGAAGTGAGGGAAGAAAAGAAATTCTTTATAGTAGTTAGTATGTGCTAGAAGTTTGATTTTGAGGTGTTACATTCAATCATGTTTTATTGTCTCAGGCAACCTTCCTTGGTATAACTGGGTTTGTTTTCTGATATCCCAATCTGAAGGTGTTTTTTTTTTTTTATTTTTTTCTCTCTCTCTCATGTTTCACTGGCATAAATGGTAATGGTCAATGAGTATTTCTTCATAACCAAAGATATCACATAATTATTTTGGGGTGTGAAGAAATGGAAGTCACAACCAGGACTTTTGATTATTAGCAAAATGCATAATACCATTCCTTAGTCAATAGAAATGTCCTGCAGAGTATTCATGAAATCTGTATCTGTTGATGGACTTTAAAAACATGAGTAACAGGCAAATCAAATGAATGGTGTTAGGGATTCGCTTTTACTCACAGTCATTTCTTTACTTCCACAACAGATTTAGGCAAAATACATCTAATCCATTAGCAGGGAAAAGAAAGACAGGTGATTAAAGCACCTTAGGTTTTACAAAAGTGCTGACTGCCATGAGATCCCTAATAAGATGGGTGACCAAAGTGTGTGGGGACCAATAATCCCTGCATGGTTGGTTCAGTTAGGCAGGTGGCAGCAGATTTCTTACACTATAAATTACAGGAACAGTTGGAGCTCATGTTTTCAGATCAGCCTTCCTGTCTGAGTCCTGACAAGGTGATCTGTGGTGCTAACTTGATTTAGCAACTTGAGATCAAAGGTGTACAGTCTCAGTATCAAATGCTTAGTTTAAACAAAAGGTGTTTCCATTATTACTGAATTGTAGCTTCTAAACTACTTCTGTGTCTACATCCTTTTGGGAAGAGTTTATATTTCAGTGTAATTTATAAATTCTAGACCAATAAATCAATACCAGAAAGTTTTAAAAATGTTTTAAATCATTATCATTTACTATAAAATATAATTTCTCATATGCCTTTCAAATTTCTCATAAATCTTTCATTGTTGCTTTTATTTGACTTCAAATTTCTTATTGCTTTATGTATTATATATTTTTGTGTATAAGTACCATGATTTTTGTGGTTGATAAATACATGTAAGTATGAATATATCAGAGGCATTGACAGGGCTTTGGTGTGAAGACCTGAAAGCAAGCCTGAAAACCAGAGTTCAGTTCTTTAACCCAGATGATAGAGAGAACTGACTCTCACAAGATTTCTTCTCTGTACTAATTTGCACAATTAAGAAATATTTATCTAGATGTGCAAACTAGATACTTGGAGCAGTTTAGATTCACTTGAGTTAGCTATTTACTTGTTCTTAAACTTAAAAAATATTTAAACTAGCTAGTTAAATATTTTAAGGCTGTATAACTTTAAAATTCTAATTACTTATTTATTAAATGTTGACAATGTTCAGTACATAATGATTTGTCGAGCTAGGTTGTCATATATATGAAATTTATTAAACCCAATTATATATGTGCATGTGCATATAAATGTATATCTGCTCATATATATGGCTGGAGATACAGAGGCAGAAAACAAGAAAAGTAGAAGAGAAAATAGTATCAAATGAAATAGTAGCTACAGAAGGTGGACTCCAGAAAATCAAATAACCCCATTAAAAGAGATTTAAACCCTTAAAAATAAAAAAAAATGGGGCTCAGTGCTAAACAAAGAATTCTCACCTGAGGAATACCGAATGGCTGAGAAGCACCTGAAAAAATGTTCAGCATCCTTAATCATCAGGGAAATGCAAATCAAAACAATCCTGAGATTCCACCTCATACCAGTCAGAATGGCTAAGATCAAAAATTCAGGTGACACCAGATGCTGGTGAGGATGTGGAGAAAGAGGAACACTCCTCCATTGTTGGTGGGATTGCAAGCTTATACAACCACTCTGGAAATCAGTCTGGCGGTTCCTGAGAAAATTGGACATAGTACTACCAGAGGATCCCGCAATACCTGGGCAGATATCCAGAAGATGTTCCAACCGGTAAGAAGGACACATGCTCCACTGTCATAGACCCTCTGGGCCCCTTTGTCTGTGTGGAACGGGTCTCTCATCAGGTGGGCAAAGCGTCGGATTAGTGACAAACAGACACACACAGGAGAGTTTGTGTTGGATCTGAATGTAATGATTTAAATCGAGCATCAGACTTTTTATGTAGAAGACAATAAGGAAGTTAGGCGACATATTCGCAAGGTACAAATGAGGTAACCAGAATCTTACATAAAACGGAGGAATGTAAACACAGAAGGTCTAACGGGAACCACCTGGGATAGAATTTATTGTTAACAACTAGAATCAAAAAGGGCTCTACCTAAGATTTGCTTAATCTTAGAAGCCAGGGTCAAGGGCTTCGTGCCCTTGCCATAGTTCCTATTTTAGTCTATTGTATAGTCTACCTTCCCCTTAGGCCATAGTAAATACGTGTGTATGGATGTAACTCAGCTATAGTCTTAGAAGCCAGGTATGAGGTCTTTACTCTCCTAGGGCAAGGGCTTTCACACCCAAGTCATGGTTCTAACTAGGGAGTTCTGTTCTAGCTAACCATCTCATGAACAATGTAATACTCTAAAACCACAGCCTGATCTACTTTCTAAACCATTGTAAATTCCTGTATATGGGAGCGACTTGGCTTTTATTGATAGTGTAATACCAGAGGATATTCTGAATGTCACTGTCTAGCTCAAGGACGTTCTAGGACTGTTGGAACACTGGCAGAAGGCTTTAACTATGTCAGAATTTAATCTTTTTTTTCTCTCCATTTTTTATTAGGTATTTAGCTCATTTACATTTCCAATGCTATACCAAAAGTCCCCCATATCCACCCACCCCCACTCCCCTGCCCACCCACTCCCCCTTTTTAGCCCTGGTGTTCCCCTGTACTGGGGCATATAAAGTTTGCAAGTCCAATGGGCCTCTCTTTGCAGTGATGGCCGACTAGGCCATCTTTTGATACATATGCAGCTAGAGACAAGAGCTCCGGGCTACTGGGTAGTTCATATTGTTGTTCCACCTATAGGGTTGCAGTTCCCTTTAGCTCCTTGGCTACTTTCTCTAGCTCCTCCATTGGGAGCCCTGTGATCCATCCATTAGCTGACTGTGAGCATCCACTTCTGTGTTTGCTAGGCCCCGGCATAGTCTCACAAGAGACAGCTACATCTGGGTCCTTTCAATAAAATCTTGCTAGTGTATGCAATGGTGTCAGCGTTTGGATGATGATTATGGGGTGGATCCCTGGATATGGCAGTCTCTACATGGTCCATCCTTTCATCTCAGCTCCAAACTTTGTCTCTGTAACTCCTTCCATGGTGTTTTGTTCCCAAATCTAAGGAGGGGCATAGTGTCCACACTTCAGTCTTCATTCTTCTTGAGTTTCATGTGTTTAGCAAATTATATCTTATATCTTGGGTATCCTAGGTTTTGGGCTAATATCCACTTATCAGTGAGTACATATTGTGTGAGTTTCTTTGTGAATGTGTTACCTCACTCAGGATGATGCCCTCCAGGTCCATCCATTTGGCTAGGAATTTCATAAATTCATTCTTTTTAATAGCTGAGTAGTACTCCATTGTGTAGATGTACCACATTTTCTGTATCCATTCCTCTGTTGAGGGGCATCTAGGTTCTTTCCATCTTCTGGCTATTATAAATAAGGCTGCTATGAACATAGTGGAGCATGTGTCCTTCTTACCAGTTGGGGCATCTTCTGGATATATGCCCAGGAGAGGTATTGCTGGATCCTCCGGTAGTACTATGTCCAATTTTCTGAGGAACCGCCAGACTGATTTCCAGAGTGGTTGTACAAGCCTGCACTCCCACCAACAATGGAGGAGTGTTCCTCTTTCTCCACATCCATGCCAGCATCTGCTGTCACCTGAATTTTTCATCTTAGCCATTCTGACTGGTGTGAGGTGGAATCTCAGGGTTGTTTTGATTTGCATTTCCCTGATGATTAAGGATGTTGTACATTTTTTCAGGTGCTTCTCTGACATTCGGTATTCCTCAGGTGAGAATTCTTTGTTCAGTTCTGAGCCCCATTTTTAATGGGGTTATTTGATTTTCTGAAGTCCACCTTCTTGAGTTCTTTATATATGTTGGATATTAGTCCCCTATCTGATTTAGGATAGGTAAAGATCCTTTCCCAATCTGTTGGTGGTCTTTTTGTCTTATTGACGGTGTCTTTTGCCTTGCAGAAACTTTGGAGTTTCATTAGGTCCCATTTGTCAATTCTCGATCTTACAGCACAAGCCATTGCTGTTCTGTTCAGGAATTTTTCCCCTGTGCCCATATCTTCAAGGCTTTTCCCCACTTTCTCCTCTATAAGTTTCAGTGTCTCTGGTTTTATGTGAAGTTCCTTGATCCACTTAGATTTGATCTTAGTACAAGGAGATAAGTATGGATCGATTCGCATTCTTCTATACGATAACAACCAGTTGTGCCAGCACCAATTGTTGAAAATGCTGTCTTTCTTCCACTGGATGGTTTTAGCTCCCTTGTCGAAGATCAAGTGACCATAGGTGTGTGGGTTCATTTCTGGGTCTTCAATTCTATTCCATTGGTCTACTTGTCTGTCTCTATACCAGTACCATGCAGTTTTTATCACAATTGCTCTGTAGTAAAGCTTTAGGTCTGGCATGGTGATTCCGCCAGAAGTTCTTTTATCCTTGAGAAGACTTCTTGCTATCCTAGGTTTTTTGTTATTCCAGACAAATTTGCAAATTGCTCCTTCCAATTCGTTGAAGAATTGAGTTGGAATTTTGATGGGGATTGCATTGAATCTGTACATTGCTTTTGGCAAGATAGCCATTTTTACAATATTGATCCTGCCAATCCATGAGCATGGGAGATCTTTCCATCTTCTGAGATCTTCCTTAATTTCTTTCTTCAGAGATTTGAAGTTTTTATCATACAGATCTTTCACTTCCTTAGTTAGAGTCACGCCAAGATATTTTATATTATTTGTGACTATTGAGAAGGGTGTTGTTTCCCTAATTTCTTTCTCAGCCTGTTTATTCTCTGTATAGAGAAAGGCCATTGACTTGTTTGAGTTTATTTTATATCCAGCTACTTCACCGAAGCTGTTTATCAGGTTTAGGAGTTCTCTGGTAGAATTTTTAGGGTCACTTATATATACTATCATATCATCTGCAAAAAGTGATATTTTGACTTCCTCTTTTCCAATTTGTATCCCCTTGATCTCCTTTTGTTGTCGAATTGCTCTGGCTAATACTTCAAGTACTATGTTGAAAAGGTAGGGAGAAAGTGGGCAGCCTTTAGGGAGAAAGTGGGCAGCCTTGAATTTAATCTTAAAAGGCACTTATAATGGGAAAATACTGAAAGAGAGCACGTGGATCCATACACTAGACTAACACGGGAATGGAGAATTAAAAGAATGCCAGACTCCAGGAGGAGAGCTTCCTTGAAACTCTTTTTGCCTAATGAGCAGCTTTTAGGCATCCCTGCCTGACAGGCTGACTTGACCGGAGTGCCATGGCACTCCACTATGTTCATATCAGCCTTATTTATAATAGCCAGAAGCTGGAAAGAACCAAGATGCCCCTCAACAGAGGAATGGATACAAATATGTGGTACATTTACACAATGGAGCACTACTCACCTATTAAAAGGAATGAATTTATGAAATTCCTAGGCAAATGGATGGACCTGGAGGGCATCATTCTGAGTGAGGTAACCCAATCACAAAAGAACTCACATGATATGTACTCACTGATAAGTGGATATTAGCCCAGAAACTTAGAATACCCAAGATATAAGATACAATTTGCAAAACACATGACACTCAAGAAGAAGGAATACCAAAGTGTGAACACTTTGCTCCTTCTTAGATTTGGGAACAAAACACCCATGGAAGAAGTTAGAGACAAAGTTTGGAGCTGAGACGAAAGGATGGACCATCTAGAGACTGCCATACCCGGGGATCTATCCCGTAATCAGCCTCCAAACGCTGACACCATTGCACACACTAGCAAGATGTTGCTGAAAGGACCCTGATATAGCTGTCTCTACTGAGGCTAAGCTGGGGCCTAGCAAACACAGAAGTGGATGCTCACAGTCAGCTATTGGATGGATCACAGGGCCCCCAATGGAGGAGGTAGAGAAAGTACCCAAGGAACTAAAGGGATCTACAACCAGTATCCCCCGGAGCTCTTGTCTCTAGCTGCATATGTATCAGAAGATTGCCTAGCTGGCCATCAGTGGAAAGAGAGGCCCGTTGGTCGTGCAAACTTTATCTGCCTCAGTACAGGGGAATGCCAGGGCCAAGAAGTGGGAGTGAGTGGGAAGGGGAGTAGAGGAGGAGTGTATGGGGGACTTTTGGGATAGCATTGGAAATGTAAATGAAGAAAATAGCTAATTAAAAAAATAATGAAAAAACCTGTTAGCAAGTCACCAATAAATGCGTCCTTTTGTAAGAAAAAAAAATGGCATGGCAAGTATCCAGTAAATAGTGATAGTAGTGATTATTAATTTTATGATTATATTACCAGATACTTAATATATACTCAAATATAGCATAAGTCTTAAAATACAATTTTGAGAATGTATATATTTCTTAAATTGTATTAAGTGCACAAAATAACAGGTTTCTCTGGGATATCTTCACAGATGATTGTTACTGCATTTGCTCACTTTCCCTCACCAAGCTCCTTGCCATTGGCCCTATGTATTCTTTCTGCTTTCTGGTCATATGTATGTATATATTTCAGTAGAATCTATAAATGAAAGAAAGTATACAATATTTGCCCTTTTGAATCTAACATATTCCACTTAACAAGAAAATTATCACCAATGCTTGATTAAATTTCATATAGATTGAAAGTGCAGTGTATAGAAAAAAAAAACCAGAAGACGTGTGGTGAAGTGTTAAAGAGTGAACTTCACTTCTACCTCAAAGCTTCAACTGTGTATCTAGAGGGAATGTTGGAGAGCAGTCAGCTAGAAGCGCCAAGTAGGAAAATCAGTCAGGTACAAAAGGAAATTGCTCCCTTCTGATTAGAAGAAGAGAGCTAGGGGAATTTGTTCTAGTGATGAACAGGCACATAACAAAATGGATATTGGAGTGTCCTTTTTTCTACCTCTGTTCTCTTTCTACTTCTGCCTGAAGAGAGAAATAGAGTGGTTTAACAAAGAATAAAAGGAAATAGAGCGGGAATGTTCTAGATGATTAGGAAAATCATGAATGTAAAAGGAATAACTGTGTCCCAATTAGACTGGGATGGGTATGTCACTGAGTAGAGCAACTACGCAGAGAGTACTCACTCATACATTTTTCACAGAGAAGCACATTATTTTTCCAAGTCTATGTAATGTCAAAAGATTGTTTTGGTCAGAAATTTTCTTAGATATAGTATGCTATTGTGGCAAAATAAATGAGTTCTAGTTTACTCAAACCTGGGTTTAAACCACAACCAAGTCTTGTGAGGATAACCTCTTACAGATCATTTAAACACATGTGGTTCAGCTTTTCCTATTTCTATTTGAGTGAAACGTAGACATTGTCATATTTCAAAAGCATTGTAATGACAACAAAATCACAATATCTGTAAATGCTTTGTTGGAGAAAATGCTGATTATAATCCATATAAAACCATTCTGTTCTAGATTCCTTGTGATATATTATTCCTTTTTCATGAGATTTTTGTCTAGTGTGTATGTATGTGTCTTGTGTTAATTTTTTGCTGGGCTGGCTTGCCAGGAAATCTAGGGAACTGTCTATAAAATCTTTACCATGCCAGGCTCTGGAAATACAGATGAATACCTCGAGTTTGAGGTTTGTACAAGCAATTTTACCTTCTTACTTTCCTTCCAGATTCCTTGGTTCTGAATAAAAAGCAAAAGGTGCTTTCTTCTGTGAGTAGCAACGTCTTGAATTTGAAATATCAAATGTTTAATGATAACTAGAAGCAGAGGTGTTTGATAATCCCTAGACATACACAGCAAAGTATTCACTCACCATGGATGAAATTAACTGGAATAAAGTAGAAACTTAAGGGTTCTTTGGAAATTTAGTTATGTCAGATGGTGTTTTGCAGACACATGAAGGAACATTCTGCTGAAGCAGACACGGGTGAGAGGCTATTTTGATAAAGCAAGCACATGAAAGGACACATGACAGAGGATTCTTCACTAATGAAACATGTATTAATCTTCCTTACATGATGTAGTTGAACTCCTTCTGTTGGACTCAATAGAGATGAATGCATCAAAACCTTCTGATGGTATGCTGCAGCTTCTTTCTGATTCCTAGAACTTGAGCTGATTAATAGAATGATGTCAGCTGATACAGATGCACTCACATGGCAATTTGCTAAGATATACTCACATGCTGAGGCAAGACGCGAGGTGAGGAAAAGTCTGTGGAGGACATGTGGAGTTCAGAGAAAGTATAAATAGGACTTAACAGATTATGATGGGTGCTTGCTTGGAGAGTGAGTTTGGGCAAAGTGTGCAGTCCTGTTTTCTCTGATCTTCACTTTCCTGAGAGAGGCACAGCTTCTCCTGGCATTCCTGCTGGTCTTAATCCTTCCTGCTGACTTGGGCCAATTCAGCTGAGTCCTAGCTGTTTCTGTTAAGGTTTACTAAGACTGCTGCTGTCTGGACACTACTGAACTGGACTGCTGGTATATCAATGAAGTGCTTGCAAGTGAATTGAGCAGCTGCTGCTGACTTGTGAACTATACTGCTGATTTTCTGACAACACAGATGGGCTTTGCTCCAAAGAACCATTTCTAAACAGGTCCACTTCCCCAGTATCCTTTCTTTTGCACTACCTCTTGTGGGTAGTGGGCTAGAAGGGAGGTTAAAGCATTTAAGGACCATAATTAAAAGTAGGCTTTTAAAATGATTAAAGTCACACTGGAAATTTCCTGAAAAACATATATACCTATCAAAAACTCACCTTCACTAGCCTTGACTGCCAGTGGTGTTTATAGACTATCTATTCTTCCTGTTTTTATTACATAAAAGAAGCAAATTTGCCTGCATGGTCACAATTTGTAAGTATAGAATTGTTGTGGATAGCCTTGGGGCTAATTATATTTGATAGTAATTCCATTCTCTGGTGAGTGGCTGATAAGAAATGAGTTAGCACTCAAGTGATTTCCTGTAAACCTGCTTGCCACATTAATTTGTACAATAAAGGAGAGCTAATGATTAGGTAGATAAAAGGGAAGATAGAGAGGAACATGGAGTGAGAGAAGAAAGGGAAAATGAGAGAGGTAGAGGAAGAAGAGGAGGAAGGTTGGAGCAAAAGCATATGGCCTGGTGAAACCACAAGTTATAAGTGGTCTCATAGATGTGGAAGATGGTAGTGTAGTGGTAGATCTGCCCAATCTAGGCACACAGCATGCATTCATATTAATTGAGTCGTGTTTTTATTGCCAGGGCATATTTGGGATGGAGAGATTTATGGCAAAAAAGAATACTTATATTATGAATAAATGAATGTGCAAATTATTCAGATTTCACTCTGCCATACTAGATGATACTCAAAATGTGTTTAAAATTTAATGATTAATTTCAGTCTAATTTTACAAACTGCCATATATTTCGTGTTAAGCTTAAGTATTACTTTCACCATTTTGGGATAAATGTATTAATAATGGAAAAGAGCAACTAAATTCCTCAACACTTCTGTCTCCCCCTCATAGATTACCAACGTAGATCACATATAAATACTAGGAAACAACAGCAAACTGGTGAAGTGTAGCTTGCACTTCCTTACCTTTCCTAGTCACTCCTTCATTATCCTTTAACTTGTTAGGTAAAAAGTCCTGCATATACATATATATATATATATATATATATATATATATATATATATATATGAGAGAGAGAGAGGGAGAGAGAGAGGCAGAGAGAGAGAGACAAAGAAAGTTCAGAGGTCAATGTTATTGTTTTCTCTTATTACTTTCTACTTATGTTTTGTTATTGACTGATTGACTGATTGATTGATTGGTTGATTGATTTTTGCTTGGGTTTTTGTTTCTTTTTGATTTTCAAAATTGTCTCTCACAAATCTTGGAACTCACAAATTTTTTCTTCTGACTTTCTTTCTTCTAGCATCATTATTACAGGCACAAGCTACCATGAGCCTGGCTTTTCTGTAGTTGCTGGATCTCCAAACTCAGGTAGGTCTTCAAGCTTGCACAGCACGCATTTTATGATTCAACTAACATACAGATAACATCATGGTTAACTTTTACTTCATTATCCAGTGTGAAACGTACGCTTCACAGCTTACTTAACTTCTCTGTAAACATTCAGTCATTACACATGAAATCAACTTAACATTGTGTTCTAATTTAATGTGTCTTAGAGATTTACATTATGATAGCGTTATGATAATATTTAACATTTTAACTTTGTAAATATATAACTCGAACTCATGATAATTTGTTATACTCACAATAGTGGGTACTAGTGTAACGATCACTGATGTTATACCCAGTTTCCTAACACTCCTAACAGCTGTTCATTACATAGCTTTTTTATCTCCCCTCTCTGTAGTTTCTAGCAACCACTTTCTGCTTTGCCTTGGAATTGTCACATAACAGAAGACAATAGTGTATTTTATTTAGTGTTATTCTTTTTTAAATTAAAAAGCAATTTATGATTTACAGTTAAATTACCTAGTAAATCATAATATTCTGATTATGCAGGTATTATTGATTGGCTAATTTTGAATTAATTTATACTTTTAGTTGTTCTTCAATTTAGGTTTCTAGATGACATCAGTGAATTCTTCAGTTTCTCAGCTATGTATGGTATTGTGTGCTAATATGAACTAATTTACTGTGAAGACTATATATAGCCAAGCATTTATTAAGTGTCACTTTTACAGAGCTCCTTCCTTATATCTGCTTTTTTCCTTATGTATTGCATTGTTATGTCACTTTATTATTTTTAGCTCTATCTTTGTTTTGCCCACTAAGTGGCTTGAAATAAATGTCATGGAATAAACACTCACATATACCTTTTCTGAATTTTGTCTGTTTGTTCAAGGCACTAATGTCATGTTTCTTTCTCATAAGTATTTTAAAAAGTAACCATATTCAAGAAAAGAAAATCTCCAACATCAACAACAGCAAAATAACCCCAAAAACCAAAACAACAACAACAACAAAAATCTCACTTGTCACTTACATGTCCATTTTTATATAACCAGAAACAGGGAATGTTCTAGACATTTGACTTATTTTAATTTTGTTCATTTCAATGATATTCTAACATCCCTATGTTTTGTTTGTCAATATTTAATTTTAAGTTTTCACTTACTTATTAGGTACTCAACTACAAAACACAAACAGACATAGACCTACTAACTGATCTTACATTTGGTCTCTTAAATGGCAGAATCTTCATTTACATCTCTCCAAATATCAATTGGTTGTGCCAGGAAAAACACATTATCTGCCTTATACTGTACATCCTGAAACTTGTGTGGCTGGAATCTCCTTTAAAGATATTACTGCCAGGCTAAAAATCTCTGAATCATCCAAATATGCTCCTCTTCAAGAGGCTCTGAACATAGTACTTTCATTAGAATGAAGATTTCCCTCAAAGCTGTTTACATTCGTCTCACCATCTTTGAATGTAACAGATATTTCTCTTGCTTCAAAGGTCTACAGATGTTCTATCTTTTGTCTTCTATAACTATGTCTGTGTGTTATTTTATAATTACTATTATATGCTCACAGATATACTATCATGGAATGAAGTTCACAGGGGACAAGGCTATCTCAATCATAGTATATAGAAATCACATATTAAGCAGAATAGAATATAGAATATATGACAGGTTGTGCTTATTATATACAAATTTGTAGAGACTAGTATAATTATTTCAAAATAACACATAAATTGGTAACTATAGTTCTGTATTTTCTTTAATCATTGACAGAATAAAAGTTAAAATATATAAATACATAAAACATGCAAACTGAAATGAAATTTATTTTTATTCATAAAATAGAAGGGTATTAATTTTATCTTTATTACTTGGTGCAATTTTTCCTAATTTAGGGAAATTTATAGTTATTTTTTATGATAATAATATTATTGTTTTCAGCAATAATAAGCAATCATTTTACTTGAGTTTTAATCATTCAATGTCAAACACCTAATTTAATAACCTGAGGCAGAAACTTAAAAGTAACACAAAGTATCACAATGAGAATGCCTGGCAGGCTTAATATTTATTCCGTAAACAGAGTAATTTGATGTCACATGGTGAAGCAATCTTTACCCTTAAGTAAGCAAACATATCAGGTAAAGACTATCCAGTAACTGTTGTGCAATGGTGCCTATTTGCTTCATTTTCTCCTCTACATTCTACATTATTTTAATTTTAATTACCTTTATTCTTGAGAATTTTATACAAAGATACCATGAATACAATAATATATTATCATAACCTCCAATGCTCATTTTCCTCCTCCAACTCTCCCCTGATGATATGTCTCCTTGTCACCTTCATTTCCTCCTCCTCCTCTTCCCATCCTCCTCCTTCTCCTTCTTCTTGTCCTCCTCTTCTTTTCCTTCTATGACCCATTAATCCAATTTCTTTGGTTCTCATACACAAGAGTATAGTTTAATTCCACTAAAACATGGGGATCCTATCTGTGGCCAAAGGGTCAAACAAGAATCTTTTTATTTTTTATTTCTAAAAGCTATCAATTGTCAATTATTCCTTGGCAAGTGGTGGGATGTAGAAAGCAATTCACCTATTTGTTAGTATCTAGTTGCTGCTCAGGCTATATCTCTTTCATTGAAAAGATAATTACAGGCACTTTACTCATACACTGGGAGCTCATGCTAAGAAATATCCAGGTGCTAGATCTCTCACCAAGTAAGCTATTTTACCTCAAAAAGTAGCATTGCTAGCTATATGTCCTATTTCTTGTGTGAAAATTAGAGACCTTGGATGCAATCTTGAGCTGTGAAAATCTTCCTATTCTCATAAGTGCATAAGAAGAGAGTCAAAACTCTGCCTCAGGGGTCAGGAAACTGTCTTGCAGCTTCTGTTATATTTTCTGTTCAGATGCTGGGTCTTAAACTTTCCACAGCCATAATATTGTCTACTTCTTTATCTGTCCATGGCATAAATGTCTTTTTGTAGACAATAATCTATCTCAGTGTCTTTCTTAAACTACATCCTAATTTGTGATATCTCATGATTAATGTCAGAAATTTGGCTAGTTTAATCTAATGTATGTCTTCTGCAGACAATCAGAGATATTTCATGTTCATGAGTCTGATGGTAGAATTTCATAACACACTCATTTGTCTTCCAGATATTACACTCCTTTACCTCCTCTTCAGTGATGTTTTCTGAGTGTTGGTAGAGGGAGAGGCTTGATGAAGATGCTTTGTTTATGGCTAAGAATGGTCTCTTCTTGTTGGGCAATGAGCTATGCACAGACAGCCTGGTCTCCAGTCGAGCTGAGGTCTTGAACCCTGGTGGTACCTAGTGGGTGGTAATTTCCACCTACATGGAACAGAAGGTTTTCGATCATGTCTCCTGGACCCCTGGCTCCTGTGGAAGTTACCGCCCCCACAGCCCCCACAGGAGAGGCATGTGACTAGCAGTCACTTAGAATTCCCAAGTTTCTGGAATTCTGGCTAGACTCCTCCTCACAGTTACCTAGTAACAGCAAGATAACGAAGCCCACTATAAGAGGGGCTATTTGGTCCCTCCTCATTCTCTTTAAGCTTTCTTACTCTCTAGCCCTCCTTACCTCTCTCTTACCCTTCCCACCTCTCTCTAAGCTTTTACCTCTCTTACTCTCTAGCTTTGTTTCTCTCTCTTCCTCCTTCTCTCCTCGTAGCCATGGCTAGTTTCTCTCTCTTTCTACCTTCTCTCTTTTCCCTGCCTTTCTACAATTAAGCTCTAAAACCATGAACTGTTTCTGATCCTGAAGGCCTGCTATGCTTGAATAATGGGATAAGCTTTCTCCTAAGGAGTCATGTCTAACCTCTCACCAGAAGGCAATCCTATGCTGCAGCCACGGACTGGACTAAGGACTCTTGCTTGCGTGGGAACCACCCAACTCCCCCCTCTCCCCCACCTCCTCTTCCCTTATCTCCAGGGCCAAATGCCACCCCAGGGCCCCTATTCTGTTCTCAGTTCCTCCACTTTATCCAGTGTGGGATACTGGAGACTGAGAACCTGGTACCTGGGGCTGCCCCTTGTCCACCACCCACCTTGTGTGGTCAGTGGCTTCACACAGCGAGATGCTCACCTGGGGCTATGTAGAAAGTGTGCGCAGTGCTCCTGCATCTGTCCACCCAGATCATAAATTTCTGGCGGGACACGGATTCTCTCCCACCACCCTCTTTCCCTACACCCACGGCCCCACGTCTTCTCTCAGATTTAAAGCGGTTATGCATTTTTGAAAATGATTCATTCCAACTGCAAAGGAAGGCTTTCTGACTATGATTGAAAACTTCATGAGTTTATGGTTATGAACATAAATATTTAGAAATCTACTGATGTGACAAGAAAGATAACTGTCTTAGGGTTTCATTACTATGAAGACAAATATATCTTCACAGACACAATGAAAGTCTACCAAAGGACAATATTGAATTTTGGCTGGCTTATAGTTTCAGAGGGTCAGTCCAATATTACCATGGTGGGAATAATGACAGCATATAGGAAGACATGGTGCTGGTGAAGGAGCTGAGAGTTCTGCATCTTGATTGAAAGATAACTAGTAAAGAGTGTCTTTCAGACATCTAGGTGGATGGTCTAAAGGCCCATACCTAAAAGTGACACACTTCCCCCAAAACTGCCAAAGCCACTCCAACTAGGACATGCTTCCTACTAGTGCCACTCCCTGGGACAAACATATTCAAATCACCATATTCTAATCCCTGCACCAAATATGGCTGCACATACATATTAGTCTATGGGGGTCATACTTAGCCATAGTTTAATAAAAATTGCATTTAGTCTAACTTCAAAAGTCCCCATAGTGAATCACAGTCTCAAAAATGTTGAGAGTCCAATGTTCAAAGTCTCTTCTGAGATTCATCCAATCATTTAACTGTAATCCTCTATAGAATCAAAATAAAAAAGCAGATCTCATGCCTTCAACATCACAGGATATACATTAATGGTACAGAATGTCATAGTGAGGAATATTGAATCAAAACAAGACCAAAAGCTACCTGAGCAAACTCAAAACCATGCATTCCCATGTCCGATGTCAATCCACTCTTCAGATCACCAACTTCTTTCATCTAGGTTGACTTCTGTCGGCAGATATGGCATTCAGCAGCAACTTCATTCTCTTGGGTTGGCTCCACACCCTGTTAGCAGTCTTCCTCACCAGGTATCTCACAGCTCTGACATGTCTAACATCTTGGGTTATCCAAAGCAACTTCAATGGAACAACTTCTTTTTCCAACATCTGGGATCCACACATAATCTTTTTGCTCCTCCAAAGGGATTTGATCACTTTACCATTTCTGCCTTCTGAAGCACTCTAGGCTCTGGTTGACTCCACTCTACTGCTGTTGTTGTTCCATCATATGTTACTGGCATGTTCAATTCACTGGGGTCTTCCACTGCAAGGAGGATTCATCAGTAGTCTCTCATAGGCTCCTCTCTGTGTGCCAAGACTCAGTTTCTTTGCATGACTTCTTCAATTCTGGGTCATCAACTGCAAATGAGGCTTCACCTTCACCAGGGGTCGTTTTTGACCTCTCACATCTCAAAGTCTCAGCTGTTCTCCATGAGCTTTTCATGACTTCAAAACTAGTATCATCTGGATGATTCTTACTTAATCAGGACCATTGGCAGCTAATTACAGCCTTGGTTCACTCTGGAATACAGACTCTTTGTGTACTCAAAATATACCTGTCAGAATATTTCACCTCAATGATGCTGGTATCTTCTTTAAGGCAGTGAATTTCTTAGCTTTAGTTAACTAGCATCTGTTTTCTCAGTAGTCCCTTTTATTCTTCACTCTGAAGTCAGAGCCATGTGACTGAATCTGTGAGTTCAGCTGCTTGTTGGAGTTGCAACTTTGCATCCTTTTTCTACTACACTATCACCAGCTTACAGCTTTCCAACTTCTTTACTGCTTAAACTTGGCTGTCTTGACACCTGCACTATAAGGTATCCTTGAAGTCAGAGATCTACATGTCTCTGTCTCCAGAATACAGGCACTAAAGACACGAACTAACAGGCCTGGACTTAGGTTTACTCACTTGGAAGTTGCTCTGTACCAGGCTAGCCATGAACTCTTCTTATGTCAGTCTTCTGGATTAAAAGCATGACCTACTATGGCTGGACCCAAACTGTTCACTATAGATCTTAATTGGGTTGAAAACTGAGAAAAAAAACATTACAATCTATTCCTTATCAATTTGACACACAATTGTATGTACTTATGACCAAATGAAAACAATCCATCACAACAATGACCATGGTTGTTTAAAATGTGCCTACCATGATATAGTACTCCCTAGAATAATAAATGCATTAGTTAGCTTGGTGGGATCATTCCCCTAATTCCACTTAATATTTTTAAACATAGGATTTAGCTTCATTCCACTTTCTGGTGCCCTTTGACATTTTCAACTATAAATTTTGTGTGTATGATTCCTTTTTTACCTTTTTTTTCTTTTTTTTCCTTTTTTTCTGTATATTTTCTTTCTAAGGTTGCTATGCTTGATCAAACTGTTCTTCATAAAAGTAAACCATGAGACAAAGACTATGCTAGGCTTTTTTGAGACTTCTTTTTATCAATGCAATGAATCATTTTAGTCTCAGACAGGGGCAAAAAAATCCATATTCTTCTCCAAAATAGCATGGGAACAATCTCTGGGCTGTATACTAGGATTTTTCTCATCTGAAGCCTCCAGAGCCAAGCCCCCACATTTCAAATCACCATTAGCCCTAATGTCTTCCATATTCCTACTAAGATGACCAACTAAGCCTAACTTAAAGCATTCCATTGCTTTCTAAATCTAAAAACTTAAAATCCATATTATTTCAAACAAAACTATGGCCAGGCCTATAAATCTAATGCTCTCCTTTTTTGTAAAACTACTTAATCTATAGAGGTAAAGCAGTCTTGTAGAACCTTAATTGGTTCTTCTATTCCTCTTCTATAAGAATCTATTGTGATTCAGAAGATTCTCTAATTCTTATATTGCAGTAGTAGTGCTGAAGCTCCTGTGCTCCAGCTACTCCTATACCAAACAGTGTGAATATAGAAGCTACAGCAACACTCTTTTATCCAGTGACCTGCAGAATCTAATTGTTTGGGAATGGCTTTGACAGTATAGAAAGTTTTTCAGTGTGTACCAGGGAACAGAAATAAGACAATATATTTAGGGCTAGGGTGGGAGTTCTGATGCACAAGCCCACAATCCTCTGGAGGCAATAGGTACCCATATTCTATGTTGACAGATGTCACAATGGAATTGCAGAGGTTACATATTCAGTGTGTATCTGATTTCCAATACAAAGACTTTGTTCATTTATTGACAATAATGTCAGCTTATCTCTTTCTGGATGATACAGAAAAGTACAATACTCATCTTCACTTAGTACTATCTCTGCTCAGTAAATTGTTCTCAGGGTCAACTATTCCTTCACAGTAGGGGAACTGAGCATTTAAGCATAATTAACAGTAGTGTGTCAAATTTGGATGAGAGAAGTTTAGTAACTGGAAAAAAAGCTTCCAACAATTGCAGGGGTTCTGATTCAGGTAGTGAAGTGAGGGTTTGTTGGAGCAGGAGCTTACTTGAAGTTGCCTCTTGGTACAGGGTTGGGAAAGGGAGCAGATATGTCTAAGAACTGATGATCCATCCTTCTCAGACTTTACTGGGTCCAACTGATATCCCTGGAACCTGCTTAACAGCTAGTCAGATCATGAACAGAATTCCTCCTTAAGAGTTTCATACAATTTTATATCTTCTTAATTCTCAGACATAACCTGTATCCTATCCTGTGTCCTGTTTTCCTCTTTCTGTAAAGCTTAATGTCAGGGGTTACAAGGTAAATGTGGGTAAAAACACATGAGGGTGCTTCATTTCTACTTAGAAAGATGAAATTACATTTGAACCAAGGGTGTCAGTAGATGGAGCCATCCTTTTGCAGCATCCAATATATGCTTCTGGACTCTACAGATAGCCTTCTAGAATTTTAAGAACTTAAACTAGTTATATTCAGCTAGAATGTCAAACTAGAGGTTAGGCAGCATGGGAGTCAGTTTCTTATATTGAATCGATAATGGGATAAGACCCAAGGTGTATTCCTGGGCTTTTCCAAGGCATAATGTATGAGAGTCACCCAGTCAGCACCAATTTCAAGGATTAATTTAATCAAGACCTCCTTCAGATCCATTTCATCCTCTTGATGTGCCCTAAACTCTGAGGTCTGTAAATACACTGAAATTTCCAATTGTTTCCCAGCACCTATGCTAAAGTTTGAATAACCTGACAGATGAAGGCTGGTCCATTATCAAACCCAAACAAGGTAGGTAAATCAAACCTAGGTATACTTTCTTCCAGAAGTCTCCTAAATTGTAGACTAGGTTTCTATCCATCCCCTACATAGCATGAAAGTGGTAGTGATAACAAGTTCCTGTCCTTTGTACATCTTGCCAACTTCTTGACCAGACAGCTCCCACAATTCACTCTCTTTCCTCTATTGTGAAGAAGAGTTGGAACAGTTGCTAACAGTCATCTCAGGTAGGTTGAACAGAATCTAAAACACCTATAATAGCTGAGGGTCTTTCTGAAAATGGAAGTTTTGTTTTGCAAGTTACAATTGTAAAGGTCATTGCTAGCAAATAGCACATATGTAATGAATTGTCTGTCTTTACATCTGGGGGGGGGGGGCGGTCCCACAGCCTGGAGGGACAAGATCTTAGTAGAGTTAGCCTCTTGAGCAGTAGAGGCCCTAATATGAGATGGACACTAAATAGAATCAGGACATTCAGGGGATTCAGGGGCTGTTCCTTCCTCTGTCTCTGCTCCCTGTGCATGGCCAGTGGCAGCAGGAGCAAGAATATAAGGAGGAAAACAGAAATTCTTCTCAGGGGCAGAAGTAGAGAGGAAGGTGTGTGCAGGGGCTGAGACTGACCCTCCTTCAGAGGTAGGAGGGCAGAGAGTGCCTGAGCCAGTCAGTCAATGTGGGAATGTGGGAACCTTGACTGGGGTAGTGAAAATGATTATAGGAAAGGCAGAAAGAAGATGCAAGAGAGAGAGAGAGAGAGAGAGAGAGAGAGAGAGAGAGAGAGAGAGAGAGAGAGATGCGAGGGACACAGGTTAATACCATGCCAGCAAGAAAGTGTATTTTAACAGTGTCTTTTAAAGGCAAGCAACTTGAAGCATTACATATTCCAGAAAAAAAAATAATGACCACAAATCTTTATGTGTCGAATTTATAGTGTATAGTATCTATTTTTGACTAACACTATTTCCTTCATGCTAGGACAGTCTCTCGAGGACATATGCTTAAGTGGAGAAACTTGGCCGGTTATAATGCATGTTTTAATTAAAAAGAAAGACAGATGTCAGCAGACTCATTCATGATTAATCACAGGCAAGAAGTCAGTCAAAGTTAACTTTGAATGAGCTCCCCACAGGGAGTAACATGGGTGGTGACAAAAAGGGTTTCAAAACAAACAGGAGACTTGTTTAAGTACTGACATGTTCTGATATACAGCATGAGGTCTTGGTGGTCCTTAGCCTCACAAACAATGACTTTCACTTTGTAGATTGTGTGGAAACGAAAAGTTCCCTCTTTAGGCCATCCTAGTATATACATGGGCCATTCATTCCTACAATAGATGGTTAGTTTTCTATGAGGAGTTACAGAGAATATAAGTATGGCTCAAGATGAGAATTTTGCATCTTGATTGGAAAACAACCTGGTGAAACTGTATGCCAGGTAGCTAGGAGGAGTACCTCAAGCCCATCCCAACAGTGACATACTTCCTCTAGCAATGCCACATCTACTTCAACAAGGTCAAATTCCCTGCAACAAGCATATTCAAACAACCTCAAGAACCATACATGTTCAACCCTAGAGCTTATGATTTTCCCAATCACGAACACTTGACTAGTAATACAAGACCAGAAATGAATTTTGCAGACCTTCTGAGAATGAAAAACAGTGGAGAACATCTCTGGTGACAAGCTGAAGGCCTGGGATGGAGGAGAACACAGAGAGTCTACCTGAAGAACTCTAACTAAGATTGCAATTAGAGGAGGAGATACAGACTGAGGTAACCACATCCTGAATCCAGGCAGGACTTCCAGAGGTGGGAGGGGGTCTTAAATCCATTCATCAAACATTTACCCCAAAATGTGTCTTGCCTATGTGCAGAGATAAAGATGGGACAGAGAATAAAGAAAGATCCAACTAATGACTGCCACAACTATAGAACAATCCCATGTGAGACAGGTAATTCCAGGCACTAATAACGATACTCCTCTGTAGTTTCAAACAGGAACCTAGCATGATGGGAAAGCTCCATTTGGCAGAGGATAGATGCAGATGCAAGGACCCACAGCCATCATCAGGCAAAACTCAGGAATCTAGTGGGGGCGTGGGAGATAGAAGTAGGCAAGGCAAGCTTCATCATTATTTAAATGTTATTTTATTAAATATTTTCTTCATTTACATTTCAAATGTTATCCCCTTTCCTAGTTTCCTCTCCAAAAGTACCTATACCTTCCCCCTGCCCTACTCCCCAACCCAGCCATTCCTGCTTCCTGGCCCTGGCATTCCACTGTACTGTGGCATATAATCTTCATGAGACCAAAGACCTCTCTTCCCATTGATGGCCAACTAGACCATTCTCTGCTATATATGCAATTAAAGATACAAGCTCTGGGGGGAGGGGCTACTGGTTAGTTCATATTGCACTTCCTCCTATAGGGTTGAAGACCCCTTTAGCTCCATGGGTACTTTCTCTAGCTTCTTCATTGGGGGCCTTGTGTTTCATCCAATAGATGACTGTGAGCATCCACTTCTGTATTTGCCAAGCACTGGCATAGTCTCACAAGAGATAGCTATATCAGGGTCCTGACAGCAAAATGTTGCTGGGATATGCAATAGTGTTTGGGTTTGGTGGTTGTTGAAGCTCCGGGTGGGGATGGTCTTTACTTCCATCTCAGGTCCAACTTTGTCTCTGTAACTCCTTCCATGGGTATTTTGTTCCACATTCTGTCCCGCGCTATCGTCTCACCAGCAAGAACGCACACGGAACAATAGGATCCTTCTGCAGCAAAGCTTTATTGCATCAGCATCATCATAAGGAGGAAGACCCCGAGCCCCCAAAAGTCGCTGCTTATATACACCTCAGTGCAGCGTGTCCACACCTGATGGGCCGCTTACCCATGACCTCATTTACACGCCCCAGGATGGGCAGTGACTTGGAGCAAACACACTCTTGCACATGTGCACACAGCTTGTTTACTGAAAAAGGTCAAGCTGGTACAGCAGAAGCTGGCACCATCTTGTAATGGCGATTACTGCCGAGGCTCTCCACAACATTCTAAGAAGGAATGAAGTATTTACACTTTAGTCTTCCTTCTTCTTGAGTTTCATGTGTTTTGCAAATGGTATCTTGGGTATTCTGAGTTTCTGGGCTAATATACACTTATCAGAATATCATGTGTGTTCTTTTGTGATTGGCTTACTCAGGATGATATCCTCAAGATCCATCCATTTGCCTAAGAATTCCATAAATTCATTGTTTTTAATAGCTGAGTAGTACTCCATTGTTTAAATGTATCACATTTTCTGTATCCATTTCTCTGTTGAGGAACATCTAGCTTCTTTCAGGCTTCTGTATATTATAAATAAGTTTTCTATAAACATAGTGGAGCATGTGTCCTTATTGCAAGTTGTAACACCTTCTGGGTATATGCCCGGGAGAAGAATTGCGGGATCTTCCTGTAGTACTATGTGCAATTTTCTGAGGAACCACCACACTGATTTCCAGAGTGCTTGTACTAGCTTGCAATCCCACCAACAATACAGGAGTGTTCCTCTTTCTCCACATCCTCACCAGCATCTGCTGTCACGTGAATTTTTGATCTTAGTCATTCTGACTGGTATGAGGTGGAATCTCAGGATTGTTTTGATTAGCATTTCCTTGATGATTAAGGATGCTGAATTTTTTTTTTTCTGGTGCTTCTCAGCCATTCTGGATTCCTCAATGGAGAATTCTTTGTTTAGTTCTATGCCCCACTTTTTAATAGGGTTATTTGATTTTCTGGAGCTCAGCTTCTTGAGTTCTTTATATAGATTGGATATTAGTCCCTTGTTGGATTTAGGATTGGTAAAGATCTTTTCTAAATCTGTTGGTGGCCTTTTTGTCTTATTGACAGTGTCTTTTGTCTTGCACAAGTTTTGCAATTTTATGAGTTCCCATTTGTCAATTCTTGGTCTTACAACAAGAGCCATTGATACTTTGTTCAGTAATTTTTCCTCTGTCCACATATCTTTGAAGCTTTTCCCAACTTTCTTCTCTATAAGTTTCAGTGTCTCTAATTTTATGTGAAGTTCCTTGGTCCACATAGACTTGAGCTTTGTGCAAGGAGACCAGAATGGATCAATTTGCTTTCTTCTACATGATAACCACCACTTGAACCAGCACCATTTGTTGAAAATGCTGTCTTATTTCCACTCGATGCCTTTAGCTCATTTGCCAAAATCAAGTGACAATAGGTATGTGGGTTCATTTCTGGGTCTTCAATTCTATTTAATTGATCTACCTGTTTGTTGCTGTACCAGTACCATGCAGTTTTTTTGTTTGTTTGTTTTTTGTTTTTTGTTTTTGTTTTTGTTTTTGTTTTTTGTTTTTTAATCACAATAGCTCTGTAGTACAGCTTGAGGTCATGCATGGTGATTCCAACAGAGGATATTTTATTGTTGATTTTTGCTATCCTAGGTTTTTTGTTATTCCAGATGAATTTTTAAATTGCCCTTTCTAAGTCAGTGAAGAATTGAGTTGGAATTTTGATGGGGATTGTATTGAATCTGTAGATTGCTTTCAGCAAAATAGCCATTTTATGATATTATTCCTGCCAATCCATGAGCATGGGAGACCTTTCTATCTTCTGAGATATTTTTTTGATTTCTTTCTTTAGAGACTTGAAGTTTTATCATACATATCTTTCATTTCCTTCGTTAGAGTCACACCAAAGTTTTTTATATTATTTGTGCCTACTGTGAAGGGTTTTGTTGCCCTAATATCTTTCTTAGCCCATTTTTTCTTTTTGTAGGGAAAGGCAACAGTTTTGTTTGAATTAATTTTATATGCAGCTACTCCACTAAAGCTGTTTATCTGGTTTAGGAGTTCTCTGGTGGAATTTTTAGGGTCACTAATATATACTCTCATATCATCTGCAAATAGTGATATTTTGACTTCTTCCTTTCCAATTTGTATCCCTTTGATCTCCTTTTGTTGTCTAATTGCTCTTGAAAGGACTTCCAGTACTATATTGAATAGGTAGGGAGAAAGTGGGCATCCTTGTCTAGTCTCTGATTTTGGTGGGATTGCTTCCAGCTTCGCTCCATTTACTTTGATGTTGGCTACTGGTTTGCTGTATATAGCTTTTATTATGTTTCAGTATGGGTCTTAAATTCCTGACCTTTCCATGACTTTTATCATGAATCGGTTTTGGATTTTGTCAAATGCTTTCTCAGCATCTAATGAGATGATCATGTGCTTTTTGTCTCTGAATTTGTTTATATAGTGGATTAAGTTGATGGATTTCCATATATTAAGCTATCCCTGCATCCCTGGGATGAATCCTATTTGGTCATGATGGATGATTGATTTGATGTTTTCTTGGATTCGGTTTGTGAAGATTTTATTGAGTATTTTTGCATTGATATTCATAAGGGTAATTGGTCTGAAGTTCTCTTTCTTTGTTGGATCTTTGTGTGGTTTAGGTATCAGAATAATTGTGGCTTCATAAAATGAATTGGGAAAAGTACCTTCTGTTTCTATTTTGTGGAATAGTTTGAGGAGTGTTGGAATTAGGTCTTCTTTGATGTTCTGGTAGAACCATGGACTAAACCCATCTGGTCCCGGGCTTTTTGTTGTTGTTGTTGTTGGGAGACTATTAATGAATGCTTCTATTTCTTTAGGAAAAATGGGACTGTTTAGATCATTAATCTGATCCTGATTTAACTTTGGTACCTGGTATCGGTCTAAGAAATTGTCTATTTCATCCAGGTTTTCCAGTTTTGTTGTATAGCCTTTTGTAGTAGGATCTGATGATGTTTCAGATTTCCTTAGGTTCTGTTGTTATGTCTCCTTTTTCATTTCTGATTTTGTTAATTAGGATATTGTCCCTGTGCTCTCTAGTCAGTCTAGCTAAGGGTTTATCTATCTTGTTGACTTTCTCAAAGAACCAGCTCCTGGTTTGGTTGATTCTTTGAATAGTTCTTTTTGTTTCCACTTGGTTGATTTCAGCCCTAAGTTTGATTATTTCCTGCTGTCTTCTCCATTTCCATGAATTTGCTTTCTTTTTGTTCTAGAGCTTTTAGGTGTGCTGTCAAACTGCTAGGGTATGGTCTCTCCAGATTCTTTTTGTCAGCACCCAAAGCTAGGAGTTTTCCTCTTAGGACTGCTTTCATTATGTCCCATAAGATGGGGTATGTTGTGGTTTCATTTTCATTAAACTCTAAAAAGTCTTTAATTTCTTTCTTATTTCTTTCTTGACCAAGTTGTCATTGAGCAGAGTGTTGTTCAGCTTCCACATGAATGTTGGTTTTCTATTATTTATGCTGTTATTGAAGATTAGCCTTAGTCTGTGCTGATCTGATAGGGTGCACAAGATAATTTCATTTTTTTTTTAAATCTGTTGACGCCTGTTTTGTTACCAATTATATGGTCAGTTTTGGAGAAGGTCCCGTGAACTTCTGAGAAGAAGGTATATCCTTTTGTTTTAGGATAAAAGGTTCTGTAGATACCTATTAAATCCACTTGTTTCATAATTTCTGTTAGTTTCAATATGTCTCTGTTTAGTTTCTGTTTCCAGGATCTGTCCATTGATGAGAATGGGCCGTTGAAGTCCCCCATGATATTGTATGAGGTGCAATGTGTACTTTGAGCTTTACTATAGTTTATTTAATGAATGGGGCTGCCCTTGCTTTTGGAGCATAGATATTCAGAATAGAGAGTTCATCTTGGAAGATTTTACCTTTGATGACTATGAAGTGCCCCTCTTTTTTTTTTTTTTTTTTTTTTGAGTCAGGTTTATGTAGCCAGTCTGTTCATCTATATCTTTTTATTGGGGAATTGAGTCCATGATATTAAGAGATAATAAAAATAACAGTTGTAACTGTTATTTTTGTTGTTAGAGTTGGGATCCTGTTCTTGTGGCTATCTTTTTTTAGGTTTGTTGTTGCTCTTTCCAGGGCATAATTTTCCTCCTTGTGTGGGAGTTTTTCCCTTTATTATCCTTTAAAGGGCTGGATTTGTGGAAAGATATTGTGTGAACTTTGTTTTTTCACGGAATACTTTGGTATCTCCATGTATGGAAATTGAGAGTTTTGCTAGGTATAGTACCCTGGGCTGGCTTGTGTGTTCTCTTAGGGTCCGTATAACTTCTATCCAGGATCTTCTGGCTTTCATAGTCTCTGGTGAGAAGTCTGGTGTAATTCTAATAGCTCTGCCTTTATGTTACTTGACCTTTTTCCCTTACTGCTTTTAATATTCTATCTCCATTTAATGCATTTGTTGCTCTGATTATTATTTGTTGGGAAGAATTTCTTTTCTGGGCCAGTCTGTTTGGGGTTCTATATACTTCTTGTATGTTCATAGGCATCTCTTTCTTTAGATTAGGGAAGGTAAAACAAAACAAAACAAAACAAAACAAAACAAAACAAAACAAAACAAAACAAAAAAACAATTAAAAAATGAAGAAGTGCTTGTATCCTGGTTCTCTCAGAGTCCAGTCTACACAGGAGAGCACATGGGCCGCAGAAGCAGCATTTCAAATGTTATACACATTCCCAGTTTCCCTTCCATTAACCCCTTATATCCTCCTCCTTCTTCCTTATTTTATACGGGAATGCCCCCACCCTCCTACCCACTGCTGCCTCCCCCTAGGATTCCCATACATTGGGTAATCTAGCCTCCACAAGACCAAGGGTTCCCTCCAATTGATGCCAGATAAGGCAATCATCTGATAGCCATGGTCACTGTGACTGGTGTGAGGTGGAATCACAGGGTCATTTTGATTTGCATTTTCCTGTCAGTAAGTGCTTCTTGGCATCAGCAATAGTACCTGAGCTCGGTATCTTCAAACGGGATGGATCCCTAGGTGGAATAGTCTCTGGAAAGCCTTTCCTTAAGGCTCTGCTGCACTCTTTGTTGCATTTCCTTTTGACAGGAGAAATTCTGGATTAATATTTTTGAGGTGAGTAGATGGTCCCATCCCTCAAACTCAGGCCTTGCCTATCCACTGGATATGCTTCTATCTACAGGTTCTATCTCTACTTTGTTGGGTATTTTGGATAATATCCTCTCTGTTGGGTCCTGGAAAGCTCTTGGATCCCTGTCATCTGGGACATTCTAGTAGCTAATTCCAGTGCTCTCTTCTCTTCTGCTACACACCTCCTTTCAAATTCCTGACAATCTGCACTTCTTCATCATCTCCTCTTGTATATGAATTGGCTCCCATTTTCCCTCTTGCCCCTACCCCCCCTCTCCCCCAGATCCCACTGTCCCACTCCTCTCAAAATTATTATATTTGGGATTCTGAGTGGGACTGTAACATCCATACTTTGATGTGGTCTTCCTTCTTGAGTTTCATATTTTCTGTGAGTTGTGTTGGGATTATTCTGAGCATTTTGGCTAATATACACCATGTGTGTTCTTATGTGACTGGGTTACCTCACTCAGGATGATATTTTTAAGTTCCATCCATTTGCCTGTGAATTTCATGGAGTAATTGTTTTTAATAGCTGAGTAGTACGTCATTGTATAAATGTACCATATTTTCTGTATCCATTTCTCTGTTGAAGGACATCTGGGTGCTTTCAAGCTTCTGGCTATTATAAATAAGGGTGCCAAGAACATAGTAGAGCATGTGTCCTTGTCGTATGTTAGAGAATCTTTTGGGTATATGCCCAGGAGTGGTATAGCTGGGGTCTTCAGGTAGTGTTACGTCCAGTTTGCTGAGGAACTGCCAGACTGATTTCCACAGTGATTGTACCACTTTGCAATCCCATGAGCATGAAGGAATGTTCTTTGCCAGCATCTGTTAATTCCTGGATTTTTTAATCTTAGAAACTGTGACTGGTATTAGGTAGAATCACAGGGTCATTTTGATTTGCATTTTTGTGATTGATGACTGAGGATATTGAACATTTCTTTAAGTGTTTCTCAGCCATTCCAGATTCCTCATTTGAGAATTTTGTGTTTAGATTTGTACCCCATTTTTAATAGGGTTATTTGGTTCTCTGGAGTTTATCTTCTTGAATTCTATGAATATTACAGAGATTAGCACTCTCTTTGCTATATGGTTGGTTGGTAAAGATCTTTCCCAATCTGTTGGTTGCCCTTTTGCCCTATTGCCAGTGTCCTTTGCCTTACACAACCTTGTGAATTTTATGAGGTCCAGTTTTTCATTTTTTTCCCTGTTGTATCTGGAGGATATCATCCTGAGAGAGGTAACCCAATCACAAAAGAAGTCACTTGTTATGCACTCACTGATAAGTGGATATTAGCCCAGAAACTTAGAATACCCAAGAAAATTTGCAAAACACAAGAAAATTAAGAAGAAGGAAGACCACCATATGGATACTTCATTCCTCCTTAGAATAGGGAACAAAATACCTATGGAAGGAGTTACACAGACTAGGTTTGGAGCTAAGACGAAAGGATGGACCATCCAGAGACTACCCCACCCAGGGATCCATCCCATAATCAGCCACCACACCCAGACACTATTGCATATGCCAGCATGATTTTGCTGAAAGAACCCTGATATAGCTGTCTCTTGTGAGACTATGCAGGGGCCTAGCAAACACAGAAGTGAATGCTCACAGTCAGCTATTGGATGGATCACAGAGCCCCCAATGAAGGAGCTAGAGAAAGTACCCATGGAGCTGAAAGGGTCTGCAACCTGATAGGTGGAAGAACAATATGAACTAACAAGTACCCCCAGAGCTTGTGTCTCCAGCTGCATATGTAGCAGTTTTTCAAATTTTGAACTTAGAACACAATCCATTGTTTTTCTGGTCAGGAAAATTTCTTCTTTGCCAATGTATTGGACATTGTTTCACAGTTTCTCTACTATTAGATTCAGCATACATGGTTTTATGTGGAGTTACTTGATCCACTTGGACTTGTGCTTTGTACAAGGAGATTGGTATGGATCAATTTGCATTCTTCTACATGCAGACATCCAGTTGAACCAGGAACATTTGTTGAAAATGATTTCTTTGTTCCACTGTACAGTTCTGACATTGTCAAAGATCAACCATAGGTGTGTGGGTTCATTTCCGGGTTTTCAATTCTATTCTGTTGATCTACATGCCTGTCACTGTACCAGCACAATGCAGTTTTTGAAAATCAGGATTGTTCTCTAGTATAGATGATATCAGAGATGGTGATTACCCCAGAAGTTCTTTTTTTTTTTTATTTTATTTTTTTCCCATTTTTTATTAGGTATTTAGCTCATTTACATTTCCAATGCTATACCAAAAGTCCCCCATACCCACCCACCCCCAATCCCCTACCCACCCACTCCCCCTTTTTGGCCCTGGCGTTCCCCTGTACTGGGGCATATAAAGTTTGCGTGTCCAATGGGCCTCTCTTTCCAGTGATGGCCGACTAGGCCATCTTTTGATACATATGCAGCTAGAGTCAAGAGCTCCGGGGTACTGGTTAGTTCATAATGTTGTTCCGCCTATAGGGTTGCAGATCCCTTTAGCTCCTTCGCTACTTTCTCTAGCTCCTCCATTGGGAGCCCTGTGATCCATCCATTAGCTGACTGTGAGCATCCACTTCTGTGTTTGCTAGGCCCGGCATAGTCTCACAAGACACAGCTACATCTGGGTCCTTTCGATAAAATCTTGCTAGTGTATGCAATGGTGTCAGCGTTTGGATGCTGATTATGGGGTGGATCCCTGGATATGGAAGTCTCTACATGGACCATCCTTTCATCTCAGCTCCAAACTTTGTCCCCAGAAGTTCTTTTATTCTTGAGAATAGTTTTTGCGATCCTGGGTTTTTTGTTATTCCACATAAATTTGAGAATTGCTCTTTCTATCTTTTTGAAAAATTGAGTTGGGATTTTGATGAGTATTGCAATGAATCTGTAGATTGCTTTTGATAAGATGGCCATTTTTTACTATGTTAATCCTGCCGATCCTGTGTAGGATTGCTTCAAGTTTCTCTCCATTTAGTGTGATGGTGGATATTGGTGTACTGTATATTACTTTTATTATATTTAGGTGTGGACTTGAATTACTGATCTCTCCAATACCTTTATCGTAAATGGTGGTTGTAGTTTGTTAAAGATTTTGTCAGTGTCTAAAGAGATGTTTGCTTGTTCTTTTTTCCCTTTGAGTTTGTTTATATAGTGTATTCTGTTGATGGATGTACATATACCAAACTATCCCTGTGTCCCTGGGATGAAGCCTTCTTGATGTTGGTGAATGATTACGTTGATGTGTTCTTGGATTTGGCTTTCCAATAATTTTATTATTTTGCATCAATATTCATGAAGGAAATTGATTGAAGGATCTTTATTGGTTCTTTCTGTGGTTTAGGTATTAGTGTAACTGTGGCTTCATAGAATATATTGGGTAGTGTTGGTTCTGTTTCTATTTTATGGAATAAAGTGAGAACTATTGGTATTAGGTCTTCTTTGAAGGTCTGAAAGAATTTTGCACTAAAACTATTCAGGTTTTCCAGTTTTATTGAGTAAAGGCTTTTGTAATAGTATCTGATTTTTTAAAATTTCTTTAGTTTATGTAATTATTTCTCCCTTGTCATTTCTGATTTTGTTAACTTGTATAATTTCTCTATGCCTTATGGATACTTCTATCTTGTTGAATTTCTCAAAGGACCAGCTACTGGTTTTGTTTACCCTTTGACTATTTCTCTTTCTCTCTACTTGTTTGATTTCAGCCCTAAGTTTGATTATTTTCTGCTGTCTACTCCTCTTGGGTAGATTTGCTTCTTTTTGTTCTAGTGCTTTCAGGTCTGCTGTTAAGCTTCTAGTGTATGTTCTCTCAAATTTCTTAATGGAGGCACTCAGAGCTATGAGTTTTCCTCTTATTACTGCTTTCATTGTGTCTCAAAAGTTTGGGTATTTTATATCTTAATTTTCATTAAATTCTAAAATGTCTCTATTGCTTTCTTTACTTTTTTCATAATCAAGTAATCACTGAGGAGACAGTTATTTAGCTTTCATATTTGGGCTTTCTGTTGTTTTTGTTCTTTTTGAAGACCAGCCTTAGTCCAAGGAGATATGATGGAATGCTTGGGATTATTTCAATTTTCTTGTATTGGTTGAAGCTTGTTTTGTGTCTGATTATATGTTCAGATTTGGAGAAGGTACCATGAGGTGCTGAGAAGAAGGTACATTCTTTTCTTTTAGGGTGAAATGTTCTGTAAATATCTGTTAAATCCATTTGGTTCATAACTTCTGTTAGTTTTCTTTTATCTCTCTTTATTTTCTGTTTCTGTGATCTGTCAATTGGTGAAAGTATGGTTATAAAGACTCCTACACTGTTGAGTTTCATTGTGTGTTTTGAACTTCAGTAATGTTTCTTTTACAAATATCAGAGCCCTTGCATTTGAGGTATACATGTTCTTAATTGAGAATTCTTCTTGGTGGATTTTTTCCTTTGATTAGTATTTAGTGTCCTTCCACATCTTCTTTGATAGTTTTTAGTTGAAAGCCTATTTTATTGGATATTAGAATGGTTACTCTAGTTTGTTTCTTGGGAGCAATTGCTTGGAAGTTTTTTTTTTAGCCCTTTACTTTCAAGTAGTGACTGTCTGTGCCACTGAGGTGTGCTTCCTTGATGTAGCAAAATGCTGGGTCCTGTTTACATATCCAGCATATTATTCTGTGTCTTTTTATTGCAGAATTACCTCCATTGGTTTTGAGACATATTAAGGACCAATGACTGGTACTGCCTGTTTTCTTTGTTGGTAGAGGTGGAATTATGTTTGTGTGGTTCTTTTCTCCTGGATTTGTTATGAGAAGATTAGTGTTTTGCTTTTTTTGTGGGTGTAGTGTCTGTCCTTGTGTGTGAGTTTTCCTTCTGTGATCCTCTGTAGGACAGTATTGGTGGAAAGTTATTGTTTCAATTTGGTTTTATCATGGAATATTTTGTTTTCCTCCTCTGTGGTAATTGAGATTTTTTACTAGGCATAGTAGCCTGGGTTGGCACTTGTGTTCTCTTAGGGTCTGTATGATATCTGCCCAAGATATTCTGGCATTTAGAGCCTCTTTTGAGAAATCTAGTGTAATTCTGATAGGTTTCCATATATATGTTACTTAACATTTTTCCCTTACACTTCTTAATATTCTTTCTTTGTTCTTTGCATTTGGTGTTTGGATTATTGTATAATGGGAGAAATTTCTTTTCTGGTCCCATTTTTAGGCTTCTTTTATGTTTAAGGGCATCTCTTTCTTTAGGTTAGGGAAGTTTCCTTCTATAAATTTTTTGAAGATGTTAACTGGCCCTTTGATTTGGGAGTCTTCACTCTCCTAAAGGAGAGTTTAAAAACCTATTATTATTAGATTTTGTATTTTGATGGTGTTCTGTATTTCTTGAATGTTTTGAGTTAGGAGCTTGTTGCTCTTTGTATTTTCTTTAACTGTCACATCAATGTCTTCTATGGTATCTTCTATGCCTGACATTCTCTCTTCTGTCTCCTGTATTATGTTGGTGATGTTTGCATCTGTGATTCCTAATCTTTTTCCTAGGTATTCCATCTCTAGAGTTGTCTGCCTTTGTGGTTTTTTAATGTCTCTCTTTCCAGTTTTAGATCCTAGACGGGCTTGTTCAATTTCTTCACCTGTTTTATTGTGTTTCCTTGTAATTCAGTAAGAGATTTATGTGTTTCCTGTTTAAGGACTTGTACTGTGTTCTCTTGTATTTTTCAAGAGAGTTATTTATATCCTTCTTCAAGTCCTCTATCATGTTCATGAGATGGAAATTTAGATCTGAATCTTGGTTTTCAGGCTTGTTGTGATACCCAGGGCATAGAATGCTGGGAGAACTGAGTTCTGATATTGTCAAGTAGCATTGACTTCTGTTGATTATGGTATTGTGCTTGACTCTTGCCATCTGGTTATCTCTAGTGCTAATTGCTCTTGCTGTCTCTGACTGGATCCTTTTCCTCCTGTGAGCCTGCTTGTGTCATATATCCAAGGAGTCCAGCTATTTCTGTGATCCTGTGATTCTGGGATTTTATGACCTTGAGTTCCTGGGAGTGGCAGAGCTCCTGGGAGTCAAGCTTTCTCTGGTTGTTGCAGTAGTAGGTGGGGAGCTAGAGCTCTGGGTCCCCTCAAGGAACAGATGCAAAATGGAAGGAATGTGTGTCTCTGGCAGGGTAGGGGTTTCTTCCTACTTCCCTGGTCCCTGGAGGTGTCCTAGTTATGCAGGTTGTTGGGGCAGATTTTGTGTTCTTAGTCATTAGAGAAATATAAATCCAAACCAACCTGAGATTCTATCTCATGCCAGTCAAAATGCCCAAGATAAAAAACTCAGATAGCAGATGCGATTGAGACTCCACCTCCATTGTTGGTGGATTGCAAGCTGGTACACCACTCTGGAAATCAGTCTGGTGGTTCCTCAGAAAATTGAATATAGTACTACCTGAGGACACAGGTATATTACTCCTGGGCATATACCCAAAAGATGCTACAACATACAACAAGGGCACATGGTCCACAATGTTCATAGAATATGTATAATGGCCAAAATCTAAAAAGAACTTAGAATTCCCTCAACAGGTTAATGGATACAGACAATGTGGTGCATATATACACAATGGATTACTTCTCAGCTATGACTCCATGAAAACAACAACTCCATGAAATTCACAGGCAAATGGATGGAACTTAAAAATGTCATACTGAGTGAGGTAACCCAGTCACAAAAGAAAACACATGGTCTGGACCCACTAACATGTGTATATTAGGCAAAAATCCTCAGAATAACCAAAATACAATTCACAGACCATTTGAAGCTCAAGAAGAAGGAAGACCAAAGTGTGGATGCTTCAGTCCTACATAGGAGGGGAAAAATAAAATCATGGGAGGTAGGGGATAGGAGAGACTTGTTAGGAAGAGAGGAGGGGGAGGTAATAAAAATGGGCCAGGATCTGGTATAGAAGGAGACAGAGCAGAAATACAGAAATCAGGAAATTGAACAGAAATGTGTAGCAATGAGGGATGGGAAACTGGAGGTAGCTACCAGAAAGTCCAAGAATCCAAGAAAGCAAGAGGCTCCCAGGACCCAGTGAGAATTACATTATGTAAAATACCCAAAAAAGGGAGGAAGAACCAGCAGAGGCCATATCTAGAGGTTAGGCACAGCCCCCTTTTGAGGGATGGGGCCACCCACCAATCTCAAAAATTTTAACCTAGAATTTCTCCTCTCTAAAAGAAATACAGTGACAAAGATTGTAGCAGAGACTGAAGGGAAGACCATACAGAGATTGCCCCACCTAGGGATCCTTCCCATTTGGAGACACCAAACTCAGACTCTATTGTTGATGCCAAAAAATATTGCTGACAGGAATCTGATACAGCTGCCTCCTGAGAGGCTTTGCCACATCCTGACATATACAGATGCAGATGCTTGCAGACAACCATCTGAATGAGCACGGAGACCTCAGTGGAGGAGTTAAGAGAAGGACTGTAGGAGCTAAAAAGGATTGCATCCCCATAGGATGATCAACAATTTCCACCAAACAGATTCGTCACCCCGAGCTTCCAGGGACTAAACCACCAACCAAATAGGGTCCCACGGATACAGCTGCATATGTAGCAAAGGATGGCCTTCTCTAACATCAATGGGAGTGGAGGTCCTTAGTCCTTTTAAGGTTACTCCAGTATGTACAAATGCTAGGGCAGTGAGTTAGGAATAGGTGGGTGAGTGGGGGAGCACCCTCATAGAAGCAGGGAGAAGGGGAGGGCATAGGGGGTTTGCAGAGGTTGAAACTCGAAAAGGAGATAACATATCTAATGTAATTAAATAAAATATCAAAAAAAAAAAAACCAAACCCAAAATCATAGTAGAAAATTATTTCTCAGCTAAAGAATCAGGTGCCTATGTAAGATCCATACAGAACAGGAAATAGTTTGGACCAGAAAAAGTTCCTCTCACCATATAATAAGATAAACAATAAACACATAGAATAAAGAAAAATGATAAAATGTGCTATGGAACCGAAGCAATTATCATAAAAAGTTAGACCATACCTGGCTTCATAATGGAGTCTCTTAAAACCACAAAGGGCATTGAAAGTTTGCTGAAGACTTTAAGAGACTACTGAACCAGAAAAACCTGCAATCAACTTAAATGGAGAAATCCTGCCCTACAGAAGATAAATACTAAAAGAAAAACTCCATTTCAAGAAGTTTACCTACACTGAAGAAAACACAGAAAATTATCTAGCAGAAGCAAAACCAAAACATGGAAAACACACACACACCATCACCACCACCACCACCACCAAAACCTTCAGCACAACAAAATAACTAGAATTAGTAGTCATTGGTCATTGATAGCTCTCCATTTCAATGGATTCAATTCCCTTATAAAAAGACACAGACTTATGGAATGAATGCCAAAAGAGGATGCATCTTAATGCTACATCTATATAAACACACGTCTGCATCAAAGATAGACATTACCTCAGAGTAAAGGGTTTGAATAGACTTTCTAAGCAAATGGATCAAAGAACCAAGGTAGTATAGCCATTGAAATATCTAACAAAATCGACCTCAAGCAAATTAATCAAAGGTGACAGGAGGAAACACTTCACATTCATCAAAGAAAAACACTCCAAGATGATAAATTTCAATTATTTACATCTATGCCCTGAACAAAATGGTACCCAGAATTTTAAAAGAAACATTAATAAACATTAAATCTCTAATATACTCTCATGCATTGACAGTAGGAAATTTCAATACCCTACTCTCACTAATGAAAATGTCATCCAGACAAAAACTAAACAGAGAAATAGTGTAGATATCAGATGTAGATATACTAAATAAATAAATAAGTAAATACATTTTCTTCTCTAAACCTCAAGGAACATTCTTTAAAATTAATTACATATTTCAGACCGATTGCAAAGCAATTGTTAACTAATACCAGCTATATGAAATAACCTCCTTATGTTATTAGACCACTAAGGATTAGGAATGGATTTCAACCGGGTAGTGGTGGTACATGCCTTTAATTCCAGTACTTGGGAGGCACAAGGCAGAGTCAGAAATATTTAGAGCTAAATTCTACTTGACTTTCAGTGAAGAGTTAATGACAAGACTTCCTCAATTATTCCACAAAATAGAAACATAAGAAACATTACCAAATTTGTTTTATGAGGCCAGAATTTACCATAACATCCAAGCTTCAGAGATTCATCAAGAGAGAGAGAGAGAGAGAGAGAGAGAGAGAGAGAGAAAGAGAGAGAGAGAATTACAGCCCAATTTTCCTTATTAATATAGATGCGAAAGTACTCAAGAAAATACTTGCATACAGAATTCGAAATCACATCAGAAAGATCATCTACCACAATCACGTAGGATCTCAGTTATGAAGAGATGGATAAACATATGAAAATCTGTCAGTGTAATCCACCATATCAGTAAACTGAAAAAAAAAAGCCCACATGATAAACTCATTAAATGATCAAAAAGTCTTTAAAAAAAAACCTAATACCCCTTCATGATCAAAGTATTGGAGAGATTATGAACACAAGGGACATACTTATTCATAAAAAGGCAATGTATGCTATGCCTGTAGCCAACATTAAATTCAATGCACAAAAACGTAAAAAAAAAAAAAAAAAAAAAAGAAAGAAAAAGAAAAAGAAAAAAAATCCACTAAACTAGACAAAGCTGACCACTATCTCCATGTCTATTCAATATAGAATTCAAATTTATAGCTAAAGCAACAAGAAAACTGTAGGTAATGAAGTTGTTACAAATTGGAAATGAAGTCAAGCTATCTATCTATCTATCTATCTATCTATCTATCTATCTATATTATATAATATTATTCATAAAGTGACCCCAAGAATTATAACAGAAAACTTTTTACAGCTGAGAAAACTTCAGTGAAGTGGCTGGATACAGTATTAATCTAAAATGTTCAGTAGCTCTCCTACATATAAAAACGGAAATGTGATAAGAAAAAAATCAGGGAAACACCCAGCACAATAGCCACAAACAATACATTTTGGGTGTTAACTCTAAACAAGCAAGTAAGAGACTTGACCAAGTATGACCAAAACTTCTTATGTTTGAAGTAAGAAATTGCAGTAAAAAAATAGAAGTGAGGTATTAGAAGATATAAAGGTCTTCCAGGTTCATGGATCAGTAACACTAATATAATAACAAATATCATTTCAAAAGGAATTACCATCAAAATTACAAAACAATTCTTTGCACACTGTGAAAGGACAATACTCAATTTCATATGAAAAAACAAAACAAAAAACACAATAAACAAGCAAAACACAGGATAACCAAGATAATCCAGAACAATAAACAAACAAACAAACAAACAAAGCATCAATAACAAAAACACTCTGGGAAGTATTGCTTTCTGTGATTTAAAGCAGTACAAAAAGTAGTGTGGTATTTGGCTAAAAAGCAAACACACTGATCAATGGAATCAAGCAGAAGACCCAGACATAAAACCACACGCCTATAGACACCTGATTTTTGAGAAAGAAGCTTGAAATACACAATAGGAAAAGAAAATTTAAAAAGCACCCTACAACAAATAGTGCTGGTACCACTGGATTTCAGCACATTGAAGAACACAAATAAATCAATATTTATCATCCTACATAAAACTCAATTCCAGTTGGATCAAAGACCCCAACATAAAACAAGACACAGTAGACCTAATAAAAGAGTAAGTTTAAAAGCACACCGTAAAGCTCAACATTTGAGTTACTGAGCAAAACTTCCTTTTCATGCTCTCATTTGTATTTGTAGTATGATTGTGAGAATCCTTTGGTTACCAAAAAAATTAGAGAACAGACTTGAATTTATTTTATAGAAGATGACGTCCAGAACAATGCACTGTTTCTGCACTAAACTGTAATAATGGGACCTTATGAAAATCTTTTGTTAAGTAAAGAATACCACCAGTAAGATAAAAAAAAAAAAAAAAAAAAAAGAAGAAGAAGATAACAGAATGGGAAAATATATTCACCAACTCCACATCCAACAGTGGTCTAATATCCCAAATAACTAAAGAACTCAAGAAAATAGACAACAACCCAAATAATCCAGTTAAAGATGGATTATTTAAATAAAAGAGAGTTTTTATTAGAGGCCTCTGAAATAGCTGAGAAATACTTAAAGAAATATTCAACATCCTTAGCCATTAGGGAAATGCAAATCAAAACTATTTTGTGATTCTGTTTTATACCTGTTAGAATGACTAAGATCAATAACACATCTTAATAAGTGACGTCTTATGCTGGTGAAAATGCTGGGCAAAGGGAACACCCCTCCATGCTGGTGGGAGTTCATACTTGAACAACTACTAAGGAAATCAATATGGTTGTTTCTTAAAAAAAATAAAAATAGGTATAACTAAAGACTCAGCTTGACCAATTTAGGGCATTTACACAAAAGAATTGCCATCCTACCACAGGGAGAGTTGCTCAATTTTTTTTATAGTTGCTTTGTTAATAATAGTCAGCAACTGGACAAAACCTAGCTGTCCCTCAGCTTCAGAACAGGTAAAGATAATGTGATACATTTACACGATAGAGTACTTCTCTGCCATTATTTTTTTTAAAAAATGATATCATGAGATTTATTGGAAAATGGATGAAACTAGAAAGAAAAAAATCATCCTGAATAAGACAAACATGATACACCTTTACTTATAAGTGGTTATTAACTGCAAATGAAAGGAAATAAAATAATAAAGGTACTATTCAGAGACCCAGACAAGCTAAATATCAAAGAGAGTTCTAGGAGCTATAAATATGTCTCCCTAACAAGGGAAAATGGAATAGAGTTTTGGATGTACTAGGGGACAGGTAGCAACTATAACAGGCAAGATCAGGTTGGAGATGGAGCACTGATAGGATGAGAGGGTACAGGAAACATGTGTAGAATTTGAGGGGCTATAATCTGGGGAGTGATGTGGAAACTTGTTTAGTGAAACTCCCTGATATCTAAGAGAGTGACCTCAGTGAAGACTCATAGGAATGAAAAATACAGAGCCTGAAACTGGCCATCTTGTAACCAAGAAAGACTTCTACTGGTGGGTTTGAAACACTATTGTACCTAAACCTTAGATCTACAATCGGTCCTGTTTGCAAGATATGGTGGGGTAATCATGCTGGAAAACTTGTAGGAGTGTCCAACCAATCATTGGTCTACTTTGTGGTGCATATAACAAGAGAGAGCTCGTGCCTGACATTCACAGGATAGCTAGGAAATGAAAGTTCAAAGAACGAGAGTAGACACAAACAGGACTGGCAAAACTGTCTTAAAGATTCTTTTTTTTTTCTTAATGATATTCTTCTACACTCATAAATGAATGCCTAACACATTCATCATCAGAGAGGCTTCATTTGGCAGTTCATGGAAGCAGATATGACAACCCATGACTAAACATTAGGCAAAGTTAGAGGAACCTTACAAAAGAGTGTGTGAAAAGACTGTGGGAGCCTGAGTACTCAAGGACACCAGGAGAACACTGCCCACAGAATCAACTAAGCAGCGTTTGTAGGTGCTCACAGAGAATGAAGCAGCAATCATGGAACCTGCATGGACATGGGCTAGGTCCTCTGAAAATATTTCATAGTTATGTAGCTTGAGGTATACTCCTAACAGTGGAGGAGTCAGTGACTCTGACTTTTTGGCCTGCTCTTGGGAGCCTTTTTTTTCTTACTGGATTGCCTTGTACAGCTTTGATATGAGGGTTTGTGACTAGTCTTGTTGCAACTTTTCATACTGTGTTTGATATCCCTGGGAGGCCTACTCTTTTCTGAAGGGAAACAAAGAGCAATACAACTAGGGGAGAGAGGTAATGTAGTGGCTATTCCTGGTTGTCAACTTGACTATATATGGAATGAACTATGATCTAGAATTGGCAGGCTCAACTGTGATCCTAATCTGGAGGCTGGGAGATACAAGTTTCTGACCTGGATCTTGGCATGGAGATCTTGAAGAATAGAGGCTATGAATACCAGAAGATTAAGATAGAGAGATCTCTGAGTTCAAGGTCATCTGGGACAAAGCAAATCTCAGATCCAGGTGAGGAGCCACACACCTTTAATTTGGGCCATACCTTCTGCTGGAGACCTACATAAGGACATTGGAAGAAGGAAGAGTGACTCTCTCTTCTTTGCCTGCTTGCCTTGTGGGACTGAGCAAAGGCTAGATCCTTGGACTTCCATTCACAGATGCTGCTTAACACTGTTATGGAGTTGGACTACAGACTGTAAGTCATCAACAAATTCCATTACTATATGGAGACTAATCATAAGTTCTGTGACTCTAGAGAACCCTGAATAATATAGAAGTTGGTTCTAGAGGAACGAAAGCAGAAGTATAAGGATGAATGTTTTAAGAATCTGGAGTTGGTTTAATAATTCACCAGCACCTTCAACTGTTGAAACCTCTCCAGATACTCTCTCTCCTAGGAGGAACTGGGAGAAGTAGAGAGAGGGAAGGATACTGTTGGAATATATTGTATGAAAGAAGAATAAGGAAAAATAATATTTCACAAGAAGTGAATGAAATGTCCAAATAATATTTTCAGGTTTATATTACATGGTATAAAATTATATTCACTATTAACAATAAATAGTATTTAGGCATTAAAGACTAGTTTTTGTAAGGGTATGTGTATATGGCTTGTATGTATGTATGTATACAGATGGGTGAAAATGCCAGTGTGTATACAGTTGTATGTGAAGGCCAGGGGTTGATCTTTATAACTCTTCACTTTATTTGTACATGTAGGACATCTCTCTGAATATAAGGCTTGCTAGTTGATTAGAGCAGCTAGTTAACAAGTCCAAGGGTTTATATACTCTCTGTCTCTCTGGCACTGGCATTAGAGGTACATGTCATCATATTTAGCATTTTATGTTGCTTCTGTGTTACCAAATTCAGGTTTTCATTCTTGTGCACCAAACCCATTACACACTGAGGTATATCCAAGCCCACAATTTCTTTATAATTATAAAAGTATCTTTGTATTATTCTGTCATTAATATGAGAAACATAAAAACAGAAAGACAAAATTCATGGAAGATAAATATGAAGCTTATTTCAAAGAGTATTCCTATTTTAGCTAAAAAGAAAATTTTTACACAGTTTCTGTCTACCATTGAAGTCCCTTCTTACTTTAAAATGTCAACTGACAATAGATAAATAAGAAAAACAAAACATCCTCTACCAAGGGCTTCCTATTGTGAACTAATTTATGAAACTAAGTAAAACATGAGAAATATATGCAGGCACTAAATGTTCATATAGGAATGTGAATGAAAATTGGAATGATCAACTCTAATTAAGAAACGATTTAAGTCATGTAAAGACATAAAATAAAAAATAATACTGCAACCTGGATGGGTTAAGGAAAATTTCAACAAATAGCACTTATAACTAACTGCCTTTCCTTAGAGCACTTATGGCTGTAACACTTCACATTCTTGAGACTCATTTATGTTTTGATGCATATGCATTTTATTAGGTCCTATTACAAATTCTACCTAATTTCTACTTGTTTTTTTTTTTTTTACTGTGTATTTTATGATTCAAAAAAGGTTCTGTTTCAGGCTTTAGAAGGAGCAATGTCTAGAACCTATCAGTCATTGGAGTCAAACATATCATCATGTTAATTTATGGAGACATGCAAATTGTTGAAGGTGGAGAAAATGCACTAAGAAGATAAAAGTAAAATTTAGTTGTCATCAGTGGTCTGGGGTATTAACAACCTATGTGGGCACAAATATTATTGAATAAATGGATGAAATATCACACATTCAACAAACTCTTTATGAAGGGAAGCAATATAATATGTAAATTTTAATCTATACTAGTAAATCATGTCATACTGAAATAAGTGTAAAGTACTGTTATTAATATTTTAAATGACAAAACTGTAATATCATCTCTCTAGGTGTAGATGATGATAACAAATCAATGTCTCCTTTGCCCAGTACCTTTGCCAACATGTATAATTGCAAGGTATTTCGTTGAAAGACAGGACATGTGCCTAAGATATAAAAACTTTGGAGGTGAGCTTAGAGGATTATAGTTTAAAGCCATTCTCAGATATACTGTAAAGTATTCAAGGTCAGTCTGGGCTACATGAAGCATTGCATCAAAGAATGAAAGTTATGTGGAACAGAGAAGAGAGGAGGGAGGAAGAGTGAAATTATGCCTGTATCCTTAGTTTCAAAAATATTACCACTATCCACCTATTATGAAATTATTAAGTTGAAATTGTGCATTTAATCATCTTTGATTCAAATACAGATAGCAATATCATATCAATGAGTGTTTCCATTTTAAGATTCTAGTTAACTAATTGTATGGATACTCAGTTGTTTTATATATATACACACACACACACTTTTTCTTGTAGAGGACTTCATTTCCCAGCACCTCCATTAAGTGGCTTTAAAATACCTATAATTACAGATATGAGACATTTAATGCTGTGAGCTTCACAGTCATTCACTCTCATGGATACAAATCCACATGTAAACATACTCACACAAAAATATACATAGTTTTTTAAATATCTGAAAAATGAGAAGGGATTCTAATAAAAAAAAAAACAGTCTGCAAATATCTAGAAATGTTTCCTTTCACAGTATACTAATGAAGCATGGAAAAGGCCTTAGGATTTTTAAAATAATCATTTTTATTATTTTTATTATTACACATAGTAATGTGTAGGTTTAGGGAATGGAAGGTAAGTGCACATAAATGCAAGAGGCCAGAAGAGTTTAGATCTTCTGGATGTAGAATTAGAGCTGTAGATTGTAAACAGCATGGTTATAGATGCTGACAAGAAGAGAATCTGGTATTCTGCATGCATAGTATACACTGTAACCACTAAGCAATCACTCTAACCTCAAGGACATGTTGTTGAGCCTCAGTGGTATATAGAGATTAGAGAAATAGAGAGAGATAGAGATAGAGATAGAGATAGAGATAGAGATAGAGATAGAGATAGAGATAGAGATGGGACAGGGACAGGGACAGGGACAGGGACAGGGACAGGGACAGGGACAGGGACAGGGACAGGGACAGGGAAAGGGACAGGGACAGGGACAGGGACAGGGACAGGGATAGAGAGATAGAGATAAAGATGATAGAGATAGACATGACAGACATAGATAGATGAGATAGAGATAGAGATAGAGAAATAGAGATAGAGATGATAGAGATAGAGATGATAGACATAGATAGATGAGAGAGAGAGAGAGAGAGAGAGAGAGAGAGAGAGAGAGAGAGAGAGAGATTTGTGTGTATCCACCAGAAATCCTAGTTTATCTAAGGCCAATATACTTAGGCAGTATCATAATATTCTAAAAATATGTATGTTAAAGAAGTCAGAAAAAGACAGGCAGGCACAAGAATAAGGGAATGACTGCTTGCACCCATACTAGTGGGACAAATCAACTCCAACAAATATAAGCTGAGAATTTTGTTCAGGAAAAGAACAATTCAGCACAAACTGAGTGTAAAATCATAATCACACACTTGGCATAATACATGTCAGTCATGTATTAATATTTGTAGACTACAGCAGGACAATTAATGAGGGAGGCAGAGAAGTTGGCATGAAATGCATTATAATTATCAATCAACAGGTATAATAAATGCATTGATCAAAGTCTAAATATGTCCTGAGTTAAATAAAAGACATAATAGTGCTCTAATTACTAGTGTTGGTGGAATCCCAGGACAATATCTTCAAGGTCAATCAAAATTTTAACATGAGGAACCATTGAACAAATATGCCAATTATAGACATTTGTGCATTTGAGAAAATGATATCAGAGAGAAGCTGCGTAATTTACAGATCAAAGATTTCCTGTGATTGATAGATACCTGGTTTAAGGATATGCCAGTATTTTAATACTGAGATTTAAATATAACCACTGTGAAAATTAAAACTCCTTTACTAGAAAAAAAAAACATAACAAGACTTCTGTTTACTAGGCTAAAATTGAAGGTTTATTTACCTTAAATTACTTGAACAGAGACTATGTGCGTACATACATATTTAGATACATATATGTTGTATGGGTATAGTTAAAGGGTATACCAGGGTTTCCTATGGAAATATCAAAATAACTGAATTATACAATAAGAGCAGATTATCATATACATAAATATTAAAATTTTTTATCAATAACACAAAATAGAAAACAGTAATTTTAAATTGCTACTATCACTTGTTTTAAAAAGTTTCTTCTACGTACACAGCTTTGTGTGTCATATTATTGAGTACATTAGATTTGGTTTCCTTTAAGATGTCACAAATCAATTTACTCAGATAGCCTAAAGTGTTTTTGCTGACAGGCCATTCTTCTTCACATCAGTTAAACAAAAGAGCAACGTTGTTTGTTTTCTGAATCCTCAAAATGAGCCATGAAGGATCCCTCCATGAAGGGATGATTAGCACCTCCAAATACACAGAGCCATTTCACTTATCCAACAATGACTGTTTACTTTTTTCTTAAACTAAACTTAATCATTACGTCATATAATTTATAGCCCCCAAAATCTGTTTCTAGAGTAATTCCAGAGAATCTGACTCATGAAACAGAAAAATAAATAAATAAATAAACAAACACAAAACATAAAAACAAAAACAGAGAAAAATCCAGATTTGATGGATTCATCATTGTTGCGTCAGTAATGATGAAAGCATTTGTGTTCTAATAAGAATACTATATGCTCAGGAGGTAGTATGACATCAAATTAAATATCTTTATTAAAAACCTTAAATATTTTTCCCTTTGAAAATTTCTAAGTTGCTCTCTGTGATTTATCTATTAATTTATGGTGATATTTATATAATATAAATTTATACTTGTGTTTGCAAGTGAGAATTTTAATCTACATTAAAGAAAAATATACAAAACTCTAAATAATTGAATATATTTTTTATAACTCCTTCCTTTCTACTAATTTCAAATTCATAGATTTCTGAAACTCCTGATATAAGGTTCCCTGATACTTGCAAATTTTATATCCACCTGACCATCAGTACATTGCTGATTTAAATTTTGAATGCCACATTTTTGTGTATCATATCTATGATCAGTCCCAATCATTTCATCATATATATGAGATCAAGGTTATCTGTTCATATGTGGAAAAAGGAGAAAGGAAAGGGATGAGATATGGAGGAAGGGAATCCTATGGGTATGGGAAGGAAGGGGGAAGAAAGAAAGGAAGAAATAAGAGGTGGGAAGCAAAGAAATAAAGCAAAGTGATAAATCATGTAGGAATGCATACTCAAAAATTTTAAACACCGAATTAAATAGTTATTTTTTAAATTAGATATTTTCTTTATTTACATTTCTTATGTTATCACTTTTCTCAGTTTCTCCCCTGGAGCCCCCCTATTCCATCCCCACTCCCCCTGCTTCTAATGAGGGTGCTCCCCCACCCACCCACCCACCCACTCCTGCCTCCCTCCCTTTGCATTCCACTACACTGGGCATCAATCCTTCACAAGACCGTGGGCCTTTTCTTCCATTGATGCCCAAAAAGATCATCCTCTACTACATATGTGACTAGAGCCATGGGTCCCTCCATGCTTACTCTTTGGTTGGTGGTTTGGTCCCTGGGATCTCTGGAGAGTCTGGCTGGTTGATATTGTTGTTCTTCCTATGGGATGCTCCTTCAGTCCTATCTCAAACTCCTCCATTGGGGACCCCATGCTAAATCCAATGGTTTGTTACAAGCATCTGCCTATGTATTTGTCAGACTCTGGCAGAGCCTCTCATTAGACAGCTATATCAGGCTCCTGTCAGCATGCAAATGTAGTGAATTTTTCTTTTTGTTTATTTATGTTTATTTTCTTAGTTATTTTAACTTTTTATTAACTTTATATCCCAACTACAGCTCCGATGTCTCCTCTCTTCCCAGTCAAATATTCCCTTATAAATTCCTTCCTCCAAACCCTTCTCCTCTGTGAAGGGGAGTCCCCCTTGGGTGCCACCCCATCCTGTATTATCTAGTCTCAGCATGTCTATGCACATACTCTCTGACTGAGGCTCATCCAAGCAGTCCAAATAGTGGGAAAGGGAATCCAATGTCAGGGTACAGTCATTGAGAGAGACCCCATTCTCTTTTGGGGGGAAACAAATGAAACACCAAGCACGCATTTCCTAAGATGTGTAGGTCGTCTAGGTCCAGCTGCTGAATGCTCCCTAATGTGTGGCCCAGGCTCTGTGAGGCCCCAACATTCCATGTTATTTAATTCTGTCTGTGCATCTTCTTGTGGTATCTTTGACCCCTCCAACTTCCTCACTTATATCCTCCCCCTCTTTATCTGATGTTTGGCTGTGAGTGATTGCATCTGCCTCCATTTATTGCTAGATGAAGCCTCTCAGGAGAGAGTTATGTTAAGTTCCTGTCTGCAAGCATAGCAGAATATCATTAATAGTAGGATTGGTTCTCTTACCTGGGATGGATCTCAAGGTGGGTCAGTCATTTGTTGGCTCTTTCCTTATTTTCTATTCTATCTTTATTTCTGCACGTTTTCTATGCAAGAAAAATCTTTGGTTAAATGTTTTGTGGCTCTAAAGAATGCTGAGGGGGAAAATGCCAAAGACTAGAGAGAACTATGTTTGAGAGTGAGAATGAGAATAATCTGACAGATTGTTTTAGTACTCAGATATCCAAATGATAATTTCAGCCATTTGACATACACATACTGGTTTAATATGATAAAACCTTCCAGGCAAATCTGTGAGGGAACTTTCTAGATTAAAATGAGGTAAAAATGGGTGTTACAATTCCATGTGGTAGAGTTTCAGTCAGAATAAAAATAAAATGATGGAGAATAAGATTGAACTATTTCTTCTTCCTGACTGTGAATGCAATACAACCAACAATATTAGATTCCTACTGGCATAAGTTGTCTGCCAAGAGACACTTCTTGTAAACTGTAATTCAAAATATTCCCTATTTCTTAACTAATGAAACATATTTTTCCTTAATTATGGTTCAAGACTTAAGACTTGACCTTGTCTATATCTTAACATTAGTTTAAGGTCAATACAAAACTCTACCACAGTGATCCTGTAACATAAGTATGCCTAACAAATTGCCCCAAGTCTTATCTCTGTGCCCTATATTATTACAAGGAAATGTGTTACAAATAGAACTTAAATTTTGGCAATTACTTTCATAAAGACAACATTTCTCTGAGATTAGTCGTTACTAACAAAAAGTAAAAAGTATATAATAATGTAAGTAAAGACACTATTTTTGCAAATCAATATACATCAAGTGAGTCCTTACATTCTTGAGGCTATTCTAGGAAAATATGAATGATATACAAAATAAAAAGTTTTTAGTTTTACTAATTATTTTATCTAGTGATCTATAATATATATAATAAAATATTCGCATACCGCCTAGCACATGTGTGTAGAAGATAGCACATTTTTAAGGAAAAGATTTTCTTCACCTACTATAGATTCCAGAAGACAAACTCAGGCCATCAAATTTCGATGGAAAGCACTCTTACCTAGTGTACCAGCTAGGTTTTTGTCAACTTGACTCAACTGGAGTTATCATAGAGAAAGGAGCTTCAGATGCCTCTATGAGATCCAACTGTAAGGCAATTTCTCAATTAGTAATCAAGGGGAAAAGGCCCCTGTTGGGTGGGACCATCTCTGGGCTGGTAGTCTTGGTTCTATAAGAGAGCAGGCTGAACAAGCCAGGGAAAGCAAGCCAGTAAAGAACATCCCTCCATGGCCTTTGCATCAGTTCCTGCTTCCTACCTGCTTGAGATCCAGTCCTGACTTCCTTGGTGATGAACAGCAGTATGGAAGTGTAGATAAACTCTTTCCTCCCTAACTTGCTTCTTTTTTTTAATTGGATATTTATTTCATTTAAATTTCCAATGTTATTCCAAAAGTCCCCCACAAGCTCTCCCACCCACTCCTACTTCTTGGCACTGGCATTCTCTTGTACTGAGGCATATAAAATTTGCATAACCAATGGGCCTCTCTTTCCACTGATGGCTGACTAGAACATCTTCTCATTCATATGTAGCTAGAGACACGAGCACAGTGGGGGGGGGGGGGTTAATTCATATTGTTGTTCCACATATAGGGTTGCAGATCCCTTTATCTCCTATGGTACTTTCTCTAGCTCCTCCATTGGGGGCCCTGTGATCCATCCAATAGCTGACTGTGAGCATCCACTTCTGTGTTTGCTAGGCCCCTGAATAGTCTCACAAAAGACTGGGTCCTTTCAGCAAAATCTTGCTAGAGTATGCAATGGTGTCAGCGTTTGGAAGCTGATTATGGGATGGATCCCTGGATATGGCAGTCTGTAGATGGTCCATCCTTTCATCTCAGATCCAAACTTTGCCTCTGTAACTCCTTCCATGGTGTTTTGTTCCCAATTATGAGAAGGGGCAAAGTGTCCACACTTTGGTCTTCATTCTTCTTGAGTTTCATGTGTTTAGCAAATTCTATCTTATATCTTAGGTATTCTAAGTTTCTGGGCTAATATCCACTTATTACTGACTACATATTGTGCAAGTTCTTTTGTGATTGGGTTACCTCATTCAGAATGATGCCCTCCAGGTCCATCCATTTGGCTAGGAATTTCATAAATTCATTCTTTTTAATAGCTGATTAGTACTCCATTGTGTAAATGTATCATATTTTCTATATCCATTCCTCTGTTGAGGGGCATCTGAGTTCTTTCCAGCTTCTGGCTATTATAAATAAGGCTGCTATGAACATAGTGGAGCATGTGTTCTTCTTACCGGTTGGAACATCTTCTGGATATATGCCCAGGAGAGGTATTATGGGATCCTCTAGTAGTACTATGTTCAATTTTCTGAGGAACTGCCAGACTGATTTTCAGAGTGGTTGTACAAGCTTGCAATCCCACCAACAATGGAGGAGTGTTCCTCTTTCTCCACATCCTCACCAGCATCTGGTGTCACCTGAATTTTTGATCTTAGCCATTCTGACTGGTGTGAGATGGAATCTCAGGGTTGTTTTGATTTGCATTTCCTTGATGATTAAGCATGTTGAATATTTTTTTTCACGTGCTTCTCAGCCATTCGGTATTCCTCAGGTGAGAATTCTTTGTTTAGCTCTGAGCCCCTTTTTTAATGGAGTTATTTGATTTTATGGAGTCCATCTTCTTGAGTTCTTTATATATATTGGATATTAGTCCCCTTTCTGATTTAGGATAGGTAAAGATCCTTTCCCAAACTGTTGGTGGCCTTTTTGTCTCATTGACGGTGTCTTTTCCCTTGTAGAAGCTTTGCAAGTTTATGAGGTCCCATTTATTGATTCTCTGTCTTACAGCACAAGCCATTGCTGTTCTATTCAGGAATTTTTCCCCTGTACCCATATCTTCGATGCTTTTCCCCACTTTATCCTCTATAAGTTTCGGTGTCTCTGGTTTTATGTGGAGTTCCTTAATCCACTTAGATTTGACCTTAGTACAAGGAGATAGGAATTGATCAATTCGCATTCTTCTACATGATAACTACCAGCTGTGCCAGCAGCATTTGTTGAAAATACTGTCTTTTTTTCCACTGGAAGGTTTTAGCTCCCTTGTCAAAGACCAAGTGACCATATGTGTGTGGGTTCATCTCTGGGTCTTCAATTCTATTCCATTGGTCTACTTTTCTGTCCCTATACCAGTATTATGCAGTTTTTATCACAATTGCTCTGTAGTACAGATTTAGGTCAGGCATGGTGATTCCACAAGAGGTTCTTTTATCCTTGAGAAGAGTTTTTGCTATCCTAGGTTTTTTGTTATTCCAGATGAATCTACTGATTGCCCTTTCTAATTCGTTGAAGAATTGAGTTGGAATTTTGATGGGGATTGCATTGAATCTGTAGATTCGTTTCGCAAGATATTCATTTTTACTATATTGATCCTGCCAATCCATGAGCATGGGAGAACTTTCCATCTTCTGAGATCTTCTTTAATTTCTTTCTTCAGAGACTTGAAGTTCTTATCATACATATCTTTCACTTCCTTAGTTAGAGTCATCACAAGGTATTTTATATTATTTGTGACTATTGAGAAGTGTATTGTTTCCCTAATTTCTTTCTCAGCCTGTTTATCCTTTGTGTACAGAAAGGCCATTGACTTGTTTGAGTTTATTTTATATCCAGCTACTTCACTGAAGCTGTTTATCAGGTTTAGGAGTACTCTGGTGGAATTTTTAGGGTCACTTTTATATACTATCATATCATCTGCAAAAAGTGATATTTTGACTTCTTCCTTTCCAATTTGTATCCCCTTAATCTCCTTTTGTTGTTAAATGCTCTGGCTAGGATTTCAAGTAAAATGTTGAGTAGGTAGGGCGAAAGTGGGCAGCCTTGTCTAGTCCCTGATTTTAGTGGGATTGCTTCTAGCTTCTCACCATTTACTTTGATGTTGGCTAGTGGTTTGCTGTAGATTGCTTTTATCATGGTTAGGTATGGGCCTTGAATTCCTGATCTTTCTAAGACTTTTATTATGAATGGTTATTGGATTTTCTCAAATGCTTTCTCCTCATCTAAGGAGATGATCATGTGGTTTTTTCTTTGAGTTTGCTTATATAATGGATTACGTTGTTGGATTTCTGTATATTGAACCATCCCTGCATCCCTGGGATGAAACCTACTTGGTCAGGATAGATGATTGTTTTGGTGTTCTTGGATTCAGTTAGCGAGAACTTTATTGAGGTTTTTGCATCGATATTCATAAGGGAAACAACTTTAACAACAAAAACTAATAGGAAGCAACAATTACTTTTCCTTAATATCTCTTAATATCAGTGGACTCAACTTCCCAATAAAAAGATATAGGATAACAGACTGGCTACACAAACAAGACCCAATATTTTGCTGCTTACAGGAAACTCATCTCAGGGAAAAAGATAGACACTACCTCAGAATGAAAGGCTGGAAAACAATTTTCCAAACAAATGGTCTGAAGAAACAACCTGGAGAAGCCATTCTAATATTGAATAAAATCTACTTCCAACCCAAACTTATCAAAAAAGAAAAGGAGGGGTACTTCATGCTCATCAAAGTTATAATCTTCCAAGAGGAACTCTCAATTCTAAATATGTATGCTCCAAATACAAGGGCAGCCACATTCATTAAAGAAACTTTAGAAAAGTTCAAAGCACACATTGGACCTCACAGAATAATAGTGGGAGACTTCAACATACAACTTTCACCAATGGACAGATCATGGAAACAGAAACGAAACAGGGACACAGTGAAACTAACAGAAGTTATGAAACAAATGGATTTTACACATATCTACAGAACATGTTATCCTAAAACAAAAGGATATGCCTTCTTCTCAGAACCTCATGGTATCTTCTCCAAAATTGACCACATAATTGTCACAAAATAAGCCTCAATGTATACAAAAATATTGAAATTGACCCATGCATCCTATCAGATCACCATGGACTAAGGCTGATCTTCAATAACAAAATAAATAATAGAAAGCCAACTTTCACATGGAAAGTGAACAACACTCTTCTCAATGATACCTTGATCAAGGAAGGGATAAAGAAAGAAATTAAGAACTTTTTGGAGTTTAATGAAAATAAAGCCACAACATACCCAAACTTATGGGACACAATGAAAGCATTTCTAAGAGGAAAACTCATAGCTCAGAGTGCTTCCAAAAAGAAGCAAGAGAGAGCACACATTAGCAGCTTGACAACACACCTAAAAGCTCTAGAACAAAAGGAAGCAAATTCACCCAAGAGGAATAGAAGACAGGAAATAAACTCAGGGGCGAAATCAACCAAGTGGAAACAAGAAGAACTATTCAAAGAATCAACCAAATGAGGAGCTGGTTCTTTGAGAAAATCAACAAGATAGATAGACCCTTAGCCAGACTCACAAGAGGGCACAGGGAAGGCTTCCTAATTAACAAAATCAGAAATGAGAAGGGAGAAATAACAACAGATGCTGAAGAAATCCAAAACACCATCAGATCCTTCTACAAAGGCTATACTCAACAAAACTGGAGAACCTGGATGAAATGGCTAAGTTTCTAGACAGATACCAGGTACCAAAGTTAAATCAGGATCAGGTTAATGACCTAAATAGTCCTATATCCCCTGAAGAAATAGAAGCAGTCATTAATAGTTTCCCAACCAAAAAAAAAAAAAAAAAAAAACAGGAACAGAATGGTTTAGTGCAGAATTCTATCAGACCTTCAAAGAAGATCTAATCCCAGTTCTTCACAAACTATTCCACAAAATAGAAACAGAAGATACTCTACCCAATTCATTCTATGAAGCCACAGTTACTCTGATACCTAATCCACAAAAAGACCCTAACTTGCTTCTTGGTCATAATGTTTGTGCAGGAATAGAAACCCCGACTAAGACACCCAGTGAACAAACTAATTGTCTTTTAAAATTAAAACCAAGGATGGCCTAGAACTTGTCATCCAATTGCCTCTACAACTTCAGCATATTGTACCAGTGTGACTATCTAATTTATCAGTAATAGCAATTATTAATCAAAACGATTTTCTCTCAAGAATTGTCTATGTTAATTGCCTCAATTCAGGCTACAGAATGTGTATTGTTTATTTTCTTTTTATCTTCTTCTTTTCTTTGAGTTTCAATACCTTCTTATAAAAATGGATTTTTACCAGTTGTTACTTTACTATATACACCATAATTAGAATACAGAAAATAGCATATATATAATGTTTATCTTTTAATAAATTTAAAGAGTGACTTCTCAGTTCTCTCTTAGCTCTTACAAATGAGGACAAAGCATTACATTAAGCACAGGGAAGTACTATGACTCTAAAATCTCTTATTATATTTAAATAAATAGAAAGAAAAATGAGATCTTCCTTAGGAAATGTGAATGATTATGATCTTCATCTTGGATAATGAAAAGAACTAAAGTAAAATGTTTTGAACTTTCAATGTTAAAAGTGTGTGTGCTAAGAGAAAGAAATGCAAATAAAATTCTCTTTCAGTAGTGGATATATTTATGAGAGATTTACTTCCTTGGTAACTCACTCCATAATCACTATTATGGAATTGTCACTACAGGTAGAGATGTCAGTACAAGATAATATCAGAAATATCCAACCCCAGTCATTTCTTCCCATTTAAAATGGCTTTGAGGCTGATGGTAGGAAGAGAAAGGAACAAAGTGTTGTCACAACTGGGAGAAATAAAGAAAATATATGTCCTTATTCATAGATAACACAATTATTAATTATACACTCTTGAGAAACTTTTAGAACAATGACTTAGCAATATTTATACACCAATGCTCACTATAATTGAACACAAATAATACCAGTAGACAAATTTAAATGGAACAAAAATGTTATTTACATTAGTCTCACAAACACCAAATATGTCACTGTAATGTAGTAGATACATGAAAGAAAATAAATCCTTATTGTAAGAAATTAATATAAGTGAATGAATACATATCTTCTTTATTATTGTGTGACATACATAGGTTGTTAGATTAGTTGAATTTTGCAAATATATCATATGTGTGTGTGTGTGTGTGTGTCTGTGTGTGTCTGTGTTTGTGTATCTATCTATCCAATAAAACTTCCAACAGGAAGTTTGTGAATAAATTGATGAGCATATCATAAAATTAATAGAAATCGTAAAGACCTGAAATAGTCTAAACAATTCCATGAAGTAATAGAAATAGAATAGAATAATAGAAATAATAGAAAAGCTGAAGAAATATATAATATTCATATTATAGAAAGTACAGAAAGTAGTAACTATAATGTTAATATAAGAAAAAGAAGAAAATAACTGAAATGTATACATACATTCCAACAAAAATAGAATAGCAGTTAAGAAATACAAAGGGCTCTAAAGAAACATACATATTAACTTCTCTTCTTATAAATTAAAGACAGGTTTTACTTCAACTCTGCTTAAAACATTTGCTTTAAATACTTGCAATTGTTTTACTGTTTTTTGAATATAAATATATATTTCAAAGGTGAAATAAAAAAGTTAGCAGTCATAATACTCCTGTAATACCAAACCCTATGTCCTTATGTCTTTATTGGAAAAACAATATTTTGAAGGAATATTTGAATACTTTGAAGGATAGTTTCAGAACTTAAGTAGGGCTGAGACCTCATTCAATACTATTTCTATAATGCTATGTGCAATTTAAATCCTTGGAAAAAACAATTAGTTAACACAGATGGCCACTAATTTCCAAGTTAATTTATGAAGAATCACATGTAGCAAATGAAACTGTCAATTCCTCTTACTTGAAGAATGATTTAAAATACCAAAAACCAAACCAAAACAATACAAAACAAAACAAAACAAGACAAAACAAAACAAAGCAAAACAAAACAAACATGAGAACATGTATATAGTTTCTCAGAAATCTCAGAGTATAAATTCATTATTTCCAGGTTCTTAACATGTTCATTATAACTTTCATCTAGCTATAGTCCTAATATTTATTCATCTAAAACCCAAGATCCTAGATCCTCAAACTGCTGGATAGGTTTAGTGATTAGATTTTATTTACAGCTATGTTTTTCTAACATAGGGTTTAATTGAACATGCTACTTTTATGACTGAAATATGACTCATTTCAAACAATTTTTTATGGTTACTTATATTTTATTGGATATTTTCTTTATTTACATTTCAAATGTTATCCTCTTTCCTAGTTCCTCTTCTCCCTAAAAAGTTCTATTCCATTCTCCCTCCCCCTGCTTGTATGAGAGTGTTCCTCCACTCACCCATCCACTCCCACCTTCTTGCCCTCAATTCCCCTACACTGGAGCATCTATCCAGCCTTCATAAGACAAAGAACCTCTCCTCCCATTGATGCCTGACAAGACCATCATCTGCTACATATGCAGCTGGAGCCATGTGTACTACTGTGTTGATGGCTTAGTACCTGGGATCTCTGAGTGGTCTGGTTGGTTGGTATTGTTTCTCTTCCTACAGTGTTGCGAACCCCTTCGACTCCTTCAGTCCTTTCTCTGACTCCTCTATTGGGGACCCCTCACTCAGTCCAATGGTTGGCTGCAAGCATCCACTCCTGTATTTATAAGGCTCTGGGATGGCCTCTCTAAAGACAGCTATATCAGGCTCCTGGCAGGATGCAATTCTTGGTATACACAATAGTTTCTGGGTTTGGTAATGGTATATGGGATCAAATCCCAGGTGGAACAGTTCCAGGATGGGCTTTCCTTCAGTCTGCTCTACACTTTAATTCCATATTTGCTCCTGTGAGTATTTTGTTTTCCTTCTAAGAAGGACAAAAGCATCCAAATTTTGATCATCCTTCTTCTTGAACTTCATGTGGTTTGTGAATTTTATTTTGAGTATTTGGAATTTTGGAGTACGTATCCACATATCAGTGAGTGCATAATATGTGTGTTCTTTTGTGATTGGGTTACCTCACTCAAGATGTTATTTTCTAGTTCCACCCATATGCCAAAGAATTTCATGAATTCACTGTTTTTAATAGTTGAATAGTACTCCATTGTGTATATGTACCACATTACTTTTAGGTGCTTCTCGGCCATTCGATATACCTGTTTGAAATTTGTTCTCTTTACCCCATTTTTTCAATTGGGTTATTTTATTCTCTGGAGTCTCACTTCTTGAGTTCTTTGTATATATTGGATATTAGCCCCATATCAGATGTAGAATTGGTAAAGTTCTTTTCCCAATCTGTTGGTTACTGTTTTGTCCTATTGACAATGTCTTTTGCATTAAAGAAGCTTTGCAATTTTATGAGGTCTCATTTGTTGATTCTTCATCTTAGAGCATAAGCCACTGGTGTTCTGTTCAGGAAAAATTTCCCCTGTGCCTATGTAATCAAGGCTCTTCCCCAATTGCTCCTCTATAAGTTTCAGTGTATTTGGCTTTATGTGGAGGTCATTGATCCATTTGTACTTGAGCTTTGTAAAAGGAGATAAGACTTGATCAATTTCCATTTTTCTACATGCTGACCTCCAGTTGAACCAGCACTATTTGTTGAAATAGCTGCCTTTTTTCAACAAGATGGTTTTTGCTTCTTTGTCAAATATCAAGTGATCATATGTATGTGAGTTCATTTCTGGGTCTCCAAGTTTATTCTGTTGATCTGCCTGCCTGTCTCTGTAATAATACCATGCAATTTTTATCACTATTGCTGTATAATACAGCTTGAGGTCTAGGATGCTGATTCCCCCAGAAGTTCTTTTATTGTTGAGAATAGTTTTCACTAACCTGGGTTTTTTGTTATTGTTATTGTTAATGTTGTTCCAAATGAATTTTCAAAGTGCCTTTTCTAACTCTATGAAGAATTAATTTGGAATTTTGATGGGGATTAAATTGAAATTGTAGATTGCTTTTAGCAAGATGGTCCTTTTAAAAATATTAATCCTGCCAATCCATGAGCATGGGGGATCTTTCAATCTTCTGAGATTCTCTTCAATTTCTTCTTTCTCTTGAAGTTCTTGTCATATAGATCTTTCACTTGCTTTTTTAGAGTCACATCAAGGTATGTAATATTTTTTGTGACTCTTGTGAAGAATGTCATTTCCCTAATCTCTTTCTTGGCCTTTTTATCCTGAAGTTCTAGCTAGAGCAATTGGACAAAGGGATACAAATTGGCAAGGAAGAAGTCAAAATATCACTATTTGCAGATGATATGATAATATACGTAAGTGACCCCAAAAATTACACCAGAGAGCTCCTAAAGCTGATAAACAACTTCTGCAAAGTGGCTTGATATAAAATTAACTCAAACAAACCATTAGCCTTCTTCTACTAAAATATTTTTGTTTTATTGATTTAATATTTCTTCCATGCCATTTTCATACATGAATTTAATTATGTTCATAGTTACTACCTTCCTGACTTTCATGACATTTACCTATACCTTGGTCCTTCATTGTTCCTTTATCACTATTGTGTGTCTTTTTCTGGAAAGGCATGAATAAATGTCTCCTTACCTTTGAAAGGGCACTGATAAAGAGGTCAGAGACATAATTTCACTAAAGTCTTGCGTTTTTCAATTAGTGAAGACACTGGATTAGATAGAAGAATATGTGGTTATTAGATGACTTAGAGAAGCATGGGAAATTTAAAGGCAAATATATTACCAGAAAACATAAAACAGAGTGGTTAATGACTCACAAAAGTTACATCCTTTGTTATATTTAGAGGAGTTTCAGGGAGTTTGGCTAGTAAGAAAGTTTTCTGATTCTAACAGTCATTGTTACTTATATATAGCTTTGTGAAAGTGATCTGACTGTGACATCTATAATCCCATTGATCACCAGGTTGATTAGGCTGATCTGGCTGGATAGGCATGTATTGCTTTCCTCCGTCACTGCCCCATGTGCATCCCTTCTGAAGCTACATGCTTCAGAAGTTCCCTGAATAGAGGAGGACTCATCTTCATTCAAGAGTTTACAAGTACTGGGATTCCCTGCTAGAACCTCCAAACAAACTTTTCAAAATTCTTAATGCTGTAACACTTTACTACAGTCCATCATGTTATGGTGAACACCAACCATAAAATCACTTCTTTGCAACCGCACAACTGTAATGTTGCTATTGTTATGAATTGTAATGTAAGTACATAATGTGTAGTAAATCTCATAGTTGACATTAAAGGGATTTTAACACACAAGTTGAAAAACACTGACCTTGGGGAAAAGTCTTTGAGTCTTATAAGACTGAGAAATTTCCTGTGATTGTTGAGTTGAGCCAAACTGTATGATGAAATGTTTTATTTAAGGCTTGATTAATACAATATCTCTATGCCAAAGTCATTTAGTTTATCTTTCAGAATTATTCCATTACCCTCTCTCCCACTCCAGTATTAGTATAAATGTTCTAAACCTTGAAAAATAACTCTTAAATGTTCTGATTGATCTAATATGTTTTCTGTCTTTAGATCTCATCAGAAATAAAATTTAAGAAGCAATAACTTACTGTTACAATCTTTCTCAGGTTATAAATAAATTGTATAATTTTTGTTTTTTTTTGTTTTTTTTTATTAGATATTTTCTTTTTTTTCCATTTTTTATTAGGTATTTAGCTCATTTACATTTCCAATGCTATACCAAAAGTCCCCCATATCCACCCACCCCCACTCCCCTGCCCACCCACTCCCCCTTTTTGGCCCTGGTGTTCCCCTGTACTGGGGCATATAAAGTTTGCAAGTCCAATGGGCCTCTCTTTCCAGTGATGGCCGACTAGGCCATCTTTTGATATATATGCAGCTAGAGTCAACTTTTGGTATAGCATTGGAAATGTAAATGAGCTAAATACCTAATAAAAAATGGAAAAAAAAAGAAAAAAACATAAAAATAAAAATAGGAAAGTATATAGTAATATCATGCCACAAGCTAAATGCTACTCTGCCTTGAAATTTCCTCTCTTCACACCATTTCTCCACCATCCATCACCTTCGTTATTGTGTCTGAAAAAGTACTCTTCATTTTGAGATTTAGTAAAACATACAAAAAAAAAAAAGTTTCCCCAGATATAATGTGGAATGGACTCTAGCAAAATTCTCCTATCCTTATTCTGCTGTGTAAGTTTTGAAATGTAACAACGTCTCTCTAAATTATATCTGGATTTTTATTTCCTCAGCCTGTACAAAATACCATATTCTATATTCATATTATGTCAAGTAAACCAAATCCTTAGTAGGTTATTATCTAATGTGTTGCATAGTTTAAAGGGAAAATAGAATGAGATATTGATAAACTATATTAGTAAAACGTTCACAGAATACTAGGAATGCATGAAGATTTGCTGAAAGATTAATTCAATTTAATTAAGAAAATAATATTTTACTTTTTAAAAAATGCTTGTTTGATGTTTTTCCCTCTACAATGAGTAAACCAAAGCTGTGGTTTATGCTTTGCTCATAGAGTGTTGATGTTAAGAGAATAGAAGCCCCCAAATTCTCCATTCACTCAAATCATTTTGCAATGTATAACTTTTTTAAATATCTGGAAGTTCACAGTCTCAAATGTCACCATGATGAAATACGATGCTTTCACTGTTTAGAGCAAGACTATAAGCATCAATGACCAACATCTGCAAAGCACTCCTTTTTTTGTTAGTTTTGCATACTCGAGGATGATGGTTGTCTTGTTTCTGCCATTGATATTTTACATAATTTCATAACCCTTAAATGATGAAGTAATCCATCCAAGTTCCTCCCTTATCATGAATCTGCCAGGTAGAAATCAATCCAATGCAAAACCATTAAATAAGATATTTATAAAGTCAAAAGAGAAACAAAATAAAGCAACAACTGCAGCAGCAGCAACAACTACAACAAAACACTTCTCCCATACAAATTCATACTGCAATTACTCCTACCCTTTTCTTATTTACAGTTCTGAAACAGTTGGAATTATTTTGGGGAGAAGGAGCAGAAAAATTGAAACAATCACACTACCTTTCAAGACAAAAAAACTCTTTAGATTCACTTTTTTATTAGATATTTTATTTATTTACATTTCAAATGTTATCCCCCCTTTCCTGGTTTTCTCTGCAGAAACCCACTATCCCATGCTCCCTCCCCCAGTTTCTATGACAATGCACACCCACCTGCCCACCCACTCCCAACTCCTCTTTGCCCTGGCATTCCCCTACACTGGGGCATCAAGCCTTCCCAGGACCAAGGACCTCTCCTCCCATTGATGTCCAAAATGACCACACTCTGCTACATATGTGGCTGGAGCCATGGAATCCTTTATGTGTACTCTTTGGTTTGTGGTTTAGTTCCTGGGAACTCTGGGGCATCTGGATGATATTGTTGTTCTTCCTATGGGTTGCAAACCCCTTCAGCTCCTTCAGTACTTTCTCTAGATTCATTTTTGAAAACTGTTTTTATGTTTTTACATTCAATTATTTATTGATTTACATTCCCTATGTTGGCCCCCTTCCTGGTTACACCCACTACCCCTCACCTTTGCCTCTGAGAGCATGTTCTCTCATCTACTCACTCACATTTCCACCTCCCCCCACTCAGCACCACTTTCCCTGGGGCATCAAATCTTTACAGGATTAAGTCTAGCCTCTTTCCCTAAGCACAGACAAGGCAGTCTTCTCCTAATGTGTGCCAGGGGCCATAAACCAGCCCATATATATTCTTTGGTTGTTGACTTAGTCTCTGGGAGTTCTTATGGGTTCAGGTTAGTTAATGTTGTTGTTCTTCCAATGAGGTTACCATTCCCTTTAGCTCCTTCAATTCTTCCCCCAACTCTTCCATAAGAGTACCTAACCTGAGTCTAATGGTGGCTGTAAGTAACTGCATTTGTCTCAATCAGCTGCTGGAAAAGCCTCTGAGAGGACATCCATAGTAGGCTCCTGTCTGCAAGCACAACATGCCATCAGTAATAGTGACAGGGTTTGGTGCCTACCTTTTGAATGGATCCCAAGTTGGGCCAGTCACTGTATGACCTTTCCTTCAGTATCTGCTCCATTTTTATCCCTGCATTTATTTTACACAGGAATAATTCTGGGTCAAAAATTCTGAAGGTAGGTGGGTGACACCATCCCTCCACTTGGGTCCAGGTCTATCAACTGGAGGTGGTCTCTTCAAGTTCCAACTCTCAACTATTAAGCATTTCATCTAAGGTCAACCCCATTGAGTCCTGGGAGTCTTTCACATTCCAGGTCACTGGGATTTTCTGGAGGTACCCCTTGCTCTGTACCTTCCACAACTGCATATTTTCATTCATTCTCCTGACACTCTTACTTTCTCTTCTGTCTGCCCCCATACCCAAGCCTGCTCCATTTAACCCTTCCCTCACATCCAGGTCTCTCCCTCCTTCTGCCTCCCCTGATTACTTAGTTGCCCCTTCTAAGTAGGATTGAAGCATTCTCACTTGGGCCTTCCTTCTTGTTAAACTTCATATGGTCTGTGAAGTATATCATGGGTATTCTGTACTTTTTGGCTAATATTCACTGATCATCAAGTATTTACCATTGGTCTAGTTCATGTCCCTTAGGACATTACTTTCTAGCTCCATCCATTTGCCTGAAATATTCATGATGTTCATGCTTTTTTTTTATTACATATTTTCCTCAATTACATTTCCAATGCTATCCCAAAAGTCCCCCATACCCTCCCCCCCCACTTCCCTACCCACTCTTTCCCATTTTTTTTTGGCCCTGGCGTTCCCCTGTACTGGGGCATATACAGTTTGCGTGTCCAATGGGCCTCTCTTTCCAGTGATGGCTGACTAGGCCATCTTTTGATACATATGCAGCTAGAGTCAAGAGCTCCGGGGTACTGGTTGGTTCATAATGTTGTTCCACCTATAGGGTTGCAGATCCCTTTAGCTTCTTGGCTACTTTCTCTAGCTCCTCCATTGGGAGCCCTGTGATCCATCCAATAGCTGACTGTGAGCATCCACTTCTGTGTTTGCTAGGCCCCGGCTTAGTCTCACAAGAGACAGCTACATCTGGGTCCTTTCGATAAAATCTTGCTAGTGTATGCAATGGTGTCAGCGTTTGGAAGCTGATTATGGGGTGGATCCCTGGATATGGCAGTCTCTACATGGTCCATCCTTTCGTCTCAGATCCAAACTTTGTCTCTAACTCCTTCCATGGGTGTTTTGTTCCCAATTCTAAGGAGGGGCATAATGTCCACACTTCAGTCTCCATTCTATGCTTTTAATAGCTGAATAGTATTCCATTGTGTAAATGAACCACATGTTCTGTATCCATTCTTCAGTGGAAGAATACATGAGATATTTCTATCTTCTGGGTATTTCAAGTAAGGCTAAACATGGTGGAATACATGTCCATGTGGTATAGTAGAACATATTTTGGGTATATGTTCAGGAGTGGTATAACTAGTTCTTCAGGTAGAATTATTTCCAAGTTTCTGAGGACCCACCAGATTGATTTCCAGAGATGTTGTATCAGTTTGCAATCCCATGAGCAATGGAGGACTTTTCCTTTCTCCACATTCTGGCCAGCATGTACTGTCACTTGAGTTTTTTACCTTATCCATTCTGATTGGCATAAGGTAGAATCTCAGGGCCTTTTTTATTTGCATTTCCCTAATAACTGAGAATGTTGAACATTTATTTAAGTGCTTCTTTACCATTTGGGATTCCTCTGTTGAAAATGTTCTCTTTAGCTCTGTATCCCAAGTCTTTATATTCTTTTTTTTATAATTAGGTATTTTCCTCATTTACCTTTCCAATGCTATCCCAAAAGTCCCCCATACCCACCCCCCACTCCCCTACCCACCCACTCCCCCTTTTTGGCCCTGGTGTTCCCCTGTAGTAGAGCATATAAAGTTTGCAAGTCCAATGGGCCCTTCTTTCCAGTGATGGCCGACTAGGCCATCTTTTGATACATATGCAGCTAGAGACAAGAGCTCAGGGATACTGGTTAGTTCATATTATTGTTCCACCTATAGGGTTTCAGTTCCCTTTAGTTCCTTGGGTGCTTTCTCTAGCTCCTCCGTTGAGGGCCCTGTGATCCCATTCAATAGCTGACTGTAAGCATCCAATTCTGTGTTTGCTAGGCCCCAGTGTAGCCTCACAAGAGACAGCTATATCTGGGTCCTTTAAGCAAAATCTTGCTAGTGTATGCAATGGTGTCAGCATTTGGAAGCTGATTATGTGATGGATCCCTGGATATGGCAATCACTAAATGGTCCATCCTTTCATCACAGCTCCAAATTTTGTCTCTGTAACTCCTTCCATGGGTGTTTTGTTCCCAATTCTAAGAAGGGGCAAAGTGTCCACACTTTGGTCTTCGTTCATCTTGAGTTTCATGCGTTTAGCAAATTGTATCTTATATCTTGGGTATCCTACGTTTCTGGGCTAATATCCACTTATCAGTGAGTACATATTGTGTGAGTTCCTTTGGGATTGTGTTACCTCACTCAGGATGATGCCTTCCAGGTCCATCCATTTGGCTAGGAATTTCATAAATTCATTCTTTTTAATAGCCGAGTAGTACTCCATTGTGTAAATGTACCACATTTTCTGTATCCATTCCTCTGTTGAGGGGCATCTGGGTTCTTTCCAGCTTTTGGCTATTATAAGTAAGGCTGCTATGAACATAGTGGAGCATGTGTTCTTCTTACCGGTTGGGACATCTTCTGGATATATGCCCAAGAGAGGTGTTGCTGTTTCCTCAGGTAGTACTATGTCCAATTTTCTGAGGAACCGCCAGACTGATTTCCAGAGTGGTTGTACAAGCTTGCAATCCCACCAACAATGGAGGAGTGTTCCTCTTTTTCCACATCCTCGCCAGCATGTGCGGTCACCTGAGTTTTTCATCTTAGCCATTCTGACTGGTGTGAGGTGGAATCTCAGGGTTGTTTTGATTTGCATTTCCCTGATGATTAAGGATGTTGAACATTTTTTCAGGTGCTTCTCTGCCATTTGGTATTCCTCAGGTGAGAATTCTTTGTTCAGTTCTGAGCCCCATTTTTTAATGGGGTTATTTGATTTTCTGGAGTCCACCTTCTTGAGTTCGTTATATATATTGGATATTAGTCCCCTATCCAATTTGGGATAGGTAAAGACCCTTTCCCAATCTGTTTTTGGTCTTTTTGTCTTATTGAAGGTGTCTTTTGCCTTGCAGAAACTTTGCAATTTTATGAGGTCCCATTTATGGATTCTCGATCTTACAGCACAAGCCATTGCTGTTCTATTCAGGAATTTTTCCCCTGTACCCATATCTTCAATGCTTTTCCCCACTTTCTCCTCTATAAGTTTCAGTGTCTCTGGTTTTATGTGGAGTTCCTTAATCCACTTAAATTTGACCTTAGTACAAGGAGATAGAAATGGATGAACTCGCAATCTTCTACATGATAACAACCAGTTGTGCCAGCACCATTTGTGGAAAAAAGACAGCATTTTCAACAAATGGTCTTTAGATTCTTAAGAGAAAGATGAGACTATGCAAATACATCTCACTGTCTTCACATTTTTTTAATGTTTGTAGGCATCTTTCCAATGTTTCTCAAGAGACCCAAGATAGATGCAAACATCCAGATAGTCTGTGAATGCTGTTATCTAAGTTCACAACGTGCCCAGAAAGGAACTTGACATTTTGACAAACATTTTGATAAATAGTGATTTATTTATTTTGATAAAATGATAAATAGTGATTTGTCATTTTGATAAAACATGCTGTTTTTGAACTCATTATTTGTTATAAACTATGTCCAAGAGGGAAATGATTCTGTCTTGACAGTTGTGAAGACATCTCCTCTGACAACTTGTGAAAGAGGAGGAGAAACTCTTAGTTATGTGAAATAGGATTTTGAGTGTGAGCACCCTGCTCAAGACTGGCTTCCCCTTGCATGCTAGACAAAAAGCAATTTACTACAGAAGTTTGGGATTATTGTTGATACTAAAATATTAATCAGTTAAATCAATTTTAAATAATTCTTTCCAAATTAGGGTTGGATCTCAGTCGCAGAGCACTTGCGCAACATGTATGAAGCCCTGTGACTGACCCTGTACATGGCAATTAATCACACATCTCAGGATGCTAGTGATGCTATGTCCTGGTCAATCCACAAATCACTATCAAATAGCCTTCTATTTTGAAAAGGTCAGGGTACTAATATTTATCAAGTTAAAGTATCAGAAATTTCTCCCAAATGATCTTTGAAGTGTTTTATTTCTTCTATGATAGAGTAGAAATAAAAGTGATTAAAACATTATAATAAAACTATATTTGTAATATTTATTTAGTTTTCTGTATAGATTGGTAGAAATGTTTGTCATTTGAAAATTGTTTGCCTTTATTCAACAAAGCTTCCTGGATATCTCAAACACTTGGAAGAGATCCCACTCAGCAGCTGTGCCTAGAAATCACACTACAATCACAATCAGGGATTTAGGTGATGCTGTAAGAATCCTATAGTTTAACAGAACATCAACACCAAAAAAGTCATGACCATAGACATTAGTTTTCTGATGCTATGGTGGAATACCATGAGCATGCTAGCTTAAAAAAGGAAAAGCTTATTTAAGCTTATGGTTATAGGAGCATATTGTGTAAAGTTATGAAATCATGGCAACAGGAAGGAACAACAGAAAGCTGAGAGAACATAGTTTTCACTATAAATAGGAAGTAAGGTGTGGCTATATATCCTCAAAGTCCTCTAAGAGTATTTTTTGAGAGAAAGCCCTAGGCTTCACCTTCAGAAGGTTCAATAAATAACATTTCCCAACAGCTACACAACAGAGGGACCAAGTGTTTGGATACTGATCCTATAAGGGACATTTCTCATTTACACTATACTTCCATCTTTTCAATCAAATATTTGTTTTAATAAAAGCATTGGAATTTTAAGGTAAGGAATTTATGGTATTGAATCACTTGGTGGATAATGAAATACACCCATGTAGGAATGTCTAAAAAGAATAGTGTCTTCTATTCTTCACTTAGGTTTTTAATACAGCTGTGTGGGATGCATGAATTTTTAGTGGCCTATCCCTTTTTAATATCTGAGGACAAAGTAACTTCTATATGCACAAATTATACAATGTGTGGGACTATATGAAGACATTGTCAGAATGACAAGAACTAAATCATTCAGAGTCTAGTTCCTTTTCTTTAGTCTCCTTATAAAGTTCTTTTGGAATGTGATTGATAGATATTGCATTAAGACAAGGAGGAAGGTTGAAGTTAGAAACTTATATGCATATGCTTATCTTCTTCAATATACAAAACATAGAAAAAGCAGCAAATGCTGCCCAAAGATTAAAAGGAGTAAGCATACCAAAGACAGAATACGGGTGTCCTTGAGAGCATAGCTTTAAAAAATATGACTTTTGCCTGGGCTTTGGTTTAAATCAGTTTTGAAATTTAAAAGAAGAAATCATGTTATAGGATTAAGAGTTTTCAAAGTCTTTTGGATTGTAGCCATAATTTAAATTTGCTTATTTTAGATCTGATTACAATCTCTTATTTTAGAAACAACTGTATTTTTCATATCTATTGACATTTTGCACACATTTTAATCAAATTCTCTTTATGTATTATTTAGAGATCGTTACCTTATTCTTTACATAGTATTTATTATACAAAAATCACATATGTTATATATTCAATAAACATTAACTTTGCTGGGCAGTGGTGGTTCATGCCTTTAATCCCAGCACTCGGGAGACAGAGGCAGGCAGATTTCTGAGTTTGAGGCCAACCTGCTCTACAAAGTGAGTTCCAGGACAGCCAGGGCTATACAGAGAAACCCTGTCTCAAAAAACCAACAACAACAAAAAACCCAAACAAATAAAAAAACAAACAAATAAAAATAAAGAAACATTAACTTCATCTTATTTTAATCTGGAATAAAAGTGATTTTTGCTTTTAATCTTAAAAACTCTAAAGAAAAAAGAAAAACATTCGTTATGTTCTTTGTGAGGTAACAACTTACTGTCATGTACAATTACCATGTACTGAAATAAAATATATTAGAAAGAAAAGCCTAAAATAATCATAATTATTTGTTTTGCTTAATGCTATTGCTATTTATTTATTTACTTATTTATTTATTCATTCACTTATTTATATGAATGGTTTTCAAGACGAAGCTGAGAGTCTTGTACGTGCCAGCTCCTGGCTGTTCCACTCATGTCTATCTGTAGTTCATGCTTTTGCCACTTTTGAAATTGAAGCTGCTTGTCAATCCTTAGTAATTGGTATTAATCAAGTTTGTTATTTCCATGATACAAAAGGCCTTAATTTATGCCAACTATATGGAACTTCCTTTCTCCTCTTTTTTTGTCCTTGATTCTAATGAGCCTCAAAAATATCAGGGTCCTTACCCATGAAGGATAATAATGGTACCTTGCTTGAAATCCTCTATGTGCCTAATCCAACCACATGTTATTGCTCAGAAATGAAAGAGATTATTTGGCCTCTCTAAGTGTATTGACCTCAATGGTTGAGAGTCTTAATTTTCCATAAACTCAAAAATATACTTCTCTTTGTTGGATCTTTCTCCTTGGTTCCCTCATAGCTCTTTCCCACCTCCATGGCCAGGTATTCTACACTGCAAATGTGTAGGAACAAGACATAAACATTCATAACTCAGATCAATATTCTAAAGAATACAGGGTAATGAGTTTAGCAACAAGGTACACAATATCATAAGTATATGTATATCATTGTCAAGGTGGCAATGGATTGTTTTTAGATATTATCTATTTTTATTTTATATGTATAAATATTTTGTCTGTATTTCTTTCTGTGCAATGTGTATATTCCATGACCATGAAAGCCAGAAAATGGTGTTAGACCTCAGGACTTGGAATTAAAAACAGCTGTTAGCAGATATGTGGGAGTTGGTCCCTGAGCCCAGCTCTGCTTTAAGAACACTAAGCAATCTCTCTAGTCCTGTTTTTTTGTTTGTTTGCTTGCTTGGTTGATGTTCTATTACATATCATTTCCTACCAAATAACTAGTATTTCAATAAATATGAAATATATGGATGATCCACACACTGGAAAGGGGCAAAGATACTGCTACTAGAGTAGTATATAAAGTCTACATTTGGCAATGTACATTCTATTCTGAGACTATCAGGCTGCTCTTTGTGGTAAAATGGCATACATATATGCTGTCTATATGTAAATCTTAGTGTTTGGTGATGGTAGGAAAAGAGTAATGTTAAATAGTTGTAAGTTAATTTAAAAGGAATATTTGTGAGGATTAAATATTCTGGCAAAAACAAGAATTAGATATACTAAGCTGATATTCTCCAAACTTGAATTAAAATATGGAGCTAGAGAAAGTACCCAAGGTGCTGGGGATTTCTGCAACCCTATAGGTTCAACAACAATATGAACTAACCAGTACCCCCCGGAACTTCAGTCTCTAGCTGCATATGTATCAGAAGATGGCCTAATAGGCCATCAGTGAAAAGAGAGGCCCATTGGTTGTGCAAACTTTATATGCCTCAGTACAGGGGAACGCCAGTGCCAAGAAGTGGGAGTGGGTGGGTGGGGGAGTGGGTGGGGGAGGGTGTGGGTGACTTTTGGGATAGTATTGGAAATGTAAATGAAATGAATACCTTAAAAAAAAAGATAAAAAAAACCACAAAAATAAAATAAAATAAAATAAAACAAAACAAAATATGGAGATGGTTTTTATCAAATAATTCTGTGACTATCACTCATGCAGACACAGCCCCAAGCACTTGGCATTCTAGCTAGACTGGATCCCTCACAGTTACCTGACAATAGCCAGGTATACTCAGTCCCATGGTTACCTGGCAACAACAAGGTAGCCCAACTCACTATTAAAGGAGATACTTGGCCCCTCCTTTCTCTCTTAAGCTCTCACCTTTCATACTCATATCTCTAGCCCTCCTTCTTTCCCTCCCTTCTTCTCTTTCTCTCCACATGGCAATGGCCGGCCTCTCTCTTTCTTTTACCTTCTCTTTTTCTTTCTGCCTTTCTATAGTAAAGCTATAAAACCACAGACCATCTCTGCTTATCAAGGCCCACCATGCTTGAATGATGGGATAGACTTTCCCCTAAAGAGCCCAGAGCTCGTGTCTCTAGCTGCATAAGTAGCAGAAGATGGCCTAGTCAGCCATCGTTGAGAAGAGAGGCCCCTTTGGTATTGCAAACTTTATATGCCCCAGTACAGGGGAACGCCAGGGCCAAGAAGTGGGAGTGGGTGGGTAGGGGAGCAGGGCAGGGGGAGGGTATAGGGAACTTTCGGGATAGCATTTGAAATGTAAATAAAGAAAATATCTAATAAAAAAAGAAAATAATAATAATAATAATAATAATAATAATAATAATAATAATAATAATAAAAAATCCGAGTCTAACCTGCTGGAAGGCCTGCACTCCAGCCACAGACCAGACCAAAGACTCTCGCCCTTGTGGGAATGCCCCCTCTCTCCCTGCCCTCTCCTCTCTTACGACCCTGGGATGACAGAGTCAAACCAGGCCTTTCTTTTGTTCCCAGTTCTTCCATAGTGTCCAGAGGTGTTTGGGATGCCTGAGACTGAGAACCTGTTATATCTGGCCTCCTTGAGGTGCAGAGACTTTGGTTTGCCCCTTGTCCACCCCCTGGGGACTGGGGTCCATGACTTCCCACAGCCAGACAACTATCTGGGGCCGCGTGGAAAGCATGGGGCAGTCCTCCGTGTCTGCTCACCCAGAGCACCGAAACTCTGGCAGGACATGGATTTCCTCCACTCCCTTTAAAAGGGGAGAATTGAATGTTGTATTTCCAGTCTGTGTCACAATGGATAGAAGGCTCCCAGGGAACAAAACTGCTCCTGTTATATTCCTAAATCGCCATGTCTTTAAATTGTTTGATATTAGAGCCAAATGCGGTGTACTGGCTGATTTTGTGTGTCAACTTGACACAAGCTGGAGTTATCACATAGAAAAGAGCCTTCCTTGGGGAAATACCTCTGTGATATCCAGGTGTAAGAAAATTTTTTCAAATAGTGATCAAGGGTTGGAGGGCCCATTGTGGGTGATGCAATTCCTTGACTGGTAGTCCTAGGTTCTATAAGAAAGCAAGCTGAGCAAGCCAGGGGAAGTAAGCCAGTAAGCAAGCATTTCTCCATGGCGTCTGCATCCACTTCTGCCTCCAGCTTCCTACCTTGTGTGTACTCTGGTCCTGACTTTCTTTGGTAATGAATCTCAATGTTGAATTGTAACCTGAACAAACTCTTTCCTCCCAAATTGCTTCTTGGCCATAATGTTTTGTGCAAGAATAGAAACCTGGATAAGATAGCTAGTATTGCTTTCAGCTTTTCTCAGAGAACCTCCTTTATGAAGTCAGCAGAAGTAGGTATAGAGCTGCAAAACCAGTGAATGTGCTGACAAATAGAGCCTAGGTATTTAGCTCTAAATATAACATTTTTGTCAAGTTCCCTACTTGCACCTTTCATAAAGTTCAGTAAACATCACAGAAGCATATGCAGAAAGACTTTAATGGAGAATGCATAAAGAATTCTGGGAAATTCTGTTTTCCATTCATGAAAGTGGCTGTCACACTATTCAACTTATAGCAGTTGTGGCTAGTAAATCAACACAGGAATCAAGCTAATCTAAATTCCTCTATTGATGGAGGAGGTAATCTTGAGTCCACTACTCACTGAAGTCATTAGCAGTTAATAGCTACTGAGAGATGGAGACTTTAAAATCAATGGGTCACCAAAATGATGAGAAAAGTTAAAATCAGAAAGTGTTAGGGGAGCGGCATAATTGGTGAACTGAAGGAGGGATCGGGTTGGAATGATACGTATGATCATTATACTCCACTGTGTACATGTTTGAAATTCTCAACCCTCAAAATCAACACCAACGGCAACAACAAGAGCTGAGAACTGCTGCCCAAATGAGAAGAATTTGCATATTAAAGGAGAAATGCCCCCTGTGTCACCAGTAGACCAGGCTCACATGTTCATCACTTTTTGGTTTTATTTTATACAATGGCATTTTGCTATAAACTTGAAGGATTCTGTTTCCTTCTTTCTCATGGACTACTACAGTGTGAGAAACAAAACGGGTAGAATGATGGCTCAGAGATTAAAAGTGGATTTTGCTTTTGCAGAGTATACAAGTTTAATTCTAAGCACCTTTGTCAATCACCTTCAAATTGCCTGTCATTCCAGCTCCAAGAGAGATCCAATATATCTGTTGTAGTTGTCCACCTACACCCATATCCAGGTGCCCACAACCTCCTAAACAAACACAGTTGAAATGTAATAAAAATATTTTTTAAAAGAAAATTATCGTTTACAAAAACTAAAGTAAGTATTTAGATAATAGACGATATAAACTAATCAGGACAGCTCAAAAGATAGAAAATATCAAATTACATGTCTATGAATATCCCCTGACTAAAGCAGCAGTATGACCTAAATTAGATGCTAATGTAACCATGCTTTGTTGCTGCTATTGACTGAATAGAAAGCCAGGGACTATAGCTATGGCTAGATCCTCAAACGTCCATGAGCACAACTATGAGCCTCAAGGTGGTCAAACCTGGACATCTTATAAGTAGGTTCTGTCCCATTCTCTTCCAAATGTTGAAGTTTGGCAACACTCCAGAAGGTACTTTGGCACACTTTACAATCAGCTCACTGCCCCTCTTGTTCTCTGTTGCTGGGGTGCTTTTCTTAGTAAACTTTAACATGTGAGACGGTCACTACATTTCACTTTTTCTGCTGGATTGGTTCATAAACTAACCAAATATTAAGATGACTGGAGGGAAATAAAATATTCTAGAGAGTGACACATGTGCTCTTCTACATGGTTATTAGACTGTTGTTAAAAAAGGTTACTAAAGAATTAAAATCCACTCATGGTTCCTGTGTTCAGAAGTCATGATATTCTAAAGAACCACTACATTCATTTCCTCACAGCAAAAATGTCATACAATACTGACACCTGTCTATCTATCTATCTATCTATCTATCTATCTATCTATCTATCTATCTACTCAAGTTTTCATCTTTTTTTGAAAATATTTTTACCTTCCTCCAAAAACAATACAATAAATCAATAAAAAGAAAACAATGGCAGAGAGTAAATAGTTTTCTGTCACATTAGCTTGGGTAAACAACAGAAATGCAACTTTATCACTCAGTTTCCCAAGTAGAAATGTGTCTATATGCTATTAATAACAGCATTATTTATAATGACATGACTGTGATTTTTAGGTATCAAAGGAAAGGAGTGTGTATTTAGAAATGTTGCCTTTATCTCATGTCATGATTTTTGTAACTATAGAAGGTGAGAAAATTGTACTGCAGCACTTTTGTAGCCACAAGATATCCAATTATATTTAACATTCTGATATATGTTGTGTAGGGCCTTAATATTTCATATTTCTCCATCTTAAGTTGTTTCTAATAAGATGATTATTACCATTATTAATTAATGTAAAAGTTATTAAGTATTTGCCTAATGTCACCAAGAGTATGTCTAGATTCTGGTGATATTGATCTTCATCATATAGACAAGGGTCTATAAATAAGATAAATTAAAAACAAAGTTTAAAAAAATTAAATGTAATTCAACAGATGATATAAGAGGCAAATAGTTACCAAACAGCCAGAGTTTGGATCTCAGCCCAAGGACATTTAAGTAGTGTTTGTTTGTTTGTTGTTGTTGGGTTTTTTGTTTGTTTTTTTTGTGTTTTTGTGTGTGTGTGGGGGGGTTGTTTGTTTTTGTGCCTCAAGTCTCCAGATCCCCTTTTCATGAGATTACATTAGAAAATGTGTCTAGTTCCTTTTACACGTATATATTTTGTAAAATTCTGTTGAAGTTTGGAAGTTTTACCTTCTAAAACAGTCTTCTTTTATAATAACCTAGGAGCCATCACTGAATATAAATATCAAACCAGTTTTGCCTCCAGGATTTGGGGGCTAATAGTAAACCTTAGATCCTTGCACCAGATTATAAAACTACAGGATATCTTAAAGATAAACCTTAAATTTGCTTCTGACAAAGACAATTAGTAAACAATTGTGGCCACTTTATTTTGTTTACAGAACTCTATAAACTTTTGTTATATTAGGAGTAAAAGTTTTGTTGTCTCTTTCTTATTTCCTCTTTGTTTATTATTGAGATTGCCTTTTAATTAAAACACTTCTCCATTCTGTTCCCTTCATTCGAATTTTCCCATAAACTTCTTCTCCAGGGAACCACTTTTCCTAATACTTCCTAATACAAGATTTACTCAGTTGCTTGATATTCTTAATGTAGGCTTGCAGCAGAAAAAAACAAAAACAAAAACAAAAACAAAAAAAACAAAAAACAACAACAACAACAACAACAAAACAATAAATAGGCCAAAATTCACTGGGAGAAGCCCATGAGAGCTAGGTTTACTCTTATGACAATATGCATCTTCTTGGCCCAATCAACTATGTCTGGTACAAATGTTTGGTTTTGGTGAGATTAAATTGCTTTGGATGAGTTGCTCAAGAAAATTCTTCCTTAATAGGATGGCATTTCAGTAGACATGGGGATAATATTAAGAACTAATCCATTATGGATTATCAGAAAGCAAGTATTCCCTAAAGATTGCTCTTGGTGGATTTTACAAACATCATGAATTAAGCACAGAAAAAAAGAAAAGAAAAGAAAAGAAAAGAAAAACCAAAAACCAAAAAACAAACCACCAAGGTTTAGAGTATTGAGTGTAAAGTAAGACACTCATATCTTGGCAGAGAGATTTTTGAAGAACCTCCTTTTCCATATAAAAAGGCACATTTCACTCTGAATAAATGGAAAGAAGGGGGGATCAGGGGAGAATTTCACAAAGAGTGTTGTCCTCTGACCTGTTTATAAAAGCCAGAAAGAATATAAGGTTGGCATACAGCCTGTTCATTGAGCTAAAACATCACAAGGAGTCCTGCATAAGAATATGTGGTTGCAACATAGGTACATGTAGTCTAATTGTCTTTTGTCAGGCCATTAAAATCTTTCCTCTAGAAGATATGTTTAAAACATTCTGGCCTTCCTCCTAATGTCCCAAGAGCAAACTGACGTGGAATCCCATCAATATTCACACAGAAGGAACGAAAGAGTTTTGTATAATTACATATAGAGCTATTGCTGTATATTCACTGGCAAAATACATAGTTTAATTAGATACACTAGATCTTGACCCAGCAAATATGAAAGCTTCCCTGTGTGGCTGTATAAATGTAGCAAAGTCTTCTCATTTCTCCCTAGCTCTACCACCTAGTCCTGTCTTCTAAATAATCGGCAAATAGAGCAGAATTGTATTCAGCTTAGTGTGGAGATCTGGCCAGACAGAGAAGGCGGTCCTATGACTGCTGCACACACTAGTTTTTAATAAAGGAATGTAAATAGTCATCAGATAAAACTGTGATAATTTTTCTTCAGCATGCCTAACAGAACTTGTGAAGATGAGGGTAGATTTATTGAGAGAAAAGTCACATATCAAATAGGCAAATATGACATATTTATTAAGAAATGATAAAAGGTGAGGTAAATCAACTTTAATATTGTTCCCTCCAGAAAGCTGACTCATTGCATAGGGTTGGGGTGGGGACTGAAGCCTTGATGCATAGCAAATGTCTGAGATAAAAGCTATGATTACCACAAAAATTTGTTTGAACAAGATAGAGCAAAGAGGCCTATTTGACATGTAAGAGTGGAGGTTTCAGTAGGAAAGTCTATGTGAAACATGAGAGGTCATCGATTTCTTAGCAGAAAGGTTATCAACATCTGGAAGAACACTGAGATATTGAAGGAGTTAGTAAGGTGTGTTCTAATACAGATTATAGACAATATGGTGTAGTCATTCAATGACTTTATCAAGGCATTGTACAAATTAGGATGTATATGTATATAGAAAAAGAAAACTCTAACTTCCCTTTTTTTAAATTAGGTATTTTCCTCGTTTATATTTCCAATGCTATCCCAAAAGTCCCCCAAACCCACCCCCACAATCCCCTACCCACCCACTCCCCCTTTTTGGCCCTGGCATTCCCCTGTACTGGGGCAAATAAAGTTTGCAAGTCCAATGGGCCTCTCTTTGCAGTGATGGCCGACTAGGCCATCTTTTCATACATATGCAGCTAGAGACAAGAGCTCCAGGGGTTACTGGTTAATTCATATTGTTGTTCCTCCTATAGGGCTGCAGATCCCTTTAGCTCCTTGGGTACATTCTCTAGTTCCTCCATTGGGGGCCTTGTGGTCCATCCTATAGCTGACTATGAACATCCACTTCTGTATTTGCTATGCCCAGACATAGTCTCACAAGAGACAGCTCTATCAGGGTCCTTCCAGCAAAATATTGTTAGTGTATGCAATGGTGTCTGCATTTGGAGGCTGATTATGGGATGGATCCCCGGAAATGGTAGTCTCTAGATAGTCCATCCTTTCGTCTCAGCTCCAAACTTTGTCTCTGTAACTCCTTCCATGCCTGTTTTTTCCCCAATTCTAAGAAGGGGCAAAGTATCCACACTTTGGTCTTCGTTCTTCTTGAGTTTAATATGCTTTGTATCTTGTATTTTGGGTATTCTAATTTTCTGGGCTAATATCCACTTATCAGTGAATACATATCATGTGAGTTCTTTTGTGATTGAGTTACCTCACTCAGGTTGATGCCCTCCAGGTCCATCCATTTGGCTAGAATTTCATAAATTCATTCTTTTTAATAGCTGAGTAGTACTCCATTGTGTAAATGTACCACATTTTCTGTATCCATTCCTCTGTTGAGGGGCATCTGGGTTCTTTCCAGCTTCTGGTTATTATAAATAAGGCTGCTATGAACATAGTGGAGCATGTGTCCTTCTTACTTACCAGTTGGAACATCTTCTGGATATATGCCCAGGAGAGGTATTGTGGGATCCTCCAGTAGTACTATGTCCAATTTTCTGAAGAACTGCCAGACTGATTTCCAGAGTGGTTGTACAAGCTTGCAATCCCACCAGCAGTAGAGGAGTGTTCCTCTTTCTCCACATCCTCGAGAAATTAGGGATATAACACCCTTCTCAATAGTCACAAATAATATAGAATAATAACTTCTAAAGACATCTCAATTACCCTGAACATGTGATCCTTTCCTATGTATTAAAGAAAGGTACTGTTTCTCTTTCTTCCTTTCATATTTTGTCTCAGATTATTTTTAATATTTACTTTTTATGTATTACTCATGTATAGGTTTGTATGTGTGCATGTGTGTGTTTATATGCATGTATATGTGTGTATATGGGTGTTTGTATATGTGTATATGTTTGTCCATGTTTATGTTATATATTTGTGTATATGTATGTATCTACATATGTGTGTGTGCTTGTGTATGCATAACATGGCTCTCAAATATACAGAAGACAACTCTCTTTCTTTCTTTGTGTGTGTGTGTGTGTGTGTGTGTGTGTGTGTGTGTGTGTGTGTACAACATGGCCCTTAAATACACAAGAGATCTTTCTGGAGTTGATTCTGCCTTCTTCATGTTTCCTGTTTATTAAACTCAAATAGGTTTGTTTTGAACCATTTCAAGGACTGCGAGTTTCCAGTTATTTGTCATACTTTTGAATATAAAAAGAGAGGGAGAGGGAGATGGAACTGGCAGAGGGACTTGACCTATAATAAAGAAGATATTGAGACAAATGGCTCAACTTCAAGATTATGATGAGGTATAAAACTGCAAATTACCAGAGTCAAAATATCTAAAACTATGTTTAGATGCCCTGAAAGACATGTATTGCTCACATCTGAGTCAGATTCATATATTGGTCAAGCTCAAAACATTGGAATGTATTCTTAGCAGTCCTCCTGCTTTCCCCAATCCAAAAGCTAAAAATGTGATTAGATGTCATGAAAACCTCTAAGAGATTTCTTTATTTTGTTATAACAGGTTGACTCATGCTCCCAACAATATATCAGATTACAACTTTGACTTCTGACTTGCTTTTCTTTGGTATTAATGAAATATAACTACTTCAATGCTGGGACATGACATGTAAGAAATTCTGATTTGGGTTTATGGACTATGCTCACACATAGCTCAAATTTAAATCTTAATTCCCTTACGATAAAAACTGTGCCTTTGTTTGAATGTATTTAAAATTCGTACGTTATTTCTTTCTGTAAAACAATGTACTTCATTTTGAACTGATCATATTGATTTTCCACAATAAAAATTGTTTTTTCTTCTAGTATGTTATCATATATTAGTTGTATTTAAAGCAGCAGCTTTCAACCTGTGGTCATGACCCCTTTGTCAGACTTCTATCTCAAAAATATTTATACTACTATTCATAACAGTAGCAAAATTATATATATGAAGTAGTGACAACAGTAATTTTTATGGTTGGAGGTCATCCCAACAAGACTGTATTAAAGGGTCACAGAATTAGGAAAATTGAAAACCAGTGTTTTAAAGGGTTGTAGTTCAAAGACTTCAAAAGATAATACATAAATTCTTTTTAACATGTTCAGATTCATTAAGATGCAATTTCAAGTAATTTATCATGTTATATTGATTGATAGTTGTTTGCATTTTATCCACTAACAGGGTACTGTGAAAAAAATATAAATTATGTGAAATCTCAGACCTTTTGATATGTACTATTTCAGTTTTAGAGCAGCTGAGCTGGCCAGGCTACTGTAGTAAGTCAGCACTTACCTGTGCCCTAAGAAAGCCTCTCACACTAGTTTCATGCCTTGGAATACATCATAGCCATCTCAAGCTCTGCACTATTAGTCTTCTGTTAATATTGCCTCACAGAAGCCTTCAACAATTGTGACAGTTGATAGGAATAATTAACCTTGCATTGATCCAGTAATTAAGTGACTCAGCTTGTTTGGCAAATTATGCACTGCAAGCTTGTCTACCCGTGCTCAATGATCCTTCAGATTCTTTGTCCTAATTTGACATTGCTGAAACTCATTATTATTTCTTATGAGGGCTAAAAATTTAAGACATTATATAAAAGGATTTTATATTCCATATACTTATTTTAATTCTCAAGAATTAAAGGTGTGTGTGTGTGTGTGTGTGTGTGTGTGTGTGTCACATATCAAATTAAGAAGAAAGTATTAGGAAGGGAGGAAGAAAAGAGGGAGGAAAGGATGAACTGAGGGATTGAGGGAGAGGGAGAGAGAGATGCTGAGAGAACAAATAAATGTGCAACTGTAAGAAGAGAATTCATGGAGCTTCACATTCAAAGCCAACTGGAGCTACTGAAAACAGGAAGGTCTCTGGAGTTATCATGCCGTACTACTCAAAGATGTGTTTCATAGATACCATTGCTTAGTATTAATACTTAGGGCCTTCCTTCTTGGAAGCTTGCTATCTGGTACCACAAACCACTAATTTATTAAAACAGCATTATCCCAAACAAGTTATAAACCTTATACACACAGATAAGTATAATCTTCAAACTTCATCAAGCAAACTTCTGTTTGTAAAAAGTGAGAACCACTACAGAAAACCATAATCAATCGACATGGTGGAAAGAAGAATCCCAGTAGATACATATTCAAAATATTCCAAAATGTTAGGCTCAGAGAACATAGCTGAAGAGGGACAGAAAGATTGTGCCAGAGCACAAAGGAGTTTAGTTGGAAACGTGTCTCCGAGTAGCATCAGGAGCAAGACCCATTAAAATCTCACCAGCATGACTGACTAAATGTGATATGAATAAGGATGGCACCAATATATGTGAAAAGACCAGGAGGTATTGCGGGATCCTCCGGCAGTACTATGTCCATTACTCACTGACAAGTGGATATTAGCCCAGATTCTTAGTATACACGAGATCTAAGATACAATTTGTAAAACACATGAAACTGAAGAAGAACGAAGACCAAAGTGTGGACACTTTGCCCTTTCTTAGAATTGGAAACAATCACCCATGGAAGGAGTTACAGAGACAAAGTTTGGAGCTGAGACAAAAGCATGGACCATCTAGAGACTGACATATCCAGGGATTCATCCCATATGTAGCCTCCAAACGATGACACCATTGCATACACTAGCAAAAATTTGCTGAAAGGACTGTCTCTTGTGAGACTATGCCGGGGCCTAGCAAACACAGAAGTGGATGCTCACAGTCAGCTAATGGATGGATCACAGGGCTCCCAATGGAGGAGCTAGAGAAAGTATCCAAGGAGCTAAAGAGATCTGCAACCCTGTAGGTGCAACAACATTATGAACTAACCAGTACCCCGGAGCTCTTGACTCTAGCTGCATATGTATCAAAAGATGGCCTAGTCGGCCATCACTGCAAAGAGAAGGCCCATTGGACTTGCAAACTTTATATGCCCCAGTACAGGGGAACGCCAGGCCCAAAAAGTGGGAATGGGTGAGTAGGGGAGTGGGGGGGAGGGTATGGGGGACTTTTGGGATAGCATTGGAAATGTAATTGAGGAAAATACGTAATAAAAAAATATTAAAAAAAAAAAAAGAACAGACGCACAGCAAAGAGTTGCCAACTTCTGTAACCCAAGCATAGACAAAGACATTTTTCAAACCAAACATATTTATTAAAAAAATTGCATGTAGACTAAAAAAAAAATAAGACCATGAGGACTCAACAACAACAACAAAAACCATAGGTAATTGTAGAATCTTGGCAACAGGAAAGGTGTTCTTCCCATAAAAGAACATAGCAACAGGTAATCCAATGCCAAATGGTATACCAGGAAACCACATATAACAATGACATTTTGCAGACTAAGTTGGTTATATTTAGAAATATATGTGTATATAAACTCCCTTCATTCCTCATAGAATCCAAAGTTGTTCTGCCAGTTACCGGAGAGAAAAGTAGTCAAATGTCTTATTAGTCTATGAAGCCTATTACTGCAATAATGAATGATAGGAATGACAAAATGTGCCCATGGGTACAATAGTGGCACATATGTTATGGGGTTAACTAACCATTGCTTTCTGCTTATGTGCAAGACTATTACATAGGAGGAAGGGCATGCGTAGTGGTTAAAGTCCAACAAAGAACTTATGCTTGGATAGCTCATGTGCTCCAAAGATAAACCTATACAATGGTTTTGACCAATGGGTGCAGCATCAAATTGTTACTAAATTCTTATCTCTATATCAATGATTAATATGTCTTGCAGAACTTGTCAGAGATATTCTTTGAGCATTAATGTTGGTTAACACAGACAATCACAATTGAAGAAAATCCAGGGAATAAGCAATTGTAGAATGCTTTTAAAGTATATTTAAGTGCCATCAGTTCGTTTTAACCATTGATCATTTAATTTTCATATCTATTTTATTTGTGCGGTCAGCTAATGAAGAAATAAGCAAGACTCAAAGCTTATTATTCTCAAATAAGTGAGAATACATTGCCAGTTCAAAATCATAAGGATTCCTATTTTACAATGCATTCCTCAAAGGGCTTTCATGCAAGTTTGTTTTCTCTAGTAGATGGTAATAGTCATAAAAATCAGGATTTAATTAGAGAAAGAAAAATTAGACATCAATTATAATTTTCTTGAGTATTTTATAAAAAGAATGTTCCACAGTAAGCAATGTTGTATTATTTATCAACTAACTCATTTCTTTCAAAAATATACAAGAACAAAATTTTTACTACTTCATTTTCCATTATGTATAGGCCAAAATATTACCTAAAAATTAGAGACTATAGCACATCTATTATAATACTGTCACATTTGATGAAGAATTTGCCATTAATTTGGAATTCTTGGAAAAACATATTTGTTTTCTGAGTCACATTCTCAAGAGTACTTGATTACCTCAAATTTACTCTGTGTCTGAGGATGACTGTGGATTTCTCAGTCTGCTCCTACCATGAAGTTACTGGAGTCAATGATTTATAAAAATACATTCAGTTTTATTTGTTGTTCTGAGCTAAGCAAGAACACCAGACCTACTTTTCCAGATCCAGGACTCATGGGTTTTTGTTACATCTCTGAGAATGTCTCATGTAGTATTAGAGGCATTTTTTATAATATGTCTTTTTTGTATGTCCTCTTTTTAAAAAATGGTCAATAATATGAAAGTTAAGCTTCACTAGTCATATTTAAATTTTCTTACAATTTTACCCAAAGATCTAAACTAAGATAATACAAATATGAAAATAATAACCTAACAGAGATTTTAAATGACAAACAGATTAACCATACAATGATAGAGGTGAAAATACTCCCAGGAGAATAGCTTGTAATCTGTTCTCTTTGAAACTCAGTATCATACATAAACTGTATACAATGTCCTTTAAATGGACATGTATTCTTATAAAATCTAAGTTTGTCTTAGTTACAGATTTACTGCTGTGAACAGACACAACAGCCAAGGCAAGGCTTGCAAAGAACAACTTTTAATTGGGGCTTGCTTATAGATTCAGAGGATCAAGTGGGGAACATGGCAACAACTAGGCAGGCATAGTGCATGCAGATCTGAAAATTTTACAACTTCATCTGAGTGCTGCTAGTGGAAGATGGCTTCCAGACAGCTATGAGTAGGATATTAAAGCCCAAACCCACACTCACACACCTATTTCAACAAAGCCACACCTCCTAATAGTGCCATTCCCTGGCCCAAGCATATACAAACCATCACAAAGTGTTTTGGGCTTTTTGTCATTTTTTTTATTTTAATTTTGTTTTTGTTTTTTGTCTCACAACTGGAAATAAAACTCTAAGATATTATAAAATATGGGTTTAACAGTATATTCATGATTAGGAGTGGTAAATCAATGATAAAAGAAAATATTTCAATAGATTTTATATTTCTTATGACAAAAAAAGAAACAATTAGCATTTTCTGGGGGTGTGTATGAATAACTATAGGCTTCATAGGCTCCTCTATTTGCATTCTTGGTCACTAGTTGGTGGACTACTTAGGAAGCATTACATTAAGAAATATGGCCTTGTTGAAATGGTCATTGAGGGTGGACTTTCAGGTTCCAAAATCCCACCTGGGCCTAATATTCATCTTTCTCTGACTCCTACTTGGGGTTCAAGATGAAATATCTCACTGAATGTACCAGAGCTATGCCTGATGCAACAATACCTGCTGTGATAACCATGGACTAACCCTAAGGCAGTGTAAGCAAGTGCCAATTAAATGCTTTCATTTAAAACTTGCATTGATCACAGTTTTTCTCCATAGCAAAAAAAATGCATTAATAGACCTCCATTTAACAAGACATAGCAATAGTTTTAATAATTAACATTTTGAAGTACATTTATAACAGTTTCATATATGTTAATATGAAATTCTTTGACATGTTTTTTGAATTCTTATCAGACTCTTATGGGTGCTACTGTCACTTGAGAGGGTCTTCTCTGTAACATCTATCTTTTACAGGTTCCAAAGAATCAGTTTATTGGTAAATCAGATATTATATTTCCATTGAGCTAAACAACTTCTATGATTATTTTTGCTTAGGTTTTAGAACGTTTGTCTATGACGATTTGCCAATACTGCTGTAAGTCTGTGATGGTGCATATATAATGGGATAACAGATAGGATCAAGCTGGTAGCCCAGAAGCCAGAGACGAGGAGGCTAGCATCTTAATATCTCATTCAAGAACATGCTCTCAATGACCTAGTCCCTTTTGACTTGTTTGTATTTCCTAAAAAATTCATGACAATAAATAGTGGGGTGGACTGTAGACCAAATTTGAAACATAAAAATTTTGTGTGATATTTAAAGTTCAAATAATATAAAAGAAATTTACTAATTATAATAATGGTTTTAATAACCTATATTACATCTTAAGGATGACTTTCCTAAGACCTAAGTCAGCACACAGACTTGTCTGCTGCCAATTGCTTGTTCCATTGTTGTTTGGTTATCACCAAATTTGACAAAAAAAATTCTTCTTTAAGAATTTCTTCAATAGAGAAATGAATCTTCATGCCTTCCACAAAGCTCTCAAATGTAAAACAAGCTAGTATATCTAAAGTAAACTGACCATCATACAGAACCATATATTCCATCATATCAAGAATATAAGAGAGATAATAACAATTGTATACACATGAGTTTATAAAAAATTAATTGATTGACTCTTACTTGTAAAGAATAGTTTTTGGGTAGATGTCTATGCAAATGGAACTAAATCCACTGGCATCAGTGATCTTATAGACCAATGGAAGCATGAAGAAACAATTGTGTACAGAATTATAGCACAAAAAATGCATTCCCTGGATCTTGTACAAACAGACATTGTAAGAAAAACTCAACTGTAAAGTTATCATTCAAACTGTGTGTATCATTCAAGAAAGTTTACTTCGTATGCCAAAACATCTTTCTAGCAATAACCATTCTTGAAAGTCAGGAAATTTAAACAGCATTAAAAATGGAGTTGTAAATTGTTATGACTGTAATTTCAGTATATTAAGAAGATTAACTGTTAGCCCACACAATGTAAATTAATTTTGAGATCTGGATTGCAACTGATATTTTCTGGTTACCCACAGAAGTAGTCCATGCTAGTCCCCAAAACAGCAACTCTGCAGGTATATTAAGTTCAGAGATGGCTCAAGTGAATTCACAAGAACAAACTTCTTCTTCTTCTTTTTTAAAATTAGATACTTTTTTTCTTTACATTACAAATGTTATTCCATTTCCTGGTATTCCCTCTATCCCACCCCACCCCCTTACCAGGCTTCTATGAGGGTGTTCTCCCTCATACCCACCTACTCCAGCCTCACCACCCTAGCATTCCTCTACACTGGGGCTTCAAGGCTTCACAGGACCAAGGGCCTCTCCTCACATTGAAGCCAGATAAGGCCTTTTCAACCCCTTCAGTAATTCCCCTTACTTCTCAATAGGGTCCCTGTGCTCAGTCAGATGGTTGGCTACAAGCATCCTCATCTGTACTAGTCTGGGTCTGGCAGAGCCTATCAAGAGACAGCTGTATCAGGCTCCTGTCAGCAAGCACTTCTTGGCATCTGAAATAGTGTCTGGGTTTAGTGTCTGCATGTGGGATGGATCCAAAGGTGGAGCCATCTCTGGATGGCATTTCCTTCATTCTCTGCTCCACTCTTCTTCAACATACTTGTTCTATCTCCTGTTGTGTTTATCAAGTGAAAATGAACCTTCACTAAGCCTCCTTTACACAAAACACATCATACTTCTATGCTACTTGCTCAAATTTCTTCCCCTCAAAAAAGGCAGAATACTAATTTCCCTAAAGAGATATAAATTACTCTCCTGGGTGAGCCCTCTGCTTCTTAGATTAAAGTACATACATGATCTTGCATTTGCTTCTGTCATATGTGAGGGTCTCTCTCACCCACTTCAGATTCTTATATGTATTTGCTCATTCATTCATTTTTTCCACAAATCTTTGATGACAGTACATTTACATTATAAACACTGACATGACCGGTTGTGAGTAAGGTAGTAAATAACACAAGGAGGTGCCTATAGCCATAGAGCTCACAGTTACCTGAGAAATGGAGTTTCACATATTCCAAGAACAAATTTAAATTTATATATATAATTTAAATTTGTGTGTGTGTGTGTGTGTGTGTGTGTAGTCAGTTAAATTTTTATGCATCTATTGGTCTATCAGCTCATTGAGGCCTATGGATTTATTTCCACTTGCATAGTCATTTCACTGAACAATATTCTTCACAAATAGGAGTCAATAATTTCTTTTAAAATAAACTCATGTGTATACAATTTTATTATCTCTCTTACAATCTTGATATGATAAATATATTTGTACAATATTGTACAATATTGTAAAGCTACACATATATAACATACACATATGCATATATGTATAACACATATAATTATACATAGGAATATATGTATAATATATATATCATATATATATCACTAAAACCAATTATTTGATGTCTTTGTTTTGTCCATCGACATATTTTTTTAAAAGAGAAATGTTACTTTCCTCTACATAGTATAAGTTTGTTATTATGCCAGTAGACAACAAAGAAATGCCTGCTACAAAAAGAACTTCTGTTTCTTCTATAGTCATATTGAGTACTCAGCCATTAAATTTTTGCCAAGATTACAAGAAACAAGTGACAACTACAAAAAGTTACAACTATGTGGTCTGCAAGATTCTATAATTCAGGTAAGTTGTATGTAACTCCTGCTAATAATGTTTTGATGAACACAAATAGCCAGCTTTTACTATTTTATATTTATTTTGTCCTTTGAGATAAGGTTTGATGGTGTAGTATATGCTGGCTCAGAATCTTCTTACCTTACATAGTGTCTTCACTACTTAGGTTCACGTTTGTGCCAGCAGTCTGAGCTTATATTATTTCATAAAATACACCTTACATGAAGATACATTTATACATACATACCAAAATATACAAAACAATAAACTTTAACAGTGAAAGGAAGCATGTGACAGAAACAAAGATCAATTCAAAACCAGAAGAAAAACATAAAAGGATACTGTACTTTGTTTCTAAACTCCCAGAACTTAATCTTCTCTCTCTCCCTATAATTAATCCATACGCAAAAATATTGCTTTGCTTTTAAACATTAGTAATGTATTATTGTCTTTGAACACTATTTTCTTATGAATTAATTCAGTCAAACAAACAAACTGCATGTGTTTCTGCCTTTATTTATTGAACATTGTTTAGATAAATATACAAGTGTATAGAGCATTTGTTTCTTTCTTTTTCGTTTACTTTAGAATTTACTTGTAATATCCATTCTTGCTTTGTGCTCATGAATACATCTCATATTGCTCAAAAGCTTTTCTCCTACCCATCCACTTTTTCATTATTCCATATTTCAGGTTGAAAGATACATACTATTATGTGCTTTGGGTCACTAACGTTGGATTCATTTTGTGTGAATAAGTTACAAACTTTATTTTTAATTTTTGTGGTATTTGGAGGGCAAATAAATATAGGAGATAGCTTGACAATGTTAATAAGATGACCATCCATTACCAGTTTATATCATTTCTTTTTTCTATTTTTGAAAGATATTAAACTAGCTCATTGAATGCAGAGGCAGCTGTCGGACATTCGTGTAGTCTCGTCATCAGCGTAGCTGGGCCTACACGCAAGCAACCATGTCTAAGGGACCAGCAGTTGGCATTGATCTTGGCACCACCTATTCCTGTGTGGGTGTCTCCCAGCATGGAAAGGTGGAAATTATTGTCAATGACTAGGGTAACTGCACCATGCCGAGCTACATTGCTTTCACGGACACAGAGCAATTAATTGGGGATGCGGCCAAGAATCAGGTTGCAATGAACCCCACCAACACAGTTTTTGATGCCATAGGATGATGCTGTTGTTCAGTCTGATATGAAGCACTGGCTCTTCATGGTGATGGATGATGTAGGCAGGCCCTAGGTCCAAGTGGAATACAAAGGGGACACAAAAAGTTTCTACCCAGAGGAAGTGTCCTCCATGATTCTGACAAAGATGAAGGAAACTGCAGAAGCATACCTCGGAAAGATTGTTACCAATGCTGTGGTCACAGTGCCAGCTTACTTCAATGACTCTCAGCGACAGGCAAAAAAAAAAAAAAAAAAAAAAACTATTGCTGGCCTCAATGTACTTAGAATCATCAATGAACCAACTGCTGCTGCTATTGCTTATGGCTTAGATAAGAAGGTCAGAGCTGAAAGGAATGTGCTCATTTTTGACTTGGGAGGTGGCACTTTTGATGTGTCAATCCTCACTATTGAGGATGGAATTTTTTAAGTCAAATCAACAGCTGGAGATACCCACTTGGGTGGAGAAGATTTTGACAACCGAATAGTCAATCATTTCATTGCTGAGTTTAAGCGAAAGCACAAGAAAGACATCAGCGAGAACAAGAGAGCTGTCTGTCTCCTCACCACCTGCGAACGGGCCAAGCACACCCTCTCCTCACCCAGGCCAGTATTGAGATTGATTCTCTCTGAGGGAATTGACTTCTATCCCTCCGTTACCCGGGTTCGATTTGAGGAATTCAATGCTGACCTGTTCCGTGGCACACTGGGCCCTGTAGAGAAAGCCCTTTGAGATGCTAAACTGGACAAGTCACAGATCCATAATATTGTCTTGGTGGGTGGTTCTACCAGAATCCCCAAGATTCAGAAACTTCTGCAAGTCATCTTCAGTGGAAAAGAACTGAACAAGAGCATTAACCCCGATGAAGCTGTTGCCTATGGTGCAGCTGTCCAGGCAGACGTTCTATCTGGAGACAAGTCTGAGAATGTCCAGGATTTGCTGCTCTTGGATGGCATTCCTCTTTCCCTTGGTATTAAAACTGCTGGTGGAGACATGACTGTCCTCATCAAGCACAATACCACCATCCCCACCAAGCAGACACAGACTTTCACCACCTACTCTGACAACTAGCCTGGTGTACTCATTCAGGTATATGAAGGTGAAAGGGCTATGACCAAGGACAACAACCTGCTTGGAAATTTTGAGCTCACGGGGCATCCTTCTAGCACCCCATAGGGTTCCTTAGATTGAGGTTACTTTTGACATCGATGCCAATGGCATCCTCAATGTTTCTGCTGTAGATAAGAGCACAGGAAAGGAAAACAAGATCACCATCACCAATGGCAAGGGTAATGAGTAAGGAAGATATTGAGCGCATGATACAAGAAGCTGAGAAGTACAAAGCTGAGGATGAGAAGCAGAGAGATAAGGTTTCCTCCAAGAATTCACTGGAGTCCTATGCCTTCAACATGAAAGCAACTGTTGAAGATTCGATAAGATCAAGGATGAAGACAAACAGAAGATTCTTGACAAGTGCAATGAAATCATCAGCTGGCTGGATAAGAAACAGACTGCAGGTGGAGGAGCTCCCCCATGTGGTGGTGCTTCTTCAGGCCGCACCATTGAAGAGGAGGATTAAGTCAGTCCAAGAAGAGGGCATAACATTGTTCCATGGGGACCCAAAACAAGTAACATGGAATAATAAATCTATTTAAATTGGCACCAAAAAAAGATATTAAACTAAAAGCTTCAACTTATAGCTTCCTCTCAAAAAAGTACTCTTTAATTTTGTGTCTGTCCCATGAGGTTTACATAGAAGTTAGTAATTAGAAACCAATGATTTACTAAATCCTTACATATACAAATCCCAATAAGTACAATGTTATCTATGTGTAGATAAAACTTTCATTCCTTAAAAATTAATCCCTGTTTTACTCTGAGCATGTACAACAATAATACAACTCAGTTTCCATGCCCTGAGCCATATAGAAGGAGATGTTTACATGTTGTAGATGTAAAATAAGAGAAAAACTGTTCTCCTGATGGGGTACTAAAGAAAAATGGCAACACTAACTCTTTACTCTTCAGTTTCAACTTTTTGGACAAGTAACATATTTTATTTCTTTCAGATTCATTTTTATTTTTACCTTCTTCCAGAAATAAATTTATTCTCAAATAATTACAGTAAGAGTGTTTTTAAAAACTGAAACAGTGACAGTTCTGAGCCCTTAAGGTGCATCTGTGTTTGTATCACTAAGATAGACAATCATAAAATATATGTACACTGTGCCACAGGTTGCCATTATAAAAATGTACATTTCTCTATATGTATCATTATAATCAATCTATTTTTTATTCCATGGTACAAGTCATTTGTTTTATTAACATGTGTAGTAGCCTAATAAAACTGTTTGGCCATTGGTAAAATGCTACATTCAAAATGATATCTGACAAATTATTTTGTGTGTTCAATAGTATAGAAACGCATTGTTTTAAAAACAATATATAATTCTCTGACATGAGACAGTTATGATGTAGCAACCTCATTTACTTCATGAAATCATTACAATCAATCTTATAAGTTAAATCCCTTTAGGCATTATAAACTATTATAAATCAAGAAGAAATCAATTTTCTACGATTGGAATCAGAATCTCATTAAGATATTCATTATGCATATGAGATATACTTGTGACCCACAAGTACACCAGACTGAATAACATAGAATATTTGGTGTTTAAAGTGTTTTAAAATGGGAAAAAATTGATAAGTGCAAAAGGATCTCAGTAGAAAGCATCTATTTTATATAACATGCTTCTAAGAACCACACATTTATATCAAAGTATTCTTCAAAATTTCATAGCTCAAGGTTTTCTCAAAGCAAAGTTAATAATGCGTAGAATATTAAATGTGTGCATTATCTATATATGCATATGTCATTAATATAAAATGTTTGAAAATAAGTTTAATATTCAATATCAAATATATTTATATATGCAATATAAATTGTGTATAAGGGATAGAACAAAATAATCATATTCTCTGTAGAAGGGAACATCATTTCTTGAATAATTATGACATCTTTTCTCCTTTTTTAGATCCTAGAAGTTAAATGAAGTTGATAATATTAGTTTGTGTGTTTGAATTAGTACAAGGTCAGAATAATTTATTCTGTTGGATTTTTTTTTTTTGTAACAATGACTATGATGGATCTTGGCCACAATATTTTTATGATGTGACAGAAATCTGTCCATCCTTTTTTCATGCAAACAGCTAATACAAACTCATTAAGTTTGCTTAATAATGTATTTCCCTTTATCACAATTTTTATCTGAAGTACAGCTACATTTATCAGTCACGTTCTGATAAGAGAAGCAAATGCAATAGAAGAAAAAGATGATGAAAAGGCAGAATAAGAGAGATGTGAAAGCTGGGCATGGTGGCACATGCCTTTAATCCCAGCACTCAGGGGTCAGAGGCAGGCAGATTTCTGAGTTCAAGGCCAACTTGGTCTACAAAGTGAGTTCAAGGACAGCCAGGGCTATACAGAGAAACCCTGGAGAGAGAGAGAGAGAGGAGGGAGAGAGAGAGAGAGGTGAAAATAAATGTCAAGACCATCTAGGCAAGAGAAAGCTTTTAGTAGAAGCTTGACTATGATTCTGAAGAGACTGGCAACCTTGAGGGCGGACCTAATTGTCACCTAGAGGCTATACTTAATATCAGTCCTACCTAGAAGAGTCAGAATTAATAAATTTATAATATTAATTTTGTTATATATATTATAAGATTAAAAAGAATCTCAGAGGGAAAATGATCCAAAGTCTCACATTTAGGAAAAGAGTTATATAGTTTAAGGAGATATAAGTTCCAAGAAGCATAGCATTAGCAATAGTTGTGTTTGTTATAGATGTGTCTCTTTTTCTTAATGTTACTCCCCCTCATATATAAATTGCAAAGTAGGTTCCTTATTTAAGGAAGATAAAATACTTGTTAGGTAGTTTTTCTTTCAGAACATATAAGTACTTAATGGGTCAATTTTTGATGGAATAATAATCATGAAAGGCAGGATAGGCTTATAAATACAGGATTCTTTATTCTTCTATCATATCTCTGTTTTCATCTCTCAATCCAAAACTAAGTGCTGCAAAGCAAGGGATAGTGAGCTTTAGAGCTAAAGTCTCCTATTTTCCATATTCATAAGTGCTGGCAGAGCAGATGGTGATTTTTTTCCTTAAGAAAGGACCAAAATGCATAAAATTTTAGTCAGTGCAGCTAATTTTTCATGAATATGGGCCTTGGTTGACAGCATTCATTGTTATTACCATTCACCCAGGTCTCTGATACCCCATTATAGAGAGCAATGAGGATTCAGCCTTAAACATTACTTTGGTCTTGGTTTGATAAAGTGCATTACACAGAGAGATTCCAGGAAATAGATATGCTAATTCTTAAATAAGATTTTTTTTTGTCCAGGATACATTCCTTTTAAATTCTGTTTTGCTTTTAAAAGCTGTGTTAAACTTTACTATCAGACAAAAATACTACATATATAGCATCAATGATAAAATGTAAAACCGAACATCTTTTCAAAATATGTGGTCAAATTTAACTTAATTTTGATACTAAAAAAAGCTCAAAGTCAATAAAAAGCATTATTCTCCTTTGAGACCATAAACTTTCTATGCTGGTCCTGAATTCTATGATTAATTCATTAACTCTACTTTGTTCACTACCCACTCTAACCTCTAAGTCCACCTAATGGGGATTTTATTTCCATATTATTAAATATACTATAATTGATTATTGCACTGGTTACTTTTCTCTCTGTGTAATAGAATACCATGACCAAGGCAATTTATAAAAGACAGGGTTTACTTGAGATCAATGTCCCAGCAGGATAAAAATCTATCAGTATTGTGGAAAGCAGCAGGCATGGAGGCTGGAGAAGCAAGTGGGAAGCTAACATCTGGAGTAGGCCTACAGAACTTCTACTCTGAACTTTATTCATGTAATTTATCTTTTCATGTTGACACTCATGTTGTAGCAGTCTAACACATTTTCTCTGTCTCTATCTATCTATCTATCTATCTATCTATCTATCTATCTATCTATTTATCTATCTATCTGGTTGTTTTACTTATATACATGCCAGTGAACCACAGGAAGCCTGGAACTTGTGGAGACCAGCAGGGTATATTGGATCCCCTGGAACTAGAGTTACAGATGATTGTGTGAGCTGCCACATGGGTGACTGGAATAGAATCAGGAGAAATAACAGAAAGCCGACATACACCTGGAAACTGAAAAACTCTAATCAATGGTAATTTGGTCAGGGAAGAAATAAAAAAAGAAATTAAAGACTTCCTGGAATTTAATGAAAAGGTTGACACATCATACCAAAACTTATGGAACACAATGAAAGCAGTACTAAGAGGAAAATTTATAGCACTAAGTGCCCTGATAAAGAAACCAGAGAGATCCTATACTAACAACTTAACAGTACACCTGAGATCTCTAGAACAAAAAGAGGCAAACTCACCCAAGAGGAGAAAACCTTAGGAAATAGTCTAACCCAGGGTTGAAATCAACCAAATAGAAACAAAGAGAACAATACAAAGAATCAACAAAATCAAAAGCTAGTTCTTTGAGAAAATCAACAAGATAGATAAACACCTAGCCAAACTAAACAAAGGGCAGAGAGGCAGTATTGAAATTAACAAAATCAGAAATGAAAAGGGAAATATAAGAACAGAAACAGAAGAAATTCAAAAAAATCATCAGAACCCACTATAAAAGCACATACTCAAATAAAAACTGCAAAATCTAAATGAAATTGATGGTTTTCTAGACAGATACCACATACCAAAGTTAAATCAAGTGCAGGTAAACTATCTAAACAGGCCCATATGGCACAAAGAAATAGAAATCATTAAGAACCTCCCAACCAAAATAAGCCCAGGGCCAGATGGATTTAGTGCAGCATCCTACAAGACCTTCAAATTATTCCATAAAATAGAAACAGAAGGAGCAGTATCTAACTTGTACTATGCAGCCACAACTACTCTGATACCTAAACCACACAAGGACCCAATACAAACAAAAAAACAACAAAAACAAACAAACAAACAAACAAAAAACCTTCAGACCAATCTTGTTCAAAACCATCATTTGCCATGACCAAGTGGGCTTCATCCAAGGGATATAAGGGTGGTTTAGTATACAAACATCTATTATTGTAATCCACCATATAAACAAACTCAAAGGGGAAAAAAAGCAGATGATCACATCCTTTGATGCAGAAAACATTTGACAAAATACAACACCACTTCATGTTAAAAGTATTGGAGAGATCAGGAATTCAAAACCCATTCTTAAACATAATAAAACCAATTTACTGCAAATCTACAGCCAATATCAAATTGAATGGAGACATACTTGAAGCAGTCCCAAGAAAATCGGTGACAAGACAAGGATGCCCACTTTTCTCATATCTATTTAGTTTAGTACTTGAAGTGTCAGCTAGAACAATAAGACAATAAAAAGAGTTCAAAGAGTTACAAGTTGACAAAGTAGAAATAAAAGTATCACTATTTGCAGATGATATGGTAATATACATAAGTGATCCCAAATATTCTACCAGAGAACTTCTCCATCTGATAAAAAAAACAAAAAACAAAAAACAAAAAACAAAAAACTAACAAAAAAAAAAAAAAAACTTCAGGAAAGTGGCCAAATATAAAGTTAAATCAAATAAATCCGTAGCCTTCATTTATACAAATGATAAACAGTCCAAGAAAGAAATTAGGGAAACAGCTCCCTCCACAATAGCCACAATTAATATTAAATGCCTTGGGGTAACTCTAACCAAACAAGTGAAAGACTTGAATGACAATAACATCAAGTCTCTCAAGAAAGAAATTGTAGAAGATCTCAGAAAATGGAAAGATCCCCCATGCTCATGGATTGGTAGAATTAACATAGTAAACCTGGCTATCCTACCAAAGCCAATCTACAGATTCAGTGCAATCCCCATCAACATCACAACACAGTTCTTCAAACACATGAAAAGAGAAATTCACAAATTCATCTGGAAAGGCAAAAAGACAGAATAGCAAAAAGAATCCTTAACAATAGAACAGCTAGAGGAATCACCATCCTTGACCTCAAGCTTTAATACAGAGCAATATTCATAAAAACTGCATAAAAAAGGCAAAAAGACAGAATAGCAAAAAGAATCCTTAACAATAGAACAGCTAGAGGAATCACCACCCTTGACCTCAAGCTTTAATGCGGAGCAATATTCATAAAAACTGCATTGTATTGGTAAAAAGACAGACATGATGATCAATGGGATAGAATCAAAGACAAAGAAATAAGGCCACACATGTATGGACACCTCATATTTGACACAAAGATGCCAAAAAATATACAATGAAAAAAGAAAGCATCTTCAATAAATAGTGGTGGTCTAACTGACTGTCTGTACATAGAAAAATGAAAATAGACCCAAAGTTGTCACCGTTTACAAATCTCAAGTCCAAGTGGATCAAGGACCTCAAAATAAAACCAGATACATTGAATCTAAGAGAAGAGAAAGTGGGAAAGAGCCTTGAACTCATTGACACAGGGGGGAATTTCATAAGCAGAACTCCAATGGTTCATGTTCTAAGATCAAGAATTGATAAATGGGACCTCATGAATCTGGAAAGCTTCTGTGAGGCAAAGGACATAGTCAATAAGACAAATCAGCAACATACAGTTTGGGAAAAAATCTTCACTAACCCCACATCTGATAGAGGGCTAAAATCCAAAATATATAAAGAAATCAAGAAGATAACCACCAAAAAATAAAACAACCCAATCAAAAAGTGGGGTATAGAACTAAACTGAGAATTTACAACAGAGGAGTCTCTAATGGCTGAGAAGCACTTAAGAAATGTTTAAAGTCATTAGTGATCAGAGAAAGTCAAATCAAAACAACCCTGAGATTCCACCTTATACCAACTAGGATGACTAAGATAAAACAAAAAACAAAAAACAAAACAACAACAACAACAACAGCAACAACAAAAACAGGTGACAGCCCAGGTTGGAGAGGATGTGGAGAAAGAGGAACACTCATCCATTGCTGGTTGGATTGCAAACTGATACAGTCACTCAGGAAATCAATCTGGAGGTTCATCAGAAAATTGGAAATAGATCTATCTGAAGACCCAGCTATACCACTCTTGGGAAGATACCCAAAAGATGCCTCATCATACCACAGGGGCACGTGTTCTACTATATTCATAGTGGCCTTATTTGTGATGGCCAGAAGCTGGGAATGACCCAGATGTCCCACAAGAGAAGAATGGATGTAAAAATATGGTTCATTGACACAATGGAATACTAATCAGCTATTATGAAAGGGGGCATTCTGAGTTTTGCATGCAAATGGATGGAACTAGAAAATATCATCTTGAGTGGGGTAACTCGGACTCAAAAGACATTCATGCTACATACTCACTAATAATTAGATATTACCATAAATAAATAAATAAATAAATAAAATATAGAATATCCAAGATAAAGTCCACAGAACTCCAAAAGGTCAACAAGATGAAGTACCCAAGTGAGGACACCTCAGAACCACTTAGGAGAGAGAAGAAAGCATTCACTAGTGGAGGTGGGGAGGCATGAGGGAGGTATCTGGGAGGAAAAGTGGACAAGGGGGTGGAGAGTGAAAGTGGAACCTGATCTAGAATTTGATGAGGGAAAAGGAATGAAGTCCTGAAGGGCCAGCAGAAAGAATGGAAACACATAACCTCAGGAGGTAAGAGCTTGAGGGCACCTTCCAGAATATACCAGAGACCTGGGAAGTGAAAAGACTCTCAGAACTCAAAGGAAGGGAACTTATATAAAATGCCCAACAGTAGGGTAAGGGAACTTATAGAGCCCACCTCCAACAGGAAGACAGGACATTTTATTTGGGAGGTGATTACCATACTACAGTCAAAACTCTGACCCATAATTGAGTGAAAGAACTACAGGGATAGAAATGGAGAGGAACCTGAGGAAAAGAAGGTCCAGAGACAGGCTGAAAGTGGGATCTAGCTCAAAGGAAGTTCCCAGGGCATGACCCTATTACTGGGGCTATGAAGGGTTCACAAAAAGGGACCTAGCATGAATGTACTCCAGAAGACCCAACAAGCATCTGAAAGAGTCAGATGCAGATATTTGCACCTAACCAATGGACGAAGCTGCTTACACCTGGTTGAATTAGGATAAGTAAAAAAGAAGCTGAGGAGGACTACCCTGTAGGAGAACCAGCACTATCAATTGACCTGGACCCCTGAGGTCTATCAAACACTGGACTACTAATCAGGCAGTATACAACAGCTGATATGAGGCCCGCAGGACATATACAGCAGAGGACTGTGGGGTCTGGGTTCAATGATGCACCTAAACCTCAAGAGACTGGAGGCTCCAGGGAGTTTAGAGGTCAATTGGGATGGGGCCAGGTACATCCTCCAGAAGACAGGGGGGTGAAGAAGAGATATCGGATGTGAAACATTCAGTGGTGAACAGGGAGGGAGTATAAATAAATAAATAAATAAATAAATAAATAAATAAAATTTAAAAAATGAGGAAATAGATAAATCTCCTAAATAAATACAAGAAAGTAGTTCCAAAGTGGTGACGTCTTTGAAGAGGTAGTAAATAAATCACTTAAATATATACAGGGAAATATAATAAAAGAAGTGAATGAGATAAATAAAATTGTGAATCTTGGATAAGGAAAACCTAGGGAAGAAATCAGGAACAACAGATGCATCACCAACACAATATAGGAGATGAAACAGAGAATCTAAGTTGTAGAAGATACAGTAGAAGAAATTGATTCATCAGCTAAAGAAAATGTTAAAAAAAAATCCCTGACACAAAACATATAGGAAATCTGGAATACAATGAAAGACACCTAATCTAAAAATAATATAATTAGAAGAGTCCTACTTCTATGGCCCAGAAAATTTCTTCAACAAAATTATAGAAGAAAAATTTCCCAACCTAAAGAATGAGACTTCTATAAACATACAAGAAACATATAAAAACCCAATTATACTGGACCAGGAAAGAAAATCATCCTGTCACCTACAAAACTAAAATAGAATATTAAAAACAGCAAGAGATAATGGCCAGTTAACATACAAGGCAGACCTTTTAGAATTGTAAGCAAATTTTCAACAAAGAATCTAAAACCAAGAAGGTCCTAGACAAATATATTGCAAACTCAAAAAACAAAACAAAACAAAACAGAACAAAACAAAACAAACAAACAAACAAAAAACCCACAGATGCCAACCTAGACTACTATACCCAACAAAATTTTCAAACATCAAAAATGAAGAAAAAAAGATATTTCTTTTTTTTTTCTTTTTTCTTTTTTTTTCTTTCCATTTTTTATTAAGTATTTAGCTCATTTACATTTCCAATGCTATACCAAAAGTCCCCCATACCCACCCACCCCCACTCCCCTACCCGCCCACTCCCCCTTTTTGGCCCTGGCGTTCCCCTGTTCTGGGGCATATAAAGTTTGTGTGTCCAATGGGCCTCTCTTTCCAGTGATGGCCGACTAGGCCATCTTTTGATACATATGCAGCTAGAGTCAACAGCTCCGGGGTACTGGTTAGTTCATAATGTTGATCCACCTATAGGGTTGCAGATCCCTTTAGCTCCTTGGGTACTTTCTCTAGCTCCTCCATTGGGAGCCCTGTGATCCATCCATTAGCTGACTGTGGGCATCCACTTCTGTGTTTGCTAGGCCCCGGCATAGTCTCACAAGAGACAGCTACATCTGGGTCCTTTCGATAAATCTTGCTAGTGTATGCAATGGTGTCAGCGTTTGGATGCTGATTATGGGGTGGATCCCTGGATAAGGCAGTCTCTACATGGTCCATCCTTTCATCTCAGCTCCAAACTTTGTCTCTGTAACTCCTTCCAAGGGTGTTTTGTTCCCACTTCTAAGGAGGGGCATAGTGTCCACACTTCAGTCTTCATTTTTCTTGAGTTTCATGTGTTTAGGAAATTGTATCTTATATCTTGGGTATCCTAGGTTTTGGGCTAATATCCACTTATCAGTGAGTACATATTGTGTGAGTTCCTTTGTGAATGTGTTACCTCACTCAGGATGATGCCCTCCAGGTCCATCCATTTGGCTAGGAATTTCATAAATTCATTCTTTTTAATAGCTGAGTAGTACTCCATTGTGTAGATGTACCACATTTTCTGTATCCATTCCTCTGTTGAGGGGCATCTGGGTTCTTTCCAGCTTCTGGCTATTATAAATAAGGCTGCTATGAACATAGTGGAGCATGTGTCCTTCTCACCAGTTGGGGCATCTTCTGGATATATGCCCAGGAGAGGTATTGCTGGATCCTCCGGTAGTACTATGTCCAATTTTCTGAGGAACCGCCAGACGGATTTCCAGAGTGGTTGTACAAGCCTGCAATCCCACCAACAATGGAGGAGTGTTCCTCTTTCTCCACATCCTCGCCAGCATCTGCTGTCACCTGAATTTTTGATCTTAGCCATTCTGACTGGTGTGAGGTGGAATCTCAGGGTTGTTTTGATTTGCATTTCCCTGATGATTAAGGATGTTGAACATTTTTTCAGGTGCTTCTCTGCCATTCGGTATTCCTCAGGTGAGAATTCTTTGTTCAGTTCTGAGCCCCATTTTTTAATGGGGTTGTTTGATTTTCTGAAGTCCACCTTCTTGAGTTCTTTATATATGTTGGATATTAGTCCCCTATCTGATTTAGGATAGGTAAAGATCCTTTCCCAATCTGTTGGTGGTCTCTTTGTCTTATTGACGGTGTCTTTTGCCTTGCAGAAACTTTGGAGTTTCATTAGGTCCCATTTGTCAATTCTCGATCTTACAGCACAAGCCATTGCTGTTCTGTTCAGGAATTTTTCCCCTGTGCCCATATCTTCAAGGCTTTTCCCCACTTTCTCCTCTATAAGTTTCAGTGTCTCTGGTTTTATGTGAAGTTCTTTGATCCATTTAGATTTGACCTTAGTACAAGGAGATAAGTATGGATCGATTCGCATTCTTCTACATGATAACAACCAGTTGTGCCAGCACCATTTGTTGAAAATGCTGTCTTTCTTCCACTGGATGGCTTTAGCTCCCTTGTCCAAGATCAAGTGACCATAGGTGTGTGGGTATTTCAAGACAAATCCAAATTCAAACAATAGCTATTCACAAATCCAACCCTAGAGAAAATAATAAAAGGAAAACTCCAAACCAAGGAAGATAACTACATCCAAGAAAACACAGGATAACTAATTCCATATCAGCAAAAAGAAGGAAAACCTGCACAAACACACATATACATACACATACAAACACACTAACATCATCAATGTCAAAATAACAGCACACTTGAAATCTCTAGAACAAAATTAAGCAAATACATCCAAGAGGAATAGATGACAGGAAATAATCAATCTCAGGGCTAAAATCACCCAAGTAGAAACAAAAAGAACTATCAAAGAATCAAACAAAACAAACAAACAAACAACAAACAACAAACAACAAACAACAAACAACAAACAACAAACCAAACCAACCAAACAAACAAACCAGAAGCTGGTTCTTTGAGAAAATCAACAAGATAGATAAACCCCAGACTAAACAGAGGGCACAGAGACAGCATCCAACTTAACAGAATAAGAATTTATTTAAAAGGGAGATATAACAACAGAACCTGAGGAAATTCAAAAAATCATCAGCTCCTACTACAGCAGCCTATACTCAAAATAACACAAATTAATCACTGGTCATTAATATTTTTGAATGTCACTGTACTCAATTCCTCCAACAAAAAAACTACAGCCTAACAGAATTGATGTGAAAACAGTATCCAGCATTCTGCTGCATACAAGTAACATAACTCAGCAATAGATAAACATTACCTCAGAGTAAAGGACTAGAAAAAAAAATCCAAGATGATATCTCAATTCTAAGCATCTATGCCCCAAACACAAGAGCACCCACATTTATAAAAGAAACATTGCTAAAATTAAAATTATATGCCAGACCCCACACATTAGTAGTGGAAGGCTTCAACACCCCATTCTCACCAATTAGCAGATCATCCAGACTAGAACTAATCAGAGAAATAATTAACCTAACAGATAATATGAATTAGATGCACCTAAGACTTCTATAGAGTACTTCACATAAACACAAAGGAACATACATTCTCCGTAACTATTGGATCATTCTCCAAAACTGATGATGTAGTTGTCTACAAAGCAATCCTCAACAGATAGAAGAAAATTGAAATAATGCTTTGCATCTTATTAGACCAATTAGCAATGAAAAATACAGGATATCTTGCTGTAACTCAAACCAAGCAAGTGAAAGATCTTTATGACAAAAACTTCAAGTCCTGAAGAAAGAAATTGAAGAAGATATCAGAAGATAGAAATATCTCCTATGCTCTTGGATAGGTAGAATTATTATAGAAAAATGACCATTTCACCAGAAGCAATCTACAGATTCAAAGCAATCTCCATCAAAATTCCAACACAATTTTTATTGATCTAGAAAGAGCAATTCTCAACTTCATATGGAAAAGCAAAAAATCCATTATAGTGAAAACATTCCCGAGTAAAAAAATATACATAAGAGTGAAGCATTATCCCTGATCTCAAGGTGTATTACAGAACAATAGTGATAAAAACAGGCATTGATACAGAAACAGACACTATGATCAATGAAATTAATTCCAAGATACAGAAATGAAGCCAGACACTTGTGAACACTTGAGTTTTTATAAAGAAGCCAAAAACTATACAGTTGGGAAAAGAAAACATTTTTTAACAAATGGTGCTCTACTGACTAGATTGTAGAAGAATGCAAATAAATCCATATTTATCTCAAGTGCAAGTGGATCAAGGACCTCTACATAAAGTAAGGTACTCTAAATTTCTTTCTTTTTTTTTTTTTCATTTTTTATTAGGTATTTAGCTCATTTACATTTCCATTGCTATACCAAAAGTCCCCATACCCCCCCCACTCCCCTACCCACCCACTCCCCCTTTTTGGCCCTGGCATTCCCCTGTACTGGGGCATATAAAGTTTGCAAGTCCAATGGGCCTCTCTTTGCAGTGATGGCCGACTAGGCCATCTTTTGATACATATGCAGCTAGAGACAAGAGCTCCGGGGTACTGCTTAGTTCATATTGTTGTTCCACCTATAGGGTTGCAGTTCCCTTTAGTTCCTTGGGTGCTTTCTCTAGTTCCTCCATTGGGGGCCCTGTGGTCCATTTAATAGCTGACTGTGAGCATCCACTTCTGTGTTTGCTAGGCCCTGGCATAGTCTCACAAGAGACAGCTATATCTGGGTCCTTTCAGCAAAATCTTGCTAGTGTATGCAATGGTGTCAGCGTTTGGAAGCTGATCATGGGATGGATCTCTGGATATGGCAATCACTAGATGGTCCATCCTTTCGTCACACTTCCAAATTTTGTCTCTGTAACTCTTTCCATGGGTGTTTTGTTTCCTATTCTAAGAAGGGGCAAAGTGTCCACACTTTGGTCTTCGTTCTCTTGGGTTATGTGGTACATTTACACAATGGAGTACTACTCAGCTATTAAAAAGAATGAATTTATGAAATTCCTAGCGAAATGGATGGACCTGGAGGGCATCATCCTGAGTGAGGTAACCCAATCACAAAGGAACTCTCACAATATGTACTCACTGATAAGTGGATATTAGCCCAGAAACTTAGGATACCCAAGATATAAGATATAATTTGCTAAAAACATTAAACCCAAGAGAATGAAGACCAAAGTGTGGTACTCTAAATTTCATTGAAGAGAAAGTGACAAATATAATTGAAGGCATTGGTACCAGAGAAAATGTGGTGGACGGAACACCATTGTCTCTGGGTCTAAGATCAAGAATTGATAAATGAGACCTCATGAAACCCCAAACTTCTGTAAGTCAAAGGAACTGTGAATAGTGCAAAACAACAGTGTACGGATTGGGAAAGTTTCTTCTTAATTCTACATTTGAAAGACGTCTAATATCCAAAACTTATTTAAAAAAAAAATGTCATGAAGATAGACACCACAAAAACCAAATAGCACAATTGAAAACCAGGATACAGAGCTAAGTAGAGAATTCCCAACAAAGGAATCTAGAATGCCTGAGAAGCACTTAAAGAAATGTTCAAAGTCCTTAGTCATCATGAAATTGTAAATTAAAAACCATTCCATGAGTCCATCTTACACCTGTCAGAATGGCTAAGACCAAAAACCCAAGTGATACAATAGGCTGCCTAGGATGTGAAGCAAGGGCAAAGACTCCTTCATTACTGGTGGGAGTGCAAACCTGTGTAACCACTTTGGAATTCAATTTGTTAGTTTCTCAGAAAACTGGTAATAGTCCTACTGCAAGGCCAAGATATATATCTCTCCTGGCCATATTCCCAAATGATTCTAAACCATCTCACAAAGACACTTTCACAACTATGTTCATACTTGCTTTATTTGTAATAGCCAGAGACTAGAATCCACCTAGATGTCCCTCAACTGAAGAACAGATAAAGGAAATGTGATATATCTACACAAAGAAATAGTATTCATATACTAAATCTGAAGACACTATGAATTTTGTATGCAGATAGATAGATCTTGAGAATATTATCCTGAGTGAAGTAACCCAGTGCTAAAAAATCATACATGGTATGTACTCACTTATAAATGAATATTAGTCATAAAATATAGGATACCCATGCTACACTCCACAGAACCAAAGAAACTAAACAAGAATTAAGGCACAAGTGAGCATGCTTGAACCTCAATGAGAATGGGGAACAAAGTACTCATAAGGGGCAATTTCATGGAGGAAACTGAAAGGAAGAGGGGATAGGGAGAGCGGAATAATGAAGGGTTCAGGATCAGTACAAGAGAGGCTGCCCAGTGTTTTTGAAAATAAATGGAAATCTGCAACTAATGAGAGTAAGAAGATGGGAGAAGGCATATCTCCAGGATGTGACAAAGATCTGAAATAAGGGATGTTCTCAAGAATCACTGGAAGTGACCTTAACTATGACTCCCAGCCTTGGTGATATGGAATCTATGGAGAACACCACCATCAGCAACCCCAGCAGGGACATGGACTTACCCACAAATTTCTCTACACCTAATTTATCCTGTCTCCAAGATATAAAGGGAATGGGGATGGAGTATAGACTTAGGGAATGGCTAAGCAGTAACCATCCCACGTTGAAACCTACCATGACATTATTAATAATACTCTGATATGCTTGCAGATAGGAGTCTAACATGGCTGTCCTCTGAGGGCCTCCAATAAGCAGCTGACTCAGATAGATACAGAAACCCACAACCAAACAATGGATCAAACTTTGGACTCTTATGGAAGAATAGGGTGAAGGACTGTGGGCAGTAAAAAGGATAGGAACTCCACAGGAAAACCAACAGAGTCAACTAACCTGGACCCTTGGGGATTGAACCAAAACCCAGAGGACATACATGGGATAGACTTGGGCCACAACACTCATATGAAGCAGATATTCAGCTTGTTCTGTTTAGGTTCAGTAATTGCTGAAGGAAGACCCCAGACTCAAATAGTATGCAAGAGTAAAGAGTGTATACTCTGCAGAAACAACCAGCATGTAGAGGTTAACACCACATTACATTGGCAACAACCCAGCAAAGATGCTGATGCCTTTTTATAGGGAAATGGGAGAATTTTTCAGAAGTATTAGGTAATCTCTAATGTGATTAGTATTGGCCAAAACCCTGACATTAGTACACTTTTGATGGGCTAATATGTTAGAGTTAAATAATCTATGTTGGGGATTGATTCTAATGCTTTCAATGCCTCTGACTCTCATAAATGGGAATCTGCATTTCTAAAACTGAAGGTCCTTGTTCCCAATTGTTTTGTTTATCAATCAATAAAGAGCCAATGGCCAATGGCTGGACAGGTAGACTGAGGCAGGATTTGGTGATTTGCACAAGTGAGGAATAGGGGGAGAATAAAAGATGGCGATCACCATGACAGGGAAGAATAAAGACCAAACCTAAAAGCCTACCAACATGTGAGAATCAGGGAAAGTGGCCACATGGGCCATTTCCCCAGTTGTGTTTGGGGAAGCAGAGATGAAAAATAGATTTTAAAAATGTTAACTCAGGAGTACTGGAGGGAGTCTTTGTTAGCAGCAGGAAGGGTTAGAAATGCTCAGCCATTAAGCTAGTCAATGCATATTAAAATTAACTGGTGTGTGTGTGTGTGTGTGTGTGTGTGTGTGTGTGTGTGTGTGTGTGTGTGAATCAAGAGGACACTGACAGGTGCCTGGATGCTGGAAGCACAACCATCCAGGAGCATAAAGAGGTTTAGCCAAACTACTGCAAGAGATGGTGTGCAACATGTTAAGAGAGAATTAAAAATCAAAATAATTTAGAGATTCTCTAATGGAATATACACACACCATCAGATAAGTTTAGAAGGAAGGGAGGACTGGATTCTCAGCTAGTGGAGCTCTGCAAAGACCTCAGTTATGGGTGCCAAGATGTCCCAGATGGTCTGTATTCCTGTGTCATGAATGATTAACCACTGCATGGGCTGCCCAGTACAGATGGCTTATCCTGAGATAAGATATCTCCCATTCATGTGGCTATTTTCAGGCTGTTACTTGGTTGGGGAATTTTATTTTCTTGTTCTTAGGACATTGGGTAGCTGCTTGAGCAGATTGCTTATAGCCATGCTCTGCTCCTGGCATAGGTGAACTATGGTCTAGTTTCTGACTGGAGACAAACTGAAATTAATAGAATCCTTTAGGACTTTGCTGATCCCAGCATGGCCCTGGTACAGACAGAATGACAAAGTTCCCGCCCCTGGGACAAGGCTCCTGTGTGAACCTCCAGAAGTGTCAATGGCTGCTCTGAGCACAAAGCTTGTTTGTGTGATAATGTACATAGTTTGTGGACCCACTAGCATTGGAGGACTCTTTACTTCTTAGGAATGTACTCACCATTAACATTAATGACTCTATGATAATCTAATACAGCATGAGTCCAGGAGTTGAAGATGTGGCTAATGTCTCAGCAAAATGGCAAACACTGGGACCTTCAGGACACCCTTAAGGCTATCAAAAAGAGCTCCAAATTCATGAGTTCAAAAATATATAATTTCTCAACTACATAAAAAATAAAGACTCAATATGAATTATATAAGAGGCTTCAGGAATCTAAAGAAATGAAGGCAGCTGCATTAATGAGCCAACTTGACAGAAAGATTCAATGGCAGGTAGGTACAAAGATAGGCAGATTCCTATTTCAATGTCAGCCTGGGACAGAGCAAGGTTAGGGCCAGGTGTGGTAGAAATGGTAATTTTAGGATGGGGTCAGACAGTGCTAGCTTATCATCTGTCTGTAACAGAGGCATGCAGATCTCTGAATTCTTTTGCAATGTTAAAAGAAATGTATGCGTGCTGTTTCCTAAGAGTAAAAGGCCTGTGTTTGAGGTATGCTGATTCATAAAGGGAAACCTGGAATGAATAACTGAATTGATGTGTGTTATGGATTGAATATGCTTGGCCCGGGAAGTGTCACTATTAGAATGTGAAGTGCTGTTGGAATAGGCATGGCCTTGTTGGAGTAATTGTGTCACTGTGTGTTTTGGCTTTAAAGACACTCATCCTAGCAACCTGGAAGCCAGTATTCTGCTAGCAGGCTTCAAATGAAGATGTAGAACTTGAGATCCTCCTATACTAGGTTGTGTGGATGCTGCCATGTACCTGCTTTGATGATAATGGATTGAACCTCTGAATCTATAAGCCAGTCCCAATTAAATGTTGTCTTTATAAGACTTGCCTTTGTTATAGTGTCTGTTCACAGCAGTAAAACCCTAACTAAAACAGAGGTTGATACCAGGGACTTGGATATTGCTGTGTTAGGCATAACCATGCTTTTGTTTGTAAGAATGTGGATTTTGGAAATTTCAATTTGGAAAGCAATGGAATGCTTTAATTGGGACTTAATGGGCCATCTTATCAAGAACATGAAAGACTGTTGCTGGGAGTGATTTGAACTGTGCTAACCTGGCCCAAGAAGTTCCAGAGGAGAAATATTTCAAACTGTGGTGTAAAGACTGTTTTGTGTTATTTTGATAAAGAATGTGTATACTTTTTGCCCTTGTCTGAAAAGTCTGACTGAGGCTAACTAAGGTGAAGAGACTCAAATTAATTTCATTGACAAAGGAAGTCTCAGCAATGCCCATCATAGACATTGGTCCCTGGTTAAGTCTCGTGAAGAGCATTTTAAGTAAATTTAGCAAGCTGAGAAAGGAAAAAATATAAAATACATGGTTTGAATATTAAAGGAAGACCAGGAAGTAAGATGGAGCTGAATCCTGTGTTCTAGGTCACCACATATTAAGGGAGTGGGACATTGTGGCAAGATCCTACCCAGGTAAATTTAGATCCAGGCATGGTGGTACACACCATTAATTCCAGAAAACAGGCATGGATATCTCTGAGTTCAAGGTTAATCTACAGAGAAAGATCCAGGACAGTGAAGGTTATGGAGTAAAGAAGTTGGAAAACAGAAAGCTAGTGATAACGTAATAGAACAAGAGGACCATTTTCTAGCTCCTGCAAGCAGTAGAACTTAGCCGCTTCTGGAGCATGGCTCTAGCTTTTGAGTGAAAAATAGAGGTATAACTGTTGCTGTTTAGCTGGAGCTAAGAAATTAGTGGTGATTACGATACCAGCATCACCAAGATGAAATCTTCTGAGAAGTGCCTTCTGAAAGGAAAATGAAGATGTGTTCCAGGGATAGCCAAGGTTGGAACACTTGCTGTACATGGCGATCTGTAAGACTCACCTAGCTGGTACTCGTTTGAAGACATGAAGGGATCATAGAGAATAGCTGAAGCTTGGTACTCTGTGAGGCCATGGAAGGCCATACATGAAAGTGAAGCCTCAGTTGTAGCTTAAGGCTCAGAACTAAAGGGGTCATGCAAAGGCTTGACCCTTTCAAGGGGTCATTTGAGGCTTGGCACCATGAAGAGAACCTGTGAGAGGGTATTGGTTAAGTCTAGTTACAGCAGAAGACCCCAGTGTATTAGATATGCTAGTACCACATTGGATGATCACCAAGAACAGATACAGCAGTGGAGTGGATCAACCTGAGCATAGAGGACCCCAGAAGATCATTTGTGGATCCTGGACATTGAACCAAGAAGATTTAACACTGAAATTGCCTTGGAGACCCCAAATATTCAGATGCCAGAGCCTTGAGATATCTGCTGAGGAAAGATGCTAACAAGGAGTGGAACTAGTTGATGCAAGTGACACTTGCATCAACAAAGATGAAAAAGGAGGTGGAGATCTGAAGACTGCTTTGACATAAGACATGGAGATGTAGAGTTTGGAGTTTGCCCAACTTGTTTCCTGTCTTGCTTTGGGGGTTACAATTAAGTGACTGGATGACTCTCAGAAGAGATTTTGATATCAAACTATTAACATTGTTGAGACTGCCACAGACTATGGGGTTTCAGATGTTGGACTAAATGTACTTTTTTATTATGCTATGGATAGGTTTGAGCCCCCATAGACTCATGTGTTTGAGAAAGCCTATAGGGAATGGAATGTGATGGGTTATGTATGCTCAGCTCAGTGAGTGGCAGAGGTTAGAGGTTGTGTCCCTGTTGAAGTGGGTGTGGCCTTCTTTGAGTAGTTGTGTCACTGTTGGTGTGGACTTTAAGACCCTCATCCTAACAGTTTAGAAGCCAGTTTTCTGCTAGCAGCCTTCAAATGAAGATGTAAAACTCTTAGATTCTCCTGCACTAAGCATGCATTGTTCATGGTGTCTGTTCACAGCAGTAAAATCCTAACTATAATAATATGTTTGAAAAAAAAAAAAACCTGGGCTTTTGGACTTCATGAAATGAACAAGCAGAGGGCACTAGCAGTTCTTCTTTAAAATTCTCTTTAGGGAGAGCTGAGATATCTGGATATCTCTGGAAAGCAAAAACCACTCTTCAAGCATTTTTTTCAAAACAGGATTTCATATTTATTGAAACATCCAATAATTTTTTTTATAGCAGCTTTTCTGACTTTGGTCAGAAAACCCATGAGTTATCTACATAGCTTTTAGAAATTTTACTAGAAGAGAGAGCTGTTTGAACCAGAATTTTTTTTTAGAAAAGCAAGAAAAAAGCTGTCTAGAACATAGCAGAGGAGAGCCGAACACACTCACACACACACACACACACACACACGAACGAGAGAGAGAGAGAGAGAGAGAGAGAGAGAGAGAGAGAGAGAGAGAGAGAGAGAGAGAGAGAGGGGGGGGAATCAGGAGAGTCATTTCTGCAGAACCTAAGACTCCAGCTCGGACTCACTATCTATTTAACTGTAAGATGTCTGTTTTTGCTGCTCCCCAAAACCCTTTCTTTCAGAACCTTTCTCCTTGCCAAGGCTGGTCCTTGACAGGTCTTCATGTAGGTCCCAATCAACTCCAGTAGGAGCTATCGCAAAAGCTACTGCCTATCTATAGCATATATTATTATAGCTGCCCTGCTTTATTATCTCAGTGAGAGATAATAAGCCTTGTCCTACAAAGAATTGATGTGGCAGGGTGGGGAGATACCCAAGGGGAGGCACCACATGCTCAGTGAAAAAGGGAATGAGGGAAGTGGGGAAGGATTGTGGGAGGGTGTGACAGGAAGGAAGGCAGTAAGTGGGGTGTAAGAGAAACAAACAAACAAACAAACAAAACAAAAACAAGTAAAACTAGATTAAAACTATATTAATAACTAAAATTTCAACATGCTTAAGTTTAAAATTAATTTCATTTTTTTTCTTTTCATCCTGTCAATGATTGACTCTAATATATTAGTTCAAATATCATTATTAGTGAGAGTGATTTCTAAAATGTTTGCTTACCAATAATAATACTGCTGATATTTCTCTCTTACTTTTATTTATTTATTTATATACTTTTGCTGGACACTTGAATATACTGAAACTGCAAAGGAAATGTTTTTAAAAAGCGAGACTATAGAATAGAAAAAGAGATGGATTTTTTTTCTTGGATATTTTATTTACATTTCAAATGCTTTCTTCTTTCCAGGTCTCCCCTTTGAAAACCACCATCCTATCCTCCGCCCCCCCCACCACCACCTCTATGAGGTTGCACCACCACCCACCCAATCCCATACTCCAGCCCTGGCATTCCCCTACACTGGGGCATTAAACACTGTCTGGCCCAAGGGCCTCTCCTCCCACTGATGTCCAACAAGGCCATCTTCTTCTACATAGGTGGCCAGCTCCATAGGTCACTCCATATGTACTCTTTGGTTAGTCATCCAGTCCCCAGGAGCTCCAGAGTGTCTGGCTTATTAACACTGTTGCTCCCTCCATGAGGCTGCAAATCCCTTCAGCTCCTTCAGTACCTTCTTCATCTCCTGCCTTGGGGACTCTCAAGCTCAGTGCAATGGTTGACTGGGAGTTTCTTCTTCTGTATTTGTCAGGCTCTGGGAGAGACTCTCAGAAGACAGCCACGTCAGGCTTCTATCAGCAAGCACTTCCTGACATCCACAATAATGTTAAGGTTTGGTGGCTGTATATTGAATGGATCACCAGGTGGGGCAGTATCTGCATGGCCTTTCCTTCATTCTCTGCTCCACATTTTGTCTCCATATTTCCTCCTGGAAGTATTTTGTTCACCCTTTTAAAAAAATCTCTGAAGCATCCACATTTTGGTCTTCCTTCTTAGGCTTCATATGTTCCACAAATTGAATCTTGGTTATTCCAAACTTTGGGGATAGTATCCAGTTATCAGTGAGTACATACTGTGTTTTTCCTTTGTGACTAAGCTACCACACTCATGATGATATTCTGAAGTTCCAACCATTTGCCTGCAAACTTCATTGTTTTTAATAGCTTAGTAGTACTCCATTGTGTAAATGTACCACACTTTCTGTATTCATTCCTCTGTTTAGGGACATCTGGGTTGCTTCCAGCTTCGGGATATTATAAATATGCCTGCTATGAGTATAGTGCAGCATCTGTCCTTGTTACATACTTATACTCCTGGGTATATGCCTAGGAGTGGTATACCTGAGTCATCAGGTAGTACGATGCCCAATGATCTCAGGAACTACCAGACTGAATTCCAGAGTGCTTGTACCAGATTGCAAAAACACTAGCAACGGAGAGGTGTTACTCTTTCTCCACATCCTCAACAGTATCTACTGTCACCTGAGTTTTTCATCTTAACCATTCTGATTGGTGTGAGGTAGAATCTCAGGGTTGTTTTGATTTGCATTTCCCTGGACTAAGGGTATTGAACATTTCTTTAATTGCTTCTCAGATATTACTCAGTTGAGAATTCTCTGTGTAGTTCTGTTACCCATTTTTTAAAACAAATTTTATTAGATATTTTCTTCATTTACATTTCAAATGCTATCCTGAAAGTCCCCTATACCCTCCACTGTCCTGCTCCCCAACCCTCCCACCCCTGTTTCCTGGCCCTGGCATTCCCCTGTACCGGGCCATATACTCTTTGTAAGACCAAGGGCCTCTCCTCCCAATGATGGGCGACTAGGCCTTCTTCTGCTACATATGCAATTAGACATGAGCTCCAGGGGTACTGGTTAGTTCATATTGCTGTTCCTCCTATAGGGTTAAAGACCCCTTCAGCTACTTGGGTACTTTCTCTAGCCCCTTCATTGGGGGCCCTGTGTTCCATCCATAGATGACTGTAGCATCCACTTCTATATTTGCCAGGCACTGGCATAGCCTCACAAGAGACATCTATATCAGGGTCATGTCAGCAAAATCCTGTTCCCTATTTTTAATAGCATTATTTGGTCTCTGGAGTTTAACATCTTGAGTTCTTTGTATATATTGAATATTAGACCTCTGTCAGATGTAGGATTGGTAAAGATCTTTTGCCAATCTGTTGGTTGATGTGTTTTACAAAGGACAGTGTCCTTCCCTTACAAAAGCTTTGAAGTTATATGAGGTCCATTGGTCAATTCTTGATCTTAGAGCATAAGCCATTGGTGTTCTGTTCAGGACCTTTCCCCCTGTGCCCATGTGTTTAAGATTTCCCCCCACTTTCTCTTCTATTAGATTCAGTGTATCTAACTTTATATGAAGGTCCTTGATCCACTTGGACTCCAGCTTTGTACAAGGAGATAAGAATGGATCAATTTGCATTCTTTTATATGTTGACCAAAAGTTGAGCCAGCACCATTTGTTGAAATGCTGTCTTTTTTTTTTCCCCCGCATGGTTTTTAGCTGCTTTGTCAAAGATCAAGTGACCATAGGTGTGTGACTTCATTTCTGGGCCTTCAAATCTGTTCCATTGATCTACCTTTCTGTCACTGTACCAGTACCAAACAGGTGATAAAAGTCAATTTTATCATCATTGCTCTGTAGTACTGCTTGAGGTCCCAAACACTGATTCCTCCAGAAATCCTTCTATTGTTGAGAATAGTTTTTGATATCCTGGGTTTTTGTTATTCCAGGTGAGTTTGAGATTTGCTTTTCTAACTCTAAAAAGAATTGGATTGAAATTTTTATGTGGATTACATTGAATCTGGACATTGCTTTTTGCAAGATGACCATTTTTACTATATTAATCCTGCCAATCCAAGAGCACAAGAGATCTTTCCACCTTCAAAGGTCTTTTTGAGTTCTTTCTTCAGAGAATTAAAGTTCTCGTGATGCAGATCAGATTATATAATCAGTTTTGTAGAAGGTACCCTGAGATAGATGCTGAGAAGAAGGTATATTCTTTTTATTTAGGTTGAAATGTTCTATAGACATTTGTTAAATCCATTTGGTCCATAACTTCTGTTAGTTTCATTATATCTCTGTTTCATTTTTGTTTTCCTGATCTGTCCATTGATGAGATTAGGGAGTTTAAATCCCCTACTACTATTGTGTGCTTTGTGTGTACAATGTGTGCTTTGAGCTTAAGTAAAGTTTCTTTTATGAATGTGAGTTGGTGCCCTTGCATTTGTAGCATAAATGATCAAAATTGAAGAGTTCTTCTTGGTAGATTTTCCTTTGATGAGTATGAAGTGTCCTTCCATATCTTTTTTGAAGAATTTTTTTTGAAAGTCGATTTTATTCAATATCAGAACAGCTACTCCAGCTTGATTATTGGGACCATTTTCTTGGAAAATTATTTTCCAGCACTTTACTCTGAGGTAATGTTTGTCTTTGAACAGCAGTGGTGTCCTTACCTGTGCTCACAGGGTTGTCTGCACTCCTGGAAGTCTAGCTCTCTTCTGGCCCTATCAACAGGTGGATTTTTAAATAAAAACAATGAATTCTTTTAAAAAATACATTTAATGACAGGGAGTTGCATGAGATCATCAAGTATATGCTGTGTAAACATATCGACCTGAGTTTGATTCAAAGAACTCAAAACAGCAACAACAACAAACATGGGCATGGTGGTATAGTATTATTACTCTAGACTTACAAATGTGATGAAAGACTTACATTGAGAGTCTTCCTAACAACACATCCTTGTCTACTGAGTTCCAGACCCATGAACTGTCATATATCAAAACCATAAAGCAGATAGATTCTGAGCAAAGACATGTGACATTGACCTTAGGATTCCAAGTACTATGGCACACTCTTGTTTATGTACCACCCATATATGTACAAATGTGTACATGGACCCATATGTATGTGAATGTATACTTACAATCTGCTTCATGTCATTAATAAACAAGCAAGAATTTATAAAAATCTGGGGTAAAAAAATTAGGAAAAAAACTGGAGAGGAATGTTATATGAGTGAATGTTTTCCAGTATGAAATTCTTTATTCTGTATAAGTGAAGAGCAGACAGAAGTTAAAACAGAATATCTGAAAACCATATTGGAGAGGGGGGTCCATACAATATGGCAGGTACATCAAAGGATGGAATGTGTCATGACTCCTTGTATGATAGAGGTGACATTTTATAGGTATCTACTTTAAGACTGTCCCCGACAAAATCTTGTTGAAGAAACTAATGTTTGCATGCACCTGTGCTTCCAGCGTAATGATGAAGTGATTAAAAGCTTTTGTGTTCTCAGTCACCCTTTAATAGACAGATCTTAAATTATTTAAGAAGTTTTAAGTATAAAACGCAAAGCATAGTAGTAAATTTGTAGAAGTATAAGGCCATAAGACCAAAGGAAAGCAGAGAGAACAACAATCAAAGAATAAAATAGTATAAGGCTCCATATGGTGGGAATGGTGTTGGAAGATCAGTTTTTCAATTAATTATTTCTAATTATTTCTAATAGACCTAAGAACATGAAAGGCAGGATTAATAATGTCAGATAAGAAGAAATCACAATGAGATAAACACATACAGAAATAGAGCTAGAAAGTAGTAAGTAAAAAACAAGCAATCAAACAAAAAAGCAAAACAAATACAATAACAAAAAAAACAAGACACTGCTATTTTGTAACACTATATAATAAAGATTTAAGTCAATGGATGTGGTATTGAAAGATGAAGGGAGGTGAGAGCATTTTTATAATAAAACACTGAATTTAAATGTTGAGCTAACTGAAGATCATGATGGAAGCTGGTTGATCTACGAAGCTAGACAAGTTTAAGCTCTTCAAGAAACAATAAACATGTGTCACTGGAGATGTATTATTTTGTGTTATTTCCCTGGGAAAGACAAAAGGGTATAAGTGGTAACTGTAAGTAATATTGTCAGCAGAGATTCTTGTAATAACAGAAATAAAATGGAGTGCAGAATTTAGTGGGAGAACTTCAAAAATGAGGAGGAAAGTTCACTATTTTGTACAACCACTCTGGAAATCAGTCTGGCGGTTCCTCAGAAAATTGGACATAGTACTACCGGAGGATGCCGCAATACCTCTCCTGGGCATATATCCAGAAGATGTCCCAACCGGTAAGAAGAATACATGCTCCACTATGTTCATAGCAGGCTTGTTTATAATAGCCAGAAGCTGGAAAGAACCCAGATGCCCCTCAACAGAGGAATGGATACAGAAAATGTGGTACATTTACACAATGGAATACTACTCAGCTATTTAAAAAAATGAATTTATGAAATTCCTAGGAAAATGGATGGACCTGGAGGGTATCATCCTGAGTGAAGTAACCCAATCACAAAGGAACTCGCACAATATGTACTCATTGATAAGTGGATAATAGCCCAGAAACTTAGGATACCCAAGATATAAGATACAACTTGCCAAACGCATGAAATTCAAGAAGAACAAAGACCAAAGTGTGGACACTTTACCCTTTCTTAGAAATGGGAACAAAACACCCATGGAAGGAGTTACAGAGACAAAATTTGGAGCTGTGACGAAATGATGGACCATCTAGTGACTTCCATATGCAGGGATCCATCCCATAATCAGCTTCCAAATGCTGACACCATTGCATACACTAGCAAGATTTCGCTGAAAGGACCCAGTTATAGCTCTCTCTTGTGAGACTATGCCGGGGCCTAGCAAACACAGAAGTGGATGATCACAGTCAGCTATTGGATGGGTCACATGGCCCCTAATGGAGGAGCTAGAGAAATTACCCAAGGAGCTATAGGGAACTACAACCCTATAGGTGGAACAACAATATGAACTAACCAGTACCCGGGAGCTCTTGTCTTTAGCTGCATATGTATCAAAAGATGGCCTAGTCGGCCATCACTGCAAAGAGAGGCCCATTGGACTTGCAAACTTTATATGCCCCAGTACAGTGGAACTCCAGGGCCAAAAAGGGGGAGTGTGTGGGTAGGGGATTGGGGGGGTGGGTATGGGGGACCTTTGGGATAGCATTGAAAATGTAAATGTGGAAAATACCTAATTAAAAAAAAATAGAAAGGGACAATGTTAATAGTATCAAGTCTTTGAGTGCTTGAAAAGGGATGAATTCAAGTATAGAGACCTGTTAATCTGTACTGTAAACACAGTCTGTTCTTGTTATGTTAAAATAGTGATTATGATAACACAATTCTTGACAAGTCAGGAGATACTGGTGCCATTCTAAGCATATAAAAATATAGCATTCTCTGTTTACTGAATGAAATTTTACCTATCATCATGAGAAGATATTTTAAAGATTGACTGAAGACAGGGAACATCATAAAGACATGTTCTATGTACACTCATCTCTGAAGAAATACAGTTCTTAAAATACGGAGACATTGTGGATCAGGAGGAGGGTAAATTACATGAGACTAGTATTTGAATTCTGCTTCTAGTTTTATCATACTCACTTTGAGATGCATTTTCAGACTATATAGAATAGAAGGTCTGACAGAAGAGTTCACATGGTTATAGAATGGCAAGATAACTGAGGCTATATATATGGAGATGTTTATAAATTTTAAACACTTGTTGTAAATATTTAAACTCAATTTGGGGGTTCTTCTCAGCCTTAGATCATTCAGTTCCCAGATAAAAGACGTAAGACCTTTATAATAAGCCTTAATTAGACTGCACTAGAGCTTGGCAGATACCAACCCTCTATGGCTATTATGTCTACCTCCCTGTTGATAACCCCAAGACATGACTGGCCACATTCTGCCTGGAGCTGCTCTTACTCCAGGTGCCAAGCTCTCAGGGCCAGTCCTCATGATTCCTTACCCGTGCCATCTTCACTTCTTTGTACTTTCTCTCTCTTCTTCTTCCTCTTGATCCTGCCTCAGAACCCAAGATTGGATCTGCCTACATTTCTTTTGCCCAGCTATAGGATGCAGAAATCATTATTCAACCAATAGTCTTAAATTAAGGAGCACGGTTATATAGGATCACCTAGGGTCTAGTATTTATCGTTAAAATACACATCAACAGATCAAACCTCACAGACGCTAGATTGAAAAGAAAAATGACAAACTAAGGCAGCAAAAGGTAATTTATAAAACAAAAATGTCCTGAAATTTTATGTTCTCCTGGACTCTCAATATTATTAGCATTACAAGTAGAATATACCTTCTGGTTTGTAATGCAATAATAACTAAACAGTAAGTATCTTTCCAATAAACTCTACGAAGATATAGTTTTGATAATGGAAAGATCTAAGTTATGGCCTGGGGTTAAAAAAAGTTCTATACAGCTGGGCAATAGTAGTGCATGCCTTTAATCCCAGTACTTTGGAGGCACAGGCAGGCTGATTTCTGAGTTTGAGGCTAGCCTGGTCTACAATGTGAGTTCCAGGACAGCCAGGGCTACACAGAGAAACCCTGTCTCAAAACAACAACAACAACAACAACAAAACAAAATAACAACAATAACAACAAAGTTCTATACAGTTTGTGGGAAGAATGAGCCCCTAGACACTTCAGGGTCCCCAGAATACAGGAGATAGCATATCTATGTATTTTGCATCGCCCCCACTACAGAAGCATTTTTTAAATAATGTCATGCATTTCAATGAACCAGGTCACTGAAAGTCATTTTCATGGAAAGATACTGCAAATTCTATTGTTTTATAGGTCAAATTCAGGATATTATATTTAGATCACCCTAAACACTTACATAAAGCCTAAACAATAGAGATGAAACAGAAGAAAACATGATTTACAACCTCTGATGGCTAGTCTATGTGTGAACTCAACAGCCTGTATTATGTCCTATTAACTGATTGAAAAATATTTGTGAATGTGTCTGTAAGTTCCAAGAACAGACTAGCATTTGCATTTTGAGCTGAGGGACTGGAGAGATGGTATATTGGTTAAAGGCAAGGCTTTAAACAAAAGTGACTTTTGAGCTGAGTAAAGGTATGACTACAGCAGTGATAAAATTCCTTGAAGGCATAGAAAAGTAGAATTTACTATTATTGGTTGACTAATGTCTTCATGATCACATGAGACAATAAATCATAATAAATATCTCTTATTATTTGACATTGAATGTTAATTATATAACACTGAATATTTATATTATTACAGCCAATTCTTAGTCTCTGGAAAATTAGAATGCCTTAACTATCAAAGGGGCTGAGAGTAAACAGTGTATGATTGAGGGCTTGCCTAGCAGACCAAAGGCCCTGAGTTTTTATTTCTAATACAAACATACACAAAAACACCAATTGGAAGTCACACATCCAAGGCTATAAGTACTGCACAATCTGTATTTTATGGGTTTTTTTAATAGATACAAAGCTGACCAGGTATAAAAGCAGGGCCATATCTGAGAGGAATTTAAGAGATAAATATGATCAAAATGCAATGCACAAAATGCTCAATGAACTAGTAAACAATACATATCTCTAATTCCAGGGAAACGGATGCCCTCCTTTGACATCTGTGACACCAAGAATGTGTGAGATTCACTTATACATGTGAGGGTAGAACACTCATACATACAAGCTAAGAAAATGTAGTCTATAATATGCAAAAAATAAAACCCTCCACAAAACTAGCTAGGTTTGAAAAATATCAATTGTTTGCAAAGTTCTAATACTACGCATATATAGTAAGTCCATAATATAAGTATTCTTAGGATTTATTTTTGATACAAGGTCTCTTTAGCCCAAGGTGCCTTCAATATCACTGTGTAGCTATGAACTTCTGATTCCCTTTTTTTCATTCTTCCAAGTAAATACTATTTTTACCATCATTTACTGCTGAGAACCTGATGCACAGTGGGTTCAAATGGTCATTCAAGGTTAAAGAGCTGGTAAGTGGAAAAACATGTTATAACTTAGGAATGATGACTGCTAAGACTTTGCCCTGAACACTGTGACCAATATAAAAATGCATATTAAGAGGCTTTGTTCATATTATTATTCTCATGGACAGTTTTTCTACCTCAATTTTCTTTGGTGTTTCAAATCCATTACATCCCTCTTAATGGTGTCCTTTATTTGCCTGTCCCTAAATGAAATCATTTAATAGGATACATTATCAATTATGAGGATGATGAATGGCTCCATTGCTTTTCAAAGGGCTGCTTCAGCAAGCTGTCAGGTATAAAATTTCTTCAGAATGCACTAAGGTCACGGGTTGTCTTGTCACAGCCCTAAAAGGGACACTTCCCTTGCTGGTAATGCAATTAATTGCCAGGTCTCATTGTATGTTGTTTCCTCAGAATTAATTTGATGTAGATATAGAGTGTCATGGAAGATAATTTTACTCACAATTTTACCATTTGTCTTTTGAGGCTTAGTAATTGAAGTGTCAATTGATTGTGGGTAAAATTATGTATATGGTAGATATTCTTCAACTCACTTATGCCACTGTCCTGAAGAATACTCTCTTTTGAATATAGAATTATTCCAAAAACCAGTTTGAATAAAATCAAATAAAAAAAGAAAAGAGAAAGAATATTAAGAGGCAAGCATAGCACTGAAATCTTACTGTAGCTTATGCACTTGTTTCCTGCTGGGCACAGATTTCTTTCTGTGCTTTTTATCCTTATAATCTACTTTTAATCATTGCATACTTCTAGATTGTCAAGAACAAAGTCTAGTTCTCAATGTTCTTTATTTGAGGAACATTGTCTTTCTTCATTATAGTCTGTCCATGTAAACATATTTACTCTATTGTGACCATAAAAATTTGTTTATTTTTATTTTTTTTTTCTGTTCAGTCCACAAGGTAAAAGGAATAAGTCAATTTATAAGTGCTGGATTTTTGTGCATAACACAGAGTTAACGATTTCTAGTGTTTGAGAAAACAGTTAATGCATATGTTTAAGAAGAAACAACTTTTTAAAATTATATTTCAGTCTGTGTATGTGTGTGGTTATTACAGGGCTAAGCATATGCACACCAGTGTGCTATAGCACACATGAAGAACTCAGAGAACAACTTTTGGGAGTTGTTTCTTTCTTTCTATCTTATGTGTCCTGGAACTTTAATTCAGGAGGTCAATCATGATATCAGATGTTTCTACCTAATAAACTATTTTAGGGAAAATACTGAATTATATATACATGTTTTATGTATATATATTACAGAACACACATATAATTTATTCTTATTATATTTATTATATTCTTTGTGTCAATATGCTCAGTTAAAATGTAAAATAATAAACAAAAGCAAATAACCCAGATCCTAAGTACCAAATTATATAACAACTAGAATGACTCTTCAGACATGGGAAAAGTTACTATAAATGCAGATAACATTAGAATGTGTAGATGTATTTTCATCTTCCACTGGGCAAATCTTACTCGAGTCCTTTTTCTAATATTTTATTTTTTACTTTTATAATCCATTAATTAAATTATTCATTTTATACTTCATATTATATCCCCCACCCCTGTCCACCCTCCTAATGTTCTATATCCCATGTCTCCTCCTCACTCCTGTCTCCACTTAGATGTCCCCATCTGCCACCTGACTTCTAAACTCACTGGGGCCTCCAACCTCTTGGGGTGCATCATCTCTAAATGAACACAGACCAGAAAGTCCTCTATTGTATGTGTTTTGAGGGCCTCGTATCAGCTGGTGTGTGCTGACTGTTTGGTGGTCCTGGGTTTGAGAGATCTTGGGGGTCCAGATTAATTGAGACTGTTGGTCCTCCTACAGCTTCTTTCAGTCTTTCCCTAATTCAACAACAGGGTCAGCTGCTTTTATCCATTGTTTGGGTGCAACTATCTGCCTCTGACTCTTTTAGCTGCTTGTTGGGTCTTCCACATGTAAATGCATAAAATGCATGTAAATCAAATAATATATTAGTTGATGACAAACACCTTGTAGAACACATAAGGTATGGAAGACACTCAGACCTGGGCTTCAAAATATTAAAAATTTTGAGTATCAATTAAATATCTCAGAATCTGCAGACCAACTAGACAGAGAAGGAATGTAATTGGTGATGTATTAGAGAGATAGATCATGACTTATTTTCAGAGAAGAAAGCCTACTGTGTTGTCAAACATTCCCAGTCTCTGAAAATGAATGGCTTTTGAGCAAAAAATAAAATAAAATAAAATAAAATAAAATAAAATAAAATAAAATAAATAAAATTGTGAGTAGTTGTTCAACTTGATAAGAATGGTATCAACTGATTATCAACAAATTGCAACAAATGTCACAACAAACATCAGGGCATTGATAAAAGGGTTTTATGTCTTTTGTTTGGGTATAAGTATATGTGTGTTTCTATGTATGCTTATTATGCTCTTTAATTTCTTTTTATCTTTTGCTTGACTATTTTCTAAAGAGAGCAAGAAAGAAGCTATAGGGATGGATAGGTGAGGAATTGTGTAAGATATGGAACGAGTTGTGGAGGGGAACCATGACCATAATTTATCATATAAAAATGTCATTTTCACCAAAAATTAAATTAAATTTAAAAAGAAAATGGCCCATACCTATCGATTTCCTGTCAATTTTATAATATGTTTTTCCACATAGACTCAACATGACACATTTGCAATATTATCATAAAGTGTATAGAATATAAATTCAGTATTTCTTCTAGAGATATTTACAAATTTGCATTCCATGTATGTGTAAGCACTCATTCTTATTAATTTCCAGGATGCTCTTTACTTTTTATCCTAGTTAAGAAGACTGTGGCATGTCTTGTCTATAATCCAGGGCTTGTGAGCACTTCACCCTTCCATCTGAAGCACGGTAACTTCTGCCTGTCCTCCATGGCTGTCCTGCTATCAGTACCTATTTGTTTATGTTGTCCTTATTCATATCTACATTTCCAGTCCCTCTGTGGGTTTATTTAAATATTTTCACAACGTTTATATGATTCACTTCACATCATTAATTGGATTATAAAACTGTACAAAACCTTGTTAGTTAGTGAATCTAGAGTTCTCTTTCTTTTACATGGAATACGGCTTTGGTGTGATCTGGAGTTATTTTTCATTACAATTAGCATCTGAGTGTCAGAAGCACTTCAGTTTACTATTACTTTTGTTTTGGGCTTCATTAATTTTTTTCTACCTTTTAAATATGCCTTTATTGAATACACCTAATATTCAGCTTTCCATTTGTTCTTAATTATTTTGCTAAACGTTCTCAATATATTTTTGCCACATTAAAAGACTTTCAATCTGTTTTTCTTCTCATAATACCTAGGGCAATTTTCTAAAGTCTAAATGATAACAAGTGTGACAAAGGGCATTTGGGCTGATTCGGGCTAAAATATATAATCTGATAATTAAATAGATAAATCCTGTCATAAGTATCAGCAATGAGCTATCTCTGAGTGCATCGATAATGAGGTTACATTGAGGTTAATTTGACTATTGGTCAGTGGTCTCCATGGAACCTATGAAGCATCCTCCATATTGTAAAGTCTGATGCTGCTCCATAAACATACAAGGGAGAATTAATACATGACTAAAAAATTTTGAATATTGTTAAGTATACTTAAAATATAATATAATAGAGTACATAAAGAACAGTGAGCCATGCTTTTGAAATATGGGTAAAATTACAGAAGAGACAAAGAAGACTTTGATGTTCATTTCTTATATTTCTGATTTTAGTTGTGATCATATAGATAGAATTCCTCTGTCAACACTGTGACTTAATCCACAAGTAAAAAAAAAAAAAACATAGAAATGAAGTAACTACAACTTTAAAATAAGATGATGATGATGATGATGATGTGTGTGTGTGTGTGTGTGTACACTCAACATGAAAGAAAAGGATAGTAGATAGTAATCTTCTAAAAAATAATATCTGGAATTAGTGGTTCATTTCTGATAAAAACTCAAATACTATTTTTTGTTCTAAGGTAGGTATATGTAGAAAGCAACTCCATACAGGGATAAGGTAATTAACTGAACATTATGATCATAAAGCTATGGAAAAGCCCGAATGATGTCTTGAGAACAAATGAAATATCATTATCCCCTCCAGGGTTAGAATCCCAACAGGAAAGAAATTCACTGTTTCTCAATTTCTATGCTTTTATTTCTCTTAAAATTGTTACTAATTAGTGTTATCTTTATGCATTTTCATCTAAGAGGACATTTAGGGAATGTTAAGACATAATCAGAGACAACCTGCCACCTTCCTGGCGAGAGCACAGGGGTCTGCCCAGCCCAAGAGGTTTCTGCCTCAGGCTCCACTGGAGCCACGTTGGCTCTGGGACTCCGCGGAGGGCAGGCTGCACGGGTGAGGGTGTGGAATACAGAGACCAGAGGTTTCTGGGACAGGTGAGAGCCAGAAACCTTCTGAGGCTGCGCCATTTTCGGCTCCAAATAAATGGCCACCTTCCTGGTGAGAGCACAGGGGTCCCCCGGCCCGAGAGGTTTCTGCCTCAGGCTCCCCAGGAGCCACCTTGGCTCCAGGACTCCACAGAGGACAGGCTGCACAGGTGAGGGTGTGGAATACAGAGGCCAAAGGTTTCTGGGACAGGGGAGAGCCAGAGACCTTCTGAGGCAGAAATATCTTCAGCTCCAGACAACCGGCCACCTTCCTGGCCAAAGCAGCACAGCTTCTGAGAAAGATCCTGTTTTGGGCCTCATCTTCAGCCAGGAGGAAGTCCAAACACCAGATAATTGTGCATCTTCTCTAAAAGAGGAGAGCTTGCCTGCAGAGATTGCTCTGACCACTGAAACTCAGGGGAGAGAGCTAGACTCCCTTGTCTGCTGATAGAAGGTAACAAAATCACCAGAGGAACAATCTCTAAACAAAGACAACTATAACAACTAACTCCAGAGTTTGCCAGATGGCGAAAGGTAAACGTAAGAATCCTACTAACAGAAACCAGGACCACTCACCATCATCAGAACCCAGAACGCCCACTTCGTCCAGTCCAGGGCACCCTAACGCACCTGAAAAGGTAGACCTGGATTTAAAAGCATATCTCATGATGATGGTAGAAGACATAAAGAAGGAATTTAATAATTCATTTAAAGAAATACAGGAGAACACTGCTAAAGAGTTACAAGTCCTTAAAGAAAAACAGGAAAACACAACCAAACAGGTAAAAGTCCTTATAGAAAAACAGGAAAACACATCCAAACAGATGATGGAAATGAACAAAACCATACTAGACCTAAAAAGGGAAGTAGACACAATAAAGAAAACCCAAAGTGAGGCAACGCTGGAGATAGAAACCCTAGGAAAGAGATCTGGAACCATAGATGCGAGCATCAGCAACAGAATACAAGAGATGGAAGAGAGAATCTCAGGTGCAGAAGATTCCATAGAGAACATTGGCACAACAATCAAAGAAAATACAAAATGCAAAAAGATCCTAACTCAAAACATCCAGGAAATCCAGGACACAATGAGAAGACCAATCCTATGGATAATAGGAGTGGATGAGAATGAAGATTTTCAACTCAAAGGACTAGAAAACATTTTTAACAAAATTATAGAAGAAAACATCCCAAATCTAAAGAAAGAGATGCCCATGAACATACAAGAAGCCTACAGAACTCCAAATAGACTGGACCAGAAAAGAAATTCCTCCTGACACATAATAATCAGAACAACAAATGCCCTAAATAAAGATAGAATACTAAAAGCAGTAAGGGAAAAGGGTCAAGTAACATATAAAGGCAAGCCTATCAGAATGACACCAGATTTTTCACCAGAGACTATGAAAGCCAGACGAGCCTGGACAGATGTTATAAAGACACTAAGAGATCACAAATTCCAGCCCAGGCTGCTATACCCAGCCAAACTCTCAATTACGATAGATGGAGAAACCAAAGTATTCCACGACAAAACTAAATTCATCCATTATCTCTCCACGAATCCAGCCCTTCAAAGGATAATAACAGGAAAAAACCAATACAAGGACGGGAGCCATGCTGTAGAAAAAACAAGAAGGTAATCCCTCAACAAAACTAAACGAAGACAGCCACAAGAACAGAATGCAAGCTTTAAGAACAAAAATAGCAGGAAGCATCAATTACTTTTCCTTAATATCTCTTAATATCAATGGACACAACTCCCCAATAAAAAGACATAGACTAACAAACTGGATACACAAACAAGACCCAACATTTTGCTGCTTACAGGAAACTCATCTCAGAGAAAAAGATAGACACTACCTCAGAATGAAAGGCTGGAAAACAATTTTCCAAGCAAATGGTATGAAGAAACAAGCTGGAGTAGCCATTCTAATATCTAACAAAATCGACTTGCAACCCAAAATAATCAAAAAAGACAAGGAGGGGCACTTCATACTCATCAAAGTTAAAGTCCTCCAAGAGGAACTCTCAATTCTGAATATCTATGCTCCAAATACAAGGGCAGCCACATTCATTAAAGAAACTTTAGTAAAGCTCAAAGCACACATTGCACCTCACACAATAATAGTGGGAGACTTCAACACACCACTTTCACCAATGGACAGATCATGGAAACAGAAACTAAACAGGGATACAATGAAACTAACAGAAGTGATGAAACAAATGGACTTAACAGATATCTACAGAACATTTTATCCTAAAACAAAAGGATATACCTTCTTCTCAGCACCTCATGGTACCTTCTCCAAAACTGACCACATAATTGGTCACAAAACAAGCCTCAACATATTCAAAAATATTGAAATTGTCCCATGCATCCTATCAGATCACCATGGACTAAGGCTGATCTTCAATATCAAAATAAATAATAGAAAGCCAACATTCACGTGGAAACTGAACAACACTCTTCTCAATGATACCTTGGTCAAGGAAGGAATAAAGAAAGAAATTAAGGACTTTTTGGAGTTTAATGAAAATAAAGCCACAACATACCCAAACTTATGGGACACAATGAAAGCATTCCTAAGAGGAAAACTCATAGCTCTGAGTGCCTCCAAAAAGAAACTAGAGAGAGCACACATTAGTAGATTGACAACACACCTAAAAGGTCTAGAAGAAAAGGAAGCAAATTCACCCAAGAGGAGTAGAAGGCAGGAAATAATCAAACTCAGGGGTGAAATCAACCAAGTGGAAACAAGAAGAACTATTCAAAGAATCAACCAATCAAGGAGCTGGTTCTTTGAGAAAATCAACAAGATTGATAAACTCTTAGCGAGACTCACTAGAGGGCACAGGGAAAGAATCCTAATTAACAAAATCAGAAATGAAAAGGGAGACATAACAACAGATCCTGAAGAAATCCAAAACACCATCAGATCCTTCTACAAAAGGCTATACTCAACAAAACTGGAAAACCTGGATGAAATGGACAAGTTTCTAGACAGATACCAGGTACCAAAGCTAAATCAAGATTAGGTTAATGATCTCAACAGTCCTATATCCCCTAAAGAAATAGAAGAAGTCATTAATAGTCTCCCAGCCAAAAAAAAAAAGCCCAGGACCAGATGGGTTTAGTGCAGAGTTCTATCAGACCTTCAAAGAAGACCTAATTCCAGTTCTTCACAAACTATTCCACAAAATAGAAACGGAAGGGAACTTAGGAAATTAGTCTGAACAGGTGAGAGGGTGCGCCAGAGAACCTGACAGCCTCTGGAACAGGCAGAAGCACAGAGGGGCTGAGGCAGCACCCTGTGTGGGCCGGGGACAGCCGGCCACCTTCCGGACCGGAGGACAGGTGCCCGCCCGGCTGGGGAGGCGACCTAAGCCACAGCAGCAGCGGTCGCCATCTTGGTCCGGGACCCGCCGAACTTAGGAAATTAGTCTGAACAGGTGAGAGGGTGCGCCAGAGAACCTGACAGCTTCTGGAACAGGCGGAAGCACAGAGGCGCTGAGGCAGTACCCTTTGTGGGCCGGGGACAGCCAGCCACCTTCCGGACCGGAGGACAGGTGCCCGCCCGGCTGGGGAGGCGGCCTAAGCCACAGCAGCAGCGGTCGCCATCTTGGTCCCAGACCCGCCGAACTTAGGAAATTAGACTGAACAGGTGAGAGGGTGCGCCAGAGAACCTGACAGCTTCTGGAACAGGCAGAAGCACAGAGGCGCTGAGGCAGCACCCTGTGTGGGCCGGGGACAGCCGGCCACCTTCCGGACCGGAGGACAGGTGCCCACCCGGCTGGGGAGGCGGCCTAAGCCACAGCAGCAGCGGTCGCCATCTTGGTCCCGGGACTCCAAGGAACTTAGGAATTTAGTCTGCTTAGGTGAGAGTCTGTACCACCTGGGAACTGCCAAAGCAACACACTGTCTGAGAAAGGTCCTGTTTTGGGCCTTCTTCTTCGGCCAGGAGGAGGTCCAAATACAAGATATCTGCGCACCTTCCCTGTAAGAGAGCTTGCCAGCAGAGAGTGCTCTGAGCACTGAAACTCAGAGGAGAGAATCTGTCTCCCAGGTCTGCTGATAGACGGTAACAGAATCACCAGAAGAACAATCTCTAAACAGAGTCAACTATAACTACTAACTCCAGAGATTACCAGATGGCGAAAGGTAAACGGAGGAATCTTACTAACAGGAACCAAGACCACTCACCATCACCAGAACCCAGCACACCCACTTCGCCCAGTCCAGGGAACCCCAACACACCTGAGAACCTAGACCTAGATTTAAAAGCATATCTCATGATGATGGTAGAGGACATCAAGAAGGACTTTAATAAATCACTTAAAGAAATACAGGAGAACACTGCTAAAGAGTTACAAGTCCTTAAAGAAAAACAGGAAAACACAATCAAACAGGTAGAAGTCCTTACAGAAAAAGAGGAAAAAACATACAAACAGGTGATGGAAATGAACAAAACCATACTAGACCTAAAAAGGGAAGTAGACACAATAAAGAAAACTCAAAGCGAGGCAACACTAGAGATAGAAACCCTAGGAAAGAAATCTGGAACCATAGATTTGAGCATCAGCAACAGAATACAAGAGATGGAAGAGAGAATCTCAGGTGCAGAAGATTCCATAGAGAACATCGGCACAACAATCAAAGAAAATGGAAAATGCAAAAAGATCCTAACTCAAAATATCCAGGAAATCCAGGACACAATAAGAAGACCAAACGTACGGATAATAGGAGTGGATGAGAATGAAGATTTTCAACTCAAAGGTCCAGCAAACATCTTCAACAAAATTATTGAAGAAAACTTCCCAAATCTAAAGAATGAGATGCATATGAACATACAAGAAGCCTACAGAACTCCAAATAGACTGGACCAGAAAAGAAATTCCTCCCGACACATAATAATCAGAACATCAAATGCACTAAATAAAGATAGAATACTAAAAGCAGTAAGGGAAAAAGGTCAAGTAACATATAAAGGCAAGCCTATCAGAATTACACCAGATTTTTCACCAGAGACTATGAAAGCCAGAAGAGCCTGGACAGATGTTATACAGACACTAAGAGAACACAAACTGCAGCCCAGGCTACTATACCCAGCCAAACTCTCAATTATCATAGAGGGAGAAACCAAAGTATTCCACGACAAAACTAAATTCACGCATTATCTCTCCACGAATCCAGCCCTTCAAAGGATAATAACAGAAAAAAACCAATACAAGAACGGGAACAATGCCCTAGAAAAAACAAGAAGGTAATCCCTCAACAAACCTAAAAGAAGACAGCCACAAGAACAGAATGCCACCTTTAACAACTAAAATAACAGGAAGCAACAATTACTTTTCCTTAATATCTCTTAACATCAATGGTCTCAACTCGCCAATAAAAAGACATAGACTAACAAACTGGCTACACAAACAAGACCCAACATTTTGCTGCTTACAGGAAACTCATCTCAGAGAAAAAGATAGACACTACCTCAGAATGAAAGGCTGGAAAACAATTTTCCAAGCAAATGGTATGAAGAAACAAGCAGGAGTAGCCATCCTAATATCTGATAAGATTGACTTCCAACCCAAAGTCATCAAAAAAGACAAGGAGGGACACTTCATTCTCATCAAAGGTAAAATCCTCCAAGAGGAACTCTCAATTCTGAATATCTATGCTCCAAATACAAGAGCAGCCACATTCACTAAAGAAACTTTAGTAAAGCTCAAAGCACACATTGCGCCTCACACAATAATAGTGGGAGACTTCAACACACCACTTTCACCAATGGACAGATCATGGAAACAGAAACTAAACAGGGACACACTGAAACTAACAGAAGTGATGAAACAAATGGATCTGACAGATATCTACAGAACATTTTATCCTAAAACAAAAGGATATACCTTCTTCTCAGCACCTCATGGTACCTTCTCCAAAATTGACCACATAATAGGTCACAAATCAGGCCTCAACAGATTCAAAAATATTGAAATTGTCCCATGTATCCTATCAGATCACCATGCACTAAGGCTGATCTTCAATAACAAAATAAATAACAGAAAGCCAACATTCACATGGAAACTGAACAACACTCTTCTCAATGATACCTTGGTCAAGGAAGGAATAAAGAAAGAAATTAAAGACTTTTTAGAGTTTAATGAAAATGAAGCCACAACGTACCCAAACCTTTGGGACACAATGAAAGCATTTCTAAGAGGGAAACTCATAGCTATGAGTGCCTTCAAGAAAAAACGGGAGAGAGCACATACTAGCAGCTTGACAACACATCTAAAAGCTCTAGAAAAAAAGGAAGCAAATTCACCCAAGAGGAGTAGACGGCAGGAAATAATCAAACTCAGGGGTGAAATCAACCAAGTGGAAACAAGAAGAACTATTCAAAGAATTAACCAAACGAGGAGTTGGTTCTTTGAGAAAATCAACAAGATAGATAAACCCTTAGCTAGACTCACTAAAGGGCACAGGGACAAAATCCTAATTAACAAAATCAGAAATGAAAAGGGAGACATAACAACAGATCCTGAAGAAATCCAAAACACCATCAGATCCTTCTACAAAAGGCTATACTCAACAAAACTGGAAAACCTGGACGAAATGGACAAATTTCTGGACAGATACCAGGTACCAAAGTTGAATCAGGATCAAGTTGACCTTCTAAACAGTCCCATATCCCCTAAAGAAATAGAAGCAGTTATTAATAGTCTCCCAGCCAAAAAAAGCCCAGGACCAGACGGGTTTAGTGCAGAGTTCTATCAGACCTTCAAAGAAGATCTAACTCCAGTTCTGCACAAACTTTTTCACAAGATAGAAGTAGAAGGTATTCTACCCAACTCATTTTATGAAGCCACTATTACTCTGATACCTAAACCACAGAAAGATCCAACAAAGATAGAGAACTTCAGACCAATTTCTCTTATGAACATCGATGCAAAAATTCTTAATAAAATTCTCGCTAACCGAATCCAAGAACACATTAAAGCAATCATCCATCCTGACCAAGTAGGTTTTATTCCAGGGATGCAGGGATGGTTTAATATACGAAAATCCATCAATGTAATCCATTATATAAACAAACTCAAAGACAAAAACCACATGATCATCTCGTTAGATGCAGAAAAAGCATTTGACAAGATCCAACACCCATTCATGATAAAAGTTCTGGAAAGATCAGGAATTCAAGGCCAATACCTAAACATGATAAAAGCAATCTACAGCAAACCAGTAGCCAACATCAAAGTAAATGGAGAGAAGCTGGAAGCAATCCCACTAAAATCAGGGACTAGACAAGGCTGCCCACTTTCTCCCTACCTTTTCAACATAGTACTTGAAGTATTAGCCAGAGCAATTCGACAACAAAAGGAGATCAAGGGGATACAAATTGGAAAAGAGGAAGTCAAAATATCACTTTTTGCAGATGATATGATAGTATATATAAGTGACCCTAAAAATTCCAACAGAGAACTCCTAAACCTGATAAACAGCTTCGGTGAAGTAGCTGGATATAAAATTAACTCAAACAAGTCAATGGCCTTTCTCTACACAAAGAATAAACAGGCTGAGAAAGAAATTAGGGAAACAACACCCTTCTCAATAGCCACAAATAATATAAAATATCTCGGCGTGACTCTAACGAAGGAAGTGAAAGATCTGTATGATAAAAACTTCAAGTCCCTGAAGAAAGAAATTAAAGAAGATCTCAGAAGATGGAAAGATCTCCCATGCTCATGGATTGGCAGGACCAACATTGTAAAAATGGCTATCTTGCCAAAAGCAATCTACAGATTCAATGCAATCCCCATTAAAATTCCAACTCAATTCTTCAACGAATTAGAAGGAGCAATTTGCAAATTCATCTGGAATAACAAAAAACCGAGGATAGCAAAAACTCTTCTCAAGGATAAAAGAACCTCTGGTGGAATCACCATGCCTGACCTAAAGCTTTACTACAGAGCAATTGTGATAAAAACTGCATGGTACTGGTATAGAGACAGACAAGTGGACCAATGGAATAGAATTGAAGACCCAGAAATGAACCCACACACCTATGGTCACTTGATCTTCGACAAGGGAGCCAAAACCATCCAGTGGAAGAAAGACAGCATTTTCAACAATTGGTGCTGGCACAACTGGTTGTTATCATGTAGAAGAATGCGAATCGATCCATACTTATCTCCTTGTACTAAGGTCAAATCTAAGTGGATCAAGGAACTTCACATAAAACCAGAGACACTGAAACTTATAGAGGAGAAAGTGGGGAAAAGCCTTGAAGATATGGGCACAGGGGAAAAATTCCTGAACAGAACAGCAATGGCTTGTGCTGTAAGATCGAGAATTGACAAATGGGAACTAATGAAACTCCAAAGTTTCTGCAAGGCAAAAGACACTGTCTATAAGACAAAAAGACCACCAACAGACTGGGAAAGGATCTTTACCTATCCTAAATCAGATAGGGGACTAATATCCAACATATATAAAGAACTCAAGAAGGTGGACCTCAGAAAATCAAATAACCCCCTTAAAAAATGGGGCTCAGAACTGAACAAAGAATTCTCACCTGAGGAATACCGAATGGCAGAGAAGCACCTGAAAAAATGTTCAACATCCTTAATCATCAGGGAAATGCAAATCAAAACAACCCTGAGATTCCACCTCACACCAGTGAGAATGGCTAAGATCAAAAATTCAGGTGACAGCAGATGCTGGCGAGGATGTGGAGAAAGAGGAACACTCCTCCATTGTTGGTGGGATTGCAGGCTTGTACAACCACTCTGGAAATCAGTCTGGCGGTTCCTCAGAAAATTGGACATAGTACTACCGGAGGATCCAGCAATACCTCTCCTGGGCATATATCCAGAAGAAGCCCCAACTGGTAAGAAGGACACATGCTCCACTATGTTCATAGCAGCCTTATTTATAATAGCCAGAAACTGGAAAGAACCCAGATGCCCCTCAACAGAGGAATGGATACAGAAAATGTGGTACATCTACACAATGGAGTACTACTCAGCTATTAAAAAGAATGAATTTATGAAATTCCTAGCCAAATGGATGGACCTGGAGAGCATCATCCTGAGCGAGGTAACACAATCACAAAGGAACTCACACAATATGTACTCACTGATAAGTGGATACTAGCCCAAAACCTAGGATACCCACGATATAAGATACAATTTCCTAAACACATGAAACTCAAGAAAAATGAAGACTGAAGTGTGGACACTATGCCCCTCCTTAGAAGTGGGAACAAAACACCCATGGAAGGAGTTACAGAAACAAAGTATGGAGCTGAGATGAAAGGATGGACCATGTAGAGACTGCCATATCCAGGGATCCACCCCATATTCAGCTTCCAAATGCTGACACCATTGCATACACTAGCAAGATTTTACTGAAAGGACCCAGATGTAGCTGTCTCTTGTGAGACTATGCCGGGGCCTAGCAAACACTGAAGTGGATGCTCACAGTCAGCTAATGGATGGATCACAGGGCTCCCAATGGAGGAGCTAGAGAAAGTACCCAAGGAGCTAAAGGGATCTTCAACCCTATAGGTGGAACAACATTATGAACTAACCAGTACCCCTGAGCTCTTGACTCTAGCTGCATATGTATCAAAAGATGGCCTAGTCGGCCATCACTGGAAAGAGAGGCCCATTGGACACGCAGACTTTGTGTGCCCCGGTACAGGGGAACGCCAGGGCCAAAGGGGGGGAGTTGGTGGGTAGGGGAGTGGGGGTGGGTGGGTAAGGGGGACTTTTGGTATAGCATTGGAAATGTAAATGAGCTAAATACCTAATAAAAAAAAATGAAAAAAAAAAAAAAATAGAAACGGAAGGTAATCTACCCAACTCATTCTATGAAGCCACAATTACTCTGATACCTAAACCACAAAAGACCCAACAAAGATAGAGAACTTCAGACCAATTTCCCTTATGAATATCGATGCAAAAATCCTCAATAAAATTCTTGCTAACCGAATCCAAGAACACATCAAAACAATCATCCATCCTGACCAAGTAGGTTTCATCTCAGGGATGCAGGGATGGTTCAATATACGGAAATCCATCAATGTAATCCAGTATATAAACAAACTCAAAGACAAAAACCACATGATCATCTCCTTAGATGCTGTGAAAGCATTTGACAAAATCCAACACCCCTTCATGATAAAAGTCTTGGAAAGATCAGGAATTCAAGGCCCATATCTAAACTTGATAAAAGCAATCTACAGCAAACCAGTAGCCAACATCAAAGTAAATGGTGAGAAGCTGAAAGCAATCCCACTAAAATCAGGGACTAGACAAGGCTGTCTACTCTCACTCTACCTATTCAACATTGTACTTGAAGTCCTAGCCAGAGCAATTAGACAACAAAAGGAGATCAAGGGGATACAAATTGGAAAGGAAGAAGTCAAAATATCACTTTTTGCAGATGATATGATAGTATATATAAGTGACCCTAAAAATTCCACCAGAGAACTCCTAAGCCTGATAAACAGCTTCAATGAAGTAGCTGGATATAAAATTAACTCAAACAAGTCAATGGCCTTTCCCTACACAAAGGATAAACAGGCTGCAAAAGAAATTAGGGAAACAACACCCTTCTCAACAGTCACAAATAATATAAAATACCTTGGCGTGACTCTAACTAAGGAAGTGAAAGATCTGTATGATAAGAACTTCAAGTCTGTAAAGAAAGAAATTAAAGAAGATCTCAGATGATGGAAAGATCTCCCATGCTCATGGATTGGCAGGATCAACATTGTAAAAATGGCTATCTTGCCAAAAGCAATCTATAGATTCAATGCAATCACCATCAAAATTCCAACTCAATTCTTCAACGAATTAGAAGAGGCAATCGGCAGATTCATCTGGAATTACAAAAAACCGAGGATAGCAAAAACTCTTCTCAAGGATAAAAGAACCTCTGGTGGAATCACCATGCCGGACCTAAAATTGTACTACAGAGCAATTGTGATCAAAACTGCATGGTACTGGTATAGAGACAGACAAGTAGACCAATGGAACAGAATTGAAGACCCAGAGATGAATCCACACACCTATGGTCACTTGATCTTTGACAAGGGAGCTAAAAACCATCCAGTAGAAAAAAAGACAGCATTTTCAACAAATGGTGCTGGCACAACTGGCAGATATTATGTAGAAGAGTGTGAATTGATCCATTTCTATCTCCTTGTACTAAGGTCAAATCTAAGTGGATTAATGAACTCCACATAAAACCAGAGACACTGAAACTTATAGAGGAAAAAGTAGGGAAACGCCTTGAAGATATGGGTACAGGGGAAAAATTCCTGAATAGAACAGCAATGGCTAGTGCTGTAAGATCAAGAATCGATAAATGGGACCTCATAAAATTGTAAAGCTTCTGCAAAGAAAAAGACACCGTCAATAAGACAAAAAGGCCACCAACAGATTGGGAAAGGATCTTTACCTATCCCAAATCGGATAGGGGACTAATATCCAATATATATAAAGAACTCAAGAAGGTGGACTCCAGAAAATCAAATAACCCAATTAAAAAATGGGGCTCAGAGCTGAACAAAGAATTCTCACCTGAGGAATAATAAATGGCAGAGAAACACCTGAAAAAATGTTCAAAATCCTTAATCATCTGGGAAATGCAAATCAAAACAACCCTGAGATTCCACTTCACTCCAGTCAGAATGGCTAAGATCAAAAACTCAGGTGACAGCAGATGCTGGCAAGGATGTGGAGAAAGAGGAATACTCCTCCATTGTTGGTGGGATTGCAAGCTTGTACAACCACTCTGGAAATCAGTGTGGTGGTTCCTCAGAAAATTGGACATACTACTACCGGAGGATCCAGCAATACCTCTCCTGGGCATATATCCAGAAGATGTCCCAACTGGTAAGAAGGACACATGCTCCACTATGTTCATAGCAGCCTTGTTTATAATAGCCAGAAGCTGGAAAGAACCCAGATGCCCCTCAACAGAGGAATGGATACAGAAAATGTGGTATGTTTACACAATGGAGTACTACTCAGCTATTAAAAAATGAATTTATGAATTTCCTAGGCAAATGGATGGTCCTAGAGGGTATCATCCCGAGTGAGGTAACCCAATCACAAAGGAACTTGCACAATATGTACTCACTGATAAGTGGATATTAGCCCAGAAATTAGGATACCCAAGATGTAAGATACAACTTGCCAAACGCATGTAATTCAAGAAGAATGAAGACTAAAGTGTGGACACTTTACCCTTTCTTATAAATGGGAACAAAACACCCATGAAAGGAGTTACAGAGACAAAATTTGGAGCTGTGATGAAATGATGGACCATCGAGTGATTGCCATATGCAGGGATCTATCCCATAATCAGCTTCCAAATGCTGACACCATTGCATACACTAGCAAGATTTTGCTGAAAGGACCCAGATATAGCTCTCTCTTGTGAGACTACGCCGGGGCCTAGCAAACACAGAAGTGGATGACCACAGTCAGCTATTGGATGGGTCACACGGCCCCCAATGGAGGAGTTAGAGAAATTACTCAAGGAGCTAAAGGGAACTGCAACCCTATAGGTGGAACAACAATATGAACTAAGCAGTACCCCGGTTCCCTTGTCTCTAGCTGCATATGTATCAAAAGATGGCCTAGTTGGCCATCACTGCAAAGAGAGGCCCATTGGACTTGCAAACTTTACATGCCCCAGTACAGGGGAACGCCAGGGCCAAAAAGGGGGAGTGTGTGGGTAGGGGATTGGTGGGGTGGGTATGGGGGACCTTTGGGATAGCATTGAAAATGTAAACGAGGAAAATACCTAACTAAAATATATATATATATATATATATATATATATATATATATATATATATATATATATATATATATATAAAGACATAGTCAAATTATATAAAATTAGGATTTTGAGCAGGTGCAATAGCTCAAAGATAAAGGCATTTATATTGGAAAAGCATTAAAAAAAACCTACAACAGAAATAGAATACCTCTCTGACGCAGTTCTTCTATTTAACTTCTGTAACATGCTACAGAGATACTTTAATGAAAATGTGGTTCATTTACACAGTGCCATACTACTTAGAAATAAAGAAAAATGAAATTTACAGACAAATGCTACTCTCAGCTTTAGTTGGACAAGACTCATTTTTCAGTCAAAAATGGTGAATGCAGAGAGAAATTTATAGCTGCAAAAGAGTCCTGTGAATAACTGATGAAGAAGTGTTCAGCCCTAAATGAGAAGTTTGTGTGATAACATGTAAGGCACAGAAAACCTTGAGAAAATGAGGGAAGAAATAATTTAAGAGCCAAAGATAGAATAGAAAATTAGATTCAATCTTTTTGAGGAAGACTGAGCCTTCCCAGTGAAATTTTCAACAGGTTCAGATGCCTTCACTAGATCTACATGAAAATGGGCTTATCAATAGTCAGGAGTTCAAGGGACTTCACTCCTGATTACTGAACCATTTGCTTTTGTTATATTAGGGACAGTTATAACAATCATTTTATTTAGTTGTTTACTACTGGTGACTACACCACACAACATGTGTATGAAACTGTGAAACAAAATAATTAATTAATTATAATATAATCATGTAGGAAGCTATTAGACCATTTTTGATCCCACAGCATTCTAAGGAAGAAACACTGAGAGGATACACAAGTATCCACATTGTTTAAGATCCAGATGATGAGACAGCAACCAGGACTTGAAACTCTATTTCCCATCTTCTATATCCATATACCCAGTTAGTTTCAGGAGGGTATGTGGGCTGTCAGATTGTTGTAGCTGTTTGTTGCTTTTTGTTTACTTGCTTGCTTTTGTATTTGTTTCTTGGTATTATTTTTTATTAGATATATTCTTTATTTAAATTTCAAATGTTAACCCCTTTCCCAGTTTCCCCTCCAGAATCACCCTATAACATCCTCCCATCCCTGCTTCTGTGAGGGTATTCCCCAACCCACCCATCCACACAGGCCCACTGGTCATGGCATTCCCCTACACTGGAGCATTGGTTCTTCACAGAACCAAGGGCCTCTCCTCCCATTGATGTCCTACAAGACTATCATCTGCTATATATGCAGCTGGAGCCATGATTTCCTCCATGTGTAATCTTTAGTTGGTGGTTTAGTCCATGGGAGATCGGGGACTCTGGTTGCTTGATATTTTTGTTCTTCTTATGGAGCCGCAAACCTGTTCAGGTCCTTCAGTCTTTTCTCTATCTCATCCATTGGGGACCTCATGCTCAGTCCAATGGTTGCTGCAAGCATCTGCCTCTGTATTTGTCAGGCTCTGGCAGAGCCTTTCAGGAGACAGCTATATCAGGCTCCTGTCAGCATGTACTTCTTGGCATTCACAAAAGTATCTGGGTTTGGTGACTGTATATGGGACAGATCCCATGTGGGGCATTCTCTGGGTGCCCTTTTCTTCCGTCTCTGCTCCACACTTTGTCTCCACATTTCCTCCAGTGAGGATTTTATTCCCTCCTCTAAGTTGGAAGGAAGCAAACACACTAGTCGTTCGTATTGAGCTTCTGTGAATTGTATCTTGGGTATTCCCGGAATGGGCTAATATCCACGTATCAGTGAGTGCATATCATGTGTGTTCTCTTGTGATTGGGTTACCTCACTCAGGATGATATTTTGTTCCATCCATTTGCCTAGGAATTCCATAAAGTCATTGCTTTTAATAGCTGAGTAGTACTCCATTGTGTAAATGTACCACATTTTCTGTATTCATTTCTGTGGAAGGACATCTGGGTTGTTTCCAATTTTTTGCTATTATAAATAAGGCTGCTATGAACATAGTGGAGCATGTATCCTTGTAATGCACTGGATCATCATTTGGGTATATGCCCAAGAGTGGTATAGATGGGTCCTCAGATAATACTATGTCCAATTCTCTGAGGAACTGTCAGACTGATTTCATGAGTTATACCAGATTGCAATTCCACAAACAATGAAGAAGTGTTCCTCTTTCTCCACATCCTTGTCAGAATCTCCTATCACTTGAGTTTTTGATCTTTGCCATTCTGACTGGTGACTGGTGTGAGGTGGAATCTCAGGGTTGCTTTGATTTGCACTTCCCTGATGACTAAGAATGTTGAACATTTCTTTAGATGCTTCTCAGCCATTAGATATTCCACAGGTGAGAATTTTTTGTTTAGTTATGCACCCCATTTTTAGTAGGGTTACTTGATTAGAGAGTATCACTTCTTGAGTTCTTTGTATGTTTTGAATATTAGGCCTCTACTGGATGTAGGATTGGGAAAGACGTTTTCCCAGTCTATTGTTTGCTCTTTTCTTATATTGACAGTGTCCTTTACCTTAAAGTAGCTTTGCAATTTTATGAGGAGCCATTTGTCTATTGTTCATCTTAGATCATAAGCCACTGATGTTTTGATCAGGGAAATTTCCCCTGTGCCCATGTGTTTGAGGTTCTTCCCCACTTTCTCTATTAGTTTTAGTGTATCTTTTTTTATGAGGGGGTCCTTGATCCACTTGGACTATAGCTTTGCAGGAGATAAGAATGGATCTATGTGCATTCATCTACATTCTGGCCTCCAGTTGAAACAGCACCATTTGTTGAAAATGCTATCTGTTCTTCACAGGCTGGTTTTAGGTCTTTTGTGAAAGATCAAGTGACCATGGGTGTGTGGGTTCATGTTTGGTTCTTCAGTTTCATTCCATTGATCTTCCTGTCTGTCTCTGTAGAAATACCATACAGTTTTTATCACTATTGCCCTGTAATGCAGCTTGAGGACAGGGATGCTGATTCCCCCAGAAGGTTTTTATTGTTGAGAATAGTTTTCGTTGTCCTGGTTTTTTGTTATTCCAAATGAATTTGTGAATTGCTCTTTATAACTCTATGAAGAATTGGGTTGATGTTTTGTTGGGGATTACATTGAATCTGTAGATTGCTTTCAGTAAGATGGCTATTTTTACTATGCTAATCATGCCAATCTGTAAGGATGGGAGATTTTTCCATCTTTTGAGATCTTCAATTTCTTTCTTCAGAGATTTGAAGTTCTTGTCATACAGAACTTTCACTTGCTTGGTTAAAGTCACACCAAGGTGTTTTATAATGTTTGTTATTATTGTGAATTGTGTCATTTCCCTAATTTCGTTCTCAGCCTATTGATCCTTTGAGTAGAGGAAGTCTACTGATTTGTTACTGAATTTTATATCCAGCCACTTCGCCGAAGTATTTTATCAGGTGTAGGAGTTCTCTGGTGGAATTTTTTGAGGTCACTTAAGTATACTACTATATCATCTGCAAATGGTGAAATTTTGACTTCTTCCTTTCTAATTTGTATTCATTTGAACTCCATTTGTTATCTAATTGCTTGGGCTAGGACTTCAAGCACTATATTGAATAGGTAGGGAGAGAGTGGGCAGCCTTGTCAAGTCCCTGATTTTAGTGAGATTGCTTCAAGTTTATCTCCATTTAGTTTGATGTTGTCCACTGGTTTGCAGTATATTGCTTTTACTATGTTTAGATATGGGCCTTTAATTCTTAATTTTTCCAAGACTTTTAACATGAAGGGGTGTTGAATTATGTCAAATGCTTTCTCATCATCTATAGAGATGTTCATTGTTTTGTTTTGTTTTTTTTTTTTTTAGTTTGATTATCTAGTGAATTATGTTGATGAGATTTCATATATTGAATTATCCGTAGATTTTCTCAAACCAGTTCCTAGTTTTGTTGATTCTTTATATAGTTTTGGGGTTTTGTCATTGTTGTTGTTGTTGTTGTTGGTTTGTTTTTTAAATTCTACTTGGTTGATTTCATCTCTGAGTTTGATTATTTCCTACTGTCTATTACTCTTGGCTGTATTTACTTCTTTTTGTTCTAGAGCTTTCAGGTGTGCTGTCAAGTTGCTAATATATGCTCTCTCCAGTTGTTTTTTTGCTTTGTTTTGTTTTGTTTTGGTTTTTGTTTCGGTTTTTTTTTTTTTTTTTTTTTTAGGCACTTAGAGCTATGACTTTTCCTCTTTACACTTCTTTATTGAGTCACTTAAGTTTTGGTATGTTGTGCTTTCATTTATATTTCCATTTTTATATCTTGTACATTATTGTTCAATTCCTTCACCTGTTTTGTTATATTTTCCTGTAATTTTTAAAGAGACTTTTGTGTTTTTCTTTAAGGGCTTCTACCTGTGTAATATCCAAAATAAATTCAAGACTACCCAGTACCTTCTCCCTTCAAAATGAATTGCAAAACTGTACAGTACAAGTACAGAGTCAGACAAAAAGCTGGCTGACAAAACAAATATAGAAACATAGTTTTAACAGTCAAAATTACTAAGATTTCAAAACAAGATTAACAATTTCCCTGCACCACCTCACACTAAAAACCTCAGGGACAGACAAAATGAGAGTCACCCTATACAAACTAACCAATGTCTAAAAAGGTTAATGGCTACACCTCTTAAAATAAGTCAAACTCCCTGGTGCCTATATCTGGCCCTTACAAAGTTATAAAAAGTGTGTTCTTTCTTTGTTCTGGGTCTCTCCTCTGGCCTGCATGCTGAGATGGGGGTTCCCCAACATGTTGGATAAGTTAAGTCCTCATGCATTTTGCCACAATGGCCATTTCTGTGGTCTTTGTGTGAGTGAGGGTCTTTTGACAAGCTACAACAGCTATTTACCTATGTTCTCATTTATTTCTTTAAGGGGGTCACTTATGTCCTTCCTAAAGTCCTCTACCATCATCATGAGATGTGATTTTTAAAAGAGTCCTGCTTTTCTGGTGTTATGAGGTATCTAGAACTTGCTGTGTTGGGATAATTGGGTTCTGATTATTCCAAGTAGCCTTCGTTTCTTTTACTTATGTTCATGTGTTTGCCTCTTGCCTTCTGGTTATCTCTAGTGCTTCCTGCCCTTGCTGTCTCTGACTGGAGCCTCTTCCTCATTTCATCCTTGTTGTGTCAGAACTCCTCAGAGTCCAGGTGTCTCTGTTATCCTGTCTTCTGGGATCCTGTAATCCTGAGATTCTGGGTGTGTCAGAGTTCCTGTGAGACAAGATTCCTCTGGGACCCTGAAATTCTGTGATTCTGAGCATGATCTGGGAGTCTTCCTTCTTCTAGGTGTTTTGGGACTGTGTGATGAGCTGGGTCCCAAGGTCTGTTCAGGACACCAGCTCTGACCAGAATGGACCTGTGCCACTGCCTGGGTGGGGGTTCCTGCATCCCTGGATTCTGGGAGTCTCAATTACTCCTGCTACTGTGGCAGATGTTGTGGCCTCTTTGCCTATGAACCTGGGTGTGTTAGAGCACTTAAGAGTCAAGCTTCCTTTGCATGCTAGGGAACTGGGTGTGGATCCAGAGCCCAAGGTCTGTTCAAGTCACTGACTCAAACCAAAAGGAAGCTGCTTCCTTGTTTTAAACATTGCATCATAAGAAATCTCACTATTTAAGGTTTAGCTACACTTAAAAAAATCATACTGGTAATTTCAATTAAAATGTATTTTAATCAGACCATAGGGTTGAAGTTAGAAAATAATGGTAATTCTAATAAAACCTTGGAGTATATTGTTAAATACCCAATTTCTTTAGCTTATGGAAATTTGTTTTTCTAAATGTTGAGCAAACTTACTTCAATAAGATGATTTTTAAATTTTAAAATGGTAAAGATTTCAGCAAAATCTTGCTAGAGTATGCAATGGTGTCAGCGTTTGGAGGTTGATTATGGTATGACAGTCTCTACATGGTCCATCCTTTCGTCTCAGCTCCAAACTTTGTCTCTGTAACTCCTTCCATGGGTGTTTTGTTTCCAATTCTAAGAAGGGGCAAAGTGTCCACACTTCAGTCTTCATTCTTCTTGAGTTGCATGTGTTTGGCAAATTGTATCTTGTATATTGGGTATTCTAATTTTCTGGGCTAATATCCACTTATCAGTGAGTACATATCATGTGAGTTCTTTTGTGATTGGGTTACCTCTCTCAGGATGATGCCCTCCAGGTCCATCCATTTGCCTAGGAATTTTATAAATTCATTCTTTTTAATAGCTGAGTAGTACTCCATTGTGTAAATATACCACATTTTCTGTATCCATTCCTCTGTTGAGGGACATCTGGGTTCTTTCCAGCTTCTGACTCTTATAAATAAGGCTGCTATGAACATAGTGGAGCATGTGTCCTTCTTACCAGTTGGAACATCTTCTGGATCTCCTACACAGAAGAGGTATTTCGGGATCCTCCTGTAGTACTATGTCCAGTTTTCTGAGGAACTGCCAGACTGAATTCCAGAGTGGTTGTACAAGCTTGCAATCCCATCAACAATGGAGGAGTGTTTCTCTTTCTCCACATCCTCGCCAACATCTTCTGTCACCTGAATTTTTGATCTTAGCCATTCTGACTGGTGTGAGGTGGAATCTCAGGGTTGCTTTGATTTGTATTTCCCTGATGATTAAGGATGCTGAACATTTTTTCAGGTTCTTCTCAGCCATTTGTTATTCCTTGGGTAATAATTCTTTGTTTAGCTCTGAGCCCCATTTTTTAATGGGGTTATTTGATTTTCTGGAGAGATTTTGCTGAAAGAACCCAGATATAGCTGTCTCTTGTGAGGCTATGCCGGGGCCTAGCAAACACAGAAGTGGATGCTCACAGACAGCTATTGGAAGGAACACAGGGCCCCCAAATGGAGGAGCTAGAGAAAGTATTGGGTCTGCAACCCTATAGGTGGAACAACAATATGAACTAACCAGTACCCCCCCAGAGCTCATGTTTCTAGCTGCATATGTATCAGATGATGGCCTAGTCGACCAATGTTGGAAAAAGAGGGTCATTTGTCTTGCAAACTTTATATGCCTCAGTACAGGGGAATGTCAGGGCCAAGAAGTGGGAGTGGGTGGGTAGGGGAGTGGTGGTGAAGAAAATACCTAATTAAAAAATACCAGAAAAAAGGGGTAAAGATTAACATATCTAGGAATTTTATTGGTAAAACAGTTGCAGAGTAATTCTAGTAGAAAAGAATGTACGGACATAAAATCCTCACGGGAAAGCTATAAAAGTATTTAAATTAGAAGAACTAGAGAAAGGCTTATATTAATATCTCTTTAAGTGTAAAAACTATTATCCAGTGGGCATAAACTGATTCATTGTATCTTGTCTTCCTACATGAAGCAATTCATAATGTCAGAAATTATTTGTTACTTTATATTCTTTCAATACTCTCTTACACAGTCTTCCTGGATGTTATAATCCCCATCTCTCTGTGTGCAGTTTTCTTTAAATTAAATTAATCAAGTCAACTGTGTTCATTCTCAGTACTATGGATATGGTAACATTTTTCTCTTACCAGGTAAGTTTGAAATTCTGTAGTATTCAGTTCAAAAGCTTTCATTAGAATTTCATAAGAATTCCACTTGCTATGGAAATCTTACCAATTGAATCTGTAGAAACAGAATAAATATGACCTATAAATAGTGATGATTATGTGAGATCTATGGAGTTAAAACTGCTGTAAAAAACAAAAAAAAACAAAAAAAAAAACAAAAAACAAAAAAAAAAAAAACACCAATCTCCCTGATAGAGCTACATCATTTAATAATGCCCACTCCACACTAACAATTATCGTAGCTGAAAAACTATATTAGATTTTCAACCATAGCCCTCCTCATCAACCTAAATGTCATATATGTGTGTATATATGACATAATATATGTCATATTTAAATATATCTTAGTTTTATTTGCTCAACAAACATCTTGGGTAGTATAGCTCCTGTCTCAGACCATAAATATATATGTAAATATCAAAGTTTTCTATGACTTGCTTTCAAATAAAAATTCAAGATTGGAGAAGATTGAGTGTGAAAATAAAATTGTTTTTGAAATTACATAATGGGAAATCATTTGAGTCCGTAGATAGAAAGCAGGGAAGAAAAGTGGATGGTAAGGGAAATCCCCAAATATCTCAAAGAACTCATTCAGTGGGACTACATGAAATGTCACACCTTAAGATCAGTATTCAGGTTCAGAAATTGTCTGAGGCAAGAGAATGAAATGGAATTTTGTACCTAGCTGCTACTGGTGGTCTTGAAAATCAAAAGCTTCATAAACTGGATGATTGTTCCCAAAGTCCTCTGAAGATTTGAGTAATACTCAGATCTAGAGACTGTAAGTACAGACTTTTACGGTGTAAAAGTAACTTTTATTCTCCTGATGTAATTGACTCCAAGGCTTACTGCCTCCTTCTGCTAAACTAGGCTTAGTCCTACAAGCTTCTAGCCACCTGGTACAATCTAATTTAGGCATAGAATTTTTTCAGCTGCTGAGACTTGCTGGTCAATAAGCTCACCCTTTGTAGTTTTTACTGAGTTCTGGCCAACTGTTTCCACTTAGCTGTTCTGGCTCAAACAACTGACTGATGCAATCTTGGTTTTCTCTCTTGGCCTCTGACATAATTGCTCTGCTTGACTGTATCCTATCTTTGGCAATAAGTTATAATCTCCTGACTCCTCCCTCCCTCACTGCTTGCTTTGTCTTCACCTTTCTATAGCTTGTTCTTTCTCTACAGTCTGTCTGTATACAACTGTCCCAGTTATATTGGTTCCTTTCCCTCTGTAGTACTTCTGAAGTAGTTTCCCTCACCTTTTTCTGGTGCATACCATTTTCTGTTAAATGTTTCTCTGATTTGTCACATTTTTCTACCACTCATTTAGACATCACTTTCATACATGGGTGCTTACCTCTATAAATTAGCTTTGCAATCATTGTTTGGGATTAAAGGTGTGTATTAAGGGCATTTCTGTATTCCAATCAGGGGAAATAAAGGTGTGTGCTAAGAGTTGAGCCACACCACAACTAGTTTTGTTTCAGTAAATAACACAATCTAGGGGTTCACAGTTTAATCAAATATTCTGCAAAAGCAAGATGACTAGAATGATGGAATGATTAATCCATTTCAATTACCAAAGTTGTTCTATATACATGTGTGAACAGTCCACAACATGATGGAGAGGGTGAGGAAAAGAAGGACAGAAAATAATGAGGACAAACAAAACTAAAAACAGAGAGATAGGACAGTCAGGACTAGACCATATTTTCTAAACCCAAACAAGAAAATGCTGGTCCACCATCCAGCTAAAGCAGATGTAAACTTTATACCTTGTATTGATGGTGAAAGGTTCTGACTGATATGAGGGGGCATGGCCCTTTTGTGAGCTAGTGTTGTGGATAGCCCTGGGGCTAATTATATTTGATGTCAATTCCATTCTCCTTGAGTGGTTGAGAACAAGGAATGAGTCAGTACTCAGGTGATTTCCTGTAAACCTGCTTCCCACCTTAATTTGTAAAATAAAGGAGAGCTGATGATTGTGCAGATAAAAGGAAAGGTGGAGTGGAAGGTGAAGAGAGAGAGAGAGAGAAGAAGGAGAAAATGGAAGAGGGAGAAGACACAGGGGAGGTGGAAGACTAAGAAAAGCAGAGCTGAAGCACATGGCCTGGAGAAAACACAAGTTCTAAGGGGTCTCATAAGCTGAGGAAGATGGTAGTATAGAGGTAGATCTGCCTAATCTATGTGCACAGCATGTAATCATATTAACTGTATTGTGCTTTCATTGCCAGGGCATATTTGGAAGGAGATTTACTGCAATAGGCTAGTATTATCAGATGACTCCAACATTTCTAACATCCCAGACAAAAGCCCTAGGAAAAAAGTCTCAGGTAATATAACCTTTAGATTGCCATGTGCATACTTGAGTTATGAATAGCAGCATCCTAAGAATTCACAGCACAGCTATTATTCTTGACATCTTTCACATCACTGATTTCAGAATCTTTAAGGCAGTGAAGGATAGAGTACCTGAGTCTTGGACTGAATTCTGTTTCTGAAAAAAATCCAGAACTTCAAACAATACTTTTGATTCTGGGTACCTTACCATGATGGGAAAATGTCAGTATTAATAAGAAACAATTTATTTCTTTTATTAAGAATAGGATGGTTAATCAAAAATAACTTTGCCATTATTCTAAAAGTATTCCACAATACTTATTGATTAGTCACAGTAGAAGTTTCTGAAGATTCAAAAATGAAAAAAAAAAATTGAAAAGCTCATTCAAAGGGATTAAAGTAAAATTCCAAACTGCTTGGCACATGCCCTCTGAACTATGGATGGATAATTGCTAAAGATAAAACATCATCCAGACAATACAGAGGCCCTCACCCAAATAACTGGTATTTCAGAGAACTCACTGAGATCTGATAATAAAGAGGGAACTGGTCAAAAAACAAAACAAACAAAAAACCCAAAAACCAAAAACAAACAAAAAATTAAACCGACCTGATACCCTGCCTTCTCCCTCCTCGTGAGCTCATCTGCATGAACTTTCAGCTGCCCAGGTTACACTCCAGATCACTTAAGCTAGAAGCTACAGGCACGGGATTCAGACATTAGGTTTTTTATTTTTGTCTTCATTTGTTTGTTTGTTTTTGTTCTTTTTGTTGCTGTAGTAGTTTTTTTTTTATTATTATTTTTGCAGTTCCAATTAGGTTCTCACATGTAGGAAAGGCTAAGTATCTCTATCCTATTGGCAATCTAGTTATTTCCATCTAGTCATAAATTGGAACATGTTTTTCTGCACCTCAATCACAACCTGTATAAAAAGATGGATTCAGGGATTCTTTTGTGAAGGTGGTCTTAATGAAACTAAGAAATAAAGAACCTTACAAATATGAATCAGGGAGGGACTAATCATGGTCTTGTATTTTCCGACCTTGGCAGACTATAGTCAATCAAGTATTCATTTAGACAGAAAGAAATTCAAGGGGAAAAACAAATCCAGGGAACACAGAATTTTGTTATTTTTATTGAATTAGTATTAGCTAATTGATTAATTTTTGAATTATTAGAGTATTCCAGCCTGAACAAAACTAAGTATCTGTATAAACCTCTGATTTTTAAGATTAAAGTAGTTATATTAGTTTTGAATCTGTGAAAAAGAACCGTTATCTTCATAAAGAATGAGAAGACACAGAAGGCATACTTACTATGGTATTGCATTACAGTAGATGGGAAATTAAACTCTGAATCATAGTAGGATGAATAAGATTATATTCAAGGAAAAATGGAGGAGTCAGTAGCTAGATAATTACAAAAAAAAAAAAAAGGAATTTTTAACTTAGTAAACTAAAGTAATTGCCAAAGGCAGAGCATAGTTGTGGCTTCAGGAACCAAGGTCAACTATATTCAATAACTGAGCTAGCACTATGAGTTTCCCACCAGAGTGAGTCACGTTTCCAAGGGAAATTTGACCATGTCTATTCACTCCAAATGGAATACTGATGACAGACAGAGGAAATAGTTCTACTTGAGTATAGCTTTGTACTGAGTGCATGTGTTTGCCTTTTTACATGTATGAGAGTATGGCTGACATGAAGACATCTGCAGCAGTGAAGAGCTCAGCCAAACATGTAGGCACTGAGACAAAAGGATGGACCATCCAAAGACTGCCCCACCCAGGGATCCATCCCATAATCAGTCACCAAACACAGACACTATTGCATATGCCAGCAAGATTTTGCTGAAAGGACCCTGATATAGCTGCCTCTTGTGAGGCTATACCAGTGCCTGGCAAACACAGAAGTGGATGCTTTTTTTTTTCCATTTTTTATTAGGTATTTAGCTCATTTACATTTCCAATGCTATACCAAAAGTCCCCCATACCCACCCACCCCCACTCCCCTACCCACCCACTCCCCCTTTTTGGCCCTGGCGTTCCCCTGTACTGGGGCATACAAAGTTTGCGTGTCCAATGGGCCTCTCTTTCCAGTGATGGCCGATTAGGCCATCTTTTGATATATATGCAGCTAGAGTCAAGAGCTCCGGGGTACTGGTTAGTTCATAATGTTGTTCCACCTATAGGGTTGCAGAAGTGGATGCTTACAGTCAGCTATTGGATGGAACACAGGGCCCCTCAATGAAGAATCTAAAGAAAGTTACCAAGAAGCTGAAGGGTTCTGCAACCCTGTAGGTGGAACAACAATATGAACTAACCATTACCCCTAGAGTTTGTGTCTCTAGCTGCACATGTAGCAGAAGATGGCCAAGTAGGCCATCATTGGAAAGAGAGGCCCCTTGGTCTTGCAAACTTCCTATAGCATCCTGTCCTGTGAATCTTCCAGCAATATAGGAGACTGTTTCAATTTGGACAAACTCACAATACAAAATACCAGATTTGGCAGAGAAGCAGGAACCCTGAATAAAGCTTCTTTCAAAGGAGGAAATTTTAGACAATACCAAGGAAGAAAGGTCAGTTCTAATGAGGGCTTTTGCTTCTAACAGAAGACAGTCAATGAGGAGTATCCAACACAATTAGATTCTGCATTTCGAGGTTAAATACAGACTCTGTAATTGACAGATCATGTTCTTTATAAAAATATATTTTTGAATTTTTCCCTGTGCATACCCATACAGTAACTTTAAACAAAAACAGTTTTGTTTTGTTTTTTAACATTACAATTTTGGAATTGAAGAGAGTTGTATAAGTTCAGTCTTTCAACCAGGACTTTTCCGATGTTCAATAACAGCACATGTTTTCTTAAACTCCCCACACTATTATTTATGCTCTTTCCCTATAATTTCCTAGGATGACTTGGAATATCCCCATTATTTTTCATGTCCTTTATGTAATTCTTACCAGTAAAGTTATGAAATAAAGGCACCCTTAAGCTCCCATCTACAATGTATTTTCATACAGAGTAAAAATGAGTGCTATGGTTAGACATTAACAATGTGTATATCATAACTTGTAATTATTTCTCTGCCTTAGTTAGACATTAAAATGTGGAAGTAGCATATTTAGAGCCCCTTTGCCTTTGATACCAGGCATGCAATGTTCTCTGAGAAGACAAATGACTGGATTACATTTTAGTTATTAAAGCGAGGTTTATTATACTGTTCAACAAAAGTACATTTAATAGCATTTTTATTATATTCAAATAATATCCAGAGTTACACAGTTAAAAAGTAAATGAAGTGTAGTCCTGTCGAGAATTACTCCTGTGTGAATTCAGGCAAAGTAAGAATAGTATATTATTCTTAATAGAAAGGCCCAAAAATATTTTTGACCTATAAATACATGTAAGGATGAATGATGTTTTTCAAGGGTATTTTACTGTGAAACTAAAGGTAGTTAAAGCAGAAAGCCATAGAGAATGTTCCATTTTTCTTATAGAAAATGAGTGGTGTGCTGTTCAGATTTAAAGCCTGAATACAAACCTATCCCTTTGTTCCTTCAGCTCTCTTTGTTCTAAGAAATACCTTTTTTTTTTTTTTTTTTTTTTTTTTTTTTGCGGAACTTTACAATCAAGAAATTGATGTTTCTTCTTTCTTTGAGAAACAAAATACTTTCCATGTATCTGAATACATGCCTATACACACACACACAAACACATATGTGTGTATATATATATGTCTTTATTGGCATTAGATGATATATGTTTACTTAACTAACTGACCCTTAGAAAAGATGTTGCTTGGGCTGAGCATGGTGGCACATGCCTTTAATCCCAGCACTTGGGAGGCAGAGGCAGGCAGATTTCTGAGTTACAGGCCAACCTGGTCTACCGAGTGAGTTCCAGGACACCCAGGGCTACACAGAGAAACCCTGTCTTAAAAAAAGAAAAAAAAAAAGAAAAAAAAAAGAAAGAAAGAAAGATGTTGCTGAGATAATGTAGAATAAAGGATAATGTCAATTAAAAATAATTTTATTTAGTTTTATTTCGGCCTTATGTTTATTATGCCATTTATCAAAATCATTTTTTTTCATGGTTAATGTATGGATGATAAAAGGTTAAGGTAAATTTTATAACTAGCAAAGCTTAAAAGTAATTTTTGGGCTAGAGTTATGGCTCCGTGAGAAGAACACCTTGCCCTATCCTGGAGGATCTAGAGAGAAGTGACTAGGCACATTGATTTCTGATCACCACACCCATGCCTTGAGAAACAACCAAAACCACAATACAATTACACATACCCAATAAATAGTGAATATCACTAGTTCACTTTATTCACAATATTAAATTAAAATGCATTAAAATAAGTTTAACATTGTTCATTGATAGAGTTTGCTATTCTCTGATATATTGTAATTTCCTTCTAATCTGAGTTAAAGAAAAGCAAAGTGGTAAATGATCTTTTATATTACTGAAAGCACATCTTTATCTCCTTCCTCCTACATTCAGTACATAACCAGATTAGATTAAATAGAAGCCGATCTGGTGATCAAACAAATTTTAAAAATTGAAAATATGACCCAAACACTGGTTTTACAACAATACTGAGCTGTCCCAGTGTCTATTTGCAAATGTGAAGCTGTCAAGTTCAGGCAAAAGGTGTTGCTCAGGATCTAAGGTGCTAAACAAGTTTTCTGCATTATTTTACAATGAAAAAGTTTGCTCTAGAGTCCATGTCCAGCTTCATCTACAAGGTGATGAGTCAATCATATGGAGTAAAATATTACCTGCTTAACAAATGAGTAATTTAGAGAAAAATCCATTGAAATTGAGTAGTACTGAATGTTATAACTCTCCTTCCCCCAATGTAGACAATATACTATGTAAACTCATTTCTGGTCAAAATTTATTTGTATACTTAGAGCAATTTAAAGAACTTAACACATGATTTTTACAGTTGTTAAAATTGTAAAATATAAATTTAAGGAATTATAAATTTGCACTTTCACAAACAAAATACGTATTATTTTGAAAAGCATTTTCAATATATTTATTACATATTTGCTTGTTGTGGTTCCATCACAGATTTTCACATACGTGAAATTTAAAGATACATATCAAATTAGTTAATTAATGTTCCACTGTACCAATACATTTATAGTTTTTATGAAATTAGCAGGAAAAATTGGTAATTTAATAGTATAAATAACCACCTCCTATAGTTAGACAGAGGTAGCTGTCTGTGAAGGGAAGAAGACTCCAACCCACCTTCAAAATTACTGACCAAGAATTGTTCCTATCAAAAAGAAATGAAGGAACAAAAATGGAGCAGATGCTGAAGGAATGACTTGGGATCCATCTCCTGGGCCAGCACCAAAGCCTGACACTATTATTGATGCTGTGTTGTACTTGCAGATTGTAGCACAACTGCCTTCTGAGAGGCTTTACCAGCAGCTGACTGAAATGTATGCAGATTACAGCCAACCGTTGGACTGATAATGGCAGTCCCTATGGAAGAGTTTGAGGAAAGATTAAAGAAACTTAAAGGGATGGCAACATCATAGGGAGACCAAAGGTGTCACTAAGCTGGAACCCTGGGAATTCCCAGAGACTAAGTCACCATCCAAAGAGCATATACAGAGCTGTCCATGAACCTCTGGCACATATGTAGTAGGGGACTGCCTTTTCTGGCCTCAGTGGGAGAGGGTAAGCCTAATCCTTTAGAGACTTGGAACGCTAGGGAATGGGGATATGAGGGGAGCACCCTCTGAGAGGTGAAGGGGAGGAGAGATGGAATGAAGAACTCTGGGAAGGGTAGAAGGAGGGGGCAATATTTGGGATGTAAAAAATAAAATAATTAATTAAAAACAGCTTCATTTTAATTTTAAATTGAGAAGCATTTTCATATATTCAAATTATACACGATGAGCTAGAGGTTATGAATCCAGATAGATAGATAGATAGATAGATAGATAGATAGATAGATAGATTAATTTTTACTTAGAAATATTTATAAATGATGAAAGTGGCTAATCTTTTCAGTTTAATGTTAATAGCTTCATAGATATGTACTATAAAAGTGTCCCTAAAGGTAAAGAACTCCATTGACATTCCTTCACTGAATGTATTTTGTTAGCTGTATAACACAAAAATTTCTTCTATATTAAATAATGTTATATCAAAGTTCTAGTACTTATTTAACAGATACTGAAAGGTAATACTAAGATACCTGAGGAAAAAAACTCATCAAACCAACCTGAAGAAGTTTAAAGTATAGCACTTGAATGAGATGGATACAAATTAATATTGAGTAAAATTATCAAAATGCTTTGGCCGGGCAGTGGTGGTGCACGCCTTTAATCCCAGCACTCGGGAGACAGAGGCAGGTGGATTTCTGAGTTCGAGGCCAGCCTGGTCTACAAAGTGAGTTCCAGGACAGTACAGTCAGGGCTACACAGAGAAACCCTGTCTCAAAAACCATAAACAAAACAAAACAAAACAAAACAAAACAAAAAGCTTTTGCATGCAGCACTATGAGCATTTGAATTTTAAATGTATTTATATGTTTTTATTTGTTGTGATATCTAAACAAGCCCTTTGCTGATCACACACTCATAAATTATTCCTCTTTTCTTTTCCTATTTCCTTTCCTAGAAGAAATATGGCATCGCTGCATTGACACTTCTAACCAGTCAGGGCAAAGTACCTCCTGTATGATGCAGGACTGCCTCTCTGGTGTTGCATGTTTTTCAATAGCACTCTACCTTAGTATTAACATAGGCTCTCTCAGTGAAACTAAAACTCATCAGTTGGGTAGACATGCTGGTGGGTAATCCCCGTGGATCCTCAGTTCTGTTTCCCCAATGCTGAAGTTCATGATGTGTGATATCACACATAGCTTATGATGTTAAGTTTCAGGCTCTGCAGTGAAGGATTTATGCTTTCCAAGTAAGTGCATAACTGACTGTTCCATAGGCCTAACCAACAGTCATGACCTATCATTTCAGTTTCCCGAGCCTACTACCCCTATTTCTGATGAGAATAATTACCTTAGAACAATGTTTGCTTTCATTCACAAGTTTTTTTGTTTTGTTTTGTTTTGTTTTTCAGATTAATACGATTGGTTCTATGGATATTTGTAATATTTTAATTTTTTTCAATGTAGCAAAATATTCTCATTTGTTTTATTTGAATTATCAAAACTTGGTTTTAAAATACATTTAAGTACATAGTGATCATATATAAACAGTTAAGATATAATTCATACCTGTAGGGTAATTTTCATACATAAATTAATGTAATTTAACAGTAGATAAGACAATTTAGATTTAAAATTATTTTCAAATTAGAAAGTAGGCTATTGTCAGTCTTTCAAAAGTAGAACAATCCACAATCCACATACAACATAATTTTTCAAAATAAAAATAATTTGAAATATTTTATGTCAAACTTGAGAATATAATTAATTTAGAAAAAAAAAGTTACTCTAGTATATGATTCTTAACTTTTTCCTCCCTGGATATAGACTTGTAGTGTTATAGACTAAAGAACAGCTAAATCCTAAAATTCTTAAGTATACAAAGTAGATGTAAACAAACAGATTTCAGAAGGATCAAAGACTGTCCTTTAGAGATTTTTTTTTTTCTTCAAATGATGCCTACTGGAACTGTCTTGACAAAAAGATTCTTAACACATTTACAATGAGAAGTGTTTTAAAGAAACATTTTTTTTTAATGGACAACTAAAGTGTCTTTCTCTTCTAGCTAACTAGTAACTTAGTTCCATTCAAGGCTCCTTGAGTGGCAACATGTATTGTGGAACACAGAGCTAATTGCTTTCATGCTTCAGCCCTCCAAGCTGTGCAGATGTTATGCAAATGCTTCAGTGCTCATTTTCAGAAAGCAAACCATTGTGGTAAATTTTGCAGGGATAGTTTCTTTCTTTGTGCAACAAACTGACGAATATGTTATGTTAATGTTCAGATAAATTGAAATATTTTATAGACCAAAACACTGTCAAATTTGAAAGTATAATTTTTTTCTAAAATATAAAACTTTATTACTTTTAAAATAGCATTCAGAAAATTATCTAATTGGTACTACGGTAGCCCCACTATGTAAGAAAACATATTATTACTTTACACAGCACAATTCCAAGGTATTTTTTTCAATAACCAACATGCAAACAAGGTTAATTTCTTCATGTGAAACTTGCCTGTATTAAAGTTAAAATTGTCATAGTTCAGTATTTATTTGGTGTCATAAACACAGATGACTCAGGGAAAATATAATTAACATATAGCAATACAAATAACTTAAAATATATCAGGTATATAATAATCATTTGTAAGTGCCTCACCCTTTTGTCTGGAAACATACGTTTTTATGATTTCTAAGTATTCATGCTGAATAAGTACTTCAAAGTGATGTCAATTTTCAGAAACTCATTTTCCTTTTCTAGTGCTACACTAATTGTCAAATTAGTCTTTTACTTTAAAATAGAAATAACTTAATTTAAATTTCCAAATCTTATGTTCTAATATCATACTATAAGCACATTATAGTCTTATCGTCTATGACATCTCAAAGAAGCTGTTTCTTCATCTTCATGGCAACATGGCGGCTTTTAAGTGATGAGTACTACCCTTCCCCAACTTCTTCAACTTTTGTTTCCAGCCTCACAACTCTTATTCCAAATCTGTCTTACCTGATGGTCATGGCCCATTACCAAGCTCTCTGATTAAACTGAACTGCTTTGCTAACCTACATTCATCACTCCATCTGACAAGTCTTCATTTGGTCATATATGTCCATTCCTTTTCTGTTTAGTGGGCTGCATACTAGTGGACGTTTTATTTGAAAAAAGAAAAAATAACTTTTTATTAGTAGAGTGAGACTGATTAAATACGTTGCACTATCTTTGATGTAGGAGGCACTTGAAAAGACAGAAGAGTGGCTATGCATGTTGCCTATCTCATAATTCATCCTTCAATCACTGAGGTATGAAAATCATGATTTCAGTGTTAATCTAAGCTACATAGGGCTTTATGATGACCCTGGAGAGCTAGAGATGTATAGCCAGAGACAAGGATAAACATAGACAAAGAGATAGGAACAGAAATAAAGAGAATGACACAGACAGAGACACAGACAGATACAAGAGAGAGGGCAGGATGGAATGTATTTTCCCATAGAACATGGCCATGCATAAAAAATATAAAGCCTGTATTAGAACCACAGTCTTACACTCTTGTTTTCTGTAATAATGAAGAGATCAAATCTTACACTCTTGCTCTCTGTAACTATGTGGTGATCAAATTATATTCTTTAGTTTCAATAGTAAGTGAGAAAATCCTATGCAATTAGCATAATGTTTAGGGTAATATATTTGAAAACTATGGACATTCTCAGATGGGGACATCTTTAGAATTGCATCATTTAATCTATAACAAATGTAAACATTTCTCCAAAGCTGAAGTATGTATCAACTCCTAAAGTGGGTATACTATGTTTCTGTCTTAGTGGTGTAACAATAACTCTGAACAGGAGGATCTTAACATCTTGATAGGAGTGGCAAGGTGTACAAGCAGAGGGAAGTAGCATTAAAAATAAACAAACAAAAAAAAAACAGAAACAAAACAAACAAACAGAGAGGAAGTGGGAATCTGGTGCCCATTGAGGAAGCCACCACTTTCACTTTCTCTTGCTTTACATGCAAGTATAGTGCTAGTATATCAAGTGAGATTCTGTGGGTAAATGAACTACCAAAACCATTGCTTCTCTTTATGCTATCCTTGTGAGTTTGGATTGTTTGAGCAGAAAGAAGTGAACATCTTCTTATGTGCCTTTAATACTGGACTAACCAACTGTATGCTCAGAGACATTAATGTTTAACAGATTTATTTCAACTGTTAATTACTGAATTCCCTTTACTGTGCCTGTTAGGAAACTGCTGCCGCTCTCCTCTTTAACAAAATCCTCCATTCATGATTTTGAGACAAGCTATCACTAAATTGTCCAGAAATCCTTAAATACATTCTGTAGCCTCTTTCCACACTGGACATGTGTTTCACTGAATGCAGCCTGTGAAGTAGGTAGGATTACCAGGCACAGATTATACACATTCTTAATATAATTATTAATAATATAATGATATAAATGGCATAAAGGATCATTCATTGCCTTTATATATTTTCCACTTTTCTTCCCAAAATATAGTATTTACACGTATAAGTCTCCACTACAGTTTGATAATAGGTATAATACTTCAGATGGATGTGTAATGTTTTGTTTCTTGTTCAAAGTTACCCCTAACCAATAGTGTTATTGTCATTTACATTCCTGAAAGATTGCTTTCTGAAGATTTCTATTATATATAGATATTAAATTAACTTAGAGTAGATAAAGAGATTATTTGATTTACTGTCAATAGCGAAACTTGTTTCATTTTCTATGTGCTGAATTTCAATATCCCCAAATAAACTTCAAAAAACCGGAAAAAAATGCTTGAACAGCTTTTTTTTTTTTTTTTCCAGTGTGACTGCACAGGTGTTTTCAATTTAATGAGGTGTCTTTTCACAACTACCATTAACACCTCTTTGTTAGATTTCCAAAGCAATAATTGAAAGCTGGCTATTTCTATAGTCATTCATGTCCCCAGACTCCCAGCAGTAATGACATGAGCACAAGGAAAAGAGAACACTCTTTGCTTGTCTGATAGCAGACAGTAATGATAAATCAAACAGACAAATATTTTAGTGCACATATATAAATATAACAGGCAGCATGAGAATTAAATATTTAGTTCGCTTGACTATAATTTGTAGTTGCTTTAAATCCCTTTACAGAAAAGAAACAATTAAAAGCCTCTCTTTAGATGGTATTTCTAGCTACCTGTTACATTAACATATGGGACATTACGACTAACTGAATTTCATTGAATTACAAGAAGCAATCCATTTCTCAGAAATGACATCATCCTTCCATCATCCCATAAGAAATCTCAGTCAGGTGGAAGAGAGACAAATTCTGATGGTATGGTATGTTGCTGCTATGACAACTAATGATTGGTTTTCCCAAATGAGGTCACACTTAGACATAGAAAGAGAAAAAAAATGTAGAATAAAAAAGTACTCCTTAAATGGCTAATGTAGCTAGTTTTAAAAATACACTTAATTTTAGTTTGATTTAGAAAGAATTTACCAGAAATATAACACTTTTAATGGCCTTTTCATTAGCAATTAATAGTATAATAGTTTCTTTAAAAATCAAATGAATCAAGTATAATACACTGAGCACTACTAGACCCCTCTGAATGCCTTCTGCCGTTTTGACACATACATAGATTAATGAATTTCTAGGTAGCCAAAGAATAGAGTAGTATATAATAATTGGTGTTAAGTGTGATCTTAAACCTACATTATTGTTCTAATACAGGATGGTATAATTTTCCTTGATTGAAATAAAGCATTTCTAATTGCATACCAATTTTCTGAAAGCATAGGTAAAGGTATGTATCTTTTAAACTAATCAGAATAATCATCAAAATTTCTTATCCATGCTTAAGTAATATAATTATTAGTAAGTTCAAAGCAGGAATACATAATATACTACCCACATTTCTTTTTTTTTTTTGCAACACTTGACAAAACAAGTGAGTTTACAAAAGAAATGTAAGTGGTTTTCTGTTTTGAATTTTCTTTGCATAAGAAATACATTGAAAATATTAAGAAAAAAAGAAAAAAAAGAGTCTTGTATAGAATTTTGAGAATGGAAAAAAGAAACAGGAAAATTAGAAAGAAGAGAAAAGAAGGGACTAGAGAGCATAGTATATTTAGTAAAAAGAAAACTGAAAAAGGAAAATAATTGAGAAAATGTCACCAAAGTAGAAACTATAGTATGCACTGTTGTGAGAAAAAATAATACAGAAAAAGAAAACTTGTTCTTATTCCTTGGAAACTACTTCTTCCTAATCATTTCACCTCCCAGGTAGTTATACTTTCTCTAACTTGGTATTTGAAATGATTAATTATGGTAGTCAGCTTTATTGGACTTAATTTCATCTAAGAGACCAGCCTCTAAAATGCCTTATTGAGCACAAGACTGAAACCACAGAAGGATCCAGCATGTAGACTGAGAATGAACAAGGTTCTCAGCCTCTATAATGTTTTTGACAGTCACTAGAAGTGTAGTCAGCCTGCATTTTGAAAGCCAGTCTAAGAAATCCTATTTGTAATATATGCTCATCATATGGACTCTAGCTTTGGCTACGCCAACAATTTGAGGAATATTTTCTGTAACTACCTGCATTTTCATTTCACTCAACATGCATAATTACAAATTTCAAGATTTCCACTCTAATTAATCAGGAACATTATGTGGAACAACAAAATGTCTCATGTTCTTTTTGTTTATCTTCTACTTTACTTACCATATAGAAGGTCCTCACAGCACTGAAGGTCACTTCTCAAATGCAAACTATCTTCTCATATCTTCTTAAATCACTGCATGTTCATCAGGATCCATCAAGGAATTCAAACTACATAGAAAGTCAGATGGGGTATTATAAAATGTGATTGTTGTCTCTAGTCATTGTAGCTCTAGTCAAACAAGTCGTTAATGATCACATGGTATGATAATGATGCACTCAGGTTTGACCTCCATCATGTTTTAGAAAAGGACTAGTAAGTAAATGTTAAAAATGAAAAACATCCTAGGTCTTTGTTCCATCCAATCTCTGGTCTCTGGTTCTCCAGTTTGTTTGGGGTCCTGCATCTGCACAGACACAGGGAGGCAGGATGCAGGAAGTTGACCACACTTACCCCACACAGTAGCTGGCTTAGTGTTGAGCTGTAGGCAAAACCCTGGACACCTTTTGGGATTGAGAAGCTCAGTCTGAGGTCAAGACAGCCAGAGCTGGCTCAGAAATTTCCAGGACTGCAAGGAGGCAAGGAGCATCTGGTTCTTAGGCTCTTGGACACCCAGGCTCCCCTGGATGGCACAGAAGAGCTGAGAACAGCATGGGGGCCCACGGGCTAGATCAAGCCTGGGGCTGGGGAGAGGGGGATTCTGGCTGGTCCCTCGGTGACAGTCTTGGACTTGGGTTAAGCTTGGTTTCAGCCATCACTGGAAGCACAGAGCGGCCTTCTATGTGAGATTAGATGGTGACACTATAGGCGAAGGCCTTCTCCATGGCTCCCCATGGCAGATCCCAGTGGTTTTAAGCCATTTATTATCATAATGGAAAGTGGATGAGTAAAACCACATTTCCCTTCTCATGGTGGTCCTGAGATTAAATACCCTATGTGGGGAGGAATGTCTGGGAAGGAAAGCTTATTGACTAAGCCCTCTAGGCCTCTAGGTACCTCACTAAAATGGTGAACTGTCTTGAGCCTACATGACTACAGGTCACTTCCTTTACGTGTGGAGAAGCTTGGGTGTTACCCTTACATGACTGATGGCCCCAAATCTGTGGGGAGCTATAACTAGTGACAGGTCCCTGGTGCCCTGGAACAGGCAAAGCACCTAGCATCCCTTCAGAGTTTCCAGGGCTTCAAGCCTTAGCTCAATTAGGGACCATGCTACCTTTTATGGTCCCACATCATCAGAGTGGGCATCCTCTGGTACCATGAATCTCAAGTTAGACTAATCATTTGTTAGCCACTTCCCCAATTTCTGTGCCACCTTTACCATAGAAATTCATTATTTCAGGAAAAATTGTAGGAAAAAGGGTTTTTGGGGGCTAGGTTGTTATCTGAAACTCTCCATAAGAAGGCTTGCCTGGTTACAGGAGATGGCTAATTTAGTCTCTCTATCCTCCATTCCTAGGATTCTTAGCAAGTTTCCATTGTAGTAACTTTCTACCTTGTTCCACATTTGCCCCCATCCATTTTTCTCTCCCAGTTCTCTTTCCTCCTATCTTCTCCCCACCTCATCCCTCCAGTTCCTGACCACTATTCTACTCACACTATCTATTTTCTTTCTCCTTCTAAGGGAGGTCTGTTCATCTCAACTTGAACCCTTTATGGGGCTATGGATTGTAGAATAGTTTTTTGTTTTTGTTTTTGTTTTGTTTTTGTTTGTTTGTTTGTTTGTTTTACTTTGCAGTTAGTATCGACTTATAAATGATAATATGCCATGTATTTCTGGGTCTGGGTTAACTCCCTCAGGATGATTTTTTTTTCCAGTTTCATCAGTTGGACTACAAATTTCACGATATTGCTTTTAATAGGTGAATAATTTTACAGTGTGTAAATGTTTCATATTTTGTTGATTCATTCTTTGCTTGAAGGACATATAGGTTGTTTTCATCTGATTATTATAAATATGACAGGCAAAAATATACATCAATAAAATGATGTCTAATGATATTCTGCTATACTGATACATTAATAGCTTACCCAAGTGTTTTCAGAGATGTTTCATTCAGCGACTGATAGAAAAAGATGCAGAGATCCCCAGCCCAACATTAGGCATAGTTTAAGGAAACTTGCTAAAGAGGGGAGAGGAAGAATTGTGGGAGATGCACAGGTCAAGAACATCACACACACACACACACACACACACACATACCCCAACAAACAACAACAACAAACACAGAATTCCTGGCCTCCTATTGTCTCACAGAAACTCAACCAAAAATCATGGATCCTTCATGAGTCTAACCTAGGCCCTCTGTGTATATGTTATAGATGTGTAACTTGGTGGACATGTGGAACTCTTAACAGAAGGAGTAGGGGCCGTTTCTGATGCCTTTGCCCACTCCTGGGATCCTTGTCTTCCTAGTGGATTTCCTCATCTAGCCTGAATAATAGGGGAAGTTCCTAATATCAAAATTATATATGCCATGTTTGGTTGATATGCCTGGGAAGACTGCCTTTTTCTGAAGGGAAACAGAAGAGAAGTAGATGGGAAGAGGGGAAGTGGAAGAATGGAAGAGGTGGTGGTAGAGGGAGGGAAGGGAAACTGTGATCAGGATATAATATATAAGAGAATAAATTAATGAAAAAAGAAAAACAAAACAATTCTAATTTATTTATTCAATACTTTCAAAGCCTTTAATCTGGAAAATAACAATAAAGATAGAATTTTGTAGTATATTTCCCCATTGGTCCATGAAAATGGTCTTCCTTAAAATAATTTAAAATTTTTGGCACATTTTTTGTTCTGATAAAATATTTCATAGTATCAGTGCAAGCAGAGCAAGTTATATTTGACCTCATAGTTTAGAGGAGTCAGTCTTTGGTTGTTTGGTTCTTTGACTTTGGGTAAAAGAAGGGTATGAGACCAGGACTATGTATATCCTTCAAAGCAATTCTTCTAGTGACATATGTCCTCAAATTAGATCCAAATTTTTTTTAACTTTTTTTGTTTGTTTTTTTAATTAGGTATTTATTTCATTTACATTTCCAATGCTATCCCAAAAGTGCCCCACCCGCTCCTCCACCCGCTCCCACTTCTTGGCCCTGGCGTTCTTCTGTACTGAGGCAGATAAAGTTTGCATGACCAATGGGCCTCTCTTTCCACTGATGGCCGACTAGGCCATCTTCTGAAACATTTCCAGAGCATCTCAAAACAGTGACAATGTTCGGGACAAATAATCTTCACAATAGCTTGTTGAGGATATTTTACATTTAATCCATGGCACATAGAAAAGGTGATATTCAGTCAAAATTATTGAAGTGTTCCTAGTGAGTCTTACTTTATTAACCACTAGTATTTCATTAGCTATTCCTGGGAAGCAATAATTTCTTCATAGACTGTGGCATATGAGGAACACAGAGTCTCACAATGTCTACACTAAGAGAATCAGAAATTGAGAAAAGCAGAAACAGTAGTGGAAATACTTTCATCTATCAGTGATATGTGTTCGTAAGTCTCCCCATTTGCATTTTCTCCTGCCTTTTTTAAAATGTATCTCTCTTTTGTACACATTACTACAAACACAATCTTGCACAGTTATTGGTAAGTTATCTTTGTTTTATCTGTGTGGAAACTATAACAAAGAATAGAAATTTTACTCAATTTAAATTCAATGTCTGGATCTACGTTTGGTGAAAAAAATTAATTATTTAATTCCATTATTGTTTTGTCTTCCTGACTTAGCCTTCAATATTCTATTTGATAATTTGTGCAGTCTCTCCTTGTCTCTACACATAGCATTCATCTCAAGCACAGGTATCAATTTCACATCTACCTCACTTTTAAAATTTTAATCTCATGATGTCCTCATTTTTTTCTTTTATTTGGATTTATTAGATATGTTCTTTATTTACATTTCAAATGTTATCCCCTTTTTTGGTTTTCCCTCTGAAAGTCCCCTATCTCCTCCTCCCCTCCCCCTGCTCCCCAACACCAACTCCTGCTTTCTGACCCTGGCATTCCCCTATTCTGGGACATAGAACCTTCACAGGAACAAGGGCCTCTCCTCCCATGGATAACCAACTAGGCCATTCTCTGCTACATATGCAGTTAGATCCATGAGTCCTTGCATGTGTTTTCTTTGATTGATGGTTTAGTTCAAGGGACACTGGGGGTACTGGTTAGTTCATATTGTTGTTCCCCCTATGGGGTTGCAGACCCTTTCAGCTCCTTGTACTTTCTCTAGCTCCTTCATTGGGAACCCTGTGCTTTGTCCAATGGATGGCTGTGAGCATCCACTTCTGTATTTGTCAGGCACTGGCAGAGACTCTCAGGAGACAGCTTTATCAGGTTCCTGTCAGCTAGCTCTTGTTGGCATCTGCTCTTAATAGCCGAATAGTATTTCATTGTGTAAATGAACCACACTTTCTGTATTCATTCTTCTGTTGTGAGACATCTAGGTTGTTTCTAGCTTCTGACTATTACAAATTAGGCCACTGTGTAAATAGTTTTGCAGGCAAATGGACGGAACTAGAAAAATATCATCTTGAGTGAGGTATCACAGACTCAAAAGGACATGTATGGTATGCACTCACTAATAAGTAGATATTAAACAAAATAGTACAGAATACCCAGGGCACAATCCACAGAACTCAAGAAGGTTAGCAAGCAGAAAGACCCAATAGTGGATGCTTACATCCCACTTGAGGAGAGAAGAAAGTAATCACAGGGGCAGAGGCAGGGAGGGACCTGGGTAAGAGAAGGACAAAAAGGAAAAATGATCAGGTATGGGGGCAGAAGAGAAGCCCTGATGTCCGGTAGAATTAATGGAAATATTTGACCTCAGTTCATGAGAGGTACAGGAATCTCTAGAATGAACCAGAGACCTGGAAGGTGAGAGACTCTTAGAACTCAAAGAGATGGATCTTAGATGAAATGTCCAACAGGGGTAGACGACACTCATAGATTCTATCTCCAGTCAATAGACAGGGCATCAAGTAGAGATATGGGGTTGTCATCAAAAAGTCAAAAACTCTGACCCAGAATTGTTTCTATCTAAAAGAACTACAGGGACAAAAGTGTGGAAGAGAATGATGGAAAGGAGGCTCAGTGGCTGGCCCTACTTGGGACACAAGGGAAGGCTCCAAGGTCTCACACTATTTCTGATGCTATGGTATGCTTACAAACAGGAGCCTAGCATGGCTGTCCTCTGAGATGCCCAACAAGCAGCTGACTGAGACAAACCCATATAGCTATACCCAACTAATGAACTTAACCAATCGAATCCTGTGATTGACTTAGGAAACGGCTGTAAGAAGCTGAGGGGGAGAACAACCTAATAGGAACAATTGCAGTCTCAACTAATCCAGACCCCTGAGATCTTTCAGACACTGACCCACCAACCAGGCAGGTTACACGAGCTGGTACAAGCTCCCAGATTCATATACAGCAAAGAACTGCCTGGTCTGGCCTCAGTGAGAAGATGTGCCTAATCTTCTAGAGAATTGAGGCCCCAGGAAGTAGGGAGGCCTGGCAGGGTGGGCAGGGGCAGGGGAAAATCCTCTTGTAGTTAGGGGAAAAGGAGAATGGGATGAGGAACTGTAAGGGTGGGGCAGACAGGGAGGGGGATAATGACTGTAATTTTAAAAATGGTTTAAGTTAAGTATTTTTAAATTAATTAGTCAATTAATTTTTAAAATACACATGTAAAAAATAGAAAAATATTTCAATTAGGTACAATTTTCATATTTTCAAAATATACATGTTAAGTCCATGCAATAGGATAATATAAATTTAAAGGAGCATGCATTGAGTGTTGAAGAATGTTCATTTAATCAAAAAATAAAACTGGTAGTTTTAAAATATAAAAAGTAAAAAAAGTAAAAACATTAAAAAGATCTAAGTCCTTTTACTAAGATTTCTGTCCATTTCCCTTAAAGCACACCCCAAAGCCATAAACTTCACCACATCCCCTGTGTTCCATTTTCTGGCCCATACTCTGCCTTTTTCTCAGACACTACACCTGAAATGTAACTTTTATTCACCAGAGAGAATTGTCATCTTCGAGGATTAGTGCTGAATAAGGTCACACTTTGCATTTCTTTCTGAACTCTGGTAGACTTGTTCAATTTAGCTGTTAATTTAGTGGAAAGAATATTATCAAAATATATTACATAAGAATTTTAATTACTAATTATTGAGTTGACAAAAACAACAAAGTAAAATTAGAATAGCAAAGCTTTGCGGAGGTTTGGGTCTCTATTCCACAAGGTTATCATTTATTGAGAGAATGTTATAAAATTCATTTTTCTTATAAGTTTATAATCAATACAAAAGAAAATATGTAAGTATGTGAAACACTAAGCAAGTCAAATTCAACAACAGCGGACAATGCAATACTATAAGCATAGTATTTTATCTAGCATATGTTCAGTTTACAGGAAGACAAATGACAGATGTAAAGCAGGATGTTAATCAAATCTACCCCAATTCTGAAGAGGTTTAAGCATGAAGGTTCATATATGAATGAATGTTTTCTACACTGCTGATTGGATTGCTAAATATATCAAAACTGGAAAAAGTTTTAGATGTGTTTATTGTGTCATCCAGTCTTACATTTTAAACATACCAGATTATTCAATTTATCAAAGGTAAAACGTTAGTATACAGGAAACTGCCAGGCTTGCAAGAAAATAAACAAGTTACCTAGTAATTGCCATTCTGTTCAGACAAGTTTCTCTGTACCTGACCTTCACAACATTCATTTGACACTTTTTAATTATTTATGGACTGTTGCCATCGTGTATGAGATTTACTCCACACTGAAATTTTGAGTCTTCTTGTAAAGGAAAACATTTAGTATTGAGAGTCTAAACAAGTTGTCTATAGCATGTGCTAGATCATAACTTATCTATACAGACAAACAAATAAATAAATCTGTTTTTTTCTTCCCTTTCCTTCCCTTCTTTTCTCTCCTCTCACATCCTCTCCCCCTACTCTTTTCCCTTCTTCCTTCTTTTCTTCTTTTACTACTTATGGTCTATACTCCATTCTTCTGCTTCCTTTCTGTGTTTTCTTCCTTCATTTGAAGGATAATGATGACTAAATATAGACCTTTGCATGTATCAAACACATGTTCTACCACATTTTTCTTGAGACAGGGTATACTAAGTTGCAAGCTTAGCTTAAAAATTGTACTCCAGCAAGCAGAAATGACAAGATTTTACATTCCTAATGTGTAATTATTGCAGCTGTTTAGATCAAATTGCCTTTGCAGTGTTCAAAATATCCACTAAGCATTATCTGGTTCACAGTGTGGATGAAGATATTACAGATTCATTGAAGAATTTGTTCAAACATGTTGGATCAAGGAGGCATTCAAGCTTGAAAGAAAAGGATCACCACAGAGATAAAAGAGTGAGAGAGAATGTTTTTGCCATTTGATAACTTTTTTCTATGCTATTTTACGAGGCATTAAGGCACTAGCCTAACACCTCATTTTCCTAGAATTAGACATGTCTTAGATTCTATAAACAAGTTAGGTAGATGTGTTCATGGTAATGTTTATCATTGTAGAGAATGAACAGAATATGAACAACTGTGAATACTGAATGCCAAAACTTGCTTGATAGTTGAGGCTTCAAAAATATGTAATAAAAAAATAAAAATAAAAGATTATAACCACATGTTAGAATACACATAAAACTTGAAGCTGTCATAACAGGTTGATCATTTATTATAATAATTAATGGACTTATAATCCGTTTTGAATAAACCATTTTCTCCAGTTCACAAGGTGATGGGACTCTAAAATCCCTTCTCTTCCCAGCTTCTTCCCCAAAATTTGCTTTAACCTGATTCACTATATCATGGTAAAACTTTGCTTCATCTACTTCCTCCTGTCACTAAGTCGCATTTCAGCAAGCTGTTTCTTATTACGGAGTCTGATGTATCTATTTCATATATTATCAATCTCATGACATTTGATTTAACAATCAATAAAATTAAATGACTATAAATCTCAATGTATTCCTATTTTCCTGAAGAAATCATTAATAGCAAGCATGAAAAGCCGACAAGTTTTTTAATATTATATATATATATGTAACATGTTAGTCTTGCCACGTTTTTGTTTTTTGTTTTTTTTTTTTTTTTTGCGGTTTACATGAAATTTTGTACAACATCATGTGACGTTCATTACCCCAAAATGAACACAAGTATCCACCAAAGTTCCCTCAGGGCTAAGTAGCTTACAATTTTCATTTTGTCATGGCATCTTTACATAGATACCATCAAGAAAATTGAGAATTAGTATGAAGTTGAAATATTTGGCTTATATTAAGTGCATAACATCTGAAAATTCACTACCAAATGTCAGAAACTGATTAGATTCTGATAAACCAAGGATATTTATAATGCAGTATAATCAGAAATTAGCCAATTGATTTTGAAAAGAAAGATTACTTATTGTTCAGTATGTGCCCTAATAGTACATGACAAAACTTAGTTTACTCAAAGGAACAAACTATTTTAATAAAGGATTTAATCTTCCTTGCTCTTTGTTTCTGTCAACAAATAACTGTACGATTAATGGTCAGCAATTTCAGATTATATTAAGGGTTCAACTGTGTTCATATAGATTTGAAATAGAAGAACATTTGTTTTTATCTGATTCATGTTACATGTTACTTTATTTTTAATTACAAAACTAGCAAGAGACAATTTATTAATCTTGGAAAGAAATTTTTGTTTTGCTTAAGAAACTGACATAGATTAAGAACTCTACTTGCAAGTCTGAAAGATTTTATGAAAGCATGAGATGGTATCGGGAATAGTGTTATTAAATGAGGATCATGTGCTGACACAGCCCTCATTTAAGTGCACAGAATACATAAACAGATCTCTTCAGTAGCTGAGATTCAGCTGGGCTTTTACTTGATCATCTTGTTGCCTGTAATAAACTAAGGCTTATTCAAAGGAGTGAGCTGGCACTTCTGTTTTTAAAGCTGAATTAGGAAACATTTTAACTCTGGGTGAAATCACGGTGATTTCAGATAGGCTGCAGTGCCTCCAATGGTAGAAAAATCCCTGATGGCACTTGAGGACATAGTTAAGGATGTGCATGCTGACTCTGAAAATTCCACAATGGTTTGCCTGCCTCTCAGGTTATCACTTGCATACTAAATACGTTTATGTTGAAATCAGTTTAAATGCCATATTAATTTTGATTGAATGAAATTACATGGTCACTCTTCCTGAGTATGATAAGAACTTAGTGATCACCTGATGCAAAATTCAGGTGTTGCTTGATCAGACTCAGGGGATTCCAACTCATGAATCCAGTAGTCATTCAAATTTAGTCCTGTGCTGAATTCCAAGATGTTCCTTGAAACAGCAGACAGAATGAATGGTAAAAGTCCTCAGTTCAAAAATGCCTATTCTGTGAGGTAAAAAGTATGGTAAACTGACCAATTTGACCTCTTGAAAGTATCATGTTATGGGGCTGACAAGACAGCTCAACAGGATTCAGTGCTTGCTGGTGATCTAGTTTCAATCCTAAGAATCTATGTGAAATGGCAAAGTCAAACGATTTACACAAAGTTGGCTTCTGACTGCCACATGTGCTGAGTGATGTGATAAACTCCAGAAAGTTATCATACTCACACAAGAATAACAAAGGATGAAAGCTTTAAAAATAAAAAATCATAGTAACTACTATAAATACATAACATTGTATCCTTGGATTTAAGGAAATTTAATGCCTTTTTAAAAGTCCTTGAAGTAAAACTACTAATTTAAGAGATTCTTTGTTGAAATAATAAATAATAAATTGTTGAGACAATAGGTTGTAATGATGATATTTGACAGCAAATAACATTTCTCCTTGTCGAGTCTTTTGCTCTGACAGTCATTTCACTCAAGGAAAAATTAATGCAGTCTGGAATATTATAAATTGTTTTTCCAAACAGACGGATAATAAAATGATTTTCTTTTTTAAACTGATAAATATCAATAACCCTTAATCATATACAAGGAAAGTTTTAACATCAATCACTCATCACATAACAAAATAAACATAATATTACACAACTTTTTTTAACGCCAAAATTTTGATTGAGTGTTCTTAGTTTAATATTAGCTAACAGCAAATGATACATCATAAATTTTCTCTGCAATGAAATAAACAATTCAAGATTCCCAATGGATTTAGGGAATTAACATACAATATCCAATAAGTGGCAGGCTCATTATTTTGCTTCTTAAATAAGTAGCACCCCAATTATGTCTTCTTATAATAACTAATCTTAATATCAAATATGTATTTAAGGTTTTATTTTCTTTATAATAAAACTTATCACTATATATAAAATACCTTTAGTTATGAGGAATATAATGTACAGACTTAGATTTTCAAAACTATATGAAAACAATTATTATCACTGTTAACTTACTGTCAATATTGATACACTAAACTGTGCATGTATATCACATGTGTGCCTGAGGGCAGAAAATTTCTTCATTATTTTCTGTCTTAACCTATAACTAATATAGTATATAGGATCAATGATTATAGAGAATTCAATATTAGAAAAAGAACTTATTGTTATTTTTTTTATTTATAGGTAAATATAGATAGATAGATAGATAGATAGATAGATAGATATGGAAATAAAGTACATATTCATTTAAGCTATTTAGTAATATGTATTTGCATGTATAGCTATTATTACAAATTACTGGATAAAATCAACAATTATATTCTTTTTAATGCATTCCTCTTTCTTGATCACAATAAAAAAGGAAAAGTAATTTAGTACACAAATAATCCTTCAAGTTTAAATTACATTTAGTAATGTGGATTTAGCTCATGAAGAACATGCTTGCATAGAATGTATAAAGTCATGTAGCAATATTGCACCACAAAACAGAAATATGAAAATATTAGTAATGATAAAACAAAGACAAAAAGAAAAATAAAAGAAAGAAATGTCCTCAATTTTAAGGTTAAATAAGGTAATATCACTAATACATAGCATAAAATCTGGGGGAAATGAGATTGTAAGAAATAATACAGATCACTCACAATCCTAAAAATAGTACCTACTTAGATGATACAAGTCGCTGCATAAAGACAGTGTACTACAAGACTATTGTTGAATTAATAAAATCCAAACCTACAAAGAAGTTTTCTCTTGAAGATATTTGCTTAGAAGTTATAATATGTCTGTAGTACTGAGTGTAGAGTTATTGTACAAGATAGGCATGTTTGTGATGTCATAGTCTGTTATAATAGGGAAATCTCTGGAGTCTCTAGAAGAAATATGGTGGCTTAAATGTATTTTACAATGCCTTATGAGGTTAAAAGTATGTGTAAAATTGATAAAAGCACAGCATATATTTAAACTATCTAGGGTTATGATAGGATTTGAAGTAAGCTGTTTTCTAATTACAAGTCCATCAAGATATAAAGTGCATTCACTAGTAATTTTAATCCAAAATTTTCGTGATGAAACATCCTAACATGGGAGCACAATGCTATTCATGTGTTTGTGCTTACAAGTTATAAGAAGCATTACAAATCAGTCACTTATCTCTTTACTGTAGAAAGGATCAGACAAAATAAAATTAAGAAATAAAGAACTTATTTTAGGTAATATTGAAATCTTAATGGCAGAAACCTGAGGCAGGTCATCACATGGTGTATGTATGCTGGAATTGTCCTTTTTATTTAATTCGTGAAACTTCTCCATGGAATAGTAGTACCCAAGCTCAAATTATGACTCTCCACATCAGCTAAACTAATCTAGATAATTGTTTGTAAGTATTCTGGTACAATGATGATCCTAGATGCTGTCAGTATAATCATCAGTGTAAATATCACACACAAAAATGCAATCATGTATAGTATACATTGCTTGGAAGTGATAGGACATGGGTCTACTCTATAAATTACAAACCATATAATAATATGGGACACCATTTATTTGTGTTTTTAGGTATGTGCTTACTTGGAAAAACAAGTTTAATTTAAAAGAATATGCCTTAGCAGCAGCGGGTTTATCCCTCATTTTAACTAAGTCATCAGGGAGCCCCCTCAGATGAAAAAAAAAAAAAGAATCTATTGCTGAGAAGAAAGTATATCATTTGCTTTAGGATAAAATGTTCTGTAGATATCTGTTAAGTCCATTTGTTTCATAACTTCTGTTAGTTTCACTGTGTCCTGTTTAGTTTCTGTTTTCACGGTCTGTCCATTGATGAAAGTGGTGTGTTGAAGTCTCCCACTATTACTGTGTGAGGTGCAATGTGTGCTTTGAGCTTTACTAAAGTTTCTTTAATGAATGTGGCTGCCCTTGTATTTGGAGCTTAGATATTCAGAATTGAGAGTTTCTCTTGGAGGATTTTACCTTTGATGAGTATGAAGTGTCCCTCTTTGTCTTTTTTGATAACTTTGGGTTGGAAGTCGATTTTATTCTATAATAGAATGGCTACACCACCTTGTTTCTTCAGACCATTTGCTTGGAAAATTGTTTTCCAGCCTTTCACTCTGAGGTCGTGTCTGTCTTTTTCCATGAGATGGGTTTCCTGTAAGAAGCAAAATGTTGGGTCCTGTTTGTATAGCCAGTCTGTTGGTCTATGTCTTTTTATTGGGGAATTGAGTCCATTGATATTAAGAGATATTAAGGAAAAGTAATTTTTGCTTCCTATTATTATTGTTAAAGTTGGCATTCTGTTCTTGTGGCTGTCTTCTTTTAGGTTTGTTGAAGGATTACTTTCTTGCTTTTTCTACTTTCTTGCTTTTTCTAGGATGTGGTTTCTGTTCTTGTATTGTTTTTTTTTTTTTTTTTTTTTTTTTTTTTTTTTTTTTTTTTTTTCTGTTATTATCCTTTGAAGGGCTGGATTCCTGGAAAGAAAATGTATGAACTTGGTTTTGTCGTGGAATACTTTGGTTTCTCCATCTATGGTAATTGAGAGTTTGGCCGGATATAGTAGCCTGGGCTGGCATCTTAGTGTCTGTATAACATCTGTCCAGGCTCTTCTGGCTTTCATAGTCTCTGGTGAAAAGTTTGGTGTAATTCTGATAGGCCTGCCTTTATATGTTACTTGACCTTTTTCCCTTACTGCTTTTAATATTCTATCTTTATTTGGTGCATTTGTTGTTCTGATTATTATGTGTCAGGAGAAATTTCTTTTCTGGTCCAGTCTATTGGGAGTTCTGTGGGCTTCTTGTATGTTCATGGGCATGTCTTTCTTTATGTTTAGGAAATTTTCTTCTATAATTTTGTTGAAGATATTTGCTGGCCCTTTAAGTTGAAAATCTTCATTCTCATGCACTCCTATTATCCGTAGGTTTGGTCTTCTCATTGTGTCCTGGATTTTCTGGATGTTTTGAGTTAGGATCTTTTTGCATTTTGTATTTTCTTTGATTGTTGTGCCGATGTTCTCTATGGAATCTTCTGCACCTGAGATTCTCTCTTCCATCTCTTGTATTCTGTTGCTGATGCCCACATCTATGGTTCCAGATTTCTTCCCTAGGGTTTCTATCTCCAGTGTTGCCTCACTTTGGGTTTTCTTTCTTGTGTCTACTTCCCTTTTTAGGTCTTGGATGGTTTTATTCAATTCCATCACCTGTTTGGTCGTGTTTTCCTGCAATTCTTTAAGGGATTTTTGTGCTTCCTCTTTAAGGTCTTCTACCTGTTTAGCAGTGCTCTCCTGTATTTCTTTAAGTGAGTTATTAAAGTCCTTCTTGATGTCCTCTACCATCATCATGAGATATGCTTTTAAATCCGGGTCTACTTCATATAACATTGTATGCAGGAATATGCTTGAGATATAATCTCATAAATTTTCAAATATTAATGAAATATAACTATCTAAGTTATGCATATTTTTCATTTGGTCTCAGAACACACCTTAGACTGAAAGCTCTCATTTCTTTTAGACTCCTTGGACTGTAATTAAACATATTATTCTTTATGTTAGCAGTTTCTTTGTTTCATTTGATGTACTATAGTTGATATTTCATTTTTATTGATTTCTTAACTGTAATTATAAATTTGGATCCTTTTTAAATGACTTCTTCCTCATGTGCTTTGTGTTATATTTCTGATATTGTTGAGTAGATTTTACATTTAGCTTGATGAGTGCATATACTGCTTTTCCAATCATTCTACCCATTGCCAACTATCAGAAACAACTTAATGGAGAAAGAACATATTTATGCCCACAACTCTAGGAGACACAATCCATAGTAGAAGCACATTCATGGCCACAGTCACAAGTGGTAGCTGATCACCATGTCAGGAGGGTTGAGAAGAGTGAAAGAAAGAGAGCTAGAGAGTCAGTCACAGAGAGAGGTGGGGGAGGGGAGGGAGGGAGGAAGGGAGGGAGAGGGAGAGAGGAAGAGAGGGAGAGAGAGAGGGAGGGAGGGAGGGAGAGGGAGAGGCAGAGGGAGAGAGACGGAGATGGAGAGACAGAGAGACAGAGAGACGGAGAGACGGAGAGACGGAGAGATGGAGAGACAGAGACACGGAGACACGGAGACACAGAGAAATCTGAAGAGATTGGCTCTGCATTTAAGAATACTTACTTGCCTTTCTTCAAAGTACAAAAGTTCTGTTTCCAGCTCTCATATTAAGCAGCTCATGACTACATGTAACTCCAGCTCTATGGGATCTAGTTGTCTCCTAACCTCCACAGGCGCCATGTATACTTGTGGCAAGCATCTGTCCTGCCCTGCACTTTTGTGCTACATAACTAGGGCCCTAAGGAATCTGCCTATATTTAGTCTCAATTACAGCTCATCAGTAATATATTTCCTCTTTGTGAACATTAAGCTATACCAACTTACATTTTCCCTTCTATGATAGCTGGTGATGGGAAAATCCAGTTGTGGCTAAAGCAGTGATAGACGGTCAGTGGCTGATAAAATATAAGTGTCTGAAGTCGGTGATGTCTATGCCTACTCCTACTTGCCTAAATATTCCTCTTCTGTGGGCTATTGGACAGTTGCCATTTTTCCTCCCCAGTTATATTGTTAGGAGTGAGAAGGCATTATTCAGAATATCAAGTTCCATTTTATGCTATTATTATTATGTCTCTGGTTTATAATCTCTTTATATCAGGCCAAGCAGCTCGGCACAAGCCATAGCTTTAAGAATGAAATGTGCTTTTCTTATGTGAATGAAATACAAATTCTTCATGTCTAAGAATAACAAACTCGATACAGCATAGACATCTAAGTACATGTGTACTGAATCTGTTCTTTGTTTTATTCTGATTTTGTGGTGGAAGAGAGGATTGGCTTGTTTCAGCTTATAAAACACAGCCGAAGGGATTCCAGAGCAGTAACTGGTGGCAGAAACTAAAGGGGAGAGCATGGAGGAATGCTTTTTACTTCTTTGTTTTCTTCCTTAGATCTCATAAAAATTAGATGTCTTTGGTTTAAATTGTGGACTTCCTAAACTTGTGAACACATGTTCAAACAACACATGTGGGACTTCTTGCCTTCTGAACTCATAAAGACTTATAAAGCATCTGTTTCTTTCTTAGTGAATTTACCAGATCATTTTATTCCTCAAAATACTACTAGAGTACCCTCTGTACAGTACAAGTATAATCTCTATCATATCCTCCAGTTAGAAGTCACTGGTTAGAATGATACATAGCCTTCAATGTAGTGATCCAATACTCTTAGAGTAGCAATCTATAATCTGCACCTGGAAAAGACTGCAACTATGGATTCTTTCTTGTTTCTTGTTTAGGCAAACTGATTCTTATAGTTCTTTCTAGGAAATGGTAGGAATTAATCTGTTAGAACAAAGGGTAACATGTGCTAGAGGCTTTGTTTGTGTGAATATATCAAAGATACTATGATAGGCACAGTTAGCATTTCTTCTGTGTAGCTGTTACCTGAAGAGGAAGTTTCTGATAGTGCCATGTGAGGCATACTCACATTGTGCTTTGCTAAGGCATGACTCGTGGGAGGACATGTAATGTTTGGACAGAGTATAAATAGCTCTCAACTCACACTGACAGGAAACGTCCATGGCACTCTGCAAAGCTTCTCTGGGCTCTTCTCTCTCTCTCTCTCTCTCTCTCTCTCTCTCTCTCTCTCTCTCTTAAAATTTCTATTTATCTATCTATGTAGATATTAATATGTATATTGTAACAATAACAATGTAAGAAGAGGTTATGAATTTAATATATAAGCTGATTAAAAATTCGAAATTTTATTTGTAGAGTCCACCTTCAGCAGAAAGACAGGGCATCAAGCGAGGGATTGTGTTGCCATTCCACAGTAAAAATCTCTGACCTATAATTATTCCTGTCTGAAAGAACTGTAGGGACAAAATGTAGAAGAACCTGAGAAAAAGAAGGTCCAGGGACAGGCCCAAAGTGAGACCCAGCTCATGGGGAGACCCCAAGGCCTGACACTATTACTAATGCTATGGTGTGCTTATAAACAGGGGCTTATCATGACTGTCCTCTGAAAGACCCAACAAACAGTTGAAAGAGTCAGACGCAGGTATTTGCACCAAATCAATTGATCGAAGCTGGTGACCCTTGTGGTCGAATTAGGGGAAAGCTGGAAGAAGCTGAAGAGAAGGGATACCCTGCAGTCTCAATTAACCCCTGAAATCTTTCAGGCACTGGACTACCAACCAGGCAGCATACACCAACTGGTATGATGTCCTTACTACATATACAGCAGAGGACTGCCAGGTCTGGGTTCCATCATAGAAGATGCACCTAACCCTCAAGAGACTCGAGGCCCCAGGGAGTAGAGAGGTCTCATGGCGGATGGGGACATCCTTGTGGAGATTGGGAGGAGGTATGAGACGTGGAACACCTAGAGGGTGGACAATGAGGGTTATACAATCTAGAGTGTTAAAAAAATGATTAAATAAAATTTTTTAAAAATTCTAAAAGTTATAGCATTATAATTAATTTTAATATTTAAACATATTTATGATATATCTAAATAATTAATAATACATTTCAGTTTTAGTTATATAATTCATACATATATAATTTAGTATTACAAATATTTTCAATTAGTTATTTTAATTATTACATTTCAAATGATATCCCCTTCCCAGTTTCCCCTCCACAAACCTCCTACTCCCTTCACCACTGCCCCTGTTTCTATGAGGGTCCTCCCCTACCCATGCACCCACTCCTACCTCTGAGTCCTAGCATTCCGCTATGTTGGGTCATTGAGCCTCACAGGACCAAGAGGCTCCCATCCCATTGATGCCAAATAAGGCACTCCTCTGCTACATATGCAGCTAGAGCCATGGGTCCCTCTCTGTTTACTTTTTCTTCATTTCATTGAGAGAGACAAGGCAGAGAACTTCTCGTTGTGTCCTGTCTGGTTCTTGTTGCTTCTGCAGACTCTTGCTGATTCAGTAGAGGTTTAGCTATTTCTGTTGGAACATGATACTGCTGCTGACTCATATTTGACCTACTGACACTACTGTACTAGACTGCTAGTATTATGACAAACAGAGATTGGAATTGTCCCATGGAACTACTTCTACGCCACCATCTCCCTTTACCTATTACCGTCTTTTCTCACCTATCTTTGGACTCTGTGCTAGAAGAGTGAGGGCTGAAATATTTGGGAACTCTTATTACGAGTATGTTTTTTTAAAAAATCAAAACCTACAGTTACCTATGCTGCTATTTTCTCTGTGTTTTCTGTATGGGATACATTCATGAATTAAATTAGGATGTGACTCGTACTACTACATCTAGATCAATAAAAACTGAGTAAAGATAACTATAATCAATGCTATTTTATTTTGGACCCAGAATAATTTTTAATTTAATATTTTGACTGAAGTGGGGAGAAGAAGATTTAAGATACCTCTACTTGGCTTTTTTTTTTTTTTTTTTTTTTTTACTTCAGTAGAGAAAAGTAATTATTTTAAATTCTGAGAAAATAATTTTCTATTTTAAGCAAACAAGTTTGGGTCAATTTTAGTAGCAATCCCCTCATCTAGTACAAAACCACTTTCATTGCATTTAACCAAATATGGAGGCATATAATAAACACATAGGATAAGCACATTTTTTGTATGTTTCCAAAATACTAGCTAGTTTGCACAGTGGCACCATTTTGCATTCTCACCAGCAATGCAAGAAAGTGCAAGCTCTTCTGCAATCTCATCAGAATACACTTTTCATTACACAAAGTTATGCTCTGCTCCATGGGACTCAGAAATCTTACAGCTAGAGATGCATGTTCAAACTTCTGCTGGAAAACTAGCTAATGACTGAAACTTCTTTGGTGTATAAGCTGCCTCTTCCCTATTCACTTTAAGTGACAGTTTGCTAGTACTTAATAATTTTCCTTTAAATTTCTAAAATGTTGCTCTTGAGTGGAGCACTCAATGTGCTTCATGACTTTCTTTTATCTGGGAAGGTGGAAGGGAAATCTTTTCAACCAAAGGAGCACCTTAAATCTTAGCGTATTTAGAAACTGCATATTTTCAGTTTCCTTATGGCATATGCCTGCATATTTTTATCCAAAATATTAAGCACTAACCATTTCCCAGATGACTATGTCCTACATTGCTTATAAGTTAGACCTAGAATCTGTAACTATTCTATATGGGACAATTCATCTGTCTGGTGCTGACCTCTCAAATGATTAAGGCAGAGAACTAGGTATTTGTACATAGGGTCAGGCTGAAGAAGAGTCTGGTGTCTTCACCTATTTTACATATTGCTGAGGATGACTTCATGGCTTAATTTGAATTGCTGATTAATCACTCTGACTTTTTTGTTTGTTTGGTTGGTTGGTTTTGTTTGTTTTGTTTTGTTTTGTTTTGTTTTGTTTTGTTTTGTTTTGGCTTGGCTTGGCTTGGCTTGGCTTGGCTTGGCTTGGCTTGGTTTGGTTTGGTTTGGTTTGGTTTGGTTTGGTTTTTTGAGTCAGAGTTTTTCTGTAGAGCTCAGCCTGTCTTAGAACTCACTCTGTATACCAGGCTGGCCTTGAACACATAAATTCACCTGCCTCTGCCTCCCAAGTGCTGGGATTAAAGGCACCACCTCTGCCCAGCATCTGATCTTTTTTTTAATGTTTTTTTTTAACTGGATATTTTCTTTATTTTCCTTTCAAATTTAATCCCTTTCCTGGTTTCCCATCTGAAAACCCCCATATCATATCCTCCCTCCCCCTGCTCATGAAACCACCCACTCCTACTTCCCTGTCCTAGCATTACTCTACACTGGGGTATCCGACCTTCACAGGACCAAAGGCCTCTCCTCACATTAATGTCCAACAAAGCCATCCTCTGCTACATATGTGGTTGGAGCCATGGGTCCCTCTATGTATACTCTTTGCTTGGAGGCTTAGACCATGGAAGCTCTGGGAAGTCTGGTTGATCGATATTGTTGATATTCTGTGGGGTTACAAACCCTTTCAGCTCCTTCAGTCCTTTCTCTAACTCCTCAATTGGGAACTGTGTTCGATCTGTTAGTTGGCTGTGAGAATCCACCTCTGTATTTGTCAGGCAATGTCAGAGCATCTCAGGAGACAGCTATATCAGGTTCCCATCAGCAAGCACTTGTCAGCATCCACAATAGTGTCTCAGTTTGTTAACTGTATATGGGATGGCTAATATCCACTTATCAGTGAATGCACACCATGTGTGTTCTTTTGTGATTGCGATACAGCATTCAGATGATATTTTCTAGTTCTATCCATTTGCCAAGTTTTCAATAGCTGAGTATACTCCATTGTGTACATGTACCACATTTTCTGTATCTATTCATCTGTTGAAGGACATCTGGATTGTTTCCAGCATTTGGAAATTATAAATATGATTGATATGGACATGGTGGAGCCCCTGACCTTATTACATGTTGGAGTATCTTCTGGATATGTACCCAGGAGTAGTATAGCTGGCTCCTCCGGTAGTACTATGTCTGATTTTCTGAGGAAGCACCAGAATGATTTCCAAAGTGGTAGAACTAGCTTGCAATCCCACCAGTAATGGAGGAGTGTTCATCTTTCTCCACATCCTTGCCAGAATATGCTGTCACATCAGTTTTTTTTTTTTTTATTTTAGCCCTTCTTACTGGTGTGAAGTGGAAACTCAGAGTTGTTTTGTTTTGCATTTCCCTGATGACAAAGAAGTGTTGAACATTTCAACATCCTTAATCATCAGGGAAATGCAAATCAAAACAACCCTGAGATTCCACCTCACACCAGTCAGAATGGCTAAGATCAAAAATTCAGGTGACAGCAGATGCTGGCGAGGATGTGGAGAAAGAGGAACACTCCTCCATTGTTGGTGGGATTGCAGGCTTGTACAACCACTCTGGAAATCCGTCTGGCGGTTCCTCAGAAAATTGGACATAGTACTACCGGAGGATCCAGCAATACCTCTCCTGGGCATATATCCAGAAGATGCCCCAACTGGTAAGAAGGACACATGCTCCACTATGTTCATAGCAGCCTTATTTATAATAGCCAGAAGCTGGAAAGAACCCAGATGCCCCTCAACAGAGGAATGGATACAGAAAATGTGGTACATCTACACAATGGAGTACTACTCAGCTATTAAAAAGAATGAATTTATGAAATTCCTAGCCAAATGGATGGACCTGGAGGGCATCATCCTGAGTGAGGTTACACATTCACAAAGGAACTCACACAATATGTACTCACTGATAAGTGGATATTAGCCCAAAACCTAGGATACCCAAGATATAAGATACAATTTCCTAAACACATGAAACTCAAGAAAAATGAAGACTGAAGTGTGGACACTATGCCCCTCCTTAGAAGTGGGAACAAAACACCCTTGGAAGGAGTTACAGAGACAAATTTTGGAGCTGAGATGAAAGGATGGACCATGTAGAGACTGCCATATCCAGGGATCCACCCCATAATCAGCTTCCAAACGCTGACACCATTGCATACACTAGCAAGATTTTATCGAAAGGACCCAGATGTAGCTGTCTCTTGTGAGACTATGCCGGGGCCTAGCAAACACAGAAGTGGATGCTCACAGTCAGCTAATGGATGGATCACAGGGCTCCCAATGGAGGAGCTAGAGAAAGTACCCAAGGAGCTAAAGGGATCTGCAACCCTATAGGTGGATCAACATTATGAACTAACCAGTACCCCGGAGCTCTTGACTCTAGCTGCATATGTATCAAAAGATGGCCTAGTCGGCCATCACTGGAAAGAGAGGCCCACTGGACACGCAAACTTTATATGCCCCAGAACAGGGGAACGCCAGGGCCAAAAAGGGGGAGTGGGTGGGTAGGGGAGTGGGGGTGGGTGGGTATGGGGGACTTTTGGTATAGCATTGGAAATGTAAATGAGCTAAATACCTAATTAAAAAAAAATTAATTGTGTTGCAAAAAAAAAAAAAAAAAAAAAAAAAAAAAAGAATGTTGAACATTTCTTTAGGTGCCTGTCAGCCATTCTAGTTCCTCAGTTGAGATTTCTCTCTTAGTTAGGTTTCCCATTTTTTAATAAAATTATTTGGTTCTCAGGAGTCAGACTTCTGGCGTTCTTTGTAGATGTTGGATTATCAAATGTGAGATTGGTAAAGACATTTTCCCAATCTATTGGGTTCCATTTTGTCCTTATCCTTTGCCTTACAAAAGCTTTGCAATTGTATGAGGTCCCATTTGTCAATTCTTGATCTTAGAGCACAAGCCATTGGTGTTCTGTTCAGGAACTTTTCCCCGTGCCCATGTATTGGAGACTTTTCCCCACTTATTATTTTATGAGTTTCAGTGTATGTGATTTTATGTGGACGTCCTTGATCCACTTGGACTTGAGCTTTGTATAAGGATATAATGGATGAATTCGCATTCTTCTACATGATGACATCCAGTTGAACCAGCAACATTTGGAGAAAATGCTGTTCCTTTTCTACTGGATGGTATTAGCTCCTTTGTCAGCTATCAAGTGACCACAGGAGTGTGGGTTCATGTCTGTATCATCAATTCTGTTCCATTGATCTACCTGTCTATCACTGTATCAATAACATGAAGTTTTTTTCTCTACTGTTCTGTAATAGAGCTGAAGGTTAGAGATGGTGATTCCCCCAGATGTTCTTTTATTGTTGAGAATGGTTTACACTATCCTGTTTTTTTTGTTATTCTAGATAAATTTGCAAATTGATCTTTCTTTTTTTTATTAGGTATTTTCTTTACTTACATTTCCAATGCTATCCCAAAAGTCCCCCATAACCTCCCCCCAAATCCCCTACCCACCCACTCCCAGGGCATATAAAGTTTGCAAGACCGATGGGACTCTTTCCAATGATGGCCGACTAGGCCATCATCCAATACATATGCAGCTAGAAACAACAGCTGGGGGGGGGGGGCGTGGGTGGGTACTGGTTAGTTCATATTGTTGTTTCATCTATAGGGTTGCAGACCCCTTTAGCTCATTGGTTACTTTCTATTGCTCCTCCATTGGGGGCCCTGTGATCCATCCAATAGCTGACTGTGAGCATCCACTTTTGTGTTTGCTAGGCTCCGGCATTGCCTCGCAAGAGACAGCTACATCAGGGTCCTTTCAGCAAAATCTTGCTAATGTATGCAATGGTGTCAGTGTTTTGAGGCTGATTATGGGATGGATCGCTGGGTATGGAAGTCTCTAGACGGTCTATCCTTTTTTCTCAGCTCCAAACTTTGTCTCTGTAACTCCTTAGAATTGTTTTGTTCCCAATTCTAAGAAGGGGCAAAGTGTCCACACTTTGGTCCTCGTTCTTCTTGAGTTTCATGTGTTTAGCAAATTGTATCTTATATCTTGGGTATTCTAAGTTTCTGGGCTAATATCCACTTATCAGTGAGTACATATCATTTGAGTTCTTTTGTGATTGGGTAATCATCAGGGAAATGTGAATTGATCTTTCTAACTCTATGAAGAATAAAGTGTGAATTTTGATGGGGATTGCATTGAATCTATAGATTGCTTTTGGTAAAATGGCCAATTTTACTATGTTGCTTCAAAATTCTCTCCAATAAATTTGATGTTGGTATATTGCTTTTTACTATGATTAGGTATATACCTTGAATTCCTGATCTTTCCAAGACTTTTATCATGAAAAGTTTTGGATTTTGTCAAATGATTTCCCAGCATCTAAGGAAATGATCATTTAGTTTTTTGTTTCTTTGATTTTTTTTTATAGTAGATAACATTGATGGATTTCCATATATTGAACCATCCCTGTATCCCTGGGATGAATTCAACTTGAACATGATGGATAATGGTTTTGATGTGCTCCTGGATTTGGTTTGCAGGAATTTTATTGAGTATTTTTTCATCGATATTCATAAGGGAAATTAGTCCAAAGTTCTCTTTCTTATTTGGGTCATTGTGTGGTTTAGGTATGAGTGCATGTGTGGCTTCACGGACCGAATTGGGTAGTGTTTCTTCTGTTTCTATTTTGTGGAATATTTTGAAGAGTATTGGTATAAGGTCATCTTTGAAAGTCTGATATAACTCTGCACTAAACCCTTCTGGTCCTGGACATTTTGTGGTTGAGAGGCTATTAATGACTGTTTCTATCTCTTTAGGTATTATGTAACTGCTTAGCTCAATTATCTGACCCTGATTTAACTTTGGTACCTGCCATCTGTCTAGAAAATTGTCCATTTCATCCAGATTTTCCAATTTTGTTGAGTATATAGGCTTTTATAGTAGGATCTGAAGAGTTTTGGATTTTCTCAGTTTCTCTTATCTCTCATTTCATTTCTGATTTTGCTAATCTGGATATTCTTTTTTTGTCCTCTAGTTAGTGTGGTTAAGGGTTTATCTATCTTCTTGATGTTCTCAAAGAAGCAACTCTTGGTTTGATTGATACTTTGTATATTTCTGTTTGTTTAAACTTGGTTGATTTCAGCCCTGAATTTAGTTATTTCCTGCCATCTACTCCTCTTGGATGTATTTACTTCCTTTTGTTCTAAAGATTTCAGATACTATCAAGCTGCTAGTGTATTCTCTCTCTAGTTTCTTTTTGGAGACACTCAGAGCTATGAGTTTTCCTCTTAACAGTGCTTTTACTGTGTTCCATACGTTTGGATATGTTGTCTTCATTTTCATTAAATTCTAATGTCTTTAATTTCTTTCTTTATTTCTACATTGACCAAGATATCATTGAGTAGGACATTGTTCACCTTCCATGTGCATGTGGGATTTCTGTTGTTTTGTTGCTATTGAAGACCAGCCTTAGTCCATGGTGACCTGATAGGATGCATGAGATTATTTAAGTCTTCTTGTATTTCTTGAGGCCTGTTTTGTGACTGATTATATGTTCAATTTTGGAGAAGGTACCATGAGATGCTGAGAAGAAGGTATATTCTTTTGTTTTAGGATGAAATGTTCTTTAGATATCTGTCAAATCCATTTGGTCCATATCTTCTGTTAGTTTCACTATACCTCTGTTTAGTTTGTGTTTCCATGCTCTGTCCATTGATAAGAGTGGGCTGTTGAAGTCTCCCCGTACTATTGTGTGAGGTACAATGAGTGCTTTCAGCTTTATTAAAGTTTATTTTATGAATGTGGGTGCTCTGGCTTTTGGAGCATACATGTTCATCTTTAGAGTTGATCTTGGTAGATTGTTCCTTTAATGAGTAGGAAGTTTTCTTCTGTTTCTTTTTTGATAACTCTAGGTTGAAAGTCTATATTATTAGATATTTGAATGGCTACTTCAGCTTGTTTCTTGTGACCATTTTCTTGCAAAAATGTTTTCTAGCCTTTCACTCTGAGGTACTGTCTCCCTTTGTCACTGAGGTGCATTTCCTTTGTGCAGCATAATGGGTCCTTTGGGTCCTGTTTATGTACCCAGTTTGTTAATCTATTTCTTTTCATTGGGGAATTGAGTCTATTGATATTAAGAAATATTAAGGAAAAGTTATTGTTGCTTCCTGTTATTTTTGTTGGTAGAGGTGGATTATGTTTATGTGGCTATCTTCATTTTGGTTTGTTAAAAGTAAATTTAAAGATTATTTTATTGTCGTTTTCTAGGGTGTAGTTTCCCTCCTTTGGTTGGAGTTTTACAATCATTACCCTTTGTAGGCCTGGAATTTTGGAAAGACAGTGTATAAATTTGTTTTTGTCATGGAATATCTTGGTTTCTCCATCTCTGTTAATTGAGAGTTTTGCTGGGTATAGTAGCCTAGGCCAGCATTTTTGTTCTCTTTGGGTCTGCATGACGTCTACTCAGGATGTTCTCACTTTTAGTCCTTGAGGAAAAGTCTGATATAATTCTGATATGCCTGCCATTATATGTTATTTGACCTTTTTCCCTTACTGTTTTTATATTCTTTCTTTGTTTTATCCATTTGGTGTTTTGATTAGTATGTGACAGGGGAATTTGTTTTCTGGTCCAATCTATTTAGAGATCTGTAGGCTTCTTTTATGTTCACGGGCATCCCTTTCTTTAGGTTTGGGAAGTTTTTGTTAATTGTGTTGAAGATATTTACAGGCCCTTTAAGTTGGGAATCTTTGCTTCTATACCTAGTATCCTTAAGTTTGGTCTTCTCATTGTGTCCTGGATTTCTTGGATGTTTTGGGTTAAAAGTTTTTTTTCCATTTTGCATTTTTTTAACAGTTGTGTCAATGTTTTCTATGGTGTCTTCTGCTCCTGAGATTCTCTCTTCTATCTCTTGTATTCTGTTGGTGATGTTTGCATCTATGACTTTTGATCTCTTTTCTAGGTTTTCTATCTCCAGAGTTGTCTCCCTTAGTGACTTCTTTATTCTTTCTATTTCCCGTTTAGATCCTTGATGTTATTTTTCAATTACTTCACCTGTTTGTTTGTGTATTCCTGTAATTTTTAAAGGGATTTTTGTATTTCCTCTTTATGGGATTCTACATGTTTACCTGTGTTCTCCTGTATTTCTTTCAGGGAGGTATTTATGACCTTGTAAAGTTCTCCATCAGCATCATGAGATATGATTTTAAATATATATCTTGCTTTTCTGGTGTGTTGAGATACCCAGGATTTCCTATAGTAGAAGAACTGGGTTCTGATGATGCCAAGTTGCCTTGCTTTCTGTCGGTAACATTCTTATGCTTATTCTTACCATCTCTTTGTCTCTGGTGTTAGTTGGTTTTGCTGTCTCTGACTATAGCTTGTATGTACTGTGGTTCTGTAAGCCTGTATCAGTACTCCTGGCAAGACCAGCTCTCTCCTGGCGGGATCACTTACAGAGGGCTGTGGAACACCTCCCAGCTCTTGGAGGAAAATGGTGACTGGAAGGATCCTGTCCCAGCTGCTCCACTATTCCAGTGTGCACTCCCTGATAGTCCCAATTTGGACAGTTATTGGAGAAAAAGTGGTGATTTCACCTCTGAGCTGAGGAGGGTGAGCACTCCTGGGAGATCAGCTCTGTCTTTGTAGATCTGCATACAGAGGGCTGTGGAACAGCCTCAGCTCTGTGGTACAGATGGAGATGGGAAGGATCTCATTCTGATCTTTTTAGCCATTGTTTGCTATGTATAATCAACAGAGATCCAATTTAACATCCTTAAGATTAGGTCTTCCTTGTACTTTACAAATTTAAGTTAACACTGAAACTTACACAAAATCGTCTTTGTAAAAGAATTGCATTCCAGAACATCAATGGTAAATATTTTAGCTATTATAGTGGCATAGCATGCCAAGAGCTATTCATATTCTACCTACCAGTACTGAGAGTGCTGACACTGCCAGCTGTCCAGCAAGTGATTCATTCTCTAAATCCCATTTTAGAATTTGTTTACTAAGACTGTTTCTGATACCAACTGTCCTAGATCAGGATGTCCTTGAAGATACAACATAAGACATAAGATCTGATAAAGAATATTTTCTCAAAGTCCTTTTAGCAAGGATGCTTGTAAGGATGGGAAGTATGAGAATGAGAGAAAAAGTAAGAAGCTGAGTGAACTGAAATGTTGCTCAAATCTCCCCAAGATGGATAGAAGCATTATTTTTTGTTTGTTTGTTTTTGTCCCCAAGTGACAGTTTACATACTTGTATTTGAAAGCCCCTGAATAAAGAAAAAAAATGAAGGTTACTATTTTTGCTAGTCCTGTTCAGAAAGGAATTGCCTCCTGCTATGTCTTAAATTGTTTCCCTCTCATAATATCAATGATCTATGTCTTACTTCACAGTGTAGCTTGATTATTTGCATAGGTTAAGGGGTATGGACCCCATTGTACTTTCTATATCTGGGTATCTTGATTTCCCACAATGATTGCTATGGTGACTGCAATTTGAGCAATGGAGGATTTTGGTACCTTTCCTAAGAATCAGATGTCAGTAGCTCTGTGGTTTATTTCTGTATCCTATATTATATTTTTCTGGTGTGCTACTCTTCTTTGTACAGGTATCATACTTCCTAAATTGTTTCAATATAACTATAGTAGTTTCACCATCTAGTATTATAATATATGCAAAGTAAGTCTTGTTTTCTTGGCTCAGATTAAATTTAGTTCATATACTTTGCTTTATTTTGAGGAATGTGAGTTTAAGACAACAATGTAAATGTTAGCAGTTCTTATGTCGTTGATCTCTTCCATGGTCTTCAGGGTTTTACATATGTAGCATACTAACAGATTCTGCAATAAACTCATAGACTTCTGTGGAAAATAATTCTTATTGCCATGTTCTTGTACCACAACTCATTGCCTCTTTGAAATCATGTTCCACAACAAATAGAGGTTATGATTGGACTAGGCAATAACAAATCTTTTTTATCAATGTCATTGCTCCCTAAATAACAGCTGATACCAGTGGTTTCCACAGCATGTATAGTATGTTATGTATTAAAGTCATTTACAATTAATATGAAAGATAGTATTAATTTGATGGAACTACTACTTAGCATTTGATATAAAAAACTTTGAGATTATATGAATTTTGTATTGTAGAACCAGTTCAGCATAGACACTAAAAGTGAGTGTATCTTCCCAGACCAGTGCACACATTTTTAATGCTATCATAAAAATCACATAATTTTCAAGAGATCGACAAAGCTCTTTATTTCAAAGTAATATTTCATAATTGTGTTGTAGGCTGTTCCTCTTGAGAATATAAAGTGATGTGTTTTGTAAATCATTATAAATTTTTGCATTTCATAATTGTTTTCTAGAGAAAAAAATTAACTCAAAGTAGTACATAATGGACTATATACTATAAATAAATTTTTAATTATTCTTTGCTTCTTACTTAAGAAAATCATTTATTTTGTATTTTTTCAGAGTTAATTTATACTTAAAATTTTAATTTATTTATATATGTATACATATATGTATACATATATAGTCATTTCTAATCTTTTATAATTTCACATCTTAAAGTTTCTTTCTCTCACTGCAACATATTTAAATGGTGTTAGCTGTAGAAAAGAAACTGGAAATATTACCTTCTATCTCCTAGACATCTTACTCTATTTGTTTTCATATGTTGGCTCTACACAACTTCCCAAATCTGCTCCTACTTCTCAGGAGGCACTTTGACAGGTCAAATCAGAGCAGCAATGTGATTACTCTGTTTCCAGAATCTTAACTGTGTAGGAAAAAAGTTGAGGTAAAATCTGTAGTCTTGATGACCCGAGAATATAATATCCCAATGTATTATCACAATAAGCTACGTGAGTAGTGATTGACACAAAGAAAGTACACAAAGAGTGAGTAGATCAAGACATACTTTAAATTAGAGGAGGATTCTTTAATAAGTCAATGAATTTATCAAAACTGGCAGTAATACTATTCTTCAGTGTAAGTTATTTAGCATATAGCAATGGTCTAAATACATGAACATACCAAATTCAGCATACTGTATTTATATATTTATCTGTTTCTGTGGGTATGTAGTAGTGATAACTATGGCTTAACTTGAGAGGTAATGAGGCGTGTGGAAGTGTTTGGACGTGGAAGTTATTAAGTAATATATCTATATTTTTATTAACATATGAAATAAAGGTTATAATTTTGAGTATTACACTCATTTCATTTTAGAGTGATTTATAGTGAAATGTTTATGAGAAGCTAAAATTGTGGTTCACATTCAACCAGCATAAGAAGTTCACTCTCTAAAGCATTTAAGTTTATTCACAAATTCAAGAAGATGGAGAAGTAAAGCAACGAAAGAAGGTTCTAAAACAATAACATTGAAATATTAATGTTTAAATTACATCCTAAAATTTCCAAATAAATTATTCTAATATAAGTTTTTATCTAGAGTAGATGAAAAACTTTGCAAGAAAATTTACATTTTAAGTAAAATATTCATGCTTAAAATTTTTAAAATAAAATGTTGTGTTTCAACCATTTTTTTCTTAACAATGCCTAAGATGATACAAAAATACCAAACTGCATAAGTACACTGAAAGCTTTAATATATTATAATAACCTGAAAGGAAGTACAAGGCCTTTGGGACTGAGTTGAGTATTACAATTGGCAGCTGACATGAGCTTTGCCAATAGAAGCAGATGGTGTAGATATGCTTTGGTTCTGTGCCATAACCTCCCCCTGGTGAGAGACCAGCGTCTCTGCCAAACAGGGCTTGGATGCTTTTGCCTACTGTGTAGATCTATGAGTTTGGGCGGCCCACAGGATAGCAATTTTCCTGTAGCTATACTGCTATTGAGTATGTTTTACATTACGTGATGTAAGGTTTGAAAAGGTGGAATGAGTATAGGGACACTGGTTTTAATTTAGGGTCTTCAGAGAGATTTTTCCCAAACATAATTTTTTTGAGAAAGTCATTGATAAGAATGTTACTTTTCAGCCGGGCTTGGTGGCACACACCTTTAATGTCAGCACTCTGGAGACAGAGGCAGGCAGATTTTGGTGTTTGAGGCCAGCCTGGTCTACAAAGTGAGTTCCAGGACAGCCAGGGCTATACAGAGAAACCCTGTCTAGAAAAACCAAGAAAAAAATAAAATAAAATAAAATAAAATAAAATAAAATAAAATAAAATAAAAAGAATGTTACTTTTCACATTTGCTCAAGCTATGTTTCAAGCTTCAGTTTCTTAAGAATTCTTTTGATATAACTTCAAAGGAAATATATTTGTTTAATCAAGTTGAATTCCATTACAAATTATGCTCAACCCTGAAAACACACAAACAAGCAATAGTATACACACTCTGTGGCTTATATTTAAGAACACATTTCTATACACACAATGACATATAGATGTAGTAATATAAGAAAAGTCATTTTACATGAAAGATTTATGGTTTACATTTGCTTCCATAAATTTGAAGAGATTAGGGTGGATACTGGATGGAAGGGTTTGGAAGTAAGAAATGTAATATTAACATAATCTCAAAAGTTAAAAATATAAAATAAAAGAGATATTTCCAAGCCTGGGAAATTGGTATATCAATCTAATATATATATATATATATATATATATGAACAAGCTAGATTTTACTTGCTTATTCTATTTCTTTTAATAGGGCAGTATTTGAATTGCTGTGTCAAAAAAACAACCATAAAGTAAAATGACTTTATGTGAAAATCGCCTTTATTTTTTTATTGAATTTAGACTTACCAAGTTCTGTCAGTTACGTACTTGAATGTAAAAGAAATTCACACAATAGCAACATTTTTCTTAAAAAGAATTCAATCTGAAAATGTCCTCAGAAACGATGAGAAAATATAAGTTATATGTTTTTGTTTTTGTTTTTATATTTTATTTGTTATTTTTATCAGTCAGTTTGATAGACAGGTCTCTATTCAAAATAAGTAAATAATATTGATTACTCACCTGACAATGATAGAGTGAGGAACATGTGCAAAGCGGAGGTAAAATAATTACTGTAAGTTTGAGGGGAGCATTGTTCACAGAATGAAAACCTGTCTTAAAATTAAATAAATAAGTGAAAATAATAGAGTATAAAATAAAGGAGACACTAATGTTTCCAAAAGCCATCATTTTTTTCTGATATCACTATTTCCAATGCTCTCTATAGCAAAGTGACTAAGATCTTCCAACTATTCTTTGTCCTTATTGCTTTTCTACATTTTAACACTTCTCAACTCTAACTTCCTTTTTGTCATTTCTCAGCTATCTTCTCTTTATTATTTTGTGTGCATTGTAAATTATGTAATCTAGATCTTAATTATAGTTGTGTAGATATAATAAACTTTTGATTTTAATTCTAGTTCTCATAAGTTGTAGTCGATAATAAGGGCAGAGTTGTTTGCATTCTTTGTACTAACTATATAGATGATTTCTAATTATCTATGCTAGGAAAAATATTCAAACAAATAAATCCAGTGATTTCAAAAATTAAGTCCATAGTTTTAGTTTTTAAACAGAATAAATTGTCATCGTCATTGTTCTCATTTGTTTACTCTCACTCTGATAGAATACTCTGACTTAAGGAAGAAGGGGCTTATTTTTGCCCAAAGATAACAGTGCATCACAGCAGGAAAGTCAAGGAAGGCAGGAGCTAAGAACAACTGGTCACATTGAATCCATAATCAGAATCAGAGAACATAGAATGCTTGCTTCTGCTCAGTTCACTTTCTGCACTTCCTGTAGTTGCCATTCCTTAGACTAGAGACTAGACTTATTCACCATTACTTTGGGTCTTCCTTCACTAACCACTGTAGTCCATGTAATTCCCTACAGGTACAGTTGGATAGTGGCTTTTCTACCAGGTAATTCTAAATGCTGTCAATTTGACAATACTCATTTTCATAGTCTTATCTTCCCAATTCTCTTTAAACGTGTTCCAGTTTCATTTCTCATTATGCATAGGACCATGCTTTATAAAGAAAACAATGACAATTAGTTGAGATAATAATCCATATTCCATCACAAAAAAATTAAAAATTCTGAATTGTCAGTAGCTTTTATTTCTTCTTATTGTGGAGAAAAATACATCTGCTTTCTCTGAAAGAAATGAAATCCAGTAAGAATTTCTCCAAGATTCAGAATTGTTGAACCTTTTAGAAGATGAGTATTAACTACTAACTTTGCTAAAAAAAATAAAAAAATAATAAAAAAATAAAAGGTTTCTGAATAGCACTTTCTGTAGTGAAGCAATGAAGTAGCATCATGCTAGTTTCAAGGAAGTCTCTCTTGAAATGTTTTCTCTCTTCTTCATATAACCAACTGTCTTTCATTTAAATACCTAAAACATTGCTCACAGCTGAAGTAGTGTGGCAAGCTACACAGGGATATTTATGGGTGGACTGAATATTAGGGAGAGCTGTGAAAATACAATGAGTGCAAAACGCCAAGGATATTTTAGTATGTTTTGACCAAAAATTAACCTTAATTTTTCAGTCAACTTATCTTTGCTGCATTTTATTCTTATATGTAATACAATCTTAATAATAACATGTTTTTTTATTAAAAAAATTTAAGAAAATTAGTACTCCAGGGCTCTTGAGATCACTCAGTGAGCAAGAGCAATGAATGCTCTTCCGAAGGTCCTGAGTTCAAATCCCAGCAACCAATGGTGGCTCACAACCATCCTTAATGATACCTGACACCCTCTTCTTGTGCGCTGAAAACAGCTACAGTGTACTTACACTGTAAATCAATCAATCAATCAGTCAATCAATCAATCAATCTTTGGGCTGGAGCAAGTGGGACCAACCAGAGCACCAGAGCAAGCAGAGGTCCTAAATTCAATTCCCAACAACCAGATGAAGGCTCACAACTCCCTGTACAGCTACAGTGTGTACTCATATACATAAGATAAATAAATAAATAAATCTTTTAAAAAAAAAAGAAAATTAGTACTCCTAGAAATAAAATCAGAACTTAACCATGACTTAACCAGCGCTGTCCATCTATCTGATGGAGAGGCAATTTTGAATTAATATTTGAGGGAGGTGATGGACTTTGTTACTGAGTACCCAAGAAAGAGGAACTTCTACATGGAGGCTCTCAATGCATATGTAGCCACATATGAAAGAGAGGATGGCTTTACATTTAAATCACTCATTAGAAGCAATGCAATTTCTCTGCTAGTACTATGAAATTTCATCCAAGATTCATACATAATATACCATCAAAATCATAAATTTTAAGATTCATTATTTTTGTATAAATTATGAAATAATCATGTTATACTCAAAATTAGTTAGTGAACTAGAAATGGAGTAGGAAAGACAGAACAGAATGAAAGAAAAGAAAGAAAGGAGAAAAAGAACCAAGCAAGCAACAACAGAAATAAATCATGGAACTTAGTAACTTTTTTGTAAAGAAATATTGGATTTGGTGAGATGTCCACTGGAATGGAAGAATAGCTTAGCAGTTAAAAGAACATTCTGCTTTTACCAAAGACCTGAGTTCATTCTCAGAATACATATCATGGAGTTTCACAATCATCTGTAGCTCCAGCTCTAGAAGGTCTAACACACCCTTCTGCAATCTGCAGTTACTTGCATAGATGTGCACAAACCCACACAGGGTCACACACATAGTAAACAAAAGTGGTACACTGAAATCCTTCCAAAGATATTTCCAAATAAATTCAAAACAATATACAGTTTTCAGTTAAAGGAAACCATTTAAAATTACAAAGGAAAATTTATAGGTGTTATTAACACTTCTAGCTTAATCTTATGTGTTTCATTTAAAATTATTAGATATAATTTAATTATGTTTTAATTATTTCACTTTTTTACAGACTTTAGTATTACCTTAATACTCTAACTTAACATACAACCTAATGTAATTATCTTCAAATTATAATATTTAAACTGTTTACAGACATTCAATTTTCCCTAAGAGTTCCAATATTACATAATCATGGTTTATGTAGAAACACAGATTATATAGAATATATATATGTGTGTGTGTTTATGTGTGTGTCTGTCTGTATGTGTATATATATATATATACATATATATATATAATATTTTAATTTTGATTAAAGTTTTTATTTTCTATTTTCAAAACTTACTTAATTCTAGACTTTATTGTTTAGTTTTTGTAGCAATTATGTTCCTTGAGAATACAGTCCTGTTATCGCAAAAGAAAATGGAGAGAATCTTAGTGAGAATTCTGGTAGCAGTGTCTCATTAACTGTATAGTTCAGCCTTGACTGAATAGCTAGGTGAGTCTAATGAGTATATAGATTTGCTGTTGACAACAAGAACTCTCAGGCATTGTACATTTTCATGCTGCCTCGTCTGTTTTGGACAATCTTGGTTATAATGATTAACTCAAAGTCTTTTTCTGACCCATTAATCACATATTTTCACCAAATTAAACAGAAACTTTAGTTGTGGTTGTAGAATTAGTGGTGAAAGACAACTACGAAAGTTAAATAATAATACATTTAAACATATTGCAAAGAATATATTTAGGGTATTTTCATGCTAATTGTTTTTTATACATATTGAATCCATTTAAATTTGTAGATACCACATCCAGATATATCACTTCTGATACTTTCAAGTCATCTTGAGACTCTTTAGAAAATGCATATGATACCTATAATTTAGTCAGAACCATTTAGATGATCATCAGAGGGTAGAAAACTGAAAGCAATGATTGCTTTTGTCCCTATTCTATTTGTAGCAAGTACTTCAACTGTAAAAGTCAGGCCCATTGAACTCCTTTTGTATGTAGGGATGATTTTAGTTTCTTATGTAGACACAGTGTAAGCATCCTTAGCTGTTGTGAGTTCTGTATTACAATGGCTGTGTCTCCCCTAGGAGATGATATTTTGCAGTCCTTTCCCCTCCCCTTCAGATTCTACATTCTTCCTGTCTACAGTATTCATTATCCCCCTCCATGTTTTTGTTTTTTTCTTATAAAGTTTATAAGACCACAAATGAATTCTTCCATGATGCAGGTATAAATCAGGGACCACTTGTTTACTGTAATAATGACACTGCCACTATTGCACAAATAGGCAAATCTTGTCTAGAAGGCTTGGCTTATAGATCATAGGTCTTACAGATGGATAAAACCATTAATGCATGTTCTCTTCAAATAGTCTAAGACCACCTTTTAAAAGTATGAAAGCTAGTCAGATGAAAGAAAGCACCACTTAATTTTTCTATATTATTAATTCAGTCTTTGTCATATCTTCAGCAGTATGCTCTTATTATGTAGTTTTTCTGGGCAACCAAAGGGACTGGAAAGAACCTTGATTGTTTGGTGGTAGGCATTTATGGCAAACCCCTGACGATCACTAAAGGAGATATACCATGCCTACCCTTGGGATTTTTGTTTAATAGCCCACAGTTTCTCTGAAAAGTTTCAAAATGTATTTATTATGAACACATTTATGTGATAAATGACTACTTGTAGAAATCACTTAATAAATGAATTTTTGTGTTGAGGCAATAGACATAACTTTGAAAATACTAGTGCCACATCCACTCCAGTAGTGACCCAAGTGACAGGCCGAAAAGCCTGGACGCTGTCCAGAGGTGAAAAATTCATGGAAACTTAGTCTCCCAGAACCGTGGTATCCTCTAGTAACGAATGCTCCAAAATCTATCCTTGCTTTAGTTGGTAAATGGATCTGTGTGCTTTTCCTTAATATTGCTTTATTGTAAGTGCCTCTAAGGATTGATTTTGATATATAGCTAAGTTAGATTCCTCACCAGTCCTAGGCAGTCCTTGAGCAGACCATGGGCTTTGAATTCACTTAAGAATGCTGCCTATTCAGTGACATTCAGAATTGCCTCTAGTATTGTAAGAGAGATAGTGAAAGAAATCAGGCATTATTATCTACTACATAGAGTTAGAAATCTCAGGGCAAGCTACTCCCTTATGCAAGAATTTACCATTATCTAGGAAGAAGGAAGGCTGTGGTCTGAGAAGGAACTAGAGTAAATATTTAGAACTATACATAGCTGGGTTACACCATACACAGGAATTTACAACGGCCTAGTGGGAAGGTAGACTACACAATAGACTAGAATTGAAACTATTCAAAGGGCATGAAGCCCTTGCCTCTGACTTCTAAGATTAAGCTGACCTAAGTTGGGGCTGCTTTTGATCCTAGTTGTTAACATTGAATTTTATCCCAGTTGGTTCATGTTAGCTTTTTGTATGCATTCCTCTGTTTTGTGTAAAGTCACTTATAAGACTGGTGCTCACTTTGAGACAAAAGACATTCAGATATCACACTTTCCCTTGTGTTGTGTCTATCACCCCCTTCTCTCCAACTCCATTGCCCATCTGTCTGGAAACCCGAGTTCTCCCTCGGATTGAGGGGGGCCCGATTGAGGCCCATCCATGGCATACTAGCACTGGGCTGATGTCTCAACTGGAAAGAATATTTTTGTTCTTGAAGAGTACATAGCTTTGTTTACTGTCATCCACATTGTGACTTAAAACAGCTTACAATTCTGTTTTAGGAAACCAACACACTCTTTTGATTTCTTGCACAAACATGATGTATATACTTTCACTCCAGCACATATACATGCATATGAAATAAATAAATATATTAAAATAAATTATATTTATATAATAAGAATTGCCAAAAAATATATGAATGTTTATATAAACCATTAAAATTAGATAGTTCTTTGGATGAGCACAATATGGTTTTAAATGGGAATAACATCCTTGAAAATTGACATGAGTATCAAATGATTTTTATACTATTAAAAAGAACAAATATTACCTTGTTTAAAATGGCCTATTTATATAAACTTGAATGAAGAATCCTATTTCCTTTAAAGAAAATCACTTTTATACTGAGTTTAAAACTTATCCCTCCACCATATTTTTTTTTCTTAATAAGGAGCACATAGATTAGTAAGAGCAAACATTTTAGGAATAAATATTACAGATAATTTTAAAAATCATTGTAAAAACATGCAAACTTCCACAAGTTACATTTATATGTGTTCAAGTTTCCCAGCACCAAGGAATGAGCTAAAGTGGCTGGTTTTTAAACACTCTTCTCCATACACTGAGTACAGAGGGGAAACCAGTAACTTCCTAATTTTTCTCTGCTTCATTCTGACAGGAACTTTTCAGTTAGTTGGTTGTGTGGTTTCACACAGTAGTGTGTCATGGAGTGTGTCAGTCTCAGTTTAAGACAGAGAGAAGTGCTGATTACATGTATCAGGATTTGACTGATTTGAATATTTTAAATGTTTTTCAAAACACTACTAGAAGAAAAAAAAAGTTTGAGATTGTGAACCCCACAGAGTTAACATTTGCCATGTTAATAGCATTTAATGACATTTTTAAAAACCAGACAAATAGTCATTTGTACAGTTTTTAAAATGTATTAGTCAGAGTAGTTTGGTGTCCTTTAATTTGCCCTTGGTGGGAGAAAATGAGAGTGGAGAATCCCAGACATCATAAGGCTAGGAAAAGAAGACTGTAAGAGACAGGAACCTCGCCATGTCATGTGGGCTATAACTGTGTTTGACAGACTTTGTTTATTCTGTTTCTGTAATGGGTTAAACATCAATGTCTGTAGATGAGCAACTAAATCCCATCCAATTCATAATAACAAAAATAATGACATCAATAGTATTAAAACTTTAAAATACTATTTTAAAGAATGGATCATGAAGTTTTATTATATTAACTTTTAAAATTTCTTCAGGGCTTCATTTCATTTTTTTCCCCAGTTCTTCACACAAAAAAATATTCACTACTTGTTGATAAATGGGATTGAAGAGGAAAAGAGGAGCCATTCTAAACTAGCAGTTGTCAAAGCCTCAAAACCTTCCCTGATGTTTTCAGATTATAAGATTTATTACAAGTTCCATATGTTGTGTTTTCCAATGTTCTGAAGTTTATATGTAGGGCACTTAAAGCATATATTTTTATTCTTAAAGTTAAGGTCTTTGCTATTTTTTTTAAAAAGAAAGACACAAACTTCTTATAAACTCTTGGTACCCATTAAACCGATGAACAGATGTATAAATGAATACATTTATGATTGTGTTACAAATAGAAAAATGTAATTAAAATAAAAAAGAAACACTGTTTTACTTAGTGTTTCTTTTGCTGTAAAGAGACATTATGATCATAGCATCTCTTGTAAAGAAAAACATTTAATTAGGGCTGGGTTACAGTTTCAAAGACTTAGTTCATCATCATCAGGGTGAAAAGCACAGTTGCTCAAAGGCAGATGTGGTGCTGATGTAGATCAAAAGACAGCAAACTGTCTGTCCTGGACCTGGCTTGAGCATTTGAATCCTCAAAATTTAACTCAGTGAAACATATCCTCCAACTAGGATGCACCTATTCCAACAAGGTCACACACCTGTAATAAAGCCACTCCCCTTGGTATTGCAAAGATCAAATGCCTTAGTACAGGGGAATGCCAGAGCCAGAAAGTAGGAGTGGGTGGGTTGGGGAGCAGGGCAGGGGGAGAGTATAGGGGGCTTTGGGGATAGCATTTGAAATGTAAATGAAGAAAATATGTAATAAAAAATGCCTTAAAAAGAAGCTACTCCTTGTGAGCCTATGGGGCCATTGTTCTTCAGATCATCATACCAATTTCTAAGATCTTAGCCTTGGATCTCTCAGTGACACTTTAGAGAAAAGCATTGTCTTTTTTATAGGCTATATTTGCATATGCACAACATGAAGCAGTTTTGCTTTGAAAAAATGGGCTTTATCTAATTTCCTTTAGGTAAATATGGTGATACGTGTTTCTTTTTACGAATAATAAAAGGTAGAAATTTCTTATAATTACTAATAATAGATGCCTCATATGCTTCCTGACACAAAGCTAAGGGGTTAACTGTAAAACCAGAATTTGACTATTCATATATACTGCTTTTATGTATGATGTCTTAGACCTACTATTGTTCTCATGAAACTCCATGTCCGAAACAACTTGAGGAAGGTTGTATTTCTGTTTAACCTACAGGTAACAGTCCATTTCTGAGCCAAGTCAGGACAGGATCTCAAACAGGACAGGCACTGGAGGCAGGAGCTGATGCGGTCCATGAGAAGTAATGCTTATTGGTTTGTACTTCATGGCTTGCTCAGGCTGCTTTCTTGTAGAAGCAAGGATGATCTGCTCAAGGGTGGTCCCATGCAAATTAGGGTGTGCTCTATTCCACCAGTCACTTATTATGTAAATGCCCTGTAGCCCTATCTTACAGAGTCATCTTCTCAATTGAGCTTTCTCCTTTAAATGAGCTTAACTTGTGTCAACTTCTCATAAAACTAGTTGGCACATGTGTTGTGAATTGGGAATATCACTAATGATTTCTTTTAAAATATCAGAATTCCTAGCCATTTTCTATTCAGAAAAGAAGCAAAAAAAAAAAAAAATCCTCAAAAATGAATAAGTTTGTATTGTGTCATAAGTAATAAAGTCTTAACAATGAGCCTTAAAATTACATATGCATAAGAACAAAGATGATAGGGAAAGAATCACTTTTATATTTACTAACTCATAGAATCTACCTGATTCAATCATTTCCTTAATCTTAAAATCATTCAGATTTGGCCTTTGTTATTTAAACAAAATCTAAAAATGATCTCATGTTAACAAAGACTCAGATTGGAAGATTTATAAGGTATATTCTGGTTGTTGATTGTAACATGATAATGAATAGTTTAAATTCTTCTTAGAGGATATTTGAGGATATATAGAATTGAAAGATTATTTTATTCCATAGATGAATGTAAATATTCTTTTAATAGAAGCAAATATAATTATTGTCTTAGTCAGGGTTACTATTCCTGGACAAAACATCATGACTAAGAAGCAAGTTGGTGAGGAAAGGGTTTTTTCAGCTTACATTTCCACATTGCTGTTCATCACTGAAGATAAAGTCAGGACTGGAACTCAAGCAGGTCAGGAAGCAGGAGCTGTTGCAGAGGCCATGGAGAGATGTTCTTTATTGGCTTGCCTCCCTGGCTTGCTCAGCCTGCTCTCTTATAGAACCCAAGTCTACCAGCCCAGGAGTGGTCCCACCCACAAGGGGCCCTTCCCCCTTGATCACTAATTGAGAAAATGCCCTACAGCTGGACCTAGTGGAGGCATTTCCCCAACTGAAGCTCCTTTCTCTGTGATAACTCCAGCCTGTGTCAAGTTGATACAACACTAGCCAGTACAATTATTAATTCATATTCAGAGAAAGTGAGGAATGATGCAATTCTTATCTTACAAACTCAGTAATAAAAATATCAATAATATTCTAACAGCATTATGCCCATATAAATATTTTCTAGGTAGAAGAATATTCTAAGAGAAATTTATGACATGTTCCTCAAAAATTGAATGCCAATTTTTCATTGGTATTATTTAAATTTACCATGGTTAATAATTCATTTCACTTGTTGTATATAATAAGGGAATGTAAGAAGCTGCTATGGGAATCCCATTTAATAGACAATAAACCTGGGAGAAAATAATTGATTAGCAATTCTTTTTAAAACCTTGATCATATAAAATTTGTCAAAGCATTTAGTAATTCGGATTAGTAATCCAAATCTCTAAGATTTTACTGTCGAATAAAATCCCGAATACCCGATCTTTTTCAAATTATATAGCATTGTCATAAAAATTAGATTATAGGAAATTGCAAGATATGATATTCATAGAAGTAAAAATAGTACTTTTAAAATTACACAAAGGATGCAAAGCTCAGAAGCATAACAAAAAAATATAAATGATTTGACTGAAGTCTTTAAAGATTTGTGAAAGCAACAACAAAGATTGGACCTGCAGTTGTCTATGAATGTTTTATGCTATTAAAGTTAAGTTAGTTTATCACTTGATATGTAACCTTTATGAAAACCAAAAATCAATATTTAAGAAACACACACACACGACTCTTTATTAACTCATTAATTAAACAATACAAAAAACAATACACTACCCCAAATATAAGGACAAACAGAGAAGACATACAGAAAACTGGAGACTGGACAGATACATGTCTCAGCAGTTAAAAGTACAGACTAGTGACCTGGAGGATTGATGTTTGATTCTCATCATCCACATGGCATCATACAACTGTTTGTTTTTCCAGTTCCAAGAGATGCTATGCCATCTTCTGGCTTCTTCTGGCATGAGGCACACATATGGGTACACAGACATGCTTGCAGACAACTTAGCTATACCTGTAAAATATCTTTTTTGCAAAGGTATACAGAAAAATAATAAAATAGTTAATGTTTCTCAATAATTGCTTCAGTGCTGGGCATGTCAGTTTAAATCCACACGTGAAACTGAGTCAGTAATAATACAAATGTAAAGTTAGCTTCACTTATGAAAAAAATGATAAAGATGGCATGTTTTAAATGAAACGTGTGAATTCTTCCAATCCAAAGACAGCGATTGATACAACGGTAAATGTATATATGATCTACTCCCTGCTAGCCATAGAAGTCTCATTTTATTTTTGAAAGTACACATAAATAAAAAGAGTGGCTGAAATATATATCCTGTATGTAAATAGTATGTAATAGTAATGCACAGCCATAAGATGATTAGGTGGAATATACTTTATGTTTATAAGGTTACAAGTGACAATATTGATTTTATATATTGACCATTTGTAATTCCTCAAAAGGATATATCAATTAAAACATATACATAAAAAACTGTTTCCCTCAAGTATTAAATATACATTGACAGAAATGAAGGAAGAAATGGCATTTCTATCATAATTGCTGGAGACATCAATATATTCCTTTCAACGATGGATAGAACGTCTAGGCAGAAGATCAATATAGGAATAGATTACTTGTACAACACAGTGAATCAGCTAGGGCTACAGACATATCTAAAACACTTCACCCAACATTAGCAGCAAACTTTATTTTCAAGTACACATAGATCATTCTCTATTAGGCCCCAATATAACTCTCAGTGAGTGAAAAAAAATGACTCATTTATAGGTCTTTATAAAATGTAGTGTGCAGTGCTTTCTTCTGTTAATAAAGAAGATTCTTTTAGATTTTAGCAGCTGCATGTGATTTTTATCCATTCTCTAAAATAAAGGTTAACTTTATAACATAAGACATGAGAGATAGTAGCCACATATCTGATAAGCAAGATGGCATCTGAGAGCCAATGGACATATGTAATAAATATATTCCATATACAAATGAGTCATGTGTTAACCAGAGAGATTGGAGTGTATGAGATATTATGCTAGTTAGGATTATATTAAAACTAGTCATTTGTTATTTTTGGAATATTACATTAAAAATATTTGGATTGTAATTTACCAAAGGTAACTGAAAACATAGAAAATAAATGTGTCAAGGTTCTAATGTATCAGAGATCCAATTCTATGTGGCATGAACATTTGAATTTTCTTTTTATGTAGAATTGGGAGAGAACTCAAGTAGTTAAAACAATCTAGGGAAAGAAGAAATTCTTAAGACCTGTCCCCCACCTTCCAATTTCAAAATTCATGGAAGAGACTCTAGTTGTAAAAATAGTCTGATACTGGCACAAATATATACAAATATCTCTATGTAGTGTTAAAAAGAGACCATAAGTAAAACATCACTATATTTGTGTATGTTTATATGTATATGTATGTGCATGTGTATATGTATATGTATGTTTATTGTATAAGTATATGTATATATATTTGTATATATTACTAGCTGACAATAAGTAGATTACTTGAAAAATGAAATAAAACATAGCTTGTAGGAAAAAACTTAGAGAGACATTTTCATGACCTTGAATTTGGAAATGGAATCTTAGCTGTGACACTAAGAGTTGATCAGAATAATAAATGATTTTTAATGGGGAGATAATACTAAGGAAGTAAAAAGAGTACATATATAATGAAAATGCTTGTAAATGGTTTTATCTTTTGTTTTGTTTTATTTTGTTTTGTTGGACACAGTGTTTTACTGTGTAGTCTTGATTGGCTTGCATTTGTCTTTTTAGGTCAAGCTGGATTTGAACTCACAATGATCTGCCTGCTTCTCTCTCCTAAGTGTTGGTACTAAAGGTGTGCACCACAACATCCAGACACAATAGTTATTCAAGTTATTCAATAGTTATCCATGTATTATACAGAGACAGAACCCTTAAAGCTTGACTTAAGAAGAAAATATTACAATTTTTGAAAATACACATATTTTTGCAGAGACTAGACAACAGCCAATAAGTCTATAAATGGCACTCATCATTATGGGGCAGAAAAATACAGCTGAATCACTGAGGTGTATTTAGTGTCAGCTTGGTACTGTCACAGAAGCAGCAACTGTAAAGGGAAGAAGCAAGTCAATATTATGAATCTGTAGACAAACCTGAACACAGACATATCTTACATTTCTGTGACTCCACTCTTAAGCGTGCACATCCATTAGCATGGGGTGTCTTCTGGTTTTAAAACTATGTTGTAAGAGCAATGAATCACAGTTGAAAGAAATTCAGAATAATTATTGAATTAATGTATGAGAAAATATCTGACGTTCTTTTTAACAGAGCATATTGTAAATCTCTACTAACTTGAACATCAGTAGAAGCATTCCAGTGTGAGAAGACTGCATATAACATGAGAGACAATGTACCCTGAGCTTCTGAGACAAAATTTGATTTGGTATGGAACTTCTGCAGTTGGCATCCTTTCTGACTAAGTACAAAGTCAACATTTTCCTTTCTGTTTTCTTCCATCCTCTACCCAATTTACCTTCAATCCACTTCTCTCTCCTCTCTTTCTCACCCTTCCATCTTCCCTCCTCTTTCTGTCTTTTCCTGTTTGTGCACTCTCCTGCCTCCCCCTGTTTTGAGACAGGAACAGTCTGACTGTTCTCAAGTTTGATCTGTAGCTGACAATGAACTTAAACTCCTAGGATCCGAGTTCTAGGATTACAGGTGCATAACACCACATACTGCAGTTTGTTTGCTTGTAGTTTGCTGATATGGATTCAATGAAACTCATACTTTTTTCTATTATATCAGTATTTAGAATTCCAAAAGTATTTTTGATAAAACAATTTACTTTTTGGTAACTTCTTAAATGATATAGTATCATACAAACAATAGGAACAAAAACTCCTACTAGAACAAATAAATCAGTAAGTAAGTCTTTGAAGTTGCACATCTTGTACCTTTTAAATACAGCCTTATTTCTCCTTTTTTTGATATTTGATAAAAAAATTATTTTCCTAAAGATAATATTTCTTTTTTAGGCATTTTTATTAGATATTTTCTTCATTTACACTTCAAATGCTATCCCCCAAATCCCCTATACCCTCCCTCGGCCCTGCTCCCCAACCCACCCACTCCTGCTTCCAGGCCCTGGCATTCCCCTGTACTGGGGCATATGATCTTCGCAATACCAAGGGCCTCTCCTCCCATTGATGGCCTACTAGGCCATCTTCTGCTACATATTCAGCTAGAGACACAGCTCTGGGGGGGGGGGGGTACTGGTTAGTTCATATTATTGTTCTTCCTCTAGGGTTGCAGACCCCTTTAGCTCTTTGGGTACTTTCTCTAGCTCCTTCATTAGGGGCCCTGTGTTCCATCTAATAGATCACTGTGAGCATCCAAGAAGAAGGAAGACCAAAGTGTGGATACTTCACTCCTTCTTAGAATGGGGAACAAAGTACCCATGGAAGGAGTTACACAGACAAATTTCGGAGCTGAGATGGAAGGAAAGACAATCCAGAGACTGCCCCACCCAGGGATCCATCCCATATAGAACCACCAAACCCAGACAGTATTGCATATGCCAGAAAGTTTATGTTGACAGGACCCTGACATTCCTCTCACTTGTGAGGCTATAGCAATGCCTGGCAAATACTACCTGTGTTTCAACAGGGTGATACTGCAGGAGTCTCTCTCTCTCTCTCTCTCTCTCTCTCTCTCTCTCTCTCTCTCTCTCTCTCTCTTTCTCTCTCTCACTCATTGCTTTTACCTGTCTATGGTCTTTCACTGATTTTAACATATTTTTAAAATCACTGTGTACATATGAGGAGCATACATGAGGAGAATCATAACATACCATGTGTATACACTGATGTAAACATGTATGTCTACATATGAGAAAATAGGGAGGTATACACACAATATGTGTAACACATTCATCAGTAATCAGTATTTTTCTGCACTTGTGAAGAAAAATTTTTACATCTTTCAGTTACTACATTATACATAATTTTTCCATCTTAAAATAATCTGTAACCAATCAAAATTCTTCATGCTTTAAACATACAGGAACACAGGATAAAACTAACCCACAAATTCAAATGGTTAACACATGGCTAAGTTTTTGGTTTTGAGCAATCCATTTATTTATTTATTTATTTATTTATTTATTTATTTATTTATTTATTTTTGCTGCATGTATTTATCCCTTTCCCCTTCTCAGTAGTACAATCTTAGTATACTAGATGTGTGCTTCTTTCTTCCTTTTCATATTTGGGATGAACACACAGTCGACTTTGAGAGCTTCCTTCATAGTGAAGCAGGTGGTAGGCCTGAGGATTCTGGCACTCTTGTGCTTTTACCCATCAGCACAGGACAGATGGCAGAATCACTGATCGAGACAATGGCCTCACATGCAAATCTTAGCAACAGGGACAGCTACTGCCCCTCTGTGCTTTCCCTCCTAATTCCATCAGGGAAAGGATTCTCAAGTCCAAGGAACAGAGACTTTATGGGGAAGTCAGGGGCTGGGGCAAAAGTACACTTTGTAAGAGAATAAAGACTCAATAGATAGTTGTCAAAAGAGAAGAGTTTAAAATGTTTTTCAAGTTCTTTTATGAATCAACACTGAATGTTGAAGTTCAGATTCTAACTGAATATATGAATTTTGCATTATCAAGTTATCTCCTTTATAATTTTGTTAATTATAGTGCACTTTATACTCATTAAAGAAAATATGGTCTCTGTCCCTATGGCCTAGATATATTCTAAGAAATAAACGTAATCATTGATTTGTACAATTGAAAGGAAATATCAAGTTACTATCATTTATAATAAAAATTTATCTCCCACAAATCTTATCTAGCGGGCAATTTTTGTCTTTCAAAGTATGTATGTTATAATTTTGCGTCAGTGTGGCAATTTTTAAAATGACAGTTTACCACATTTTTCTTCTTCGGTCTATTGCTTTGTGATTGTTGTAGTTACATTCATCAAACACCACATTCATATACAGCAACATAATTGTGGCCATTTAGTGTCTATAATCACTGGCAGAGAATGAATAGAATTAGTCCGTCTTTGGAATGGATAAAAAGGGAAAGAGCGAGCTTTGGTGTTTAAAAACAGATGAGCCATTTTCTACCTTCAAATTTCTTGCAAAATTTATGCCTTATCTGATTTTCTTTTTTTCAGTTATTTTTATTTATTATTATATTTTTTTACATTCCAAATTTTATTCCCCACCATCTGTCCAAACTCTGACTGATCAGGAGGAGGGCAACCCTGTAGGAGGACCAGCAGTCTCAATTAACCTGGACCCCCAAGATCTCTCAGACACTGGACCACCAACCAGGCAGCATACACCAGCTGATATGAGGCCCTCAACACACATATATAGCAGAGGACTGCCAGGTCTGTGTTCAATCAGAGATGATGCACCTAACCCTCTAGAGACTGATTTTCTTTAGATTGGGAAAGTGTGTGTATCTAGGAGAAATGTAAATAAGTATATCATATAGCTGTTATATTTTGTAGTAATATCATGTCCTGTGTTTAACCAACTCACAAACTTAAAGTTCAGTTTAACAGTTGCTCATTCATGTTTTGGTGATCTATAAATCCCATGAAAATTTAGTCTTTTAAGAAACATTTCAAACAGTAGGATTTTTTTCTTTTCATGTATTGCTTTCTTTTCTTTTAAATTTATTTATATATTTATTTACACTTCAGATTTTATTACCCACCCCTGGTCCACCCTCCAACTGTTCCACATCACATACCTCCTCCCCAACCCCTGTCTCCCTGAGGAATTCCACACCCTGCAGCTGCCACTCCACCTGACCTCTAAACTTTCTTGGGTCTCCAGTCTCTTGAGGGTTAGATGCATCATCTCTGATTGAAAACAGATCCTGCAGTCCTCTGGTCTATACGTGTTGTAGGCCTCATTTCATCTAGTGCATGCTGCCTGTTTGGTGGTCCAGAGTTTGAGAGATCTCAGGGTCCAGATTAATTGAGAATGCTGGCCCTTCTACAGGGTCGCCCTCCTCCTCAGCTTCTTATTTCTTAAACAACTATGGAAACACTTATCCACATACCTTAATCACAACAGCATTATATTCAAATTCAAACATTTACTGATACTTTTAAATTTTTTCATGCAGCATTTTTCTTTTTCTCAAAGAGGCTATATTCTTGCTTTTAAATGTGAAAACACTGCACTCATATTGGCATAGCAATTTGGAAAATTAAACTCGGTGCTGAATGATAAAGCTTTTCTATTTCAATTTCCTTCTCATTTATTCATTGCCAGAAAAGTTGTTATAACTAAAACATTCCCTTTGTTTATCACTAGCTTTAATATGTGTGTTTAAAGAGGAAATCCCCTTCTTTTTAATGGTAGGCAGATTTCTCCATAGCTATACATGTAGTGAAGGCACAAGATTGTCTGCTTTGCTACATGCAATCCTGTTTTGTTTAAGTGTGTTACAAACTGAAATTGCACTCAGCAACGCAACATGTTGTATTCAATGTTTTCACTACTCACTTGTGACTGAATGGATAAAGAATATCTTAGCATGAGTCTTCCTCTAATTCATTTGTGACCATTGATTGTTCTGAGGGAGTGGTGAGGAAGCAATTCTAAATAAAGATGATGAAAATTTAAAATGCAAACAATATTGTCCATTAAAACATACCATAGAAATGCTGGAATTAATCATTATGAAATGCTATTATGTCAGAAGGAAGAGCTAAAGTCTTTTTGAGAAATATCAATAATAACAGCAATGATTATAATTAGCAATAATAACAAAAATCTTAAATGTTGCATATATTTCTAAAGTCCAATATCTTTAATCAATACTGTGTCATAATTCAATAACAGAGATAATTCTCATTATTAGAATAGGAAATAGTAAGTGAAGATATACAACTAACCTGAAATTATCCAGAAAATTAATGAGCCTCTAAATATCTTAATAATTCTTGTTAAAATTAAATTGAGAACATATAGTTTTTAACTATTCAATGTCATTGTTTGAGTTTGAAGTGCTCCTCATGGCCTCAGAAATTTAAATGCTTTGTATCCTGTTAGTGGCAATGTGTGAGGAAGCATAAATGATACAGCCTTGCCAGAGAGTGTAGGTCAGTATAGATGCGCTTTGAGAGTAAAGAAGCATCCTCTACTTCCAGTTTGCTTTATCTACTTTATACTTGTCCTTCTGAGCTTACTGGTCCAGCTGTCATGCCTGCTACTATGCCATGCTTGCCCACCATTAACATCCTGGAACCTTAACCTCAAATAAACTCATTCTTCTGTAAGTTGCCTTGGTTATGGCATCCTAATACAGCAATGAGTTATCAAGTAAAACAACATCCTATAGTCTACAAAATATCTTGCCATGACTTGTGTTGCAGGATTTTCCCTGCCTGTGATGGACAGGAAAAAGGAAAGCAGAGCTAAGAGTTGCAGAGAGGGAGCATGGCAGGGTAGGAGAGGAAGAACCATGGCTGCGGACGTGTACCTGCTTGGTATTTTCCAGCCACCAGTAGCTATGATCTCACAAGGTTAGAAATATTGGAATAAAGCTTTTATCACTACCAATTAGCTCTGAAATTATTGTATGGGCATCTTGAAAATTGTCGTGTTATTGACACATAAATCTGATTGGTTAATTAAGCCTTAAGAGTCATGATTTTGCTGGTTTGAAACAGACTTTCTTTCCCAGGAATTCCAGGAAATAATACATATTATTCCTAACACTGTCCAACAAATGAATGAATAATGAATAGGAATCATCTGGTTGATAAAGGGCACAAGCTAAAGAAGCAAAACAACTCAGTGCTCTCAAATCACAAGACCTGACTGAGAGAAATGGTTCAAAGAACCAGAAGCAGGAGAGAAAAAGGATACATATCTAAAGGCCAATCCAAATTAGGATAGAGACCTTTTCTATTTATCCTTGGTCTACAGATTACAAGAAGCTTGTACCAGTGGTCAGGAGTCAAGAAGAGATAAAGTATTTGAGAAAATAAAGGTGACTTACAAAGACTCTGCATGATGGCACTGTTCTGGAACAGCTAAATCTGTCAGTAGTTATGGGAAACAGTGAATCATGAGAAGAATGCTTCAGGAGTGAGGGCAGCTGATGTGTGTTCTATGCCAGACTTCAATACTAATGGTTTGAGAGGAGAGCCAGTTATCTCACTTCTGAGTTAATATTTCCCACTCTTGCAAAATTAAGTGAACCAATTTGTATGTTATCTACTAAAATACCCAATTTAAAATGTTATAAATGTATAGTCTATATTCAAACATTAGAAGACTAAAAGCTTAATTTAAATTATTAACTTCACACAACTTAGAATCACCAAAGAATGGAGTCTCAATGAGAAATTATCTCAGTTTGGTTGGCCTGCTAGTTTGTTCATGAGAAATCATCTGGATTATGTTAACTGAAGTCGGAAGACTCACAGGCTGAGGGTGCAATCATCTCGTAAGCAAGAGGTTTTGAACTGTCCAAGCATATAGAAAACTGCACACCAGGATGTGTGCACTAATTTATTGCCCTGTAATATTAACTTTGAATATAAGGAGCTACTTCCTTGAATTCCCTTAATGATAAACTATTATCTGGTGTTGTGGACCAAATAAACTATTTGTTCCTTATGTTGCTTTAACCAGAGTATTTTGTCACAGAACCAGAAAATGCAGTTAACTGTAGCTGTTGTTTGCTACATTGTGGATTCTTCTTTCTTCCACCATTCTTCACCCCCTTTTCTACTCTCTCATCCCCCTAATACTATATAGGAGATAAAAAAGATAGAAAAGAAAGGGTATGACCATATAGTTAGCCAATTTTCTCCTGATTAGGGTGTCAAGTTCCTTGGAACAAGTTTGATCTTCACCATCAGGATATCTAATTTCTTCTTGTTTCTTTTTGCTCCAGACTACTTAACAAACTGTGGCTAACAACAATCAAAATTAACCAATAGCAACTAATAGCAATCAACCCCCAACCAACAGCCCACCAACTTCTTAAGGACTTAGCATTTATATACCCTCTAGATAGTGCCCCCAGAATTCCAAATGTCACACAATCACAGAAACTATATAATGCTAGCAAAATCTCATGCTACTAGAGCATGAGTAAAATCATAGTCAGCTGCTCTGGACAATCAGAAGTAGCCCCATTTCCTGCTCTTGGTATTAGAAACATATTTTTATACTGTTTCTGTTTGTTTGTTTCTTTGTTTGCTTGTTTGTTTGTTTTATACAAGAAATCAAAATTCTCACTACAGCTAATATAGTAAGAAACTGATACTCATGAGGGGAGAACAGTAGACTATATCAAGAAACAAGAAATATCAGAAAGGTAATTTACTGACTTTCCTGGTACAGCCTGCTGATCCTCAACATTCCATTGACAAATGCTCCTAGCATTTCTTTCTTACATTTTCCTACTTGCTATTTTTGCGATTAACTTTGGTAAAAATTAGTTGGTGTTTTATAAATTAAACCCAAAATAAATATCAAAAGCATTGCCTTTGCTTCCTAAAACCCATGTAGAGCATTTTCTGTGGGATAAAATCAGCACTCAAATACAAATCTAAAGAAATACTTAGAAATAGGTGTTCATCATGGCTCTGGATGAAATGACCAAAGTGGCAGAATAAGCTCCATTTTGTTCCTAATACTCCATTCAATGTTAAATTGTCCTTACATGAGGTCTGAGAAAAAAAAAGTCATGAAATGTCCCTGGCAGTAGCAAAATAGACACAAAGGTAGCAGCTGGCTGATAACCACAGAGGGGGTTTGGAAAACATAAGTCTTTCCCAGGTCAAGGTGCTCCTTTTAGATGTATGCTCCTTCCTTGTGGTTTAACCAGGTGCTATAAGCCAACTAGTTTAAAGGTCAACATTCTTTTACCTTCTCATGTAATGTCAAGAATTGAAAACCTCAGCTTGTGGTCTGTTCCTTTATAAATCCATTTCACCTAGACCTGGGGGTACCTCTCCTATCCAGTTTTTTCAGGAAGATTTGTGGCCCAAGCTAGAGCTTAATAAAGACTCTTGTGTGTTTGCATTGAAGAGTGGTTCCTGGTAGTCTCGTTGGGGTTTTTGTAATCTGGGCACAACAGGCACAGTGCCTCCATCCTCACTACATCCTTTGATATACAAGATCTTTACATTCCTTCTTGTGATAGTCTCTACTCCTTTCTTTCTGACACAACAAACAAGCACTGTACACTTGGGGAAGAATCAAATTCTCTGTAATTTTGTTCTATATGAACACATTTTATAAAACCAGTAGTAAGTGGTCTATATTTCCACAAATGAACACCAATGCCTTTCCCACAATACATGGACATCACCATGGGAATTTTCAGTGATGTTTGGAACAGAACTACTACTAAATGTCATATAAAGTTTTTTTTTTATTACTTACTTTCCTCAATGACATTTCCAATGCTATCCCAAAAGTCCCCCATACTCTCCCCCCACTTCCCTACCCACCCATTCTCTTTTTTTTTTTTTTTTTTTTTTTTTTTTTTTTTTTTGGCCCTGGCGTTCCCCTGTACTGGGGCATATAAAGTTTGTGTGTCCGATGGGCCTCTCTTTCCAGTGATGGCCGACCAGGCCATCTTTTGATACATATGCAGCTAGAGTCAAGAGCTCCGGGGTACTGATTAGTTCATAATGTTGTTGCACCTACAGGGTTGCAGATCCCTTTAGCTCCTTGGATACTTTCTCTAGCTCCTCCATTGGGGGCCCTGTGATCCATCCAATAGCTGACTGTGAACATCCACTTATGTGTTTGCTAGGCCCCTGCCTAGTCTCACAAGAGACAGCTATATCTGGGTCCTTTCAGCAAAATCTTGCTAGTGTATGCAGTGGTGTCAGCATTTGGAAGCTGATTATGGGGTGGATCCCTAGATAAGGCAGTCTCTAGATGGTCCATCCTTTTGTCGCAGCTCCAAACTTTGTCTCTGTAACTCCTTCCATGGGTGTTTTGTTCCCAATTCTAAGAAGGGGCACAGTGCCCACACTTTGGTCTTCATTCTTCTAGAGTTTCATGCATTTGGCAAATTGTATCTTATATCTTGGGTATACTAAGTTTTGGGCTAGTATCCACTTATCAGTGAGTTTTGTTTAGCAAAGCACATATCATTTATCCATATTACCTTGGTTATAATTATGTTTTTCTTTCTAATTTTTAAGAAACCATTTATTCAGACTTTGTGTACAGAGTTTAGATTGTGCTGCAACTAGCAACCCCATTTATTTTGCTTTAGAAAGCTGAGATTATTGGTGTGTTCCAGGCATGAGTTTTAGACTTTTAGTTATTGTGACTGTATAGGCTTTTATATTATTTTAATTAAATTTTAAGACTTTAAATAATCATTATATAGTACTTAATATGAAAGGAATCCTTGGGTGTTAGGTCTTTCTCACAGCTATAAAAAAATAACACATTTAAAATTTTTTTTTATCTAGCAGATTCTTTTCTAAATTGGAAAAACAATGTTTTTATTTGTTTTAATGTTTTCTTAGCATTTGTGATTAAGTATAATTTTCAAGAATGGAACAATATGATTTATTCTGTACGGAGTAGAAGCACATGATATAAAGGCAGAGAGAGAAAGGAAGGGGAAATGAGACTAATGTAGATATCACTTATTATAAGCTATCCAGGTGATGCTATGCTGCACATGCTAAATAGAATTGAAGAAACAGAACACACTGCTTGAAATACATGGCCACAATCAAGCTGAGAAATTTTTAGCAGATCTTAGGTAATAGGAGCTCAGCAGGATTGGGAAAGAAAGTGCTGGAAAAAAAATAGTTTAGAGAATTGACTCTCAGTCATACAAAGGCAATCAAAAAAAAAAAAAAAGTAAATGGGAAAATGCCAAAGATAAAGCACAGAAAGTGAGAATACCTAGGGATTTCTCCATTGTCAAGGGTATGTAAGGAAAACACAGGCTAAGGCTAAGTACAATAGGAAGAATGATAATGAGGAAGATGAGTGGGGAAGAAAGCAAGAGTGGATGGATAAACCTTTGGGTTGCCTCTTTTTATGAAAGAGGGTGGTAACATTCCAGGGTGCCTTCTCCTGGAGACACAGATCCCTCAGTAAGACCCCATAGCTAAGGCAGAGCACATATTTAGAATGAGGATGAATATACTGAGTTTCCTAACTATAAACTTTGGTCCCAAAAGTATTGATACTGATATTGAAGCCACCCAACTCCCCTAAAAATACCAATTTTAAATTTTAAATACCAGCTGTCTTCATGAAACAACATTGGCTAGCTTAATTCATTCAAAACATAAAGGAGATTCACATGATATGTAAATCCCTTTAGCATATTCAAAAATGTTCCCAAATGAATGTTGTAACTTTAAAATATGCGCCTTGAACATGCCCTTCTAACAAAGCCAGATGTTTACATGACTTAATATATGCTAGGCTGTGACTTAATATGATACTATGCAGAGGAGTAAACTAAACTTGGAACATATATTTCCATCCACACATATTCCTCAAATAACTCTGAGTGGCCACTTGTTCTTGGCTCCTCAGAGGATAACAAAATCTTTAACAAGTTCTCTCACTAAATGCTAATATTTTCTTTTCTTTTTTTTCTGTTATTTCAACAAAGAATTTCATGTACTCTTCACTTTGACACAAGGACTGTCTCCCAGTGACAGTTTAATTCTAATATATTATAAAAAATGCTACTATAATTAGTGGGCTTTTATATAAGCCACAAAGTCTACTATCTTCCCTCATAACCCCTGGGAAATGTTGCTGGCAGTGCTTTTGGTGGAGGCTGGGTGGAGGCTGGCAGAGAAAGGAGACATCAGAGCTGGATAGCTCCATTTAAGAGAATGATGAACGGTGAAATTGTGGAGTAATAAGGACAATTACTGAATGAGACGAAGTTTGGCGTCAAATCCATTGCAGTAATTAGTCAAAGAAAAAAAGTTTCCTATTAACTTATCTAGAGATTGAGTAAAAAGGATTAGAAGTTTATCAGAAACAAACGTATAAACTAAGACATTTGGCTAGGCATACATGAGTGAATTTGAACCTCATGACTTTACACTTCTAAATCATAAAGCTAACAATCCTCATTGTGATTTCATGCTCAAGAAGTAACAGCCTGATTACACTGTGACTTCCCATGTGGTATGCCTGCAGGTAGAGTGTTTGGTTGCCTTTCCAATTAGATTGCTCATTATAAATTGATAAACTTATGTGCATCATTCTTTTTTAAGCTAGGTTAACTAGAGACCCCTCCTGTTTTCAGTATGGTGATAAATCAGCTTTTTAAGTTCTCAAGTCTTTGAGCCAACCCTCGATCCATGATGGATTTGAGAGTGTCACCCCGAGAAGCGTCTTGGGAAATAAATAGAATTTCTTTCCTTCAGACTTCAAACTTCTCATTGATTGCAGCTTTTATGAATTGCATCAGGATAATTGCTGCTATTGGCAGATTGAAAGTCAGGAGGAGCTAAAATATAAGGTACCAAGTTTGACCCAGTACTGTCACAGAGACAAGGTGAGGTTATAATTCAGAGTTTGGTACCAGATGACATTTTTGAGTGAAATGTGACAACCAAAAAATTAAAGATCAGATGATGTAAATTGGGCCTGCCCCAGTAGTACATTCTGGGAACTTATAAATCCCCCTTCAAAAACTGAGATAGATTCACTAACTGTAAAATTAAACTGAATATTTTAGTGATGACTACTTGCTTTCAGTGAAGCTGTCATTCTCCAGTAATACATAATGGCCCACCTATGCTGTGAGAACACTCAGAAATCTCTTAAAGTGGCATGGAACACCTCCTAGGTTTTTTTGCCTTATGATTCTAGAGTTCAGACTTTAACCTCTTAGACAAAATCCTACTAATTAAAACTAAACTAGAACTTTCAATTTTGTTATTTCTTATAAAAGGACATATTTCATTGATTGTTTTCTAGACATTTAGGATTTCTTACATTCATTTAAAAATTATTTTTAAAAAATACCCTCTACTTTTTCCCAGAAAGTAATTATTTCCTTCTCAAGTTTATGAAACATTTGAGAAGCCATACAATTTGAAATATTAATTTTTAAAATATCACTGGGACTTGTACAAGTAAAAGGGGACTGTATATATTTAATATAATAATATCAAGTGTCTGGGCTTTTTTCTGTTGAATCACTGAGAAGTCACACTGACCTCTCTGTGGTATGCATAGTGAAATGTCTAGGTGCAGAATTCATTTATTTTTATAATCATCAACACAGATCATAGGAGGAGACTGCTGCTATAATTCTTATGAAGTTGAATTGTATATTGCAAGTTGTTAAAACTAAATCACATTCTAGAGCAAAAATACAAATAGAAAAATAAAATGTCTCTGAGTTAAGAAACAAACCAAGTACTGTGCTTAAAATGGGCTCCATTTCTTTCACGGTTGTCTCTGATAGTTTGTCTTGTCCTGCATGTGATAGCATCTCATAGCTCAGGCTGGACTCATATTCACTTTCTAGGTAAGGATGACTTTGGACTGCTAATATTATTGCCTTTACTTTCTACATGCTAGAATTATAATAATATGCTGAGAAACCTACTTTGGCTTCTGATTTGATGCTGTTTTCTGTTATAGTGTCAAGGTGAAGTTGCACAATGAATAATCCCAACATAATAGTCAGATAAATTATATCAAAGAAATATAATTCCCATAAATTAAGTTGCTTTTTATACAGATAATACAGTTTCAACTATTAAACACAAAACAAGTGCAGTAAGTAAATAAATAAATAAATAAATAAATAAATAAATAAAACTTTTTGTACACACACTAAAAGTAAATCAAGGAAGAAACAAAAAACTTTGCTACATATATTATAACTACTGTTTGTCATATGATCATAGATTCAGAAAATTGGACATGAGCATAATATATTCAGAAAGTATACAGTTATAAGTGGTTAAATTTCAATGATAGTATTCAAGGAGGGAAAAATCCAAGTTAATGGAATTCTTTCTCAGTAAAGCTAGATAGAAAATATACTACGGATTTCACTACATGAAAATATAACAACATCCTTCCACTCTAAGACATTGCCCTGAGCAGACCTTGGGCATTGAACCCACACCAGTCCCACATTACCCAGAGGAAGCTCAACTCCCAGGTGTCCTAACACTCCCAGGATCACAGAATTACAGGGTCCCAGAGGCAGCTTGATTCCCAGGGGATCTGACATACTTAGGATCTCAGAATCACAGATTCACAGAATTACAGGATCACAGAGAGAGATGGACTCTGAGGAGTTCTGACACAACTAGGATTACAAGAGGGACAGGATTCAGTCAGAGATATTATGAGCTAGTAGCACTAGAGATAATCAGATGGTGTACTGGCTAGTTTTGTGTCAACTTGACACAAGTGGAGTTATCACAGAGAAAGGAGCTTCAGTAGAGGAAATGTCTCCATGAGATACAACTGTAAGGCATTTTCTCAATTAGTGATCAAGGGGGAAAAGCCCCTTGTGGGTGGGACCATCTCTGGGCTGGTAGTCTTAGTTCTATAAGAGAGCAGGCTGAGCAAGCCAGGAAGAAGCAAGCCAGTAATAAACATCCCTCCATGGCCTCTGCATCAGCTCCTGCTTCCTGACCTGCTTGAGTTCCAGTCTTGACTTCCTTGGTGATGAACAGCAGTATGGAAGTGTAAGCCGAATAAACCCTTTCCTCCCCAACTTGCTTCTTGGTCATGATGTTTGTTCAGGAATAGAAATCCTGACTAAGACAGATGGCAAGAGACAAGAGACTGCCATATCCAGGGATCCACCCCATAATCAGCTTCCAAAGGCTGACACCATTGCATACACTAGCAAGGTTTTATCGAAAGGACCCAGATGTAGCTGTCTCTTGTGAGACTATGCCGGGGCCTAGCAAACACAGAAGTGGATGCTCACAGTCAGCTATTGGATGGATCACAGGGCTCCCAATGGAGGAGCTAGAGAAAGTACCCAAGGAGCTAAAGGGATCTGCAACCCTATAGGTGGAACAACATTATGAACTAACCAGTACCCCGGAGCTCTTGACTCTAGCTGCATATGTATCAAAAGATGGCCTAGTCGGCCATCACTGGAAAGAGAGGCCATTGGACACGCAAACTGTATATGCCCCAGTACAGGGGAACGCCAGAGCCAAAAAAAAAAAATGGGAATGAGTGGGTAGTGAAGTGGGGGGGGGGGGGGAAGGGTATGGGGGAATTTTGGGATAGCATTGGAAATGTAATTGAGGAAAATATGTAATAAAAAAATAAATAAATAAATAAATAAAAATAAAAAAAAAGAATATAAGCAACTGAAAAGCAAGGCTCCTTGACATCATCAGACATACATAGCAAGTCCTGTATTTCCCATTACACTAGGAAAGCAAGATTCATATTTAAAAATCACTTCTCATGATGCTGATAAAAGGTTTTAAGAAGGACATAATAACATCCTTAAAGAAATACAGGAGAACACAGGCAAACATGTAGAAGCCCTTAAAGATGAAACACAAAAATCCCTTAAAGAATTACAGGATAACACAAACAGGTGAAGCAATTGAAGAATGTCATTCAGGATGTAAAAATGGAAACAGAAGCAATAAATAAATCACAAAAGAAGACAAACCTGGAGACAGAAAATCTGGAAAAGAGATTAGGAGTTGTGGATGCAAGCATCACCAACAGAATACCTGAGATAAAAGAGAGAATCTTGGGTGCAGAAGATACCATAAAAAACAAAACAAAACAAAACAAAACAAAACATTGAAACAGCAATCAAAGAAAATTCAAAATGCAAAAAGCTCCTAACCCTAAACATCCAAGAAATCCAAGACACAATGAGAAGACTAAACCTAAGGATAATAGGTATAGAAGAGAGTGAAGATTCCCAACTTAAAGGGCCAGTAAATATCTTCAACAAAATTAGAGAAGAAAACTTCCCAAACCTAAAGAAAGAGAGGCCCACAAACATACAAGAAGACTACAGAAAACCAAATAGACTTGACCAGAAAAAGAAATTCCTCCTGTAATATAATAGTCAAAACACAAAATGCACAAAAATAAAGAATTTTAAAAGCAGAGAGGGGAAAGTTTCAATTAACATATAAAGGCAGACCTATCAGAATTACAGCAGACTTCTCACAGGAGACTATAAAAGCCAGAAGATCTGGGGCAGAAATCATACAGACCCAAAAGAGAACACAAATGCCATCCCAGGCTACTATACCTAGAAAACTCTTAATTAACATGGGTGGAGAAACCAACATATTCCAAAACAAAAACAAATTTACACAATATATTTCCACAAATCCAGCCTAGAAAGAATGATAGATGGAAAAGTCCAATACAAGGAGGGAAACTATAAGTTAGAAAAACAAATCAATCTACTGTCAACAAAGCAAAAAGAAGATAACCACACAAATATAATTCCACTTCTAATAACAAAAATAACAGGAAGCAGCAATCACTTTTCCTTAGTAGCTCTTAGCATCAGTGAGCTCAATTCTCCCATTAAAAAAAATAGACAAACAGACTGTATAAGTAAACAGTATCCAGCATTTTAGTGCATAAAAGAAATGCACCTCAGTGACAAAAACCGATGCTACCTCAGAGTAAAAGGATGGAAATTTTTTTCCAAGCAAATTGTCCCAAGAAGTAAGACGGAATAGCCATTCTAACATCAAATAAAATCGATTTTCAAACAAAATTTGTTTAAAAAAAAAGATAAGGAAGGACATTTTAGAATTGTCAAAGGAAAAACATACCAAGGTGAAGTTGCAATTCTGAACATCTATGCTCCGAATGCAAGGGTACCCACATTAATAAATACACTGTACTAAAGCTCAAACCACATATTGCTCCTCACAAAATAATAGTGGAATAATAGTGGGAGACCTCAAAACCTCACTCTCATCAATGGACAGATCATGGAAACAGAAACGAAATAGAGATATAGTGAAACTAACAGAAGTTATGAACCAAATGGATTTAACAGATATCTACAGAACATTTCATACTAAAAAAAGAATACACCTTCTTCTCAGTACCTCATGATGTCTTTTCCAAAACTGATCATATAACTGGTCACGATACACGCCCCAACAGATACCAGAAGATTAAAATAACCCCATGCATCCTACCAGATCATTAAGTACTAAGGCTAGTGTTCAATAACAAACAAACAAACAAACAAACAAACAAACAAACAAAAACCATCAGAAAGCCCACATACACATAAAAGCTAAACAACACTTTACTCAATGATAACTTGGTCAAGGAAGAAATAAAGAAATTAAAGACCTTTTAGGGTTTAACAAAATGAAGGTAAAACATACCAAAAACGTATACAACACAATAAAAGCACCTTAAAGAGGTAAACTCATAGTTCTAAATGCTTAAAAAAAAAAAAAAAAAAAAAAAAAAAACCTGGAGAGAGCATACACTAACAGCTTGATAGCAGACCTAAAAGCTCTAGAACAAAAAGAAGCAAATACACCAAAGAGGAACAGAAAGCAGGAATTAATCAAACTTAGGACTGAAATTGACCAAGAGGAAACAAAAAAATCTATTTAAACATTTTAAAAATCAGGACCTTGTTCTTTGAGAAAATCAACAAAATAGATACAGACAGTATCCAAATTAACAAAATCAGAAATGAAAGGAAGACATAACAACAGAAAATGAAGCATCAAAAAAAACCAAAACAAAACAAAACAAAAAAACAAAAAACAAAAAAACAAAAAACAAAAAAAACAAAAAACAAAAAAACATCAGATCTTAACTACAAAAGTCTGTACTCAACACAACTTGAAAATCTGGATGAAATGGACAATTTTCTAGAAAAATATCGGGTACTAAAGTGAAAACAGGATCAGATTAACAATCTAAACTGCCCCATAACCCCTAAAGGAAAAGAAGCAGTCATTAGAAGCTTCCTGAACAAAAAAGGCCAGTACCAGATGGTTTTAGTTCAGAGTTCTATCAGACCTTCAAGGAAGACCTAATTCCAATATTATTCCAACTCTTCCACAAAATAGAAACAGAAGATACTCTACCCAATTCATTTTATGATGTCACAATTATACTGATACCTACACCACACAAAGACCCAACAAAGAAAGAGAACTTCAGATTGATTTCCCTTATGAATAATGATGCAAAGATATTCAATAAAATTCTTGTAAACCTAAACCAAGAACACATCAAAAAAATAATCCATCATGATCAAGTAGGCTTCATTCCAGGTATGAAGGGATAGTTTAATATGTGGAAACCCAACAACATAATCTACTATATAAACAAGCTCAAAGGAAAATTCACTCAAACAAATCAGTAGCCTTCCACTATTCAAAAGATAAACAGGTTGAGAAGGAAATTAGGGAAACAACACCCTTCACAATAGTCACAAATAATATAAAATACCTAGGTGTGACCCTAACCAAGCAAGTGAAAGATCTATACAACTAGAACTTCAAGTCTCTGAAGAAAAAAAAAAAAAAAAAACTGAGGAAGACCTCACAAGAATGGAAAGCTCTCCCATGCTCATGGATTGGCAGGATCAACATTGTAAAAATGGCCATTTTACCAAAAAGCTATCTACAGATTTAATACAATCCCCATCAAAATTCCAACTCAGTTCTTCATAGAGTTAGAAAGAGCAATTCTCAAATTTGTTTGGAATAACAAAAAACAAACAAGCACAGGATAGCAAAAACTATTCTCAACAATAAAAGAATATCTGGGAGAATCACCATCCTGACCTAAAATTTTATTACAGGGCAATAATAATAAAAACTGTAAGGCATTGGTAAAGAAGACAGTCAGATCAACTGGATAGAATTAAAGAGCCAGAAATGAACCCACATACTAATAAGCACTAAATCTTTGACAAAGGAACTAAAACTATCTAGTGGAAAAAAGACAGCATTTTCAACAAATGTTTCTGTTTCTACTGGCCGTCATCATTTAGAAGAATACAAATTGATCCATTCTTATCTCCTTATATAAAGCTCAACTTAAAGTGGTTCAAGGACCTCCACATAAAATGAGATACACTGAAAGTAATAGAAGAGACTGTGGGGAAGAGCCTCAAACACATGGGAAACGGGAAATTTTCCTTAACAGAACACCATTGGCTTATGCTCTAAGATCAACAATAGACAAATTGGAACTCAAAATTGTGAAGCTTCTGTAAGGCAAAGGACTCTGTCAATAGGACAAAACAGAAACCAACAGATTGGGAAAAGATATTTACAAACCCTACATCCAATAGATGGCTAATATCAAGTATATACAAAGGATTCAAGAAGTTAGATTCCAGAGAATCAAATAACCCTATAAAAAATGGAGTACAAGCTAAAATAAGAATTCTCAGTTGACAAAACTGAATGGATCAAAAGCATCTAATGAAATGTTCAACATTTATAGTCAATAGGTAAATACAAATCAAACATACCTGAGATTCTACCTCACACCACTCAGAATGACTAAGTTCAAAAACTCAGGTGACAACAGATGCTAGCAAGGATGTGGAGAACGAGGAACACTCCTTCATTGTTGGAGCTGGTACAACCATTCTGAAAATCAGTCTGGTGACTTCTAAGAAAATTGGACATAGCTATATTTGAGAACACAGCTATACCACTCTTTGGCACATACCAATAAGATGCCTCAACACATAACAAGGACACATGCTCCACTAAGGTCATAGCAGTCTTATTTACAATTGCCAGAAGCTGGAAACAACCCAGATGTCCCTCAACAGAGGAATGGATACAGACAATGTAGTACATTTACATAATGGAGTACTACGCAGCTATTATAAGCAATGAATTTATGAAATTCTTAGGCAAATGAATGGAACTAGAAAATATCGTGAGTGAGGTAACCCAATCACAAAAGAATACAGATGGTATGTACTCACTAATAAGTGGATATTTGTCCAGAAGCTCAGAATATCTACACTACAATTCGCAGACCACATGAAGCTCAAGATGAAGGAAGACCAGTGTGTGGATACTTCGGTTCTTCTTAGAAGGGGGAACAAAATACCTATGGAAGGAGATACAGAGACGAAATGTGGAGTACAGACTGAAGGAAAGGCCATCCAGAGACTGCCCCACCTGTTGATCCATTCTATATACAGTCACCAAACCCAGACACTATTGGGGATGCCAAGAAGTGCAGGCTGACAGGAGCCCGATAGAGCTGTCTCTTGAGAGGCTCTGCCAGAGCCTGACAAATACAGAGGAGGATGCTAGCATTCAACCATTGGACTGAGCACTGAGTCTCCACTGAAGGAGTTAGAGAAAGGACTGGAAGAGCTGACGATGTTTGCATTTCATAGGAAGACCAAAAATTATGAACCAACCTGTATCCCCAGAGTTCCTATGGACTAAACCACCGACCAATGAGTACACTTGAAGGGACTCATGGCTCCAGCCGTGTATGTAGGAGTGGATGTCCTTGTGTGGCATAAGGGGGAGGAGAGGCCCTTGGTCCTGTGCATTCTGGATGCCCCAGTGTAGGGGAATGCCAGGGCAGGGAGGTGGGAGTAGGTGAGTGGTTGGGTGAACATCCTCATAGAAGCAGGGGAAGGGAGAATGGGATAGAGAGTTTTCAGGGTTAGGAGGTAATAGGAGAAAGAGGATAACATTTGAAATGTAAATAAAGAAAATATCTAACAACAACAACAATAACAAAAGAAAATATAACAAAGTTTGTTTTCAACACTTTCACTTTAATGTCTTCAAGCTGATAATAATAAAGTAGCCATTTGAAAAACATTACTTCAAGGAAGAAACATTTGTGTATATAGAAATATTAATTCTGAGATGTAAAAGAAAATCAAATATATTAATCACAAACTGGTAATATTTGTAGTTGCTTTCAAAAAGTAGGCACTTTAAAATTACTATGCATATGTTTCTCTACCCTAGTAGACTGGCAATGGAGTAACTGTATTTTCATCATTCACATGAAAAACTGAGGTCCAGTGAAGTATTCAATGTCATTTTGCTAGTTGATATTTTATTCAACAATCTAACTAAAGAAATCTACCCTTCCGATTCTCACAATTTAAGAACATCTGAAGATATAGAGTGATATTTACTTACCAACCAGGTGTCAGTCCTGGTGTTCATCATTAACTGAATGATGTGTAAGAAATTTTGCAGATTTAAATTTATGCACTTAATCCATTGTAGGTATAATTATTTTAAAATAATATTTATAATTATTGTGTTCTTAGATTTTTTAGAGATTATGAATATGAATAAAGAAGAAATGAAATAGTTGACAATAAGAAACATTGATTAATTGAAGTTGGCAAACTCTAATAGTGGAGAGAACCCAAATGGCAATCGTCCAAACTCAGAGATGACAATTTATCTCTGAGATAATATTGGGGGAGAGAGAGGGGAAAGCTGTTCATTGACAGCAAATATCACCTAAGAATTTGCAACAACAGTCATCCTGCCACACAGACCATTTGGCTTCCAAGGCTATTGCAAAGAAATTCTTTCCAAACCCAGGAAAAAGGGCACAGAAGGTAACGGTGCAGATTTCTTCATACATAGATGAAGTAGAAATTAATCATTTTAATTCATATTTCATGTAGGAAAATGTGTGTTTTTATGACTCCCTGATCAACAAAAATTGAAAAATATGTCATATTTCTATGCCCACAAGAAGCCAAAGGCCAATAGAGATGACAAGCTTAGATTCTTATCCATGATAGGCATATTCCTTTTAGATTTTTGCTGTTCATTAAATAGATGCAAGCTAAATTATACAGTAAACGGAAGTTACTTTTAAATATCTCCCTAATTGCGATTTGGAAGTTAGTGAAACTTGAAAATCCCTTAAGAACTGGAAAGTGAAATTCAAAATATATGTAAGGGTGGCATAACTTCCACTGATGTATAATAACATGCTCTGAGAGATAGGCGTTAACATTCTGGAACTGACAGAGGGTAGATTTTGTCTTGTGGCCAAGGACAGATGTTTCACTGAGAGGAATAAACTTCCTATAATATATTTAATTTCACAATACTATACCAAAGGGGTGAATATCATCCTGACCCATCTGTTGAACAGCTTCTGCCCTGAAGCATGAAGATTGATAGCTGGTACAATACTATCCTAGCTCTTGTACTTTAACTGCAGACACAAGCCTTCTTTCTCTGAAGGTCTAATGAGTTTAAGGATAACTTTTTCATTCACATCTTGTTGCTGATGGTTTCATAAGTTAAAGTGATTGTTTTTTCTTTTGTTTTGTTTTTCTTTGCTTTGCTTTTGATTTTTTTTTTCCAGCTCTCTCTCCCTTCACTCTCTCAATTCCCAGCACCCAGCTCTCCAACTAGCCACCTGATCCCTCAGGCTTCAGTCCACCTATCCCCAGGCCATCAGCAAAATATATTCTAGTTCCCTTTCTAGGGAGTTTCATGTATGCCCTGAGAGGGTTGTTAATCCTTGGGAGCTACTCAACATTAAAGGGCACATGCATGTTTAATATAAAGTTCTGTCTGTTTTGCTGGCTATAAGCAAACTGCATTTTAAAATTAGAGGTTTTCTATTTTTTTTTATTTACCTCAATACTTTGAGGAGTCCCTTGATAAACATTTTTTAAATTGAAAATACATCATTGGTATCACTTTTCCCATGTCAAATGTCTTTAATCTTTTTTGCCAGTATATAGCCATGTAGATACTCCCTTCTACGAATTTCCCTGTAAATCCCACTCACTGTGTTTTAAAATACCCTCTAAATTCTATTGTAACAAACCAAGATACTGACATTATATTAGGGATAGAGGGAGTAGCAGTAGTGCTGGTAGGTGGCTTTCAAACAAAGATATCATTCTCTATCTTTGTTATCAATAGCATGTGTCTAAAACAGTGGTTCTCCACCTTTCCAGTGCTGCTAAACTTTTAACACAGTTCCTCATGTTGTAATGATCAACAGCTATAACATGGTTACTTCTACATCATAACTGTAATTTTCAAGTTATGAATTATAATGTAAGTCGCATGTTTTCTGATGGTCTAGTGTGATCCCAGTGAAAAGGTAGTTTGACCCTCTTAAGGAGTCGCGACCCATAGGTTAAGAACAACTGGTCTAGAAAGCTTACTTCCATTTATATAGAATATACATCAGGAAAACATATTAACAATTTCCAAGGTAACTGCAAAATTTAAACATTAAGGTATGATTCCTAATATTACAGATAGGTAATAAGTAAGGAAATAAAAAATATACACAGAAGGACACAAATATTTTTTAAAGATAATCTTTCACTCAGGCCATAAACTATATCTAATAAGTTGAATGTCCAAATAATTTCCTTCTTTAAGGAAGTAATAGCTTAATAAAAATATTCTGTTTATTGCCAGATAGAAAACTGCATTTCAATTTCCTAATTTTGCATTTCCTTGTATTATATCAGTATCATTCAAATTATTGTTTACACAATCATTAAAGCAATGTTTATGTAAGAATTTTGATTAAAAAATACAAGGAATAACAGCAGATGTTTTTCTTTATTTTATTGAAATTTTTTGTGAATTTTTCTCATGCAATATATTTTCACTACAGTTCCCCTCCTCCAACTACTCACATATCCTCTTCAACTCAGCTCCTACCTAAATCTACATCCTTCTGTGCTGTCCACATTGAAAAAAATCGGCAACTAAAATAATAATAATAATAAATAATAATAAAGATAGATAGATAGACAGATCGATCGATAGATAGATAGATAGATAGATCAATAGATAGACAGATAGATAGATAGATAGATAGATAGATAGATAGATAGATAGATAGATAGATAGATAGAAGCGTTAAAAACAAACAAATAAGAATGGTAAAATAAGGAAAAGAAGAAGCAGACCTAAAAATCAAAGAGTCCAAAGCCACAGAAAATTAGAAACCATATTATATAATCAAAATACATTTAGAGTAAGAAATAAATAAAATTAGCAGAGAGGTAGAGATAGAGGGAGAGATATAGAAAGGGGGAAGAGGAAGGGACTGGGGAGGGATGAGGGGAGGGGAAGGGAAAGGAGAGGGAGGGGGAGGGGGGTGGGGAGAGGGAGAGGGAGGGGGAGGGGGAGAGGGAGAATACCCAGATGAAATATTATAAGAAAATGAGACAAAAGTAAAAATAAAAACCTGGGTCCTGACCTCAGTAATGATTTATATTGGAGATAAATTACTTTCTATTTGCAAGTGATTACCAATTGGTGATAGCTTCATGGTTAGGGATAGGTGCATGAATCCATTTCCAGTGTAAGCAGTGGGACTCTTTCACACCAAACCTGTGTAGGCTCTGAATGCTGCCACAGTTCCTGTGGGATCAAGGTGCATTGGTCCTGGTTTGTTTAGAAGGTCTTGTTACCTTGCTGCTCTTCATGTCTTGTGGCTTTTATGAGCATTTTGTATTCTCTTTTGCAGAGTTCCCTGAGCTCTAAGAGGAGGGCTTTGTTGAGATATTCCTTTCAGGACTGAGTGTTCCAAGGTCAAGTATCTGTATTTGTTCCTGTGTACAGTAGGAGGAAGCTCCCCTAATGATGGCTGAACAAGGCACTGAGCTGTTCATATGACAGACTGTCATGTCTTGCTAAATTCATTATTAGAATTATAGTTTTTGGTTTTATGTTAGGCCTTTATATAATTTAGATATTAACCCACTCTCAGCATGGTATCTAATAAAACTTTTTCCCATTTTATAGGCTGCTGTTTTTTGTGCATGATAGTGTCCTTGGCCAAGTGGAAGCTTTTCAGTTTCCTGAGGTTCCAATTACTAACTGTGAACAATGAATATTTTAAGCCACAATTCCAGTGTACATAACAAGACACAGATACTGAAATCTCATCACTGACTCAAGATGTGAGATTTGTGGTTATTTGTTTGTCAGGATAACTCTAAAACTGTAACCTGGTGTTAAGTTTTATGAATTGAGAAATGTATGTTTCCTGCTAAAGCTTTCAATCAAAATTTTCATATATATATTAGGTATTTTCATCATTTACATTTCCAATGTTATCCCAAAAGTCCCCCAGACCCTCCCACCTCCCCTACCCACCCACTCCCACTTCTTGGCCCTGGCGTTCCCCGTACTGAGGCATATAAAGTTTGCAAGACCAAGGACCTCTTATCCCAATGATGGCTGACTAGGCCATCTTCTGATACATATGCAGCTAGAGACACGAGCTCCGGGGTTACTGGTTAGTTCATATTGTTGTTTAACCTATAGGGTTGCAGACTCCTTTAGTTCCTTGGGTACTTTCTCTAGCTCCTCCATTGGTGGCCCTGTGATCCATCCAATAGCTGACAGTGAGCATCCACTTCTGTGTTTGCCAGGCCCTGGCATAGCCTCACAAGAGACAGCTACATCAGGGTCCTTTCAGCAAAATCTTGCTGGTGTATGCAATGGTGTCAGCGTTTGGAGGCTGATTATGGGATGGATCCCCGGGTATGGCAGTCTCTAGATGGTCTATCCTTTTGTCTCAGCTCCAAACTTTGTCTCTGTAACTCCTTCCATGGGTGTTTTGTTCCCAATTCTAAGAAGGGGCAAAGTGTCCACACTTTGGTCTTCATTCTTCTTGAGATTCATGTGTTTTTCAAATTGTATCTTCTATCTTGGGTATTCTAAGTTTCTGGTCTAATATCCACTTATCAGTGAGTACATATCATATGAGTTCTTTTGTGATTGGGTTACCTCACTCAGGATGATGCCCTCCAGGTCCATCCATTTGCCTAGGAATTTCATAAGTTCATTCTTTTTAATAGTTGAGTAGTACTCCATTGTGTAAATGTACCACATTTTCTGTATCCATTCCTCTGTTGAGGGACATCTGGGTTCTTTACAGCTTCTCACTATTATAAATAAGGCTGCTATGAACATAGTGGAGCATGTGTCCTTCTTGGAACATCTTCTGGATACATGCCCAGGAGAGGTATTGCAGGATCCTCCAGTAGTACTATGTCCAATTTCTGAGGAACCGCCAGATTGATTTCCAGAGTGGTTGTACAAGCTTGCAATCCCACCAACAATGGAGGAGTGTTCCTCTTTCTCCACATCCTTGCCAGCATCTGCTGTCACCTTAATTTTTTATCTTAGCCATTATATGGATTAGGGCAAATTTAATTTAAAACTAAACAAGAGACCACTGGAGCAACCACACCTCATTTTCTTTGTCTTACAGTGTCCGAGTTTCAATTCAAAATGAGTGTCATTTAATCAACCTTGCATTTGTTTAATTATGTCTGGTGAATGTTTGAACATTGCTGTCTTCTGCTGCCATTTCTTTTTCCTGTATACTTCTAATTGAATTGTTTCAAATCGTATGGACAATTTACATTTTAATCAGAAAATGACCTTGTTAGTCTTCATCTATCACTATACTTGTACTGTATCCAGGGTGCCATTTATTTGAAGGTTTTAACTATCTTCAGGCAGTCTTTTCACATGAATATCTAATGAGTTAGTTGTGTACCTGTGTGCAAATAGGCAGCTAAGCATGAGGACACTTGATATTTAGGCATAATTTCACAAATGCTCAATTATTGGTTTTTCTCATTCTCATTCATAAAATTCTGTTCTGTTGTTATGGCCTACTTTGAAATATAAGTGTCTTAATATTGAGTGTCTCAAACCTAATCCCACGGTTTATTATAGGCAACCGTGGTTGGTCTGCTCTGAGCTTTCCATCCTTTGCAGTGAATGGAAGTTATACTTAGTGCCCTGCTGGTACATTGAATCACCTCAATTTGTTCTGGAAATCAGAGGCAGCTGTTCTATAGGAAAGGCATGAGGACCACTGAACATCACATTAAGGCTGACCTCAGACTGAGTGTAAAAGGCTCAACCCTTTCTGCCAGGCCCAGGAGAACATGTGCAAACAGATCTGCTCAAGTGGAAAGTAGCGCAACGGTTTAAAGCATGGCTTGCTCTCCTACCCCCTTTCTCCTGCTCCTGAATTTTTTGTTTTTGTTTTCCTTCTTTAAAAGTGAAACAGGATAGTCCACAGGCTGGTATAATCTTAGCAACATCTGTTGCCTTTCACAAGAGTCTTGGCCCAGGACTGTGTATATATATATTTAAAATAGGTTCTGGTACCCCGAAGAAAGGGGTAAACTAAACAGTTTCTACTTAAGAGAAAACAGACAAGTTGCCAGGTGCACAGTAAGTGCTTTCCTCGGGTCATTCAAAATGAGTACAAAGAAAGGGTTTTTTCCTTTTTATGTGATGAAACTGACAGGGAAAATAAAAGGTATTTTACTGATTAGTAATTAGTGAATTTAATGAACTGTAGTTACATTTCCCATCTCCTTGCTTTTATCCTTAGTAGCTCCAGCTCAAACTCAGCTGATGAGCAGTGCAAAGAAACTGCTAATCCATCCTTCGAGCCACTTTGCAGGTGTCTTTTCATACTATGTCTATAGCTTTTCTTTTTATTAAAAGGATTGATCAACGTTTATTCTCCCCCTCAATTTTTCTTTGCTTTGTATAGAAAAACATTTTGCTTCTTTTCCAAGAATTTGTTCAGGAATAATACCACTGACTTAAACCATCACTTAAACCCAAATAAAATAATAATATAGCATGTGAGTGTGCTTGTGTGTGTGTGTGTGTGCGCGCGCACGCGTGCGTGCTTGAGTGCATGTTAGAAAGAGAGAGAAAGAGAGAGACAGAGACAGAGACACAGAAAGAACGGTACAAAGAGAGAGAGAGTTTTCCTTTAAGTTTTTCTCTCAGAAAAGAAGGAAAAGAAATCAACCACAGAAACCGGCTTTAGTTGGCAGTGTATGTTTTCATAGACCTGCAGGTGGATATACACATACATAAGAAATTCATTCTATAGTTTGAAAATACATGCAATATATCTAAATATATATTTAAATATATAAAGACAATGATTGATTTGCATAACTTTTCAATGTTTATATTTAATAAACACAATAAATATATGCAATAGTATTTGGTTTTATACATGGCTCTTTAAAATGTAAATAATGAGCCCTGGCATCCACATCATTTAGTAGCTTGGTATGGGTTTAAGAATTAGCTGACTTTTATTTAAAAACCTAAGTGGTTATAAATCTACTTTTATTTCAAAATTAAATGATAATGCCTGGAACCATTAAACATATCCCTTTTAGATCAACTGCATATTTGATTTCTGACATTTAGTGTGATCATGATTTGATTTGTGGTTATCAAATTTTCATGTTTTTTTACTAGAAAAAATATACCAAATCGTTGTGTTAAAATTTGAATAAAGAAATATAAAATCTAATATATGTGTGTGTGTGTGTGTGTGTGTGTGTGTGTATGAATGAACATACAGACATACATGAAATAACTTTTAAAGAAATACATCTTTAGAACCATTCATTGATTAATATGTAGATCATCTTTTGGTACAGAGACTAGAGTTAAGATAGGTTTTTTTTGTTGTTGTTGTTGTTTTTATAATGTGCTGATTTATGATTTAACTAGATTTCAAAAAAATTCATTGTTATATTCTTTTGAAATCAATAAATATGCCACACCAAAGACTTTGACAATGTGGCAAAGGTCATTTTAAAAGTTTTTATAATAATGTATTTCTGCCTTAGTGGACGGAGTAAAAAAATTTCCAGGTGTGGAGTAATAATGCAGGCTTAAAATGCAGTAAATAATTCCAATCATTTCAACAACAATGCATAAAACCAGGCCTGTTGGCTTAGACTTGTAAATCTAGCATTAGGTAGTTGTGGCAGAAAGATTGCATGTTAAAGGACTTCTGTGGCTACAATGGGTACAAGCCATCCTGACAACTTTGTTTCTTAGACTAAAAGCTACAGCTGGGCTGGAGTATATTTGACAGGATGCACTAGCTTCAATCCCAAGTGCCAAGGAAGAAATAACTGGACAAATCTGACCATTGCATACAACTGCCTGGGTCTGGAAGGAAAAGATTAAAATGTTTACAATGATTTAATGAAAACAAACTCTTAATCTTTGAATTACCTTTACTTATATGTCATATCACCAATAAAAAAAAAAAAAAAAAGAATTAGAAACTCACTTGGCTACATGGGCTGTACCTGTAAATGAATGAGAGACCTGGCTTGAATGAGCTTGTGACTACTGCATAAGGCAAGTATAGACCATCTTGAAATTCAGATTGTACAGTAAGAAAACAAAGCTACGCAGAATTAGGTTTGAACTGAGTTTAACATTATGCAGAGTCTTCAAAGAACAACCAATCAAAAACCTTTCTAAAAAATGAGACAAAGAACAAAACAGCAACCAGTGGGTGGCCTGTGGTACCTGAGGGTTGGATATAAGGAAGGGGCTTGTTAAGTTAGCAGAAGTTGGTTATTCAAATGCAAAGGCATACATATGCCTTCACCTTGCTCCATTTGGTACCGCTCTGAATCTGAAACTTCAGTTAGGATAATTTGCATGGTTAATTAATGGACTGTTTGGGAGAAATTAGAAAAGGTATAAAACTTAGTTGTCTTACTCTATAAGGAAATAATTAAATATTTAAGAGTATCTAATAAAGTTCAAACACATAATTTATAATAGTGTTTTAATCAACTACAAAGGCTTTAACTGTTTAAATTCTGGAGGAAAGTGCTTTTATATTTCCTACTGAAAGGAATATCAATGTGGATATTCAATTACAAATCAATCTGGGGTGCTAATAAATGTCCCATGATTTATTTTTTTCTTTTATTTTATAGTCTTCCATAATATAAGCATTTTACTCTGGCTAAAATGGCTAACTTGATTTTCAGTCTTCTGAGAACTGAAGATTTATATTAACGTTAAACCACAATTTTAAGAAGTGACCAGAGAGTTATTTTATATAATAATTTATGAAAACATTATTTTTATAATTATAAATCTGCTCTAGGTCAAGCTAAAATAAATACAACATTTAAAATGAGAGTAGCTACAACCAAATACTTATTCCAATTCTTTTAATAGTTAGAAAATATGAACTAATTTATTTGTATTTGTAATTTAAAACATCAAGTAATTATTTCTGGGCATGTGGGTCTGTAGGAACACTGTTTTAATATGGACAGGATAGAGCAGCCAGGCTTTCAGGACTGAGAATGAACTCTGATTTGCATACTTAAGGTTTGTCATGAGATTATGAGCCAATGCTTCCTCATTTCTGCATTTCAATTCTATCACTGATAAAATAAGAGAATATGATTATGTGGCTTCAAAGATGTCTTATATAGGTCATTTCCTGCATAAGGTATTAAATCCAATTACCATTTCTGTCTGTGTGTCCCTTGTAATTTAGTTGTTTAATGAAGCTAATTAACTCTTTTGAGCCCCAACCACCACTTTAGGATCTACTACCACCCTTCAAAGGCAATAGATACATCATTATATAACATATATGTTCAAAGTAAATGTGAAAATCCTAAAAAAAATATGGCATTAGTGCTTATTCATATTCAGCATTTACCCCAACACAAACATAATTTATGAAGTAACATTCTTTGTTTTGTGCATGAAATCTACTTTGTTTATGTTGACTCCAATATATGGTGTTCTGTATCTTTCATTGTGAGGCTTTCTCACTTAATTTTGGGTTCAGAGTAAGCACTTTGTCAGATGAGTAGGGTATAGGCAGAGGTGTATTTCATGTTCCTTTGTGTCATTAAGATATAAAAGGAGAAAATGAAAACAATGCACAGAGATAATAGTTATTCCTTTAGAATTCATCTTTGTGCATGAAGTAGTTCAAGTACACAAAAGGACTACTGCTCTCTTCCACAAGTACCTTTAGGGGCAGTGGTGTTTCAACCCTTTCCTTTGAGGAAAGTGGCTCATTACATATATAGTTTCTATTTTGCCCTGCTGGATTCCTTTTGAGTAGGTGGTTAACCCTGAAGTCTCACACATGAGGGAGTTGTACTCTTGGCACTGTGCAGTTGCTGAGAAGGGCCATTCCTGAATGTGCATTTTATGTGTGTTCATAGAGCACTAAATAGAATGGAATAGCATGCAGAACCCATAGGAGGGACAAGCAGAGGGCAGTGAGGTTAGTGCTACTGAGAGAAGCCCAACGACTATGCCGAGAGTGAGGAACTGTGTCCCTCACACCAATACAAGTAGAAAGAGTGAATGCATCCTTGGGGTGGCCCCTTTCTGTTTAACAACATAAAAGTATACATGATAATCTCTTGTAATCTAATTCAACTTTTATTAGTCCGTTATTTTCTCCTTGTAGATGAATGTTTTCTAAATACTTCTCTGATCTCCCCATCTACTTTATCTCCATTATACTCATTTGTTAATGCCAACCTGAAGTATTAGGTATTTGCATGCTATTAGAACTCTCCAATCCTACCTATACTTCACTACTTGCTAGTCACTTATATGCACATCTTTATTGCATTTATACAACTTTTCATGTGTGAACACTTCCCTGGGGCCTTTCCTTGTGGATCCTGCAATTTGTGCCATTAAACCTGCTATACAAAGAACATTCAATAATTATTTTTGAACTAAGTTGTTCTAACATTGAAATCTCCTTTTCCCCAAAATTTTATCATTTATCACAAAGCTATAGATACACTAATATTCAGTGGAAATTTCCATTGTTGCTTTGCTCCAAAGGTTTTAAAAGAATTCAAGAGACAGGTGGGTGTGGTGTAGGCAGAGATGTGCAGTGCATGGCTAGCTGTATTATTTCTGACAATTTTGATTTGAGATGCATTTTTAAAAAGTAATTTTTGTCCCAACTATACTGAATCCAGAGATACAATGGTGCATCTCTTATTGTATTATGTGCTATACAATAAATAAATGTTCCCCTTTCTGTTGGTATTTGATACAGAATCAAAATCAAATGTTTATCTCTTTGAAATTGCTCCTTAGAAAGAAAGCATTGAGAAACTTGACATGTTACAGTGGAAAATTAAATTTGTACTTTTAAATGTTAACCACTGACACTAAATATCTCAGGTGTTCTCAAGTCTAGAAAGGACACGCTGACTGTACAGAGGAGATTGGAGAATCGTTTGCAGAACAAGAAGATAAGTGTATATTTTACCTCTGCTTTTCATTTTAGCTCCACTTCATTTCTGTGGGGTTTGCCTGCTAAACTCTGAGGAGTACATTCTTTCAAACACAGAGCTGAGGCAGCACATTTAGCATGTTCAGATCCTCAGAGCACAACCCGGGGAGTTGTGCATTCTATAACCCTGGCTTAAGGCATTTTGGGATCCTTAACCCATCAATGTAGAGTCAGTTTAAGCATTCTAAGTACAGCCAATGTTATAAATAGGATACTAACAACAATATATTGTGTAATTTGATTCAAGCAATCTTTAAACATATTTGCTGACTATAAACAAATGGTATTCATATAACTCTGAGGTCTTAATGATAATCTGTCCCAAGATGTTTTTCCATTTCTGCCACATCATAGATATTTCCCCAACCTTCAAACAAATACAGGATTATTGCTTCTAATAGATTCCTTCTATTAAAATGCGAACATTTCCTCCTAAAATCCTTCACAATGCGATGCTCCTATCTACCTGGAGAATCACGAATATTTTTATCTTCCTTTTTGAGACTTCTCATCATATGACCCTTTCTTGTCTTCTCATATTTGAGGCTGTGTGTTATCCTCACCATGTGCTACATGCTATTCAAAAGATGTTTGTATTTGTTATTTTATAATGGACTTCAAGATCACTGTGTTACTATTCCCCAGCCTTGGAGACCATAAAATGGCAGTTCTGATCACGTTTACCAAATAGCTGAATAATAACTGTGGTAGAATCTTTTATCGAAATTGTTGCTTTTTCAGTAAAATAAAATATGCCTTACTAGGCAAAATAAATATAAAATACCATGAGAAAATGATAAATATGAAATTATATTTTATAGGCATTTATATTTATACTGAAAACGATGGTAATGAAAAGCTCAGTCTATTGAGATCTTATCTCAATGAACATATTTTGATTTTCTGCCCTGACTATTTCTTTTCTACTTATTGCTCTCAAGAACGTTTTGACCTGAGTTCTCAATTCTTTTCTTTTGCAATTCATAGCTATCTGAATTATATTTTGGATTTTATTGATTTTGTTTTTTATTCTTTTTAGGCATGCATGCATGCATGCATGCATGCATGCATGTGTATGTATATTTGTGTGCATCTGTGTGTATGTATATATTGCATATTTTTGTGTATGTGAGTGTGAATGTGTGTCACCTGAGGAGTATGCAGGTCAGAATAATAGGTAGGAATCAACTCTCACCTGCTACCATGTGAGTTCCAGGGATCTACCTCAGTGTGTTAGGCTTGGTGGGAGGGTATTTACCTATATTTAGCCATTTAGCAGGCCCAAACATTTGGATTTAAGGAAATATCAGGACAAAATAGGTGAGAGTTTGATGTGACTGGCTGTCTCATGAGATACTTCTTACATGTATAAACTCTACTTCAGAGCATGAATTAGTTTCTACACTAAAAGAAGTCATAATAGATTTATTTAATTTCTTTGCATTCATAAGTTTGTATAACTTAATCAAATTGAAAAGACAGCTTTTTAAGTAATGCAGAAGTAGAAATTTATTGTTTATCAAATGACCTTACATACAATAAAAAAGAAATAAAACTTTGAGCAGGTCTCATTTTCTCTCTCCCTCCTCTTTCTCTACATCTGTATAAATGTGTGTGTGTGTGTGTGTGTGTGTGTATGAATAGAGATAGTATAAGTTAAATGTGGAATTTTCAATATAATATATTATCTAATATTGAACACACACAAGAAGTTCTTGATTAGCAAGTTTGGCTGCATATATTAATAACAATTTTATTTGAGTTACTCAGAAAACTACATTTCCTAATAGGCAATGAGCCATGAGCAAAGGAGAGAAGAAATAAGCCAATAAAGTATGACTTTGTTTAACGACTACACCTTAAAAATGAGAGCTCTTCTTTTACTGTTGGCCTTAATGTTTGGCTTCTTCCTCAGAACAGAGTGTAAATCTATTTTTCAAGAAAGAGAAGGCCCTCCGAGACCTAGAACATAACAGTTATTACAGGGACCATGTCTGCAGTAAGTTATGGTCCTATGTATATGCACCCCTTTCATTCTGCTTTCTTCCCTCTTGTTTTCTCTGAACAAATCATTTTTCCTCAGATCTTCTCAAACCCTACCATTTGTTTCATCCTTCTTCAGCTTAAATTCTATCTGCTCAGAGATGGCCTGGCATTTAATCTTGTCAAACTGATTTAGAAATACCAAGGACATTGAAGTATACTTCTGAGTCTATTTTTGAGGGTGTTTTCAGAGATAGTTTTGATCACCAGGCCTCTGTCATAATTCATTTTGCATTTTGTTGATGTATTAAAGTTTTCAACAAAATTGGGAGGCAATGAGCAGGTTTAAAATGGGAAGCTGGCTGGAGAAAATGAGTAACTTAGAACAGAGAACATGAAATGTGCCTTTTCAACCATGAGCTCCATTTTCTTCCACCCTGCAGTCAGGTATTTTGTCACCACAGAAAAAAACATTTGATTGTTACAGGGACCATTCTTTACATCATCAGATGGAAGTTCATTTCAGCTTCTGCTTTATCATCCCATTTTCACTCTTTCCTTTCTAGACTGTACCTTTGGGTCCAAATGAATTTACACCTTCCTATGGCACAGGAAGCTGGGAGCTGGGTGAACAGCTTCTAGAGAAACATTATAACCCTTTCACTATTGTTATACAGGTTCGTTTTCATGGCTTTCTTTCTTTCTTTCTTTCTTTCTTTCTTTCTTTCTTTCTTTCTTTCTTTCTTTTGTTTCTTCTTCTTCTTCTTCTTCTTCTTCTTCTTCTTCTTCTTCTTCTTCTTCCTCCTCCTCCTCCTCCTCCTCCTCCTCTTCCTCCTCCTCCTTCTTCTTCTTCCTCCTCCTCCTCCTCCTTCTCCTCCTCCTCCTTTTTCCTGTAAGGAATCCAGATAAAATGCAAATATCTGGTTTAGGATGACAACCCAAATTTAAATCAATCTTTACATAGAAGATCAAGGTGGAGGGGGGGGGGAGGTGGAAAGCCAAAAGTCTCACTAAAATAATGTATTTAATTTTTAATGAACATTTTCATATGCAATGTTCTTTGCTTTAAAAAGAGGATCTGGAGCTCACTGTTAGCCTTGCTTATGTGGAAAGTTTGAATTTTGAAGCTAGACTGGACGTAGATCTTTTCTCCCTGAAAAGTAAATAGAAAAGACAGTACTGTGACTGACTGCAATGATTGCCAATCAGTGTCACCTTTCCCATTTGGATGACCCAGGAAGGCAGAGAGCAATGCACAATTAGTTTAGTGTGCTCAGAATTAAATGCCTGAACAAATACAGACATTTCCTTGTTGGTTACAAAACATTTATTACAAGGTTCAAACAGCCTTCATATTTTCATATTTTCTTCAATGAATCCTGGTCTGGGCCCCCCCCCCCTTTTTTTTTTTTTTTTTAGTTTTCAGTCCATAAGGGCTATAAGAAAAGTTAGTGTCCCAGAATGCAGTTCATTATGCAAAGTAAGTATATGCAAGTTTGGGGAGGGGTGGGGGAAGGGTGGGGGGAGGGTTGATGGGGTTGGGGAAGGAAGGATGCAGCATTGTAGATTAAGTGCTAGGAGCAAGGAAAACTCAGGATTTGAGCTTTTCAAAGAGCCAGAACCCTACGCCAGTGTGTTTAAGGTCTAAATATCTGGACAATGAAGTATTTCTGGACCCAGACAAGCATAGTCTTGAGGAAATCAACAAACAAACTACGAAAAAACAAGGATATTTTCCAAAGCCTTTTTAGTTTTGGTAATGTACTAGAAAACAAAGAGGTAACAGATTTACCAGGAGTTCAAAGATACTGGATTGGTAGCATAAATTTTACGATTTTACCTTATGTATTTATTGTTTATATTTATTTTAAGACAAGGTGTTTCTGTGTAGACCAGCTAACTTTGATTTCAAGATCCTCCTGTCTTAGTCACTTGAGTGCAGTCCATTTTAAATACTGGGCAGAGGGGGAGGGGGATAGAAGTTAAAAGTTCAGAAGAAATTAAATTGGGCGAAGGGCAAGAAGGATCCACCAAATAGACTGAATGAGAAATCAAGGAATCAGAGTCTGAGGGTGAGTCTGTTCTCTGATTGTGGAGTGCGTTGAGTGGGCAAAAGGAGGGCGTGAAAAATGAAAAGCAAAGAAATGCACACTGATCTGTTCACCTCTCATCTCCCTGACTAAACACCAAGTCACCAGGTTAAATCAAGCACCCCACAGAGGCAAAACAAAACAAAACAAAACAAAAAACAAAACAAAACAAAACAAAACCGAGTTACATACAGATGGCTGCGTGCATTGTGAATAAAAACCCAGCTACTCTCTCTTTCCCCTCTTGCTGACCTCCAGAAGCTCCTAGATTCCACCATGCCTGGAAATCACACCCGTCAGAAGTTTTGCATTAAAGAGTACAGCAAGGGAGTACATATGCTGCAAGTAAAGAAAGAAAAAAGTAGGGCAGTCCGAGGAGAATGAAAGGGCAAAACTATCAAGCAATAAAATTGTAAGTTCTGGTTAGTTTTATGACTTCCATGGTGCCTCAAGAGCTTAATTGGTAAAGGTTTCTTAGACAGGCTGACGGGAGAGGGGAAGGCTTGAAAATAATTTCTTAAAACTCCCCTACTTTCTTGCTTTAAGATGCAAATACTTTGGTGGTGGGAGGGATGAGGGGGAGGCTTGAGGCCCTCCCACTTTCAACCTTCTTTATTTCTCTGCAAAGGAATCCATCTGCACTGATCAGTCATCCAGGAGCTGGAGGAGGATGCGCGCGCGCGCATGTGTGTGTGCATATGTGTGTGTGTGTGTGTGTGTGTGTGTGTGTGTGTGTGTGTGTGTGTGTGTGTGTGAGTGTATGTGTGTGTGTGTGTGTCTGTGTGTGTCTGTGTGTGTGTGTACGCGCGCGCGCGCATGCCGACTAAGCGTCTCTCTCTTGGCAATCTTAGCCAACAGCGCTTTCTGTTTCTCCAGGAGGTCCTGAAGTCTCTGTAGCCTCTCAGACAAGGTGCCAGTGGTAACCCGCGGCGATCTGCATCTCCCTCTAATGCGCACTCCCAAGTCGGCCCCTGCGCGCCCTCTCGCAGTCACCCGCGCTCGCCCTCCCGCCCTCTCCGGGGACGCGCGCTCTGGTTGGCTCCGGACTTGGTACCCTAGACTGTTGTGCAGAGGATTAGCGTGTGTGGGGGATGGGGGTGGAGGGTGGGGGTGGGAAGGGAAGAATAATGATGGCCCTTTTCGTCCCTATCAAGAGCGGGACCCTAGCATTCAATGACCCCCAGGGTCCTTGTGCCCTGCGGAGTGCGTTGTGATTGGAAGACGAGTAGGCTGCTGCGGGGCTGAGCAGGTGCCGGTCCGCTGCTTCTGTGTCTGCCCGGCGCTCATAGCTGGGAGCACAGCGTCCCTGAGCGCCCGTGGATCCCCCACCCCTTCCACCCCCTTGCCAAGTGCGCATTCTTTTAAATGCAAACGCCATGGTTTCAGGTGCCTGATGCTGCTGGCAGGGTAGAGAGGCCCCAGGTGAGTGTATGTGTGCCTCCTTTGGGGCTGGGGAGGTCGCCCTCGCAGAAGCGCGCCCTCGCTGCGCACCGCGGGGAGCCGGACAGATAAGTGAGCAAAGAGCGGGAGTAGGGGGGGAGGGTATCCGTGCGGAGTTTCCCGTGGCGTTCCCAAGTTACTGCGTGTTGTGTTGAGACGTGCTTCTGCCTGGCAGGACAGGCTTGAGGACTGAGTTCTCCCGAGATCCTCCAGGAAAGCAGTGTTGACAGACACCAGGTGCAACGCGAGGGAAGTAGTCAGGGTGAGAGTGAATCCCAATCCCAGCCCACTTCAAATGCAGAGGTAAACACTCGCCATCTCCACCGCTGTCCTCTAAGAGGTACCCAGCGGATCTTTCCGTGGACCTTGAACTGATGCTGGCACAACTCGGAGCAAATTGTGCCACCGCTTTCTGCAGAGGTCTGAGGCTGGAAGGAGGTGTGTGCCTTGTGTAAGCAGGAGCAGGATTCCTTTGAACCATCTGCCCTAGACCTCTTTGGCCTTATGTGAATGTGGAACTCAAGTATGGTTGCTCTTTTTTTCCCCCCTAGTAATTAGTATTCCGTTGGTCAGGTGCATCTTCAGGGTTTGCTTCCACTTCGCCTCTTTGTACCTTTGGTGTGAGCTGGGAAAAGGGCACCCTGCTTCTCTGGAATTCATTCTGGACTTGGACATCTTCGTGGGTTCACTTGGCACAAGGCTAGTTGCTGGTATTCAGCCTTCCAGCCTCCCAGCGTGGATTGATACAAAAGGACCTTAGCTTTGAATGGCTTCACGGTTTAGATCATTAACCCTTCGGATTTCTTAGATGTCATAGTTCAGGTAAGTAAAGATTACCAAAATAAATTAACCCTGAACTGGGGAAATCATAAGCTGTTAGGGAAAAAAAAAATCACAGATTTAGAATCTCTAGACTGTGAAAAATTTGCATAGTAATTCATTAATATTTGTAAAACACCTTTTACTTTGCAAGAGATATATTTAGGTCATGTATTAAATTCAATATTTATAAAAATAAGACTTACCCTCCACAATATCAGTGCCCAGCAGGTGTTTTGTTTTGTTTTTTACAGAGGTGGATTGACAGAACTTTAATCTCTCTTTACAGATAGGAAAATTTATTGTCATCGTATTGAAATTGCAAATTGACAGTATTTGCTGTTAAAGGTAGATTGCTAGTGCAAAAACCAAAAATGTATTTTTAGAGTTCTGTTGTAGTAGGAACCATTATTAAAAGGAAGTTTGTGTAGATGCACGGTCAGCAAAATCTAAGTAGTTTTGAGTCTTTATAAAGAGTTGTTAAGGGGAAGGAAGAACTAAGAGTAATTCCAACTGCACCTTCCAGAAACCCACTCAAACAGCTCGTTTTCTAAAGAACTGGTCAGACGTCATGTTGAGCCAAATGCTTGCTATTCTATGTGAAAGAGAAATGCATTCAAATGACTTTCTTTATTTTTACGGGCTATTTTGAAAAGCATGGAGTAACTGCAAAAGTATAGGTTGCTGGCCAGCAACTTCATGGTAATCTTCCTTGTGTACTCCTGTTTAATTGTCAGTGGCTAAGTGGAAGCTGTGAGGCAGCATCCAGTTTTAATAGTTTTATCTGAGTAAGCTTGCTGAAATTTTGTGTGTGGAAAGAGAAATAAAGCAAGAGGCACAGCCTATCACCCTCCTAGAAGCTATTCTAGTTTGTAGTGTTACTAAAAGGGCATTGTGCACTCTCAGTGTGAAGTATTACTGTAATTAAAGACTGCGATAGGTCATTAGAATTGCATTAACTATCAGTTGACAGATGCACACCTCTTCCTAAGTCTACTTTTATTGATTTAGTGTCAGAGAGTTGTTCTCTTTCTTATGAAAGGCTACTACAAGGCATCTATATTAGTGAAACGTACCCTTGAATTGACTCTCGGTTTTTAGCATCCAATAGGGAGAGAGGGTGGAGAACATATTTGTTGGCTACTGCTCAGCCTTCTTTGGTCTGAAAAATAAAACCACTGTCTCTTTTCAGGCATCATTTTCTTGCCAGCATTGCTATTATTCAGTATTTTGGTTTCTAAGTGGTATCAGGGGTCTAAACTTCTCAGACTGTATATAGATATCAAAAAAAAAAAAAAAAAAAAAAAAAAAGAAAAGAAAAAGAGAATGAATACATCTATGTGTCAAGTTAAATACTTTTCCAAATCTTTCAGAAAGGTGCTATATACTAAATCCTTAACTTGTTTTCTTTTGTACATATTATTGTTGAGTGATTCCAACCGTCCTGAATTTTATAAGGATTTATATTTATTGCTTCAACAGCTTGCAGTGCATCACAGTGTTCTTTCTTGGAAGGAAAAAGAAATAGAAAATGTTTTTTACTTCATTAGAAGGCTTCAAACCCATATCTTAAATTGAGAATTTTAGAAACTTCCAGACTAGCCTGCATGCACGAGTTAATTCCAAAGGGACAGAAATGCAAGTGTTTGTGCAGTGAATAAGAGAGTCTGACTTTCCTTGCTCTGGTGGCAAAGGGGAGCTGAGGGCAAACCATGTGACAGAGTCCTGTGTGACCATCTCCCTAGCCTCTAACAAGCAGAGGAGATCTAACTCTGACCAACAGTACAACAGTGCCTCCTCTGGGAATTTGCTGGTTCTGCAGAGAAGCCCCCTTGATCACTGCCCCCTCCCCCACCTTGTCTTGCAAGACTCCTCACTGACAGAATGTCCAGGGCCATTTAATATGCAGATGTCTATCCATACATTCAGTTCTTATTACAGAAAAGATTTTTCATTCTTGAAAATTTTATTTCAAGTTATTTTGTAAAGTATTTATTGGAACATAAAGCCTTTCACGGAAGTCGTGTAAATCACACCTGACAGAAAGGTGTAATACAAGGGCAAATTAAAAACTAAAACTAGAAAAACAAGATTTTCTATAATAATAAAATGTAAAGAGGTAGCCCTAGAAGTACAATACATCCATTTAGTTATTACATAAATAATTCAGGAGGGCTGTGGTTTGTTACTTTGTTTACTTTTTAATTTGTACAGGCTTCAATATAAACCATGTGCTTTTCCCCTTTTTTATTTCTTTCTCCCAAGAGAGAAGTTGTTTCTATTTCAGTGCAATTATCTATATAATCCACTTAGGGAAAATTTTTCCTCATGGTTGATAGCCAGATGCACACTAAAGGCTATGTGATTAATTTCTAGGGCCCCTGACTCTATACTGAAGCTTGTTACTAGTAGGAGATTGTGGTCCATGGTTTTAGTGTTGTGTAGCCTAGGAAGTTAATGGACTTCATCATGGTCTCATTATGTGAGAAATCTCAAAGAACAGAAATTCCCAAAGCTCACTAATTGAAATGAAATTATATAATACAAATATACATACAAATGCATATACATATATATGTATGAGTGACACCAATATTACATAGGATTAATATTAAATTGACAGAATGTCATGTTAAATAACATACAAATTCAGCCTAATGCATAACAGTAGTGTTTTACCATGCTAGAGACTATAGATGGTAAGATTATATCTAGAATGATAATAATAGCATGCAGCTTTATATATTAGGATTTATAGTAACAACCCATAAGGTAAAACTGGCATGCTAGTTATTTTCATGAATAAAATCTTCCTATTTATTAATTTTGTATTCTGAAATACTGTTCTAAATTGATGCCCTATTTCTAAATTTCCCAATGGAATGTTTTTCAGGTTTTTTTTTTTTTCAGTAGAAATGGTTAACTTCTTAGTGTTCTAACATAGTTTTTGATAATCAAGGAATTTCAGTAGTGAAAAGGTAATCTTATTTTTTTGATACCGCTCACTGTCTATGTTTTTTTTTTTTTAATATAGTCAAAGTTTCTAGAAAAAAAGTTTCCTTAACCCTTTACTTTCATTCTCAACTTCACGTTTTTCTGAGAAGCTATTAAATGTTTTCTTATGTTAAAAATTCCAAGTTAAGGTTAAAAGGAACTTTGAATATTATATAATTCTTGCTTATGAAAAAGATTGGAAATTCTGAGAATTATACATTAAAAAAGATTTATTAACTTAACTAAATAATTCTTAGCAAACATTAAAAAATACTCCCTGAATTGGTTTGTCCCAAATACCAAAAGAATGGATCTTTGTGACCTTCGACATTTAATAAGAATTCTGTAGAATTCATTTTTGTGGCTTATGCTACTCATCTGTGGCTTTACCAATATTTTCCAATATCAAGAACATTAAATTTGTGAGTTCTTCATGGTTTTCTCTAACATGAACTCTCAGGAAACCGAGAGTGTTTTATTCTTAGTGTCGAAGTGACATTCTCTTAGACTGTTTCATAGATATTGCCCTTACTAGCTTGGCATCTATAGACACAACTGGAATTGAAATGTGGCTGATTCTATGAAAATCTTCTTGTCTCAGTCATCTTTCAAATGTAGACACTTGATCATCCATGTGCTGAAAAATGTTAGAATGTATATTGTTATTTTTAAATGTATTAAATGTTTTTCCATTACGAATTTTTTTAAAAAAGCAATAATGAGGATATAATATCCCTTACGCAAAGCCAACTATATATTCCTCAATGCAAATTCTTCCTTGAGCTTAAACTACACCACTTTCTTCTGAGGATTATCTGGAAAAGAACTCTGCCTTCCTCCCAGACTTAGCCAAAGAACCAGCAGTGAAAGATTGCTCTAAGGCTTTGTGATTTTGCACAGTGGCTTCTAGCTACTTCTCTTGTTGCATTTCTGCTTTTAAGGAAGTGTGTTGGTTGTCTTTCAGAAGAATTGACTTAGAATGTGCTGCTTGTTAAAGTGTACTGAAGCTTTACAGTAATCTCAAACATGACAATTTCTTCCCAGTAGACCAACAACACAATGACTCTTCACTTGATATAATTGTTACAACCATAAGTTTATATGCTGTCATGTATTAATGATAAGATAATGAAACACTCAAAGGATTAGTAGTTAGATTCTGGGGTGTTTGTCAGGTAACTCGTATGCACCATGGTTCTCATGGTCCATTCTACTAATTGCATTAACATCCTTCAAATATCATGTCCTACTACTACTTTTCTTAAAAAAAAATAAAAAGAAAAAAGAAACTATTATGCATTATGTTGATTTTTACTGTACCACACTCTCTTTCTTTAGATCTATACTAACTTGTAATTAAGTTGTGAGCTGGTATGAGACCCAGTAAATATATCTTAAAGCAACTACAGAACTATGCTTGATGCAGACTCCAAAGATCAGCCATTCTTCCTTGCCTATGGTTTAGTGAAACTATGACATTGAATTGCAATAAAATGCTGCTTACTTATAGTAAACTTCAATAAATATATACTAATAACTATGTAATCTAAGCATGTAATTTTTTTCATATTATTGACAGGCACACATCACATCTATTCCTGTAGAACATTTAGCACAATGTGCTGTTCTAAAAATATAATACTGCTTATCTACATTTCCAGTTAGATGATCTTTTAGTTGCTGCTCGTATTTATTTTTCTGCCAATGTCTCTGTATATAAGCTAGGATAACCTGGAAGGATCCTGCCTCAGCCTCCCAGGTACTGGGATCACAATGAGCATCAAAAACTATTAAAGTTCTCTGTTATTGTGTAGGATCCAAATAAGAACTAATGTACACTGCCTATCATGTTCATAGTGTGCTAAATTTAATTCGGATGGTGCAGACTACAGGCAATTTGCACTTTTGATGATTGATAATTGATATGCTGAAGCATAAATACTTTTACAACTTTTGAGGTTAAAGAGAGACCTTAAATCATTGCTTCTAAGTATAAATAAAACATTTGGTTAAGAACATGAAAAGCACATGTTTATTTTTTAAAAGTGATTTTACGTATATTTCAAGAAAGAAACGAAGTTAAGAAAAGCTATAACAATGAACTCATCTTGATAAAATAGAATTATCTAATAAATTAAATTTCTAATAAATAAACTCCTCTTTAATCATTCTTTGCAACCAGTGTGAAACTAATGATTGAAACCAAAGAGTTGCTGCTGAGGTTACTTTAGTTCAGACAACTGATGTTGACTGACTGTTGCTCACCATTTTCCTCTTTTCTCTTTACTTCAATATATTTTATACTTCATTTCCAAGGCTCTGATGACCTGATTGCTTAGTAAATACATTATCCTTATCATAGTACTACTCATAGAGATATTTCATATAAACAACTTCAGAAAAAGTAAAATTTATTATAAATAAAATATAGATCTTTACTGTAAACTATTGTAGCAAACAAAGATATTTTTAAAATCTTTCAATACTTTTTTTTCTCAGATTCACAGCTAGATCTGTCTTATCACTTATTTCATGTCCCCTTGTAAACATTTTCCTCCTGAGCTCCTGTTTACTTCTCTTTTTAAATGTAAGAAGTTAATTTATTTCCTATTACAATGCTCCAAATCTGAAATTATCCCAAACATGACTACAGTCTGTAGAAATTACGACCATCTTAAAACAACAAGGCTGTGTATACCTTTACTGAGTCATCAGTGGAAAAGAGTTCAGTTGTTCAAATTTCCAAGGAGTTGACATATTCAGTTAGTTATTCTACAAGGGCAGGCAGCTCAGCCTAGAACATGGCCACTTCAGCCTCTGCTTATCTCTGACATATGCACACTTGCTGACATGTGTTTGTGAAACTCAGATATGAGAGTAGGCCACAGGGAAAATGACGAGTTGTGAAGAAGTTAAGGCTAAATGTACCATTCTTGGTTTGGGACACAGGTTTATGGGATGATATTGGGCTTATTATGAAATGCTGACATATATAATTTGTTCTCTGCTTAAAATCAGTCACATGCATAAATTGTTCTGTGGCACTATTGCATATTTTGCGTGAACACAGGGAAAACTGTCTGGAGAAGTTACACAATGCATGATGAAATTTCAATTTCTTGCTATTTCTTTTCACTATCGATATGCAGAAATAACAGAGGGGTTGCTGTCATTTTATATATCTATATCTATATCTATATAGATAGAGAGAGAGAGAGAGAGAGAGAGAGAGAGAGAGAGAGAGAAGTTAAGTCATCATCATCTTCTCCTCATCCTCCTCCTTCTTCTTTTTTTATGACAAACCACCTCAGGTCACAATTGTGCAAATGCTTCACAGTCATCTTTTTCTTGAGGATTACATTTGTTTGCACAGAAAGCAAAGTTTTAGAGGAGGTTGGCTGTGAAAGGATGAAAGCAAATCACACACCCAGCTTCACTCTCACTGCGTAGGGTGTATGTTCCCAGCAGAATCAGCTACCACCAAAATATTGGTTAATATACCATGAATACACCAAGCTCAGATCACAATTATGTGGATAAAATTTTCTCATTTTCAAGTAATATTTGAAAAGGCATTACAGATCCAATTATTTGCATCACACAACATAATTCCACTAGTCAATCTTGTACAAAAAGCCAATTGACGTATCCTGGTGTAATATTGCAGGAAACAAAGAAAAATGAAGATAATTTGGTTAAGAGTCTTAACAAATAATTCAAATGATACAAAAAGAAGTGATTAGAATTTATTACAAAATAAGATTCATTAATGTTAGAGATGCCAAATAATTCATAAATCCTCTTTTTTATGTGGCTAATATTCCACACCAGATACGAAATATGTGAGAATGCAGACATTCTCTGAAGACTTTCCTGGATTCCCAGCATGATCTAGGCTCCACACCTAAAAAGTGTATGCACCTATGCATGAAGGTTAATTCTTAAGCCAGCTACTTTTAAAACCATCTCTTTAAATAAGAGAGCCCACAATTCTTAGGTCTCTTCCCTTTGTTGATATTGTCTCAAGAGTCATAATGTGTTCAGCAAATTCCCTCTTCTCTATGTTTTAGTTGCTTTGATCAATCTACAATGTTTTTATATAGACAGGAAAGAATCTTCAAGAGGCAATGAGAGTAAATTGAACAGGGCTTGTTACAGAGTTCACTGTGGTTCACAGGCAGGCTAAGAGCTTCCTTTGCAATCTGATTTCTTTTTAAGCTTCTCAAAATCTTCATCTTTAATTATTAGCAATAGGAGTTTCATCACAGGTTTACAATAAAGCTGGCAGTACAATTCTTACGAAATTCTTAAGAGCCTATAAGAATTGGGACAAATATCCCAGGCTATCTTATGATATTTGTTTCAGCCTTTTCATTTTGTACATAGAAAGAATAAAATCCAAGAGGGATCGAAAGTTGTATAACAACACTACAATGATCTTGTCCCCATTAGTATTATGGCCTCCGTCCCCATCATCAGGTCACACCCTCATACCATTAAGAGATACGAACTTAAATAAACTTCAATTTCAAACCAGTATTTGGTTTACCAGAGGTGTCTTTTGAAAATAGTTACAATTTTCCCCCAGAGAGTACTGTACAACCTAATATCCATGTGACAGTTTTCGATTTATGAATACACAGTTCCTTGGTATTGAATCTGCCTACTTAAAATGTTTTCTTTTAGGGTAAAAGAGATCCCAATAGTTTTACTATTGCTAACCTTGGAATAAAAAAAAAATGACATCAGTTCACTAACCATATTTAATTTCTAGATAATGTTCCAAACACACACACACACACACACACACACACACACACACATACACACACACACACACACACAAACAATAACTCTAATGGCTATATTGAATCACCTTTATACATGCCAAGATCCATTCTTAGCTTCTTATAACTTGAAGTGTTAACCCTGCCAGGGGGGACAGTATTGCTACTGTAATTGTCACTGTGATAGGCTAAGGGCTTTGACACTCTTTTTAGGAGATTTCTTAGTTTCTTGTAACTGTTCTTATTCAAGATCATGGAGTTTAGAATCACAATCTCACTTATGCATATTTATTTGAATGGAAACATATATGCTTTGCCAGTACTTATTTAGACTAACCCCCTCCCAATCTTTTAATATAAAAATAATTTGCTGTTTATTTCCTTTAAAATTTGAATATATTTTCACACTGAAACAATGTCGCAAAGTTGCTCATATATAACATAATCTGTGTAATCCAGTTCTAGTTTTATCTATCTTTTATATTTCTTTAAAGAAAACAGAGCAGAGAAACTGGAACTCTTCCTTGTTATATTTTTATCTGACTACTTTGACCAAAGCATCCCTCCTGGTTCCCAGAAATGCAGTTAGATGCTTGGTGCAGGAAAGGTGGGCCTTGCTTTATTTTTGCTTAGCCACTTTTTCTGCACCCATGTGTTGCTAGACTGTTAGGTCTAATCCACTATTTTCGAAAACATTAGATCACAGAGTAGTTTTAATCTACTCAGCTGCAGATTAGCCTTCCTATCTGCGGGTTAGTACCTTAATTCACCTCCCTCTCTCTCCTGTTGTGATCTTCATTTCACTTTGCCATTGGTCACTGTATTTGGTTATCTTTAATTCACAAAAGGCTATAGGTACTAAAATTTATTAGAATTGCCCCATTCTCATGGGTAGTGGCGTACATTATTTAATAAATAGTGAATCACTCTGAAATTCAGTCTGGAATATCCAAACTTTATAGAGATGTGTTTGAAAGGTATGTGATAATTTTCACAGGACTAAAGGCTATTTGGATTTGTTTCTTTCACGAAGTGAACTGATTTACATTCTCAAGAAATTTAGGTAGTTCTATGTTCATACTTCTTCACTGTATGCTATTTTTCTGAAAATATTAACTGTTTAAAGTATTATCTGTTGATTAGTAGGTTTTTTAAACAGAGTACATTGTTACAAAATGAAAAATAAAATAAAATAACTTGTAAGGATAATTCTGTTTCTGCTTTAATATACAGGAAACTTTTGACTTTATCTTATTGATATTTTTATCCACTCTACACACACACAGAGAAGAGAGAGAGATTCATCCTATTAATGATTACTTATAGAACGTAAAATTAATTCACAAATTTCTACTTAGTGATTTAAGTGAGAATCTTGTCATAAATTCATATCCCTCTGTGCTTTGGGGCTGTATAGAAGACTTATAACTGATCTTCTATCCCTTGCATAATCAGGATGCTGTACCTGCAGTAAAGAGAGACCCGAATAAGGACTTTTCCCACGCTCTCCCTGAAGCATCACCTGACTGCAAGCTGAAAATCAATGAGATTCTCAAATAAAGTATTCTTTGCCTATCTATTGAGCATTATTAGTCTGCTTTTTAACTACTTATGGAGTAAGGCCCTCCTATGTAGAAGCTTTATTGGAAAGCATTTAATAAAGATTTATGGAATAGATTTTTGGTATATTAGTTTACTGGAGTAATGCACCAACCATCATGCTACAGTGCAAATGACAATAAATTTGAATAATAGGAAATGGAAATCACTGAGCTTTACAGATAATCGCAATCATACCCGAACACATCAAAATAACTGTTGGTCTGTGTGCTTCAGTATCAATCAATCAGTTTGCTGTGAATCACCTCATACTTTATTTCCCTTCACAGTTTCACTGGAGAGATTTAAAATAGCACATATCCATCTGCTAAACACCCTGGTTTGAAATGTTTGTTTTTCATATCCTAATACTAATGAATAAAACTAAGTGTAAGATTTATTTAATAATTTATAAAAAGACTAAATTAAAAATAATGTTTTACAATGATGTTATACATTAATGTAGAAAAAATCATATGATGCAATGTTCCTAGAAGAAGATCAAAATTGTACTGTGGAAGGAAGATAATTCTTCGAATGGCTGTAATTATGTAATTTATAAATGTGGCTACTATTATTATAATTTCATATATGTCAATATTAATATTTTAATGCTTTCCCAAATACTCTCCCTGGAAATTTAGTATTTTTAGTAACTAAAATCTTTGCAAGATTACATGGTCTGATTTCTGACATGAGCTCTCGTCTCTGTTCTAGGAACCTATTAGGCCATTCCTTGGCAACGGCTACTCAGCACTGGTGACCTCTTCCAGTCCAACACTCTACAAATTATTATCTCTGGACTCCCATCTGACACACTGCCGGAGGCAAGAGCTACGAAGCCAACTAGAACTGTGCCTTTTCTCTTGTCAAGGTTTTTTTCTTACACAGGAAAAAGGAAGAAAAAAAAGATGAAGCTGGGCAAAGTGGAGTTGTGCCATTTTCTACAGCTTATAGCTCTCTTCCTTTGCTTCTCTGGAATGAGTCAAGCTGAGCTGCCACGGTCCAGATCCAAGCCATACTTCCAGTCAGGAAGGTCCCGGACCAAGCGCAGCTGGGTTTGGAATCAGTTCTTCGTGCTGGAAGAATACATGGGTTCAGATCCCCTCTATGTAGGGAAGGTAGGGCATTTGGCCTTTTAAAGTTACAAATGGGTACTGTAAATGTCTGTAGTTCACTGGAGAGCTGCTAACTTCTCCTTTGATGATAGAAGAACAAAATTTTCCTCTCTGAAAGGATTTATAGTGCTTCTGTCATTAACTACTGTGTTAGGTGGAACAGTGAAGGCACAAGTTAAGGAGTGATGTTCAATTTAAAAGGATCTTAGTGGCCTGGTAATCACTATTGAAACATGCTGCTAAGTCCTTTTACCACAGTTAGAACAAGATGAGGCAGTATGAATGAAGTGATATGGTTATTCTACCAGTTGATATTGAATGATTTTGTCTGTGTATAGCAATTGGACATGATGAGTTTCATTATAAAAATTTCATGCATGTATATTACGAATTTTGACTATATTTAAAGCCACACCTAATACCCTCAGGAAATCCCCTCCTCCTTTTTTCCACTGATACACTAATCTGCCATTTGATCTCTTAAATTTGTTTACTTTGGTTTGTTTATATTTTTAATGATTCAGTAAGTTTCATCTGCGTTTCTTATAAGAAACTGTATGAGACGTGGTAGAATTACTTAGAAGAATATTCTGAACTTGCCAGTGTCTGTACCGTGGATGACAACATCTGCTCCTCTAGCAGCAAACTTTAGAGCTGACTCCCTAGTGGCTAGTTTCGTGATACTGTGTAAACATATCCAAATTATGTATACTTCATTATCCTTAACATTACAAATTGCAACATGAAATTTTTAGACCTCATGGCTTCAGTTATAAGCAGTCTAAATCCAGTTCCTTTTTTTAAAAAATAGAACTTGTTTTATTCTTTCTTTTGTTTTAGATTTTTTTGTTTCATTTTTTCTTTTTTCTTTTGAAAATACCCTTTTGTAAAATAGGAATATGAATAAAATTCAGTTGTAGATGCTATTAGGCAAATGATGATCAGCTCATGGTGTATGTATCTAGTGGTATGGGGCAGGCAATAGAGGGTTTTTTTTTTCTTGTATAATACTTGCATAGAAAATGGTGCCTTGATGGCTCACTAAAATAAAGGCTAGGTCAAGAGAAAAAGGCCTGATGCTCACTGTCCTCTGACGTTATTCCCAGGACATAGGCTCTTCAAAGTGCTGTGATGTCCGAAATTCCTTAGTTTAGTACTGAACAACTGGAAAAAGAGCAGTAACTAAATTATACAGCTGTTTGTTTTCCTTTTCTTTCTCCAGTTTAAAGTGTCAAGTCCTCATAAAATATAGCAGAGTTTCTTGAAACATTTGCATAGAAATCAGGATTATATTTTATTTCAGAGATCAAAAAAGGAAATTGAATATTTTTTATTGTTGGTTTTCCACATGAATAGGTTAAAAAATTGAAAATTTTTAATAGATAGCTACATTGTTTAAGGTAATATTTTTAGTATTTATTATTATTTTTTGTAATATTTAGGGTACAAATTGATCCTGTGTGGGCAAAGAAAAATATAAACTAGTTAATACATTCAACAACCAGGGACCTGCATTTTCCTAATGTAAAGTAACACATGTAAATATTAAGAAATATATATATATTATTTATTTTACAGTCATTATGTTATACAACTACTAAAATCATTTATATTTTATGTGCCAAAGTCTCACTCATTTCATTTTAATTTATTTATTTGTAGAAAAATAATGGAGGTAAAGTCACTTGCCACAAAGCACTAATGTGAATTTGATCCCTAAGACTCACATAGTAGAAAAAGAAACTAAACACTGAAAGTTGTCCTTAACTACTGCCCATGCATGCATCATAGAATGAGCCCCAAATTAATGAATATACATTAAAGGTTTATTAAATATGAATATGTTAATTATAATTCAAAGTTTTGACTAAGAATCTATAATTTTGTTATTTAACGTATGAACTAAGCTTTCTTTAGTCTTTCCTTGATCATGAAACTCAAGGAATTCACAAACAGTATAGTATGCATATTGCACATAAGTATATTTTGCGATCATGTGCACAATGTTTCAAAAACAGTAAAACGATTCCTATTAAATCGATAAAAATTGAGTTTGTTATGAACAAGTTGCCACTTTGAAATTCAACAAAATCATGAAATATTAAAAATATTACTCTTAATTTTCTGTCTCAAAATCACTCAGGATAGAAGCAACTCTAAACATTAATTTAAAATTACAAAGATGTGTGCCTTAAGTTACTTACTCTAAAATATGTATTAGGTAGCTGAGCAATATTATGTTCACTTCCTAAGGCAACTAGTATAACTTCTAGACATTGCTGGGCATGTCTTTAACCCCAGCTGCGAAGTAGAATGGGAGAATCATAAGTTCAAGAATTGAAGGGCTACTTCTTACCCTGTATCACAGAAAATGTATATGTGTGGTCTGCGTGCGTGTGTGTGTGGGGGTGGTGGTGGTGGTGTGTGTATTGCAGAGTCAGAAGTGAAGACACATATTAATGAACATTTAAGTAAGTCTGTATTTTTCTTGCATGATATATATTAGAAGCTGCCCATGGAAGTGTCCCAATGAAGATAGAAAATGAGTTCAAGAAATGTGCCCCTAACCACAATACAAGAAGTAAATTTGAAATCTAGTAACTTGATCCCTTGATTGAATGAGTGATTTATATTCCAGGGCAAAAAAAAAAAAAAAAAAAAATTAGGCCTTGTAGAAGTAATTTTTTTTTTGTACAGAGGCAATACAGAACATCAATGCCATATATTCTGTACAGATGAGCAAAAATTTGAACCTTTGTGGGGTTTAGTGATCTGATGTAGCAAAACAAACAAACAAACAAACAAACAAATAACTTTAACCTCATTATACTCCCTAGGTTCTATAAAAATTAAATTATCTCTTTTTGTTTGCTTATTTAAGGTATGTAATGACTATGGTCAGATGTTCTTGTAGGACAGAGAACTAAATATTGCAAACAGAGATTTGGAGGATAAGTAGGCTGGTGATTATAAAGGAAGACAAAGGAACCTAACAAATACTTTTCAAAGACATATGTTAATCTCTTTATCATGGTAGAGAGTCACACACTTTTATCAACAAGGAATATAAACATAAATTAGGTTTGTAGATATTTTAGAAGAAATTTAGGTGACTTTGATAAACATCTTGGCTTTAATAGGTCACATAATCTAGGTACAGAGGATATCAGATTGACAAGTTTTGCTGCTCATTCTCCCAGTAAATGTGTGTTGTGTTATTTGAGGTAAATTGCCTGGTGTCCTTAAATTTTTGTTTCCATGCTTCTAAAATAGAAATACTGACATCTACTGTTTATTTTTACTACTTAGCAAATGATATAAAATATTAGGAGAGCTACTCAGTCGTCTCAGAGGTTAACCACATATGTTCCCTGCATCCAAGTAGAGCAGTTTAAAAATTTCTGGAGCCATGGCACTACATCAACATTCATGTATACAAACCTCCACAAATACATACACATGCATGTAAGTTAAATTATTTTAAATAACTTTATTTTAATCTGGGTACTCAATGTAATAATTTGATATTTTTACTTTATCACATAATATATAATAATAGTTACTGATACTTTGTGTCAAATGTTTTATTAGTGATTACCTACATGATCATAGCTACAATTTATATACTGAAAGCATTTGTACTCATTTTGAATGTTCAGAATAATGGTCTGTTTAAACTGAGCTTAGGAATGGAAAAATAGTTTCTGTAATTTCTTTCAGAATTTCAAATTCTATGGTTGTGATAATACCGTAGGATCCCAAAAATTAACTTAATAACTGTATGGAAAATAAGTTTGTCATTCAGATTCCCCGATTTGCCTAGACTGACTGAACAGCAAAGCATAACGATCCTTGTGTGTGTGGCTCTGCAGCTCTGGAATGGGAGTTTGAATTCAGATCCTAGTGGGCAAGGCAAGCACTTTACTCTGCAGTTCCCAGAACTGGACTGGTTTCAGATATAATAAAATTACCTTAATTGATACCTTTCCCTGCTTTTTATGATGGAAATTGATAAATTAGTCATTCTAAATGCACATATAATTTAAAAAAGTATTTTTTTAATGACTGAGTTCTGTTTAGTGTATGATTTCTTATTAGAAGAAATGAAGTGAGGGGCTTTGTTATTGTCGTTGTTGTCATTGTTGTTCTTGCTGGGCTGCATATCAGAGTGGACTGCATGATTACATTGCTGTAGGTTGACAGCTCATGCTTTTCCTCACCTTGGTATTTCTCATTTAATGTGCCCTAACCGTCTGACAAAATAAAAGTTGTCTACAAAAGCACCAAGACTCTGTTCCAGGTATTAAGTGGTTTTCATCTTTCCTAAGTGTAATGGGCTGCCAGCCGATGGCTGCGCCTGAGGCCATTACTTTCGTAGAAATATGTGCTTCCTGCATCTCCCACAGTCTGCTTCCCTCATTGTTAACATCACTCTAGCCTTTTCTGCTACTCCCCTTTCCTCCGTACTCATTTGGGGAGAATTTATACCTATTACCCGATAGAAATTAAATATGTAGAAGTGTTCCTGACTCACATTCCTTTTAATTGAAAGTGTTGGTGAAAATTCCCTACACACTTCCTTCATTACACACTAGCACATCCTTTGCCTAAAGCTTCTGTACTTCCCAGCACTGTGGCTGTGTTCATTGCTGCAGAAAATTTTTCATGAAAATAAATTACATTAATGGGATGAATTCTAAATTATATTCCTTTGGGATTTTGTTAGACACACAAAAGGAGGATAACGAATTCAAAGCAAAATATTAATTACTTGGGTAAAGCATATCTTTATAATTGAATATATATTACATTTATTCTAACATACAAGGTATAAATCAAAAAGAGAACTGTCGTTTAAACTTGTATGTTGCCTATAGTCAGATTGAAATGTAAGAGGAAAAACTGCTGTTTTGTTGATTTTGTTGCTATTGTAGGAATAAATAGAAGTTGATTTTTTTTTTAAATTCTATAACCATTTAGTTGGCTAGAAGGCTATTTTCTTAAATTCTTAACTTTCTGCTAGGAGCCTGGAATTCCAGGTGGTTTTAAAAGAATATGGACATGTATCAGCTCTTTGTGATGCAAATGAGTTTTTTTTTTGTATTAAATACTTCCAAGCAGTTAGTTTTTGCTTGTAATAATCAAATATCATGATAAGGTATTAAGTGAATTTTTCCATATAGAATCAATAATTCAAAATTTGTGTTTGGTATTTTTTCACAATATGGAAAATAGAATATATTATAATGTGATGATAAAGTGCAGAAACTTGAAATTATTCAAGTGCATTTTTCCATCTTCCCTGTTTTATGAATTATAAATGAAAATGACCATCCTAAAAGGTTTTATTGGAGTGCTATAAAATTAAAAGTTGGAGGATTTGGGGAACGTTCAATGGTGGATTGGGTTGCAGACAACCCCATAGTTATGGATGCAAATTTCCTGTGCAATGTATGCTGCTCAAAATGAAGTAATGAACGTTCTTAGTTTCATGTCGGTTTGTGCTTACTGACAAAACAATAATATTGACAAGAAGCAGCAAAAAAAAAAAAAGAAGAATATAATATGGTTTTCTTTTGCTGTTTATAATCCTGTTTTTATAATGAAACTTTAAGTATAGGAGATAAGATCAAGATATTAACTAAAAATGATTAGGTCCCTATATAAAGTCAACTGTCATTGTCTTCATGTGTTCTCATATGATTACCCTACTGACATGGAGCCACTGAGCTTGCTGCATTTAAGACAATTACAGTATTAAGTAATAATAAAGCAGACACAAGTTTTTTGAATTAAGCATATAGAGAAATGTCTAGTAATAACAACTTTTATCCCAAACATTTTCACAAATAACCATGTTATTTTAAACCTTAATTTTATTGCCTGAAACACGATTTTCACAAACATGTTCAACACTGTGTCCTACTAAATCTCTTTCAGGAGTTGGTAAGCATGACATTTGCTTCCTTTTTCCTCCTCTTTCTATTCTTTTTTCCTCAAATAAGTATGACAGTTCTACTTTGAAGAGATACAGTGCTCCTGTGCATGACTGAGGAGCTTAGACTAAAGATTTTTTAAGAGAATGTACCAGGGGATTTATAAGAAAAACTGGCGACTGAAAGACAACAGAGAGCAGTGAAATTTAAGGTTAAACTTTAGCTGTGGAGAAGGGCAAAATCAGAAGTGCTAACTCAGGGATCTGTGAACAAAATATTGCATAAGCATCCATATCTTGTGGATTGTTTTATATTTTATATACATTCTTCAAACCAAGGCAAAATGGGATAAACAACTTATCTCCCTTGGAAACAGAGCAAAGTGCTCTAAAGCTCTACTGAGAATCTTTATTAAGCAAGATGATAAAGCTGTGGTTTTCTTGTTATTTTGAGCACGTCATTGAAACAATTAGATTTTCTTTATTTATCTGCCAGATGAAGATACATATTATAACCATATTGAAGATACTTTAAGCATAAAAATAAATTGCCTTAATTGAATTTCTCCAAAAGTTAGTATCCTAAGTGAGTATTATAAATACACAAAGTAGACACATTTACTAGTTGTGTCTAGTTGTGTTCAAAATTTGTCTTAATAAAAATGTTTTCTTGGTGAGGATCAATGAAGTATCAATCCTTTTCTTTTGCCCTATCCCCTAAATCTTTTTCAACTTGGGTTAATTTGCAGCTTAATGGCATTTTGAGTTTTATTTATTTTTGGTTTTGTAGTGGTAGTAGTAGTGATAGTGGTAGTACTAGCAATAGTAGCAGCAGCAGCTGCTACACACAGAAACCAAAGGTATATTTCTACACTGTCTTCATTTCAGTTTTTAAGAAAGGTTTTATCTATCCATGAACCTGTGACTCTCCAGCTTAGTGTTGCTGACTAATGAGCTTCTGAGATCCTTTTGTTTCTTCCTGCCTCTTTTGTGCTGGGAGTAGATGTTTGAGACACCATAAATGGATTTTCTATGGGTTTTTTGGACCCAAACTCAGGTCATTGTGGTTCTATAGCTATCATTTTAAAGGCTGAGTCATCTTCATAGCTCTTCTTTTAATTCATATGTACATATATATTTATTAAACATTTTTATATAATATATTGTGATCACAGGTTTTCCTCTTTCTCCTAGATCCTCCCCACATCCTCTCCCACTGAACTCCATTCTTTCATACCCTCCATCTTCAGAAAATAATCAAGCAAAAAAAAATAAACAAATCAGAAAAAAATTTAAAAAGCACAAGAAATTCACACTTATAAACATACATAATGGGCTGTGAGAGAGAACGAGAAGAAGGTGAATAGAGGGAAGAGAGAAGGAGAGATGTAAAACCCAGAAAAGAAAATTCTAAAGCACTGTTTACTTTATACTGTATACAAGCAAGAGGTTAAAGAATTCTTAAAAGCCCCAAATAAGATATAGAATCAACCCAAAATACCATAGAAGTATATATTTCATTTTGGTGTTAGTTCTCCATTTTGGGGGCATGGGGCCTGTCCATGGTCATGTGGCTAATATACCCAGGGAGAATCTATTAGAGAAAAGTAATTTTTCGTTTGCAAGCCAATGTCAAAGAATTGCTTCTTGGTTAGGAATGGAAGCTCATGTCCACTTTACTTCCCTAGTAGTGATAGAAAAATGACTAGCTTGGACATTGTATTCATTACCAATAATATGTGAGAATATCTCACAAAGCAGATCACTCTCTTGTCTCTTTATACTGAATAAAAGAGTGGGTACATAATTGTCAATTTTACCAATTATCAAATCAGGAGGTTTACATGGCTAGCTGACTCATTGACTTGACTTCTTGGTTAAAGTAGTATATAATTGCTTCCTTTATTGGAAAACAATATAAAAGCATATCTATTGAAATTTCAAAGTCTTAAAAATGTTTTAAAAATGTATAAACCAATGTAAACCTCTTAGATCATATACAGATAGAATAAACACTGCAGTTGTAATAAAAACACAAATGTTATTTATTGCGATTTTGTTGCCCATTATTACATAGTTTGTTCATCTGAATTGTGGGACAAATGTAGATTCACAATACTGTTAACAAAGCCACTAATTTTGTAGTAATAATTTTATATCAGGAACAGAATTTACGATATCTGGGTTGAAATAAAGTCTGAGAAATCATATTCTTTTTATTATTATTTCTTTATTTTCTTTATTTCTTTTTTACATTCTAGATTTTATTTCCCTCCTGTTTCATCCTCTGCCTGTTCCACATCCCATACCTTCTTCCTGCCCTCCTGTCTCCATGAAGATATCCCCACCACCCACCCCACCAGACCTCTAAATTCCCTGAGGCCTCTAGTCTCTTGTGGGTTAGGTGCATCTTGTCTTACAGGGGTCCTCTGCTACATATGTGTTGGGGGCCTCATATCAGATGGTGTATGCTGCTGGGTTTGTGATCCAGTGTCTGAGAGATCTCTGGAGTCCAGATTAATTGATTCTGCTAATAGTCCTATAGGATCTCCTCCTCCTCCTCCTCAGCTTCTTCCAGCACTTCCCTAATTCAACCACAGGTGTCAGCAGCTTCTGTCTATTAATTGGGTGCAAATATCTGCATCTGACTCTTTCAGCTGCTTGCTGGGTCTTTCAGAAGGCAGTCATACTAGGCCCTTCTTGTGAGCCCTCCATAGTCTCAGTAATAGTGTCAGGCCTTGGGGCCTCCCCTTGAGCTGGATCCCACTTTGGGGCTGTAGCTGGACCTTCTTTTCCTCAGTCTCTTCTCCATTTCCATCCCTGCAGTTCTTTCAGACAGCAACAATTATGGGTCAGAGTTTTGTATTCTTATATCCTCAAACATCACAAACATCTTAGAATTATCTAAAGGTAAAACATCTCCCTCAATATTATTACATAAAGAATATAAAGAACTTTGTCATAGTAAGCTTAACTTACAAATATGTACCCATTATAATTGTACATAAAGCATTGTTTCAGACAATTAAGACAAGTAAACATTGACAAATCTCATATCTTATATTTTAATATAAAACATGTATACAATTATATCAATGTTAAAAACACAAAAATTAACAGTTACTTCAGTTGACTTTTTTCATAACTATGACTGAGTTCATAGTCAATAGTAAACATACCTTCTTAATGTCTTGAGTTATGTTACATTATGTGGGAAAATAATTATGTGAGAAAATTGAAATAGGTAATAAATACACATGAATTAAGGCAAGAAGGAGTAGAAATTACAGCTATCTTTGTGAATTAGAAGGATTACCTAATGCTTCTAAGAAATAATGTCCTTATTTTTAATTTTCAAGCAATTTGAATTAACAGTCATATTTACAAACTTCAACATCATATCAGTTTCCTTAACTGGCCATAACAAAATATTAGAGCACACCATTTTAACAATAGTGATAAGTGTTTTGTGTAATCTATATAGTTCTGGAGGCTGGAAGGAAGGGCAGTATACCAGCACAGACCCTGCCTGGAAAGGGCTTGTTTCCTCACCTGTAGACAGTCATCTTTTCTCTGTATCTCAGAAGGCAAAATAGAGAACTGCTGATGTTTATGAGCCTCCACATGCTACAGGTTAGTGTGTCAGTTTTATGAACTCATTCAGTCTTTACTTCTTCCTCCAACAACTCTAATGTATTATGATATCATTTTGCTACATATAATATGTTTATATACAATATAGTCCTTTGGATGTACTTTATTAAGCATAGGAATTTTTGAAAGAAGTCACAAATCAAATTTTCTAAATCTAATTCATGTAAAATGGAATTGTTATAATATTTGACAATAGTCCATTAATTTGGCCCTTAGTACTTACAAGTCCAACATCCATAGATTGAACCAAGCATTGGTCATAATATTTTTTAAAAGCCCATTAGCTTTTATATTATAAACAATTTATTTTACAACTATTTACAAAGCAGGTAAATTACATTAGTAATCATAATAATCTAGAGAAGGCTTAGACTATATTGAGAATATTTGTAATTTAAATGGAAATATGGAGGACATAAACATCTGTGGATTTTGGAATCTATGAAGAAATCTGTCAAATTCTTTTTAAATATTATTTCATTAAAATACAATTATTTTACATACCATGGGGCCAGCAACATAGTTTGTCTTTGGCTGTGGTAAACTGGAATTTCTCAGAGCACTTTTGAAATGTATTGTAAAATTGTTTCATGGAGTGGTTTAAATTCATCAGATTTGTTTCAGTGAGAACAGGTGTCTAGCCAAGAGCTAGAGACACATCTTCTGACCTGTTGCCAAACAAAGACAAAATGCAGAGTCAAAATTTCTGTGTGATGAAACAGTGTGGTGAAGCAAGCTACATTTCTAGTTCAACTGGATTTCTTGTTTTCCCCAAAATGAATGCTGAAGGGTAATTTTTCAAGATGTGGCTGTTTTACTGGAATTGTAATTAAAGCAATGTAATTAACATCATCTCAGCAAGTTTTGTATACAAACACTACAATTATCTGATAAGAATGCCTCCCATCAAATGTTTGCTTATGTCCTTAGTTAAAATGCTGACATGTTTTTAAGGTACTTAGCCAAAACTACAGAAACAAAATTTGGCCAACACATACATAATGCTCAACAGATGTGTGTGTCTGAAAGATTCGTGATGATCACTGGCTGAATTAGTCAAACCGTGCTCAAATTAGATTTTTCTGATTTGTGACTCATTTAAGGGTCCACATTAAAGCCAAATATGTAGGGAAAGATTACAAATTCTGCAGTTGGTTCTCTAGAATGAAGTATAAATAACATGAAAACTGCCATTTTCTTTCCCATAACATATTCAAGAATCTCAGTTCTGAGTTGCACAACTTTCTTATTCCTCGCATAGTTTATATAATTTTTGGAACTGAATCATAATGGAGCTGCTTCATCTTGCTTATTCAAGAGAAATAGAGCTCTAGGCACTGAGATTCAATTTACATATATACCAGAATATGAATCCTACGAAGAGCTACAATTCTTATTAATCAAATAGGAGTTTTAAACACATGATAGATGACTGCATTATGTCATTGGCTAGTGTAGGATTGCTTTCAACATGAAACCATATGTAGAGTCTCTGAGGAAATATTTATATGAAAGTAATAAAAATGTTTGCATAGACAAACTTTAAATTGTGCTTGTTCTAAGGATTAATGTTGGTATATGTGTTAAGGTTTGTTGATAATAAACCTCAAGGTTTATTACCAAGGATAATTTGCAATAGGCTTGACCATTGTAACACCTGAGAGTAGATACTTACCTGTGATGGAAGAGCTATCAGTAAATATGGTAGACAAGTTTATGGTATAATGATGTGAGACAAGACTATTGTCCCACTGATGAGCTCATTTGTGGTAAACATGAGTACAATATACATAATAGAAATTGTAAGCAAGAAAGGGCTACAGGATTTTGTAAGAGAAATGTTCACTATTCCTCAAACAAAAATACTATTTTATAATGTATCAGATCAAAATTTATGTGAGAATTCATATCATATACATATAGTATATATTAATATATATTAACATATACACTAATTTCAGAGTTATGTGATCTGTGGTTGTTAATTTGTTCTGCCACTTCCAAGTATGATTTCAAGTGAATAGCCTGGTTCCCTTTTTTGTAATTTATGAAATAGATACAGTAATGCTCACCTCATTATTATTATTATTATTCATTATATCATTACTATTATTCCCATTAAGTTAAACAATGAACAAGTCAAAACAGACAGTGCTTCTAAAAATTACCAAGCTTCTTACAGAAACAGATTGTGTGTTTCACTTCTCTATGTTTCATTCATCCTCCTCAACTAGCATGCATTGGACCAGGAACAAAACCCTGAAATTCTATGTATATTGCTGGGAGGGAAGACAGAGCTTTATACAAACAATAGTTTCTAAAAAACCTGAATTAAAATGTTGAAAGGCAATGATTTGGTACTAATCCAATTTAAGTATTTGTGAAAATTAATTCTTGTTCTCAAGCAAATTATGTGTGATTTAATTTTGAGAACTGTCTTCAGACATAGCTGTGACTGTTTCTTGATCCCTGAAAATATGACAAACTAAGTTCCACACTCTTTTATATTCTGTACGCAGTTCACATCTGTGTATCAAGATCTTTTACTGGGGTTGAAACTTGATGTGAATTCTCTCTCTCTCTCTCTCTCTCTCTCTCTCAAGTTGGATATTTTATTTATTTACATTTCAAATGTTATCTCCTTTCCTGGTTTCTTCCCCTCCTAGAAAACACCCTATCACATCCTCCATTCCCGTTTCTATGAGGGTGTTCCTCCACCTACCCACCCACTTTCACCTCCCTGCCCTCGATTTCCCTGCACTGGGGCATCTATCAAGCCATCATAGGACCAAGAACCTCTCCTCCCATTGATGCATGACCAGACCATCATCTGCTACATATACAGCTGGAGCCATGTGTAATGCTTCTTGATGGCATAGTCCCTGGGCATTTTGAAGGATCTGGTTGGTTGATATTGTTGTTCTTCTTATGGGGGTGCAAATCCTTCAACTCCTCCAGTTCTTTCTCTAACACACCCATGGGGAACATCATGCTCACTCCACTGTTTGGTTGAGAACATCTACCTCTGTTAGGGCCTCTCAGGAAACAGCCATATCAGGCTCCTTTCAGCATGCACTTCATGACATCCACAATAGTGTCTGGGTTTCATAACTATATATGGGATGAATCCCCAGTTGGGACAGTCTCTGTGTGGCCTTTCCTTCAGTCTCTGCTCAGCACTTTATCTCCAAATTTGCTCCTGTGAGTATTTTATCCTCCTTCTAAGGAGGACCAAAGGACCCACACTTTAGTCTTCCATGTTATTGAGCTTCATATGGTCAGTAAATTATATCCTGGTTATTTTGTGCTGTTGTATTAATATCCACATATCGGGGCTGGTGAGATGGCTCAGTGGGTAAGAGCACCCGACTGCTCTTCCGAAGGTCCAGAGTTCAAATCCCAGCAACCACATGGTGGTTCACAACCATCTGTAACAAGATCTGGCACTCCCTCTTCTGGAGTGGCTGAAGACAGCTACAGTGTACTAACATATATTAAATAAATAAATCTTTAAAAAAAAAATCCACATATCAGTGAGTGCATACCATGTGTTTTCTTTTGTGATTGGGTTACCTCATTTGGGATGATATTTTCCAGTTCTATCCATTTACTTAAGAATTTCATGAAGTCATCATTTTTAATAGCTGTGTAGTACTCCATTGTGTAACTGTACCACATTTTCTGTAACCATTCTTCTGTTGAGGAACATCTGGGTTCTTTCCAGCACCTGGCTATTATAAATAAGGCTGCTATGAATATAATGGAGCATGTGCTCATATTACATATTGGAGCATCTTCTGGGTATATGCACAGGAGTAATATAGCTGGCTCCTCAGGTAGTACTATGTCTAATTTTCTGAGGAACCGCCAAACAGATTTCCAGAGTAATTGTACCAGCTTGCAATCCCACCAGCAATAGAGGAGTGTTTTTCTTTCCCCACATCCTCACCAGCATCTGCTGTCAACTGAGTTTTTGATTTTATCCATTCTGACTGGTGTTAGGTGGAATCTCAGGGCTCTTTTGCTTTGAATTTCCCTGATGTCTAAGGATGTTGAACATTTCTTTAGGTGCTTCTCAGTCATTCGATCTTCCTCAGTTGAAAATTCTTTGTTTAGCTCTTCACCTCATTTTTAAATAGGGTTATTTGGTTCTCTGTAGTCTAACTTCTTGAGTTCATTTTATATATTGGATATTAGCCCTCAATCAGATGTAGGATTGGTATAGATCTTTTCCCAATCTGTAGGTTGCCTTTTTGTCCTATTGACAGTGTCTTTTGCCTTACAGAAGCTTTGCAATTTTATGAGGTCCCATTTGTTGAGTCTTAATCTTACAGCATAAGCCATTGGTGTTCTAGTCAAGAAAATTTCCCCTGTGTCCATGTGTTTGAGGTTCTTGAGCTATGATTATCTTAGTTATTTTAGACTTAATTTTATTATAACAATCCTTTCATATGAACAATAACACAAATAATAACTAATAATGGTATTTGTGTACAGAAAACACATCCAAGGAATGTTCTAGTATGAATCTATACAAAAGTCACATTCTACATATGAAAGCTAAACTGAATCTCTTCAAAATCTTTCCTTAGAAATATCATTCATTTTCATAGTACTTTAGTGTCTCCTCAGCCATTATTGTCTCTGAAAACTCCATATAGGATTCTGCTGGCTTAACTCTACATTTCTCTCAGGTCTTTCAGCCTTCTTTGTCTCTGTAAGAAATTAAAATAAGCTTTCTTATTAGAACACAGGCTCTCTGCTCCAGGCAGATAAATGACCCCTTATGTTGGAAATATGTTGCAGAATATCAGAGTTAGGATTCTGCCTTTCCAGTTTTGGAGAATATGATGCAAGTAGAAAGATGACCTCATGTTTGGGATTGCAGTATTTAAAGAACTCCTATGACCCTGATGGTTTTTTTGGCCTACAGATTCAAATTCCAGTTCAGTTAAAGTTTCAGTTCATTTGTAATATGTGTATCCCAGGATATGTGAGATCTGGACTTTATTCATGGCAATATCATGTAAGCACGGATGATCAACTTATTTTATATAATTTCTAAGAGAGTCCTGCCTCTGTTTTAAAAATATTTGTACATCCAACAGAATGAAGTAAAGTGAGAATAGGGAGCAAAGGAAAGATCTTGATGAATCTGTAGTGGTATGAATAGTTTCTTCCTTATTCATCCTTCTGCCTCACTGAGGAACACAGAAAAGTTACTTCGGACCAGAGTGGCAGGGAACAGAACGTGTGAACTAAAGAACTTTGAGCTTTAGAGAAACTGAGAGCTCTGTTTATTTATTGTTTTCCAAATGGAATTGGACAATCTACATTTTGTATAACCACCATTGGATATGTTAACTAACTAATAGTTTATACATAGCAACAAGTTCATAGATTAATCCAGAACATTGAGAACTATAGCTTACTTTGGTTATTAATAAAAGAACAATGTGATTGACATATATTTTACTTCATTTTTTCTTTTTATTTCTCTTCCTTCATCTTTCCTCCCCAACCTGATCCCACCTTTTCTTACCCTTACCTGCCCTGAATCCACCTGAAGATTCTATTCTATTTTCCATTCTTAGGGCGATCCATGCTTCCCCCATAGCCCTTATTTTTACCTAACTTCTGTCAGCCTGTGGTTTGTAAATTGATCACCATTTACTTCATAGCTAAAATCCACTCCTAAGTGAATACATACCATATTTGTCTTTCTGGATCTGGATTGTCTCATTCAAGATGAATTTTTCCTACTAGCATCCATTTGCCTGCAAATTTCATAATGACATTTATTTTTAAATTACAGAGTAATACTACATCATATAGAGTTACCACATTTTCTTTTTAATTTTTTCTTTTTCATTTCTTTTCTTTTCTTTTCTTTTTTTTTTTTCCTTTGAGACAGGGCTAGCCCTGGGTGTCCTGGAACTCACTCTATAGACCAGGCTGGCCTCGAACTCAGAAATCTGCCTGCCTCTACCTCCTGAGTGCTGGGATTAAAGGCGTGAACCACCAACACCTGGCACCACATTTTCTTTATCCATTTTCAGTTGAGGAACATCTAGTGCACATATACCCAAAGGACTCAGCATCCTAGTTGCTTGAGTATGTTAATTATGCCTTTATGTCTAATAACCAGGAACTGGAACAACCTAGATCAATATATATTAAATATTGTAACCACTTGATATTTTAAAATACATTTATTTATTATCCTGGACTCAAGAATTCTTAGTTCTGTGTTTATAATGAGTGAGAATCCTGTGATTCATTTCTTAGTGAGTACAGGAGGTGTGAAATAGTCATTTCAGAGTGCATTCAGGTTCATAAGCAATGAGATCTGAGAACAAATGTACACGTGCTCCATTTCAATCAGCTACTTCTATGTCAAAAGGGTTTTATAGTAGATAGTATGTAATGCACTTCTTGGGTATACTAATTAATGTGCCATATGCAAAACTCTTCATGTTTGGTATGTCTATAATATGTGTTGTTATGAATCATAATGCGAAACAATGTTTTGCTCCACATTTGCTACTTTCTATACTTGAGTAGATTAAAGTATTTTCTTTTTAAAGTATATTTTAAGTATGATTCAAATCTGAAGTTAAAACAAGGATGGGTGTGTGCAAACTTCATCAGAGTGACACATTTTCTAACCATAGACAAGATATCTAAATTATTTTTTCTCTTCTGTCCTCTTTCACACTGAGATAGTAATGCCATATCCCCCTCCTCGATACAAATCAAACTAAATCAAATCAAATCAAACTTTGATTTAATGTCCTCTGTTAGAAGAAGCTCACTGTACAAATTACTGTGTTAAATGAAAGACATAAATGTGTAAACAGTGAAAGCTGTGTACACTATTAAAATTTTAGGATAAGAATGGTGTTTCTGGCACCAATATTTTTGGAAAATAATCATGAATAATACTTGGAAAGGATGTTTTGATAATTATGACAAGTATTATATACATAATAACTTAAGATAGGTCTTTCATTTTAAAAATTTACTTCTAGTGTTAAGCCAGATTCTAAATTGCTTACAACAGTTTTTGAAACAATAAATGTGTAATATTACTAACATTATACTTACTGAACAGACTTTATTTTGGAAAAATATATATACATGCACTAACAGGGCAAAATGATGCTAGGAATCTTAAGGCGAGTTAAAAGGAAAATATGGGGATGTTTGGAGGGAGAAAAAGGAAAAATATTTTGTAATTCCATATAATTAAAAAAATTTCAAAGTTTTGGATATCATATACTCACATACATAAGAAAGTTTCCCCTTCAAATAATTTTATGCTTGGAAGAAAATTAACTCTTTGAAAGTTTCCTAGGAGGCACGGGATTCAACAACCTTTGAGATGTTAGTATGGTGCTTTGTTGAACCAGATAAAGGGGCTGGCTGGAGAATCTTTTTGTTCTTAAAACCATGCCTTAGGCCAGAGATTTAATTATTATGATATTTATATCAGACATATTAGTAGGGATTATAGGTACCATACCTCATTAAATTCTGAATTCTGAAACTGAGTTCTACTACATTAGAACCCAGTTGGGTAATGGGTAGCATTAAACATTTCCACTGCAAGTACTAAGAATTAATTTTATTGCACCATATTTCTGGACCCATGATATTATTAAACTTTAGGAATAATGGAGTTTTAAACATCTCTGTGTAAGTAATTACATAAATAAGATTTTTTTCCTGTATGGCTTTAAAAAGCTGAATGAATTTTTAATAGAATCTGTTGTTCCATTGTGGTGTCCTTACCAACATATAGAAATAGTGCAAAATGTAAGAGGGAATGCTTCAGGGGCACCAAGAAAGACAGTAGTTTAGGTAGGTGGTTATTTCACCATATAATTAATCAAACACAGGGAAAAATGAAACATTATTTTCTCTTGTTTCATAATTCATGTAACATGAAAATTGTGAAGCTGAAATAAATCATCCAGAGAACATGTTTGTTACAGAAGGGGCAGGGGCTGCTGGAGACACCCACACAGGAAAGTTCTGGTTTGCTTTTCAGTTGCTGTGATAAACATCATGACCAAAACAACAGGGGCAAGAACGGGTTCATTTCATCCTGTGGGTTATGCTGCATCACTGAGGAGAGCTAAGGCAGGAACGCGAGGAAGAACTTTGAGAACAGTAGCTGTTAAGGAATGGTACTGAGTGACTTATTCCCTCCTTACTTGCTCAGTTTACCTTTGTCATATAGCCCAAGACAATCTACTGATAGCACCTCCCACAGCATCAGTTACTTTTCAAGGAAATGCCTCAAAACATGCCCAAGGATACATCTGATCCATAAAATTCTCATGTTGTTCCTGCTTCCATGTGACTCTGGGTTTGTGCCAACTTGACAGGTGAACTGTCGACAAGGATGAAGACAAAAATGATGCTACAATGGTTTTCATTTAGAGACAGTATACAGTTGATTATCTGTAAGCTGTAAAATACATGAGTGTTAGGACATTGCTAGAACCAATGAATATTAACCCATAAAAACCCTCCCAGTATACTTAGTGTATGCCTTTACAATTGATTAACCAATATAAAGAAGGCAATAGTACAGTTCTGTAATAAGGGTATCCATGGAAGTGGATAAAATGATGGATAATCCACTCAAATAGAAGCATGCGAGTAGAAAATGAACCTCCCAGGACTGCAGTCTGTTCACATGGTTACTTGGAGTGATTCTCTTTCTCCATTACTCACTGTCACTCATAAACTAAAAAGGTCTTGTAAGAATGAAAGCCCCTCCTATATGTCCTACATGAATTTACCTAGCTAAGCATGACTTAAGAACCATCTGCAGTTTGTAATAACTGAAGGCATCAGCTTGGTCAGCCTTGAATCAGTATCTGCTTAGAAAAACTACCTTTTGGATTTACTTGTTTCAGCCTTCATCATACCTCATCCAGAGAAGCCATCAGCCGTTGAATCATTACAAAATAGTTAAACCAGAGGAACTTAGAGGTGAAAACTAACAATGTTTATTTCCATTTCAGATCACCAAGGTAAGGCAAAGCAGGAACACAAACAGGGATTTGAAGTAGAGTGTATGAAAAATGGCTGTTTGCTGGTTTACTCACAAGTTCATGTTAGCTAGTCTTTTTCTTTATTTTCTTTTATTCTTAATATTGTTTCTTTTCATTTATTTATTTTACTCTACATGCTGATCATAGTTGCCCTTCCTTCCTCTCCTCCAAGTCCAACCTTCACATACCCCTCCCACATTATTACCTCACCTTCTCAGAGAAACGGAAACCCCCAACATCGATTCCAATCCAACCAGGCACATCATATCCTAAGCATATCCTCTCCACTGGAGGCCAGATAAAATTAGGAAAGGAGATCTTCACCAACCCTACATCTGACAGAGTATAAATATTCAAAACTCATAAAGAACTCACTGGATTTTAGGCAATAAAAAATCAAATAATGCAATTAAAAATGAGGTACAGAACTAAAGATAATTCTCAACAGAGACTGAGAAGCACTTAAAGAAATGTTCAACATCATTAGTCATTAGAGTAATGCAAATCAAAATGACTCGGAGATTCCATCTTACACCTGTCAAAATGGCTATGATCAAAAACTCAAATACAGCACATACTGGTTAAGTTGTGGAGCAAAAGAGAACAACCATCCATTTCTGGTGGTAATGCAAAGTTGTTTAACCACTTTGGAGGTCAGTTTGGCTGTTTCTTAAAATATTGAGACTTGTTCTACCTCAAGACCCAGTTATATCACATCTCTAACTTTTTTTTTTTTTGATATTTTCTTTCTTTACATTTCAAATGTTGTCCCCTTTATTGGTCCCTCACCCTCTGTCTCCAGAAACCCTTTATACAATTTCCCCCTCCCTCTGTTTCTATGAGGGTGTTTTTCCCACCCATCCACAATCTCCTGCCTCCCCATGCTTGAATTCACCTACAGTGGGGTGTCTAGCCTACACAGGACCAAGGGACTCTCCTCCCATTGATGCCTGACAAGACCATCCCCTTACATATGCAGCTGGAACCAACACTCCTTGTTTGGTGGCTTAGTGGATGGGAACTCTGGAGGATCTAGCTGGTTTATATTTGTGTTCTTCCCATGGGGTTGCAAACCCCTTCAGCTCTTTCAGTCCTGTCTCTAGCTCCTCCACTGGAGACCCCATGCTAAGTCCAATGGTTGACTCTGAGCATCCACATCTGTATTTGTCAGGCTCTGGCAGAGCTTCCCAGGAAAGAGATATATCAGGCTCCGTTCAGCAAGTACTTCATGGCATCCACAATAGTGTCTGGGTGTGGTGACTGTATATGGGGTGGATCCCCAGGTGGGGCAGTCTCTGGATGGCCTTTCCTTCAGTGTCTGCTCTACACATTGTCTTCAGTATTTTCTTCCCCTTTCTAAGGAGTACCGAAGTAACCACACTTTGGTCTTCCTTCTTCTTGAGCTTCCTGTGGTCTGTGAATTGTATCTTGGGTATTGTGAGATTTTGAGCTAATATCCACTTATCAGTGAGTGCATACTGTGTGCTCTTTTGTGATTGGGTTACCTCACTCGGGATGATATTCTCTAGTTTCATCTATTTGCCTAAGGATTTCATGAATTCAGTGTTACAGACAGTTGAGTAGTACCCCATTGTGTAAATCTACCACATTTTCTGCATACATTACTCAGTTGAAGGGCATCTGTGTTCTTTCCAGCTTCTGGCTATTATAAATAAGGCTGCTATAAACATAATGGAGCATATGTTCTTGTTATATGTTAGGGAATCTTTTGGGTATATGCCCAGGAGTGGTATAGCTGGGTCCCCAGTTACTACTATGTCCTATTTTCTGAGGAACTGCCAGACTGATTTCTAGAGTTGTTGTACCAGCTTGCAATCCCAACAACAATGGGGCAGTGTCCCTCTTTCTCTACATCCTCACCTGATTTTTTGATCTCAGCCATTCTGACTGGTGTGAGGTGGAATCTCAAGGTTCTTTTGGTTTGCATTTCCCTGATGACTAAATTTGGTGAACATTTCTTTAGGTGCTTCTTGACCATTTGATATTCCTCAGTTGAATTTTTTTTTTTTTTTTGTTTCATTCTGTACACCATTTTTACTAGGGTTATTTGGTTCTCTGGAGTCTAACTTCTTGAGTTCTTTGAATATATTGGATATTAGTCCTCTATTAGATGTATAATTGGTAAAGATATTTTCCCAATCTCTTGGTTGCCATTTTGTCCTATTAACAGTGTCCTTTGCCTTACAGAAGCTTTACAATTTTATGAAGTCCCATTTGTCCATTCCTTATCATAGAGCATAAGCCCTTAGTGTTTTGTTCAGGAAATTTTCTCTTGTGACCATGTGTTCGAGGCTCTTCCCCACTTGCTTCTCTCTAACTTTCAGTGTATTTGGTTTTATGTGGAGGTCCTTGATCTCCTTGGACTTCACCTTTGTACAAGGAGATAAGAATGTATCGATTTGCATTCTTCTACATGCTGACCTCCAGTAAAACCAGCACCATTTGTTAAAAATGCTGCCCTTTTTCCCCCACTGGCTGGTTTGTCAAATATCAAGTGACCATATATGTGTGGATTCATTTAAAATGTGTTAATGCATGTGTCTGTGTTGGGGATATGGACATATATGTGCAATTTCCCATAAAGACTTTAAGAGGATGTTTGATCCCCTAGATCTGGATATTCAGGTATCTGAGAGCCCCCTGATATGGGTGCTAAGATTTGAACTTGGATTTTCTGTAAGCAATATTTGCTTTCTAAACAGCTGAGTCTCATCCCCATCATGCTTAGGTTTTTATGTAGGCTAGTGACGATTTCTTGAGAATGGTGCTATGTATAGTAGGGTGGCACTTCTATATGCATTTACAACAAGGCAATCTGCCGCAGATATACTCACAAACTAAACCTATTTGGGCAGTATCTCGCTTGAGACTACCTTCTTGGGTAAATTTCAGCAGAGTAAAGTTGATTGTTAAAACTAACTAAGACACATGTCACCTATCATTTTCTTTCTTTTTCAGATATCAGAATTGATGTAAATCTTAGAATAACTGCCTGATTAGATTTTATGGTATAGGAGACTCAATATACAGAAAGGCCTAATACATTTGTGTGTGTTGTGATATCATTTAGTAAGTAAATTTGTCATTTATCAAGTAAAACATGATGAAAAAAACAAAGAAAATAACAAAATTAAGTTAAAGCTTAAATTTACATATGGAATAGCCAAGGCATAATATTAAAATAAACAAAAATATGAAAATTTTGTAAAGTTTTGTAATGTAACTATGTGTTTCCTGAGGTTTTTTATACTTATCTGTAGTATCATACTGCATATGTGTAAATATTGTACTCTAGAGAAAATAACATGTAAATCAGCATTTAGAACTTTTGAAGGGATGGTGCCACAAGGAGGGAGGTATTACAGAGCTATTTAGGCAATCAAAACTTGCTTTTTTACAATTATATATTTTTGAGATAATGAGGAATATGCCAGAAAGCATGTGTGGAGGTCAGAGGAAATCTTGCATTAATTGATTTTCTATTTCCAACTGTGGGTCCCAGGAATCGAACTCAAAAATTTCATGTTTGGCACTAAAGCCTCTTTACCAGCTGAGAAACATTACAAGTCTCCAATTTAATCATTTTACTGTGTGATAAGTCAGCCACTGAAGATTTCAGCACCTTGGCTAGTTCAAACTGCAAATCCAAAAGTAAGCCCAAGTAGGCACAGAGATGTACTTCAAAACTGAAGGATAGCTGTTTACAGCTTAAAAGCTCAAATTCAACACTAACTTTATACTTTTTTATGAATATTCATAAATGACCATAGATCATTTCATTATACTGCATAAATTAATTATTAAACAGAAAACACAAAGATAGTGATGATAAAGTGCTTATATTTGACAAAGTAAGAATAAAACCCATGTGGACCACCAACACTCATTCTGTTTTTAGGAAATTAGTCCTCTTGAATAAAGCCATGAGAAACCAAACATAGTGAGGCAAATGAGGATTAAAATATCTGGAAAGCAATTGTAGTTGTGAATAAAAATTCTGAAAACATATGGCCCTCTTTTGAATACAAAGCAGAGTTTTTCACTCATTATTTGTGCAAAAATGTTACAAAAAAATGACAAAGTGATATAGGACTTCATGGCAACTCTTTTACTCTTAAAAGGTGAAAAAAATATGTAATGAATAGTGATGTTTAGTTATGATTAGCTGGTCTACTCAGCAGCTTATATTGAGAATCTCTGAGCAACACAGAGGCTGCCTGTGGAAAAATGCAGCAAAAAAATCTATATGGAAATCATGAGTCTCACCACAGGCTGAAGAAAGACTTTGAGAAATGGCCCATGTGAAGTTTTTACAAGTTCCTCATATCACTCTCCTTTATCCTAGCATTTATGATGGGGATCCTGTCTATTGACTAGACAGAAAGTTGAAAATGTAAGTAGTTAGAAGGAAGTTAAATTTGAAATATTTTGTGACTTATAGAAACTAGAATTTTATAACTGGCTTTTGGGATTGTCTTCAATAAATCAAAAGTAGATTATACTTTGAAGTAATAACTAACATAGCAGTGTGTTTCACCTTTGACAAGATTGAACACATGTGACATCTATAGTAATTTCTCTATGAAATTAATTTTGAAATGAGTGAGTTGATGTTAAAATTAATTTACATTTTCAAATTTGCTAGATTACCAAACACTAATGAGATATTCCTTTGTGTGTGTGTGTGTGTGTGTGTGTGTGTGTGTGTGTGTGTGTGTGTGTGTTTGAAGATGTTTTCAAGAAGGATTAACTCAGTTAAAAGCTTGCCCTGAATGTGGGTGTCGGTATCTCATGGGTTGTGTCAGAGAGTGAGTAAAAAGCACAGTATTGGCATTTCCCCTTTGCATGTTCCTGACCAGAGTTATGCTTCAAGTGGTTTCTGCCACTGTGCCTCTCAGCCACTACAGATAGAATGCCTCAGGACATTAAAATCTAATAAACCTTCCTCCATGAGCTTGACTTTGTAAGTATTTGTTGCAGCTCAGACAAATAATAAAATAAATATAAATAAAATAAAATAATAATAAAATAGTTGTGTATAATATAACAATTCATGACATGGGAAAATGCCATATAAAATATAATTCCAAAAAATTACTCAGATAAAGGAAACAAATATAATACTATTTCTTTTGGAATACTGGTGGGTATTATTGCATTCTATATACATTTTCTTTTAGTAAAAAGTGTCTCTTAAGAAAATAGTTAAATGAAATTGTGCTCCTGTCAGTGTGAATACTATTTCTTTAAAAAATAACTTTCTGTACACAAATATTACTTAAAAATAGATAACATATAAACAGTGACTCCTCATCCAAAATTCAAGAAAATTCTTCTTAATGTAGGAAAAAATAGCCTTAAGGTTTCTTGGGGAGGAAAAGTGACCAAATCAATGAAAACAAGAATAAACATAATGAGCTAATAATGTTTCATTTCCTTCATAATACTAGTATATGATCCATATGATAATTCTGCAGGGAATACTATCTATTAATAACTGTTCTATATATTATACCATTAAAAATAAAACTTACTTTTCTGACAAAACATTTCTTTTTTCATTAACTAATTTACTTACTTCATATCCAAATTGCTGTCCCTCACTCTTTCTAGTACCTCCCCTCCCACAGCTCCTGCCATATGCCTCTTCCCCTTCTCCTCAGAGAAAGGGTAACCAAGTACTTACAGTTATAAGATTGTCATGTTTCTTCATAATAACATACAGCAAAATCATTGACAGAAATTATCTTTTCCAAACAGGATATGCAATTTCTAGTCATATGAAAAGTGAAAGAATATTTTGAGCAATATATCATCCTAATACACTAAACTTCTAAAATGTTGTAGATTACAATAGATTCGATGTCTTTGTACACAAGGGTTCTTGACATAGTCATTCAGAATCTTTGTTTCCACAATTCTCCATGTTCTCTATACTGAAGCATAATAGTAGTTTTGCTGAGTTAATGATATTCATTAATATAACTGTTGGCAATTTATATTTTGAATAGAGCATTTATCACATATCATAACTCATGTTTTTAACATGAATGTACTTGGATATATTGTGGAGATCAATAAGAAGACACCTTTCCGTATAGTCTATTTAATATGTACTATCAGACTCATTTCTAAACCTTAAAGTGATAACCAGGTACAAATGTGAGATTTTGGAGGACTCAGGTTGTCATTAAATAAAAAGATGTAGATTCTATGGCTTCACAAATATAAAATGTATTTGTTTTTTTTTTTATTGATTAGGTATTTTCTTCATTTACATTTGCAATGCTATCCCAAAAGTCCCCGATACCCCCCACCCCAATCCTCTACCCACCCACTCCCACTTCTTGCCCCTGGCGTTCCCCTGAACTGAGGCATATAAAGTTTGCAAGACCAAAGGGCCTGTCTTTCCAAAGATGGCTGACGAGGACATCTTCTGATATGTATGCAGCTAGAGACAGGAGCTCCAGGGGGTACTGATTAGTTCATATTGTTGTTCCACCTATGGGGTTGCAGACCCCTTTAGCTCCTTGGTTACTTTCTCTAGCTGCTCCATTGGGGGCCCTGTGATCCATCAATAGCTGACTTTGAGCATCCACTTCTGTGTTTGCTAGGCCCTGACATAGACTCACAAGATACAGCTATATCAGGGTCCTTTCAACAAAATCTTGCTAGTGTATGCAATGGTGTCAGCGTTTGGAGGCTGATTATGGGATGGATCCCTGGGTATGGCAGTCTCTAGATGGTGCATCCTTTCGTCTCAGCTCCAAACTTTGTCTCTGTAACTCCTTCCATGGGTGTTTTGGTCCCAATTCTAAGAAGGGGCAAAGTGTCCACACTTTGGTCTTCGTTCTTCTTGAGTTTCATGTGTTTTGAACATTGTATCTTGTGTCTTGGGTATTCTAAGTTTCTGGGCTAATATCCACTTATCAGTGAGTACATATTGTTTGAGTTCCTTTGTGATTGGGTTACCTCACTCAGGATGATGCCCTCCAGGTCCATCCATTTGCCTAGGAATTTCATAAATTCATTCTTTTTAATAGCTGAGTAGTACTCCATTGTGTAAATGTACCACATTTTCTGTATCTATTCCTACGTTGAGGGGCATCTGGGTTCTTTCCAGCTTCTGGCTATTATAAATAAGGCTGCTATGAACATAGTGGAGCATGTGTCCTTCTTACCAGTTGGAACATCTTCTGGATATATGCCCAGGAGAGGTATTGCGGGATCCTCCAGTAGTACTATGTCCAATTTTCTGAGGAACCGCCAGACTGATTTCCAGAGTGGTTGTACAATCTTGCAATCCCACCAACAGTGGAGGAGTGTTCCTCTTTCTCCACATCCTCCTCTGCTGTCACCTGAATTTTTGATCTTAGCCATTCTGACTGGTGTGAGGTGCAATCTCAGGGTCATTTTGATTTGCATTTCTCTGATGATTAAGGATGCTGAACATTTTTCAGGTGCTTCTCAGCCATTTGGTATTCCTCAGGTGAGAATTCTTTGTTTAGCTCTGAGCCCCATTTTTTAATGGGATTATTTGATTTTCTGGAGTTCACCTTCTTGAGTTCTTTATATTGTCTAGAATTATATACATATTGCCTTTTTTATTTCTGCTGGGCCTTAGAAAGAAGTCATGAATCTATGAGCCTCTAGAGGTCTACCTACATTATCTCCAAGATAAATACACACTGTCTAGAAAATCATAAATCTATACTGGACGTATTTAATTGAATACATTAATGTAATGTCTGTGATTTGATTGCATTCTTGTTCAAAATGATGTTATAAAAGGATTACTAAAAGGTTGGTAATTCTCTGAGTCATAATTGAAAACTCTTTTTTTAACACAAAATTACAACATTTTTGTATATTTAAAAGAAAACAAATTAAAGATCATTATTATTAGTCATATATATTGATGCAGCAGGGTAGATGTTATATGTGAAGCTTTTGCTGTCTTTTTAAAAAAAATATAAATCAATATTCATTTTTAAAATTTGAACACAGTTTATATGAGTAGAATCACTTTTTATGATATCATGTTGATGTGGGTGGTTATTACTTGTTTTCAATTAGTCTCTTGCTATTACTATTGCTGCCTCAGCTGTTGCAGAAAGTAGAAGAGAAGACTGGGGCATGAGTTCTATTGAATTAAACACGATATTATTGAACATTTCTCATTGTACAAGACATGACTGAAGATTTTTTACTAGCATGAGGATAAAGAGTAGTTACAAAATGCAAGTTCTCCAATGGAGGAGTTAGAGAAAGGACTAAAGGAGATGAAGGGGTTTGCAACTCCATAGGAAGAACAACAACCAGAGCACCCAGAGTCTAAACTACCAACTAAGGAATACACATGGACCCATGGTTCCAGCAGTGTATGTAACAGAGGATGGCCTTGTCGGGCATCAATGGAAGAAGAGGCCCTTGGTCCTATGAAGGCTCAATGCCCCAGTGTAGGGGAATGTGAGGGCAGGGAGGCAGAAGTGGGTGGGTGGGGGTACACCCTCGTATAAGCAGTAGGAGGGTTAATGGAATAGGGGGTTTCTGTGGAGGAAATCAGGAAAGGGGATATCATTTAAAATGTAAATAAGTAAAGTATCCAATTGAAAAAGAGAAAAAGGAAAGAAAGAAAGAGAGAGAGAGAGAGAGAGAGAGAGAGAGAGAGAGAGAGAGAGAGGAAGGAAGGAAGGAAGGAAGGAAGGAAGGAAGGAAGGAAGGAAGGAAGAAAGGAAGGAAAGAAGAAAGGGTCTAGATCTCCAAATGTTTAGATGGGGTAGTCAGAAAAGACACAGAATATGAAGGGAAGCAGAGATTCTTTACTTATGAGTTCCCTGCATGAAGGGAGGGTTGAAAATTCAGATACATCAATGGAGCCATGGCAGTGAATGAAGGCAGAGTTGTAATTATTTAATGAATTTGTACTTCCTTGAGTGAGGGAAGATTCATTCTTAAATTTTACATCCTCAATAACTAGCAAATGACCTAATTATTTTTAATATAGATATAATAGACATGAAGCTAGCTTGTAAGCAGAGGTAGACTAATTGTGCTGTACATTCACTAGATGTACTAGTAATATATTTTCTGGGAAGATTGTGAAATGTAAGACATAACAGGGAGCTAGTTGCTGTGAGAAATAGAAGAGCGTAATTGCCTATCTTTCAGCAGATGTCACCTTAATAAAATAAAGCTATAAAACCTTTTTTAAAAATATATTAGAGAAGTAAAAAGTATTTATCCATAAAGACTTCTAATTCTTTCAATATATTTATTGCCCTTTGACTTTCAATAGAACATTCTCTGAAAACCAGCATGTGCAATCATAAATTTAACTGTGTTCACTGTGTGAATAATTTATTAAGATTTAACTGGTCACAGGGCTCATTATGTATTAGGCATGAGCTTCCCTGAAAGTCCTGAGTAGATATAGCAACACACTGCATTCTCAAATTTTTTTGAACCTAGTTAATGTTCTTAGTTAAATTCCACCTAGACTTTGAATCAAATTCTTTATTATCTTCTGAAATAGCCAATGGCATTTAAAACAGATAAAAAACAGCAATATCCTTGTAGCCCCATTTCTAAAATAATTGAGGTTTAATAATCTAACCTGCTCATCCTGAATCACAAGCAGAGCACCGAAATCTGAAAAAGAAGAAGACAGACGAGGAAAGCAGAAAAGAGACAAAGGAGAATCAAAGGACATAGGAAAGAAGGAAACTATTTTGTCATATAATATGTAATATTTTATGGCAGTCATGAGTTTATCTTGAAGTGTACATGTGTATGTTCATAGACGATCATTTCCCAGGACCATCTGTTAACTTGCTCAATTATCATGAGATGTTGGCTCTCCAGTGGCTTATAGCCTTCAAGTGTCATCAACTTTCTGACCAGACAGCCATTTTGATGATGCCATTTGCCAGATACCTGCTCAAGTAAGAAAAGTTAAGGGGTGGCAAAGAAGGGTTAGATGAATCAGTATTATTAAGAAAGTGGAGCAGTCATGAGGAGCTTCACAATTAGCTTCAGTTGAAGATTCAGGAGGGATCTTGAAGTCTTTGCAGTCTCTTACTCATAGATAGGTTCACAATAAGTATATTTCACAAATATGTCCAATCTACAAATGATGGGCCACGTGCAGCAAAGGAAAATGACTATGAATGTGGCTTAAGACAAATTGTAACATACTCTAAGGCCATGAGATTTCAAAATGTAATTTTCTTTTTAATTCAATTTTCTTAAGTTGGACCTTCGTTGATAACAATATTGGCTTCCATTGTCTGTACTTTTGAGATTCTGGGAAGTTAATGTTAACTCCTGAATATTAAATTTCATGTTTCTAGCTCCAAAATAAGAAATACCAAAATAAGATATTACTTGATCATATTTAATGAAATCATTTGGAGGGTATCATTCAAAATACTCGTATTTCTATCTATAAGCTTAGCTAGGAAGCCATTAATTCCACTTAATTGGAGGTAAAGAAATTGATATTTAGTGCCTTTGATCTAGAATTTTGTTTTAAAGATATTAACTCTTGGTAATAAAGGGTATGAAAATGTACTATGCAATACACTGTGTTTGGTTTTTTCACTCTTTAAATCTTCATTTTCCTTATTTTATAACTGAAATAATCATATTTCCATTTTATAGTCTTTTGGGTCTTTCTCGAACACATTGGTAAGGATTCCAAAATATAAGGCCTTGGATTAGCTTCAAATATACCCAATAGTATGTGACACATATATTGTTAGTCACTGCTCATGTAATAATATAAATTATTTATATATCACCAAAAACAATTTATTATGAAATTTATTTTAAAACTATGAAAAATGGAGGTTTCACTAATAACCTTTGTGAAATAACATTGAACTAATTTAATACAAAATACTGCTAATATTTTTATAAACATCTTTTCTATACAGGATTAAAAAAAGACTCCAACTAGATCCTTAGGAATGGCACTCTTCCATTTCATACTGCTTATCATTTTTTTTTAAATTATCCAAGTGTTTATATACAAATGTATATGCAAATGTGGATTTAAATAGTTCAAATACAATCAGTCATACCTATGAATGTACTCATATACACAAAGTAGTGAGCACCTGGATCTGCAAGTTGTTCTTTTTTTGAGTATAATGAAAATAGACCTTTTGTAGTGAGCTGAGTTTTATAGTCAGGTCTACTTCACAGTTCCACACTGGAATCTCACAATGAGTCTTTGAAGTTGGTCTTGCATTAGGATTAGGTGTTGTTTATATAGTTGAGAAGGTATAAAACTGAAAGTAATTTAAATATTTTAGCAAGAATCAGTGAAAGCAAACCTTAGACCAGCCACTTTGATTGTAAAACATGTTATTTGTGGTGGCAATAGATACTTATTAATTTGCCAAACATTTCATTGTCACTGTGAGAATGAGTTCAGTGGTGTTTAAATTAGCAGGTTATTTGGAAAGTTAGATCCTATTCTTTAGATGTGAGGACACTATGATAAAGAATCCATTAGAGCTACAGTACATCATACAATATTTGTAATAATTTAATGATCACTCTGTCATTACAAATGCCACTAGGCCTATAATATTGATAGTAAAAGACCAAATGCCTTGAAAATGACATGACTACGTTTGCTGTAATGGTTATATTTATTTTTTGTTCTTTCTAATCCTTTGTACTTTTCTCTTGCAACATTGTTTTAAATTTCTGACATTGGCTTTAGTTAAATTGCATTGACTAAGTAATTTTTTTGTTTGTTTTTGTTTTTGTTTTTCGAGACAGGGTTTCTCTGTGTAGCCCTGGCTGTCCTGGAACTCACTCAGTAAATTTTCTCACTCTAGTATGCTTATTTGTCTATAGTGTTTTCAGATATTAAGTTTTGAAGACAACATTTTCTACTTACTTGGTAATAGCCTGCTAGATATTTTTCCTTAAGGACTCCTGGGGCTCAAATTCTCTGATTTTGAAATCTTCTTTAGGCTTTGTCGTTGTACCCCAATGGAGCCGCAGAAATCCTCTTGCGGGGGGTGCTTTTTCAAAGGGGCAAAGAGGACAAATGCATTAGGGAGTTTTGAGGATAAGAAAAGGGATGGGGAGAGCTTTGTGCTTTGCACACTGTATAAGAGGGAGTTGTGAATACACTAAAGCAAACTGCATCAACTGTGTCTTCAGGCCATCCACCTCAAGTCAAGCCAGTCATCGGATAAGCATATACTATTTAGCTCCATTCCTGGTAGAGCTGGCATATACTTTAAATTTTTACCATACAGTAAAACAAGCAAAGCAGACAGTGCGGAAGGAAGGGTATGTGTATGAGCTCTCTAAGGCAGGTTTTGTAAGGATAACTAACTCTGTGCCTAGCATGTTTTATCTCTTTTCCCCATGGATTCAGCATGGTGTTCTGAGCCTTATGTCTGTTTTCCCCAGCACTAGGCAGGCCATGTTCTCCTCATTCTCTGCACTTTTGCCTTTATCCAATGTTGTCTCATCTGTGCAGCCCGATTCTCTTCCTTATGCATTAAACTGAAACTCTTGCTTAAAAGCCATAAAACTTTCCATTAAAATACACATTTTTCAATATTTAAGGAATCATTCTTTTAAATTTTATTTGTAATTCATTTTTTACACTCCATATTCCATTCTTCACCCCTTCCCATTCACCCTCTGACTGCTCCACATCCCACACCTCCTCCCCACCCCAACCCATCTCCATGTGAATGCTCCCGCCCCCCCCATACCATCGGACCCCTAAACTCCCTAGGGCTTCCAGTCTCTTGAGGGTTAGGTGCTTCATCTCTGAATGAACCCTGTCCAGAAGTCCTCTACTATATGGGTATTAGGGGCCTCATATCAGCTGGTGTGTGCTGTCTGTTTGGTTGATCCAAGGAATCATTCTTAAATATCAGTGAGTCATAGCCCATCTCTTAGCAAGTTGTTATCTGATTTTTTTTTTCCTTAGCTCTTCTACTGCTGGCGCCCTGCCTTGAAGGGTTTGATTCATTACACCAGCTTCCTCTCAAAGGCCATCAGTATTAGAGAGCACATTAACATTTTGCTTTCTCAACTCACATTCCCTCTCCTTGCCCTCCATGTTCCTTCTCCTTTTCTTCATTTATTCCTAAAACTTTAGACACTATCCCTTCTAAGTTCAGCATTTTATTTAGGGTGTTAGAGTCCTGCTCTCCATCCTGAAAATCTTGAGATATTTTCTCTAAACAGTAATAAATATGAACAATTTCATGGAACACATGTAAAGCTCTTTTGATAGTAAGTGGAATTTCATTAAAAGTAGATAATATAATGTTATCAAATTTCAGTCTGTAGATAAATTTCAGGGGTTAGGTAAGATACTTTGCCAATGGTGGTAACAGTAAATATTTTAAGACATGTCACTCAGCATAATTACATTTGAAACAATTTTGTAAAGAAAATAAAAATAAGATAATCTTGTAAAAAAATATAAGCAGTAGCAACACTCAACAAAAGGTTAACATTAATCAAAACTGTTACTTTGAGAAACAAAGTAATGATCACTGCTTCATGCTATTTGCCCTATCTTGAGTTTTACTTTACGTAAATGTAAAGCATGGATAATTGCAGTATGGAATCTGACTGACTTATTTACAAGAAAAACCTAGGCGTTGTAATATAAGTTTCTGAAGGCAAGGCATAGGGGAAACTAAAAAAAAAAAAAAAAAAAAAAAAAAAAAAAAAAAATCCAGTTAGGAAGTAAGGTACAGGAATCAAAAAGTACAGCATAATGCATTAATTTACACACATTTTACTTTCCATAAAAGTAGTAATTATTATAACATTTTTTGTGGTAAAGTGTTCTTTTTTGGTATATTTCCTCCTTTAACTTTAGTTGCAAACTATCTTGCATATTAATGTCAGAGAAATCACAGAGCTAACATACTGACTACCAATCTAAACTTTGGTATGCAAATTTAAGAAAATGTCTGAAGGCTATAAATAGTCTGTTTTAGTAGGAGGCACAGGAAAACCATGTAGAAATATATGCCACAGACATTACATTATGAGAGGTCAGGTAAAGAATGGTAAATTCTCTAATTTTTTTTTCTGCCTCATATATAAAATGAGAATACAATGCCTAGCCTACAGTAGTACTTTGTCAGAAAAATAAATATCTCCTTTCCAGAGTTTTTACACAAGATTATCCTCCTCTATTAATTTGAATGAAATATACATGAAACCACATATAAGCAGACCAGATGAAGGCTGAATTTACAAGGAAAGTTTGAAGTCATAGCAATAATAGAAGAATTGCTTTTGCAGAAGAGATGTGTTTTCAAATAAGATTTGGTCAATTGTTCAGGAAATTTTTCCATTATAAATTGTTTATATTTTCTGAAGAAAAATAGAGGAAGCATAGATCTGTGGTAAATGAAGATAGGAAAGAGTAAAGGGAGGGACCACTGCTGTATAGGTATATTGAAAACAAAACCAAACAAATATACAACTACAGCAGGAACAAAACAAAGAGAACCCCGCTTTTTGAGTAAGGAAGCCCAGTGTCTACTAGTTCAGTGTTTACTGGTAGTTTATATTTGGCAAATGCACATATAAGTCATGGAGATATAGTTTCCCTCTCATTATTTTGAATCATCTGCAATTATATATAAAACTCATTTCAAACTTGCTTTTTTCTGTAGTAGGAGATATTTTAATAAATAGAAACAGCATTTACAATAATAATGTAAACATCTGTCCCAAACCATCACCTCTAGAGACAATCCTGTGTGTCAGTGTTTCTCAATAGTAGGTCAGTGCCAAGACTAGTTATCCCCACACTGCTACAAGAACTTCTGAATAGCTTAAGTTGCATTAGTTTGAAAGTGATGTCCGTTATAATATCTGCATTTGAATACTTGATCCCCAGGTGGTGATACTGTTTGAGGTGGCTAAGGATATTTAGCCTTGTTGGAGGAGGTAGTTTCCCCTTGAGAGTTTAAAGATTCATTCCAGTTTGAGAACGTGATCTCTACTTTAATCTTGTGGATTTAAAATGTGTGCCTTCAGCCTCCTGCTTCAGGCATCATACCTCTGCTTTGACATCATGAACTTTTATTCCTCTGAAACTATAACCCAAATAAATCCTTCTTTTACTAGTTGCTTTTGTCATAGTCTTTTCTTGCTGCAATAGGGAAATAACTAAGACAACAGCTGAAGCTTGTTGCCATAATGTGACTGGATGAAGTGCAGAGAAAATATATATTGTACATCTGAGAAGATGAAAGCACAAATGGCTTTTCTTAGACATTTAAGTGATCCTAAATGGAATTGTGTATTAGATCTTATATAAATTATAAAGTTCTCTTCATAATGCACCATTGTTAATACATGTTCTTTCTCTAAGAGTCGTCTTTGTAAGTCACATATTGTATGGTCATGCCCTTTAAAGGTATTTTGTGTGTGTTCTTGACATAGACTTTTGAATCAAAACTATTTCTTCTGTAGAATTATCTTGAACAAATTGCAATCTGGTATACATAAGCACACATTAGTCATCAATCCAAGTGATCAGAAATTAAGGCCTATTCCCTCTTTTTTTTTTTCATCTAACTGCTAAGTAAGCATTGTAGGGTGAAATTTTACAAAAGTGTAGGATGAAATCTTACATAAATATATCTATGACAATTTCTAAAGATAGACGATTTAGAGTATGTTCTTGAAAATCCCAATTTTACCTGTTGGTAGAACTATATAGTCCTACATTTTAAACTAAGCAAAAATGGTACACCTAAAGGTTATTCCTGGTCTTTTCAGTGTCTGTAAACAACAGTGCTCATGGGGTGGTAATTACATACTCACTGACTACACACATGCATGACCTGCGATTATGTCTTAGGCTTTTCTAATTTTAGGTAACATTAGGACACTAGGCATTCGGCCACTTAGCCCTTTTTATATTGTTGTATAATACAATTATAAATTGATTTAAGCTTTTCTGTATCTTTGGAGTGATTGTTGCCATGTTGCTGAAATATTTGATTCAGTCCTCTTGAATCCACTTCTATCGAATTGTGATTAATATAATCAAGTTCTTATGGGTGATACACATGGGGAAAGAAAGAACAAATTATCCTGTAGTGAAATATATATGGCTGGGAAAAACCATCACATAGCTTACAGCATTTTTTAAAATCAAACATTCTATAAGTTGGAAAGCTAAATAAAATTTTGTGAAGCTCAGTATTAATCCCCCAACAGCATTATTGATCCTCACTCATCCAGTTCTCCTCTCCTCAAATTTACACTGAGATACAGCTTGCCTCCTATACCCACCCTCTGCTTCTAGCTGTTACTAGAGGTGTTCTCCTGCTGATATCAGAATAGCCTAACTTTGGAAAGACAGAAAAGCAATAGCTCTTCAAGGAAACTCAGATAACTTCATAAAGATCTTCCACCATGCCTTATCTTAATTACTGACTTTATCTTCTGGTGATTTCTAAGTGTCTGATTCTATTCTGTTTTCTTTCTCTTTGTTTCTATTTCTTTAGTAAGTTTATCACAATGGTTTGTGAAAAAGTTTATCCTTAGGGCAATAAACAGATAATCAAAGTGGTAGAGATTCAGGCAATGAAGATCACTATAGCTGCAGACGTGAGAAGGGAGTAGAACATTCAGAAGAGATTTCATCATCATTTTGCTTTGTCTGATGTTGCTTATAGAATAAACCATCTTTCATGTCTTCTGCACCCAAGATGGACCATAATCATATTAATCCTCATACTGATTATATTTTGAATGAGACAATTACCACTCTCACAGAAGACTCTGTCCTTAGAACTTGGCTTATTTTTCATTTAGGAAGTTTTAGAGCTTATTAAAGCTACTCCAGAGAGAATTTTTTTGAAGCATTCTTTAATTCTTTTTTATAGTATTAGCACATTATAACCAAAATTCTGTATACATACTTATTTTTCCTTTTGACATCTAGGGACCTATTTCTTCTCTGTCTTACTTTGTTTGTTTGTTTGTTTGTTTGTTTTTGAGACAGGGTTTCTCTGTGTAGCCTTGGCTGTCCTGGAACTCACTCTGTAGACCAGGCAGGCCTCGATCTCAGAGATCTGCCTGCCTCTGCCTCCCAAGTGCTGGGATTAAAGGCATGTGCCACCATGCCAGGCTTCTCTGTCTTTCAAAATGAGATCACTAATACAATAGAAAAATATTTTTCTCAGACAACCTTTTATTTCTTTCTTCCTTTTAGATGTGTGGTTCATATCTTGGGTATAGAATACCTTGATTCAGACAAATAAGAAAGTCTGGCCAATGGACAAACATTCTCGTTGTGTTATTCTTTAGTGGCTTCACCCTGGAGCTTTGTTACTGATGAAGAAATTAGAGAGGATGTCAAACCTAGGTAATTTTGCTTTATTAATTTATTGAATAAAAACACCAAAATGAGATCTCATCACTGATATTTGATACCAAAAAAAAAAAAAACCCAAACAAACATTTGTGAACATGTGTAAAGCAAGAGCGTCCAGTGAGACCTACCATGAGGTACAGTTTCTATCAACTTTGCTATTCTGCAGCACCTACTTCCTCTATTTCTACTTTGATCTACACATTCCTTATAAATTTGAGTCACTGGAGTTCTACAGTTGTTGTCAGAAAGACAAATGACATATGGGAGGACCTGTGTACAGAATAGGTGATTTTCCTCAGTAACTGAGAGAATCAATGTACAGACTAGCATGGCAGGCTTAGCAGGAGATAGACTTTGAAACAGGGAGCTACTTGTGGATGGAATGCATGCTTTGGAATAAGTTTATGTGAATGGAAAAGATAAGAGTGGGATTTAGCATTGGAAGTAGTTGAACAATCTGACCAGGACTGGATGATTTTATGGTGGCTGATTGGTGTGAATATTTGTGGAAGAGTGAAGACTTTTCAAAATCATTTACTAAACTCTAATTAATAAGCTTGATTACTGAACATGTCCACTGACTGCATTTCTCTTGAACTTTCTCCATTTCTTTCTATCTTCTATATTTGAATTCAATGTTATTCATAATAAAGTAGTCATAGTTGTCTTTTTAAAACTACTGACAATATTAGTTCATGTTGCACACAGGTTAATCCTCTCATTTAAAGGGAAACAATTCAAATACTTTTCTCTTTACGTTATAAAAGTGCCTCCATCATATTCTAAAACTATATTTAAATTCTATCATCTATTAATGTTTTAATTATTCTTCCTTAAGGGAAGACAGCACAATTCAGAACTTTTCAGGAAATGTAATTCAGGACCATTATGGCAATATCCTCTACAATGTATATGAGTGTTTTTTCAAAAATGCCAGGTGATCATCTGATGGATGATCTCTTTTTGCTCTCTTTCTTCATCATGCTAGATACTCTAGAAGAAGTTAGGGCATTTGTAATAGTAATGCCAGACTGTTATTGACTTGAAGCATTAAAAAGATTTTTCAAGTAGAATCCTGCTCACTGGTCCTTATATGCTATGATCTGTGAGGAAGGGCGAATTTTAATATAGATAATAGAATTTCTTGCTCTCCTTTCTGTTTCTTAATAACACAGAATACATGGATTCTTAATAATACAGATGACTTCGTAATAACTTAAAGATGCTATAAGATGAATTACTTACATTAAAAATCAATGTCTTTGTTTTTTTTTTTTTGTGTGTGTGTGTAGTAGACTTTATGACACATAGTACTATAACAGTTGCTAAGAAAATCCTCTCCATTTCTTCCTTACCTTAGGTAGAAATCTCTTAGGTAGAGAGATCCAAGCTTCAGACAATTCATGTTTAACTCAATTTCTAAACTACACCAAGTTTAAAAGCAAAAAAGAAAAGTTTTCCCTGAGATAAAACAGGTCAGATCTCTCAAAAATTTGCTCTTAGTTGTTTCTGACTTATTCTTGGAGCTGATAACTCACTGATCAATGTGCTGTCTTCCCAGGGAGCTCAGAACCAGATGATGTCAAGTTTGTGTTTGTGTTACATGAGGGTGATTTTTCTGCTCCAGTTTTCATCAGTAAAAAATAGACTCTGGGAAGATTTATCTAGTTATGTAAATGTTTTAGATTTGGACAGGAAACAGTAAGAGATACAGTAAGATTTTGAAGTTTTCATTGGGGATTTAATGCAACTGTGTGAGGCAGGCTGCTCTCTGAGTTGCCATCTTCTTTCCTTATGAAAAAGCTGTAGATATGACTACAGCTCTGTGTAAACACACTACAGGCCCCAATGTACATATTAGTCTAACAAAAGCAAGATCATTTTCTCTAAGGAACAAAGAAAATTTTATTGTTCCTTTGTAGAATGTTTATAAACATGGAAATGTAGTTTTGCTTTGAAGTATTATGTCAACAGGCATGTACTCTGTGTTCTCAAGAAACAAAATGACATTATATTTTATCTGTTTTTCAATTTTGAAGTCTGAGTGATCATTTATAACATGTATCTACAATATAAAGAAACTGAAAATTAAGGATCATGAGTATAAAACAATAAAGGTCAAACTGGATTCAAGAACCAAACCTATGGTTCCTTGAAGTAGCACTATTCCCTTAAGTAAATGAACAAAGATCTGTTTGAACATAGATCACAAGTAGATTACTGAGAGCTCATTCAGATTATCTATACAGGATGAGTAACTTTACATTTTTATTAATTGTTGTTGAAAATGAAGTGAGGATATCTTGTCAGTTTTGTCATTGCCCATGTGCTTCCTGAATCATGTTGCCAGTCTGTGCTTCACTATGCGTAGTAATTAATAACCCAAGGTTTTAAACCACACATGTTAATCAAAGATGCTTCAAAAGTAAATTGTGTTCCGTTATCCTCGACCACATGATAATTAAAAATTAGGAGTACTTCAGCCAGAAAGAAATGACTCAAACACTTGTTTCCTTTTTCAATATTTCTTCAACAGCTCAATAATTACAAGGTGTCTTCTGACAAACGGAAAACATTTATTAAAAGTCATAATGAGAAAAGAAAAAATGTATGAATACATACATCTCAGCAGCTTCCTTTCTGTCAACTACTGTTTACATCTATCTAGAAGATGCTAATATTTTAAAAATGTAAAAAAAAGTACCTATCTTGAATGCTGTGGAACAATCAGAAATGCACTATTTTAAATACTAAAGCCAGTAATCTATAAGCATAAATCAATGAATTAACATTCTTTTTATGTGGGATTTTTAATATTTAATATAAATCACTCCAGACTGTAGAAGTATATATACTTTCTTTTTGTTGAAGGCTTCACTGTAGCTCCCATGTTACTCTCAATCATCTATAATTTTCTGAGTGTTACCCTTGGAGGTGTTTGCAATCACCTTCAGATGAACAGAGTTTCTTTGTTTAGTCCCAACATCACTATTCCAGTTTCTTATGCACAAACTCAATAGACTTATAAGATTTTATTTAGTAGTTTTTCTTTTTTTTTTTTTTTTCTTATTGGGCAACTTCCAAGAAAAAAAAAAAAAAACAAAACACTCATATAGTTTTATAGTATTTGCTGCTACTCTTGTAGCAGTGTGGAGAGATGAGTCTATAATTTCATCTATCAAAAATTTCATCAAATATACCAATTCCTCCATAGTTTTACTATGTTTATATTTGTATTTTAAATTATATAAAATATAGTATGAATATATTAAGAGGCACAATCCTAATGGTAAACTAATTTACCTTTATATTCATGATATTTGAAATAGTATTTATTTTTATTTTTGTTTTTACTTATTTTTTTATTAGATATCTTTGTTATTTACATTTTAAATGTTATCCCCTTTCCTGGTTTCCCCTCTGAAAACCCTCTATCCCTTCCCCACTCCTCCTGCTCCCCAACCCATCCACTCTCCTGCTTCCTGGCCCTGGCATTACCCTACACTGGAGCATAGAGCCTTCACAGGACCAAGGGCTTCTCCTCCCATTGGTGACTGACTAGGCCATCCTCTGCTACTTATGCAGCTGGTGTCATGAGTCCCACTATGAAAGAAAGAAAGAAAGAAAGAGAGAGAGAGAGAGAGAGAGAGAGAGAGAGAGAGAGAGAGAGAGAGAGAAAGAAAGAAAGAAAAGAAAAGAAAGAAAGAGAGTATTTTGAAAAAAGAACTTAGTTAATATAAAAATTTTACAGTAGCAGAATTATGGAGCTTAAGTAAAAATGGGCCATCAAGCAACAAACTAGTCTTGAGTTAGTTACAGTGAATTGAAGGTCATGCTCTAAATTGATGGACAATGCTAGTTATCTTCATGCAACAGGTGCCGTTTCAAAAAAACTTTTGTGAAAGAATGCACCTTTGTAAAGTGAGTGAAAGGTAAGGCTTGGAGATGGTGAAGTAAGAAACTGAGCTCCCTGTCAGGGAAATATGGAAACACATTGAGAAATAACCATATTTAATGAACATTTTTTTCTGTTTTCTTCATTGAATATTTTCTTTATTTTCATTTCAAATGTTAAGTCCTTTTCCAGTTTCCCAACCAGAATCCCCCTATTCTACCTGTCTCCCATAGCTTCTATGAGGCTGTTCCCCCACTACCATTTCCAGCTCCCCACCCTGGCATTCCCATACACTGTGACATCAAGCCTTCAGAGGACTAAAGGCCTCACCTCACATTAATGCCTTACAAGACCATCCTCTGCTACATATGCAGCTGGAGACATGGGTCCCTCCATGAATATTCTTTAGTTGGTTGTTTTGTCTCTTGGAGATCAGGGGATCTAGTTGGTTGATATTGTTGCTCTTCCTTTGGGGTTGTAAACCCCTTCAGCTCCTTCAGTCATTTCTGTAACACGTCCACTGGGGACCCATGCTCTGGGATTGGTGAATGTATATGGGATGGATTCTCAGATGGGGCAGTCTCTAGATGGCCTTTCCTTCAGTCTCTGCTTCACAATTTGTGTCTTTATTTCTTCCCATGAGTATTTTGTTCCCCTTTTGTACTGGCTGGTTTTGTGTGTCAACTTGACACAGCTGGAGTTATCACAGAGAAAGGAGTTTCAGTTGAGAAAATGCCTCCATGAGATCCAACTGTTTAAGGCATTTTCTCAATTAGTGATTTAGAGGGAAAGGCCCCTTGTGGGTGGGACCATCTCTGGGCTGGTAGTCTTGGTTCTATAAGAGAGCAGGCTGAGCAAGCCAGGGGAAGTAAGCCAGTAAAGAACATCCCTCTATGGCCTCTGCATCAGCTCCTGCTTTCTGACCTGCTTGAGTTCCAGTCCTGACTTCTTTCAGTGATGAACAGCAATGTGGAAATGTAATCTGAATAAACCCTTTCCTCCCCAACTCCTTCTTTGTTATGATGTTTGTGCAGGAATAGAAATCCTGATAAAGACACCCTTCTAAGAAGGACTGAAGCATCCACAATTTGGCCTTCCTTTTTCTTGAGCTTCAAGTTCTCTGTGAATTGTATCTTGAACACTCATAGCTTTTAGACTAATGCCCATTTATCAATGATGATTTACTAAGATGGGCATATAATTTACTATATTAATCCTGCCAATACATTAGCATTGGAGATATTTCTATCTTCTGATATCTTCTTCAATTTTTTTCTTCAGAGCCTTGAAGTTCTTGTCATACAGATCTTTTACTTGCTTAGGTAGAGTCACACTAAGGTATTTTTATATTATTTTTGACTATTAGTGTGGGTGTTATTTTCATAATTTCTTTCTCAGCCTGATTATCCTTTGAGTAGAGCAAGGCTATTCATTCTTTCAAGTTAATTTTATATCCAACCACTTTGATGAAGTTGCTTATCAGGTTTAGGAGCTCTCTGGTTGAATTTTGGGGGTCATTTAAATATACTATCATATCATCTGCAAATAGTGATATTTTGACTTCTACCTTTCCAACTTGTATTATTTGACATCCTTCCATTGTCTAATTGCTCTGGCAAGGACTTCAAGTACTATATTGAATAGATAGTAGTTAGCCTTGTCTAGTGCCTTAATTTAATGGGATTGCTTCAAATATATCTCCATTTAGTTTGAAATTGGCGAATGGTTTGTTCTATATTGCTTTTACTATGTTTAGGTATGGGCCTTGAATTCCTGCTCTTTCCAAGTCTTTTACCATGAAGGGTGTTGAATCTTGTCAAATGCTTTTTCAGCATCTAGTGAGGTAATCATGTGTTTTTTTTCTTGGAGTTTGTTTACATAGTTTATTACATTGATGGACTTCTTTATATTAACATGGAAAAACACCTACCTTCCTTGTAGAATTATCTCCTGCAGGATCACTGGGGTTTCCAACCTAGCTCAATCAGAAACCAGGCTGCCTTTCATGGTCCTACAGGTATCTGTCTAGAAAATAGTCCATTTCATCCAGAATGTCCAGTTTTGTTGAGTATAGTTTTTTGTACTAGCATGTGATTAAATTTTGAATTTCCTCATTTTCAGTTGTTATATCTCCCTTTTTATTTCTGATTTTGTTAATTTGGATACTATCCTGTGCCTTATATTTAGGCTGATAAGTGTTTATCTATGTTATTAATTTTCTCAAAGACCCAACTTCTGGTTTTATTGATTCTTTGTATAGTTCTTTTTATTTCTATTTGGTTGATTTCAGCCCTGAGTTTGATTATTTCCTGCCATCTATTCCTCTTGGGTTTATTTGCTTCTTTTTGTTCTAGAGCTTTTAGGTTGGCTGTCCAGCTGCTAGTATATGCTCTCTCCAGTTTCTTTTTGGAGGCACTCAGGGAATATGAGTTTTCCTTTTAGCACTGCTTTCATTGTGTTCCATAAGTTTTGGTATGTTGTGCCTTCATTTTCATTAAACTCTTAAAAGGTTTTCAATTTCTTTCTTTATTTCTCCCTTGACCAAGTTATCATTGAGTAGAATGTTGTTCAGTTTCCATGTGTATGTGGGCTTGTTGTTATTTTGTTGCTATTGAAGACCAGCCTTAGCTTGTAATGATCTGATAGGATACATGGCATTATTTCAGCCTTTCCTCTGTTGAGACCTGTTTTGTGACCAATTATGTGGTCAGTTTTGGGAAAAGTACCATGAGATGCTGAGAAGAATGTATATTCTTTTGTTTTAGGATGAAATGTTCTATACATATCAATAAATCCATTGAGATCATAACTTCTGTTAGTTTCCCTGTGTCTCTGTTTAGTTTCTGTATCTGTGATCTGTCCATTGGTGACAGTGGTGTTGAAGTCTCACACTATTATTGTATGAGATGTATTATGTGCTTTGAGCCTTAGTAAAGTTTCTCTTATGAGAAACTCCCACTTTTTGGCCCTGGCGTTCCCCTGTAATGGGGCATATAAAGTTTGCAAGTCCAATGGACCTCTCTTTCCAGTGATGGCCGAATAGGCCATCTTTTGATACATATGCAGCTAGAGTCAAGAGCTCCGGGGTACTGGTTAGTTCATAATGTTGTTTCACCTATAGGGTTGCATATCTCTTTAGCTTCTTGGGTATTTTATCTAGCACCTCCATTGGGGGCCCTGTGATCCATCCAATAGCTGTCTGTGAGCATCCACTTCTGTGTTTGCCAGGCCCCAGCATAGTCTCACAAGAGACAGCTATATCAGGGTCCTTTCAGCAAAATCTTGCTAGTGTATGCAATGGTGTCAGCGTTTGGAGGCTGATTATGGGATGGATCTATTGCGTCCCGCTCGACCAGCAAGAAAGATGCAACAAGCCAGAATCTTCCACGGCAAGAGCTTTATTGCTTGCTTCTCAGGAAGATTCCGAACCGGGAAAATGGCGCTGCTTTTATAACCGCAGCGTGACGTTTCAGCACCTGATATGGTGTGACAGCTCCTGATTCGTTGCTTGCCCATCACCCCACTATTACACCCCGAGAATGGGAGTGACTAGGAGTGAATTCACTCTCGCACCTGCGTACAAGGCTTGTTTACTAGTTAGGCACAACGGAGGCCCGCGCCATCTTATAATGGCGATTGCTCACAGCACACACGGCTCTCTTCAGAGATTACTGGCGGCACGCACGCGATTACTCGCAGCACGTACCGGCTCTCCACATCTCCCCCTTTTTATTTTATTAAAATTTGAGGTTGGTCTAGGCCTGTGTAATTATGCCCATCCGCTGTGGCTCCTGTCTTAGGTCGTTCCTCCAATGTCACAGCCTTTCCTGTCATAGGGTAACCCTATCGCCACCGGGTCCCGTGTCTTAGGTTGATCTGTGCATGAGGAAAGTTGCCCGTCCCTGGATACCGCAGTGCTATGTGACATTAACTACTAAATGACCTAGGGCGAACTCTATAAAATAGGCCAGCCACCAATGTCAATTAATTTTTGAGCATAGATAGCCAGATTTCAGGGGAGGCCCCTTGCTCGATGGCAGCAAGTGCTTGAGTTATCACAACCTTGTCACGTGTTTGTTGGGTTCTGAGCTTGCAAACCAACCAGAGCATGACCACAAGTCCACAGCAGGTGGCAACGCCAAATAAACCTACCCCCACCCATTCCTTAAAATAAGAAAAGGCAGATGAAATCCAGGAGGAGAGGCCCTCTGTCAATGACAGGTCCACTCTTGTCTAGTTATCTTTAGAACAGCGCTCTCAGGGCCTCAAGGGTCTCGTCAAATCTTTCAGACCAGTTTCCTGCAAGATATAAAGAAAGCTGTCTAGACAGATTAGCTGCATAAGTAAAATTTTTATATTGGACCCTGGTAATGTACAGAGCTTCCAGTTTTCTTTCACAACCCAACTGGGCCATCTGGTATAGAACACCTATCTGTTCCTCCGCCAGGTCAAGGCGCTGATTCAAAATCATCAGCCCTCCCTTTAACTTGGTACTAGCAGAAGTTTGGACAGTGATGGCATCAGCCAGATCTGCTGAAAGCTGATTTAATTTTGTGCCTGATTGAACCGCACTAACCATAGCGTACCCTGCAGCTGTAGCAGCAGCTGCACTGGCTGAAATTGGTATGATCATGGCAGTAGTAATGCCAAAATCTCTCTTTTGTCAAAACATAGATAAGGTGGAGGGTGTTTCCACTGGAACAGGGATCTAACCTGGGATCCGTGCCACCATGGCACGGGTGTTTTTTGTTACATCCCAACATTGAGAAATCCAACAAGAATCATTGGAACAGACTTCAAATGAATCATTTGAAAGAATAAACAAGAAAGGGGGGTAAACACAGACTGGGGTAGATGGATAATTAATCTGGTTTACCAAAGTTTTATTGAACCCAGTGATCTCTACACTGGTATTAGTATATCTATAAGAGTCCTGGGAGGCATAATGTATTCCCCAATACTGAGCAAATCTTGAGATGCCAGTAAAAGAAGCCTTTTCAACTGCTCCTCCCTGGATAAAAATCGAAAGATTGAGTTCTGTACAACTGTCATTGACTCCACAAAGCACCCACTTGTGAAAGGGATGCATTCTAAAGTCCTGTATGAAAAGTCCCTTTTTCATAACAAATTCCTTCTCTGGGTCATCTATCATGTTGGGAGAAAAGGAAAAGGTTTTACTCTGATCTGCCCAAGGAGTGATGGAGGATTGACAATCAGACCAAGGCAGGATCAGCCCTTCATCTTCCAAACTACAATGAGGGGCTATTTTTGGTTAGTGTGGACGTTCTTTGTCTGAAAAGTTAGGTGGTAGAAATGTACCATTAACCCAATTTACCTCCTGCCAAAAGGTCCGATTTGTAAAGGTTATCTCTACATTGGAAGTATCTTGGGTTGTGCTCACCCAACCTCCTCGATGCTCATTAAACTTCCCCAAAGCTCGGGCTGTGAGTTTGATACAATTTTCTGGTCCATTAAATTGAAAACATAAAGAACCCTGTTCTAGTAAAGAGCGATTTTCTCCTAATGGTGCTCGGGTGGGATCATAGGATAAATATGGCAAATCCACTGTTTTATTAGTAGTAAAGAATTTTGGAAAAACTATAGCATCATGGCGAACTGGCATTGGTTTAGGGAAAGTCGAGAGAATAGCCCATCTCTGCTTGCCCATTATACTAGGAACCTGAGACAAGTTCAGCATTGTCAGTATCAGGAACAGTCCTCGGGAGGTCAGCATCTTCTGCACCATCCTTGATGAATATCCTGCGGGTGAGTTGTTCCGGCAGCCAAAATGGGTTGTCTTCACTCTGTGGAAAAACACAAACAGCTCCCCAGAATCTGATTAAGATAGGATCCGGGCCTTTCCACTGACCAGTTAAAACATCCTTCCATTTGACCATTTCTTTTGGTGTATCAGGGTCTGAGCTATGTCGCTCAGCTGCAGAGCGTCCCTGCTCGTCGAGATTCAAAAAATTAAGTGTAAAGAGCGCCATAGATACCGCTACTCTTGGCACTGAGGGCAGAGTCTCATCAACTCCCCTTTTTGTTTTATAAGATAAGATTTGAGTGTGTGGTGGGCATGTTCCACAATGCCTTGACCTTGAGGATTATAAGGAAGGCCAGTCAAGTGAGTGACATCCATTTGATGACAAAATTGTTGAAATTTAGTAGAAGTATATGCTGGCCCATTATCCGTTTTAAGAATTGTGGGCTTGCCCCAAGCACTCCACGCTTCTAGGCAGTGCTGTATAACATGAGAGGCTTTTTCACCTGTTAAAGGTGTGGCAAACATTACACCAGAGCAGGTGTCAATAGAAACATGTAAATATTGATTTCTCCCAAAGGAGGAAATATGAGTGACATCCATTTGCCAGACCTGTAATGGCCTGACGCCACGAGGGTTTACCCCTACATGAGGAGTAGGTAAAAATTGACAACTACCTCTGCACATAAAACTGAGGTGCACTAGGACTCTGAAGCCGACAGTCCGGAGGCCGAACAGCAAGCTGGCTTTCACCAGCGGCTTTTTGCCTTTTTTTGGACTGAGTAGCTCGCCTTTTATCTTGTTGGTACCTTTCTCCCTTATAACGAACTGCTTCCTCCTCTGAGTCCGTTTCTTTAGAGGCGCTAACTCTTTTATCTGGTTCTGGGCTACTGAGAGCTAGCTGCTTAAATTCAACCAGTGTCGGGTATGGCAGTCTCTAGATGGTCTATCCTTTTGTCTCAGCTCCAAACTTTGTCTCTGTAACTCCCTCCATGGGTGTTTTGTTCCCAATTCTAAGAAGGGGCAAAGTGTCCACACTTTGGTCTTCGTTCTTCTTGAGTTTCATGTGTTTTGCAAATTGTAACTTATATCTTCGGTGTTTTAAGTTTCTGGGCTAATATCCACTTATCAGTGAGTACATATCATTTGAGTTCTTTTGTGATTGTGTTACCTCACTCAGAATAATGCCCTCCAGGTCCAACCATTTGCCTAGGAATTTCATAAATTCATTCTTTTTAATAGCTGAGTAGTACTCCTTTGTGTAAATGTACCACATTTTTGGTATCCATTCCTCTGTTGAGGGGCATATGGGTTCTTTCCAGCTTCTGGCTATTATAAATAAGGCTGCAATGAACATAGTGGAGCATGTTTCTTTCTTACTAGTTGGAACATCTCCTGGATACATGCCCAGGAGAGGTATTGTTGGATCCTCTGATAGTACCATGTCTAATTTTCTGAGAAACCGCCAGACTGATTTCCAGAGTGGTTGTACAAGCTTGCAATCCCACCAACAGTGGAGGAATGTTCCTCTTTCTCCACATCCTTGCCAGCATCTGCTGTCACCTGAATTTTTTATTTTAGCCACTCTGACTGGTGTGAGATGGAATCTCAGGGTTGTTTTGATTTGCATTTCCCTGGTGATTAAGGATGCTGAACATTTTTTCAGTTGTTTCTCAGCCATTTGGTATTCCTCAGGTGAGAATTCTTTGTTCAGCTATGAGCCCCATTTTTTAATGGGGTTATTTGATTTTTTTGGAGTCCACCTTCTTGAGTTCTTTATAAATATATATATTGGATATTAGTCCTCTATCTGATTTAGGATAGGTAAAGATCCTTTCCCAATCTGTTGGTGGTCTTTTTGTCTTGTTGATGGTGTCTTTTGCCTTACCGAAGCTTTGCAGTTTCATGAGGTCCCATTTGTCAATTCTCTATCTTACAGCACAAGTCATTGCTGTTCTATTCAGGAATTTTTCCCCTGTGCCAATGTGCTGCCCATTTTCTCCCTACCTATTCAACATTGTACTTGAAGTCCTAGCCAGAGCAATTTGACAACAAAATATCAATATATATCATATATATGATATCAAGGGGATACAAATTGGAAAAGAAGAAGTCAAAATATCACATTTTGCAGATGATATGATAGTATATATAAGTGACCCTAAATATTCCACCAGAGAAATCCTAAGCCTGATAAACAGCTTCAATGAAGTAGCTGGATATAAAATTAACTCGAACAAGTCAATGGCCTTTCTCTCAAAGAATAAACAGGCTGAGAAAGAAATTAGTGAAACAACATCCTCCTCAATTGTCACAAATAATATAAAATACCTTGGCATGACTCTAACTAAGGAAGTAAAAGATCTGTATGATAAGAACTTCAAGTCTCTGAAGAAAGAAATTAAAGAAGATCTCAGAAGATGGAAAGATCTCCCATGTTCATGGATTGGCAGGATCAACATTGTAAAAATGGCTATCTTGCCAAAAGCAATCTATAGATTCAATGCAATCCCCATCAAAATTCCAACTCAATTCTTCAACGAATTAGAAAGAGCAATCTGCAAATTCATCTGGAATAACAAAAAACCTAGGATAGCAAAAACTCTTCTCAAGGATAAAATAACCTTTGGTGGAATCACCATGCCTGACCTAAAGCTTTACTATAGAGCAATTGTGATCAAAATGGCATGGTACTGGTATAATGACAGAAAAATAGACAAATGGAATAGAATTGAAGACCCAGAAATGAACCCACATACCTATGGTCACTTGATTTTTAACAAGGGAGCTAAAACCATCCAGTGGAAAAAAGACAGCATTTTCAACAAATGGTGCTGGCATAAGTGGTGGTTATCCTGTAGAAGAATGTGAATTGATCCATTCCTATCTCTTTGTACCAAGGTCAAATCTAAGTGGATCAAGGAGCTCTATATAAAACCAGAGACACTGAAACTTATAGAGGAGAAAGTGGGGAAAAGCCTCTAAGATATTGGGACAGTCTTTGTTTTTTATTGGGGAATTGAGTCCATTGATGTTACAAGAGAGTAAGCAAAAGTGATTATTGCTTTCTGTTATTTTTGTTCTCGTAGGTAGAATTATTTTTATGTGGCCATCTTCTTTTGGTTTTTTTTTTTTGGAAGATTTATTTCATGGTTTTTTTTCTTCCTTTTCCCTAAGGTGTTGTTTCCCTCCTTGTGTTGGAGTTTTCCAGTTACTATCCTTTGTAGGGCTGGCTTTGTGGAAAGATATTGTTTAATTTTTTTCCGCATGAAATATCTTTGTTTCTTCATGTACAGTTCTTGAGAGATGTGCTGGGTATAGTAGTCTGGGCTGGCATATGTGTTCTCTTTAGAGTCTGTATGACATCTGTCCAGGATATTCTGGGTTTTATAGTCTCTAGTGAGAAGTCTCCTGTCATTCTTTTAGGCATGTCTTTATATGTTACTTGATCTTTTCCCCTTACTGCTTTTAATATTCTTTTTTTGTTTTTGTTTTGTTTTGTGTATTTGGTGTTTTGACTATTATGTGATGGGAAGAATTATTTTCTGGTCCACTCTACTTGGAGTTCTGTAGGCTTCTTGTATGATCATGGGCATCTCTTTCTTTAGATTAGTGACCTTTTCTTTTATACATTTGTTGAAGATATTTACTGGACCTTTGATATGGGAATCTTCATTTGCTTCTATACCTGTTATCTTTGGGTTTGTTCTTCTCATGGTATCCTGAATTTCCTGGATGTTTCAGTTTATGAACTTTTTGCATTTTGCATTTTCTTTGACTGTTGTGTCAATGTTTTCTATGGTATCTTCTGCCCCTGATATTCTTCTATCTCTTGTATTCTGTTGATGATGCTTGCATCTATGAGCCCTGATCCCTTTCCTAGGTTTCCTATCTTCAGGGTTGCCTCCATTTGTGATTTCTTTATTGTTACTATTTCCACTATTAGACCCTGGATGGTTTTATTCAATTCCTTCACCTGTTTGATTGTGTTTTCCTGTAAATCTCTAAGGGATTTGTTTTGTTTCCTCTTTAATGGCTTCTACTTGTTTGCCTGTGTTCTTCTGAATTTCTCTTTGGAGATAATTATGTCCTTCTTAAAGTCCTCTATCATCATCATGAGAAAAGGATTTTAATTTGAATCTTGCTTTTCCTGGTGTGATGGGGTATCTAGGACTTGCTGTGGTGGGAGAACTGGGTTCTGATGATTCCAAGTAGCCTTGGTTTTTGTTGCCTATGCTCTTGCACTTGCCTCTCATCATCTGGTTATCTCTTGTGCTACCTGCCCTTGTTGTCTCTGATCCTGTCCTTCCTGTGATTCTGATTGTGTCAGTTCTCCTCAGAGTCCAGGCCTCTCTGTGATCCAGTGATTTTGGGATCCTGTGATCCTGAGATCCTGGGTATCTCAGAGTTCCTGGGAGTCAAGCTGCCTCTGGAATCCTGAAATCATGGTATGACCAACCTCCTGAGATTCTGTTGTGTTAGCACTCCTGACAGTGAAGCTTCCTCTTGTTGTTTTGGCACTGTGATCCTGGGTGTGTTAGTTCACCTGGGAACTGAGATTCCTCTGGGTTTTGTGGGACTGTGTGTGGGACCAGTATACAAAGTCTGCTTAGGGCATAGGCTCAGACAGGAGAGAACCTGTGCAATTGGCTGGGGTGAGGTTCCTCTGGCCCTGAAACATGGGTGATCCCAGTTACCCATGGTGTTGTTGCAGATGTTGTGGCCTCCTCTCCTTTGATCCTGGACATGTTAGAGCACCTGGAAGTAGAGCTTCTGCTGGGTGTTTAGGGTGGGAAGCTATCTCCCAACATCTACTCTAACCAGAGATTCAGACTGGAAGGCTAATGGACATTTTTTGAAAATTCAAAATGGAGATGAAGATAATCAATGCAATAAAAGTTATATTCATTTTGAAGTGATCCATCAAAAAATGGTTTCTCAGAAAGACTGTCTTCCTAAAAACTATGAATAGAATATAAGGAGCTCAATTGACACTCTATCAATAAGTCAGCCAAGAGCAGAAGGACAGTAGACAACCTCTTCTAGATGATGGCTTATCCTGGAAATCTGTCACAATGAATCTTTCTGATCAAGGGTGAGGAGGCACCCTATATCAGCAATAAGTTTTGGTCCTCATCACTTCTCAATCTCGTCATACTTAAACATGCATTTAACAAAAGGAGTTACATAACTATTACTTATCCAAGAAAATTCATATTTGACAATTAATTATAACAGCATAGAAAGGGATATAACATATAAATATGTGACAGTATTAGATCAAGGGAAGAATGAGTGTATTCATAGCAATTTAAGTAAAATGTTAAAATATTGAAACTTAAAAATATTTACTTGTCACAAATGTAACATTATACAGCCTGAGAAGGAAGAGTAATTCTCTTTAAGAGATAATGGGTCTACAATGTCTTGTTAAAATATACATTTTAGAACATATTCCTTTATAATATCTACCCACTATCACTTCCCTCCAACTCTACTCCATCACCCTTTAAACTACATGTCTTATATTGTTTTTCTCTATTAATAAACTCTAAGTCCAATTAATGTTTATTATATGCACATAGATTTTAAATGTACAAAACTTTAAAATATAAAAAATCTTTTAAATTATAATAGCTGTCCACAGAGAAATACACATGTACAAAAATACACAAACACAAAAATAAACCTGTGAGTGTGTGTGTGTGTGTGTGTGTGACTACACGGATATTTGTCAAATTAAGTATGGCAGAATGACATAGGCTGACATGGGTTTGATTAACCGTTAAGGGCACATGCTGTTCTTACTGAGGTCTCATATTTGGTTCCATGCTTCAATATAAAGTGGTGCATAAATTATTTTATATAGGGCACCTGGATGTCCCGAGCATGCTTCTAGTCTCCTCAGCCACTTGCACTTAAATAAAGATTTACACATACACATACACACACACACACTCAGACATATATAGACAAACACATTAAAAATTTTAAAAAAATAAGAATGCAATTTGCTATTTATAATGCAATCTTTTTATCTTACGCTGATGATTCTTTTTCTTAAGGGAGAATAACAAAACAAAATTTTCTACCTCTTAAGATTATGATAGTTCATGACTCCAGGAGCCATGTGTGTGCCTATGTTCCTCAACAAAAGTTGCGACGGCTCTGACTTTCAGGGCAGACCTTAAGACTGTGAAAAAGAACTCCAAAAACATGATTTCAAAAATATAAAATTTCTAGACGATGAAAAATATAGGAATGCAATACGAATTGTATGAGGGACTTCACAGACCTAAAATAGCAAAGCAGCTGTAATAATAAGACAACTTTCAGAAAGATATAAACGTAGGAAGATTCTTGAGTTAAATGTCAGCCTAGAACAGGGTAAGTTTAGGCCCAGGTCTGGTGAAAATGGTCATTTCAGGACAGGATACCACCCAGCTAGTTAACTGTCTGTGCTTATAAAGGAATTCAATTGCTAATGTTTAGAAACATTCTTGCTTCCTTTTTTACGAATCAGAGAACTACGGTAATAATATGCTGATTTGTGGGATAATCAAAATGGAATCCGGGGTGAATATTGGAATTTATATGCACATAAAAGACTGTGATTTGGTCTGCAAGAGAAAACTGTCTTAAGCAGAACACCTACCCATGACTGGCTTTCATTTTTAAGCCCTCCCCTCTAAAAGACTTATTTATAAATCTTAGGTAATATAAACAGCAATTAGATTTATGTAAGGGAAAAATTCTGTTGTGTGTATGTAGGTAATGTGATTATGGTTATTTAGTGCCATGACAGATATCTGCAGACTTGAAGACAACTTTGTGGGATCTACTTTGGAAGTCTTTATATGATAATCAATATTAGGTTGCCAGCTTTGCACACCACAGGCAGTTCCAAAAGACCCATCTCATTGATACTCAAATAAGATTAGTTGAAACATATGTTTATGAGTCAGAAAATGAATTTAGGAGAGCAACACTGAAGCCCTGAACTTCAGCTATTCAGAGTATTCAGGAGGTAGTCAGATGTACCTCATTTTCCCAAAATGTTCTTTGTGGTAATTCTGCACGTCCTCCTGAACAAGGTCACAGCTCCTATCCAAGAAGAAGCATCACTGTCTGAATATTGTAGACTTAATAGTCACACAAACCAGTAAGTTTTCACTATTCTCTTGCTTTAGAGAGCAATTTTTGCCTTGAGAGACAATGTACTCAGTCTTTGCCTGCAACAGTTTCTTCATCTGTTGATAGGATTAGCAAAAATTTATAAACATTAAATGAGATACTGAGTTGATGATATTGATAAAGGTGATATTTTAGGGTTATTTGATTCAATTATAACAATTCATATATATGTATATTATTACATATACTTATTACATATACATAATATACTTATTTGCATATCAGTAATTTCTGCATTTTTTGAGATAATTCGGAGATTCATTTTCCTTATAGATTGATAATACACATGATTCACCAATATGCCTCCATGACACACACATAACAAAAATAAAATAATATACCACAATCACATAAATATATAACTCATGTCAGAATGTCTTTTTGTGCTCTTTATTCAGAAAGCAAAGGATAAATTAGGTATTTAAAAACCTGAAGCACAGCTGTAAAAAGTATCACTTGCAAAATTATAAACAGCAGAACCTGATCCCTCCACATCATGAATAGATGAAAATGCTTTGCCGACAACATCTTAAGGGCTTTCCAAAGTTTACTATTTTTAACAAGTTATCTTTGAAAAATGCAAATGTAGTAGTGGAGGACAATGGAAAATTTCATTATTTGATAAATTGACTTTTTGTGTTATTAACCAAAGTCCTAGAAGACAATAGTTCTGAGCGATGAGCAGTTGGTAAATGATGGATTAGATCGCATGTTTTTCAGGTTCAGGAAATTACATGACTATTTCTGTTTATTTTTCAAGGTTCCTCTGTTCAACATTATGCCCTAACAATACCCTAACAAACAGCATGAGCAATTTCAGATATGAAATACAAATCAGAAAGTGCTACCCCAATGCTGACGCTAGGGTTGATCATGCAAATCTATTGAATTCTTTGTATTTCAGGAACTGTTGAGTAGAATCTCATGCACATATTTATTTAAAAATCCTTACTTTCTGAGCAATAGTTTTTCAGGTTCAAAATTTAAAATATTGAACAATTAAAAGATTGGATTTTTCATCTTTTCTGATTAATCAAAGAGAGGACTGTGAATGGGGACTGGCTGGGGAGGTAGGAGAGAGTTTCTAAGAGAGTGAAGCATATATATATATATATATATATATATATATATATATATATATGCAAATTAATTACTATCTCAGAACTAAATTTACAAATGTTCTGAAGAAAAACCTCATAGCATGAAAGTCAAATCAAGTATATGCATGCATATGTATTTAATATATATATGTAAATTTAGGAATGGCATGAAGATATGTTTAGAAATGAGACTATGTGCAAAAAGAAATAAAATCTACTTTTTCTCAGAGCTGGATTTCACATTGTATATTCTGGCTTCTTAGCACAATCAGCACTTAGCTCATCTTTCCAAAAACAATGAAATTTCTTACAGCTGTGACATGAAAGTGATTTTTACATAACTTTATATTGCTGACTCTCTTGTAAGTTAATCTCATCTCACATGAATTTTTCACCAGCTCCACTCTGATGTTGATAAAGGAGACGGTTCCATCAAGTACATCTTGTCAGGCGAAGGGGCAAGTTCAATTTTCATTATTGATGAGAACACTGGTGATATCCATGCTACCAAGAGACTGGATCGGGAGGAGCAGGCCTATTATACACTGAGAGCCCAAGCTCTGGACAGACTCACCAACAAGCCTGTGGAGCCTGAATCAGAGTTTGTTATCAAGATTCAGGATATCAATGACAATGAACCCAAATTTCTAGATGGTCCATACACAGCAGGAGTTCCTGAGATGTCTCCTGTAGGTAAGTAAGGAGCATGCTGGTTTTGCAATAAATATCTTAAAATAATACCGTTCTATGTGCAGGCGTGGTCAGAAAGGAAGAAAACCGATGGCATACTAGCTTCTTTCATCTTCATTTACCCAGTTGGAAGGTTTGGAAAAGGCTTTAATTTGGTCATTTTATATTTTTACACTTTATAATGATTTATACAGCTCTCATTGCCTTTAATAAATGGCTTGTGTATTTTCCTTTTAACAATACTCACTTCTTTAAAATTATGATTACAATAATCTCTAACAAGTTACTATTTTGTTTTTAAAAACGTACTTCCCTGTAAATTCTTCCAGCTGTCCCTCCATCCCCTCTCTCCCTAGTTACTCTCAGCTTGAACTGCATAAAACAAACAAACAATAAACTTTACTTTGACTATAGTTAATGCCCCCTGATTTCCACTTTTTTTTTTTTTTTTAACCAGAAGGCTGCTAGCAGCTGTGTAACTCAGCACAGGGCTGCTGGCCCATTTTCTCTCTGAGTATCCAAAGCCACCACTACCAATCCTTTCGTAACCTTTTCACATGTAAATCACAACCCAAGTTGTTTTCATAGAAGTAAATCAATAGAGAAATAGGAAAACAATAGAAAGTCTCCTCTTGTAAAGTCTTTCATCATCTCTTCATTAAAGAAACAAAATGTAAATTCTTCATTTACCTTTATGCCAAACATTATAAAATTTGTATAGTATTTCTTCAACACCACATTTCTTAGCCAGTATGTAATCCATGTGTATAAATAAAAATTTTAAAATGAGACTGTAAGATAGGACAATGTATCTATAAAAGTTATCCATGTTAGTCTTATTATTGAAGGTTGAAGCTAAGATAATACATACATACAACAGGTTCTCTTTTGTCCCCTCCTCGGACCCACCCAACCAGATCCACTGCTTTCCATTCCCCTTCAAAAAAGAGCAGACCATCCAGTGATATCAAACAAATTTTGACATAATGAAAGGTAGGCTGGACAAGGAAACCCATTATGGAGAAAAATGTTCCATGAGCAGTCAAAAAGTTAGAGACACCAAACTTGCACTCTTTGAAGTCCAATAATAATTCCAAGCTAAAGAAACATACCTTATATGCAGAAAGCCTGATGCAGATCCATGCAGAACTTATACCATATAGACATTTTAACCAATATGTTTTGTCTTGTTTTATTCATTCAATCATTTTATGGGGGCTTTTACACTGGGGGTAGGATGTACAGATAAATATTTTTTATGTGTTATATTTACAGCATCACAATTTAGACCCTAATCATTTGGGGACATGTGGCTTCAGCTTTTAATTAAATTCAAACTGAAAACAAGAGTATTGTTGGTACTTGTAGTTTGTAAATGTCAGTACATTGATGTGCATGTCTGTAACATAGCAGGTGTATTCTGTTCCATGACTTCAAAGTGCTTTTTGCCAAGAATAGCAACAACGATAGTGAAGTTTGTGGGCAAGGGGCTGTTTATGAGAAGTTGACATGTTTCCTCTTCCAATTAATGGTGTTTACTAAAACAGGTTTTAGGTGTTTGACATAGTGTGATACTTCTATCTAATGTGTAATCTATCATTAGATATGCTAATTGGGTATATGCAAATTGGTTAGTTTTTGAGACTACATAATGTATCTACTGTTTTGCTGTGGATGATTTCTACTCTAGTATCAAGAAACATGAATATTATGCACACATGCAAATTATTTTACTGAAATTGATTGATTTCAATGAGATAAAATATTTCATTTAATTAACACTAAGAGTTATATTTTATAAATGATAATAAAATCATAGAACAATTTTCATATTGCCACAGAGCATAGATAACCATCAAAATTTTACATTTAGAGACTAGACAAAAAAAGAAAAAAGAAAGAAGAAAAAGAAAAAGAAAAGAAAAGAGTTCTATTAGTAAATTGCTTGCCATGAAATCAGGAGGATCTGAATTCAATTCCAGGATTCATGGCAAAAACTGGCAGTACACACTTGTAATTCCAGCTCTGGGAGGCTCACAGAAAGATTTCTGGGTTTGATAGGTATTCAGCTTGATCTATTCAGTAAGGCTCAGGTCAGGGAAAGACCCTGTTTCAAATACCAAGCTGGATGGATTATTAATAATGATGCTCAGGGTTGATTTCTCTCTAGCACCCACACAAGTGCCCCCACCTACCCACATGCAACCTCAAAGTTTATGAACAAGTTTATAAGCACATATTAGCAAATATGCTTGTACATTCATTTATTAAATAATTCAAGTATGTTGATAAACTAAACATTTATAAAATTTAGCATATTTACAAACACTTAAAATGTAACTTTTTGATTCATTTATGAGAATACATTATTGGCCATGTTGGTTCTATGAGGTATAACTGGTGAAGTTTAGCAAAGAGGAAATGAAACATAAATAATATTTGTGACTATAACTTAATAATTTCTACTCAAAAATAAGGGAGATAGAATTAATTAGTAAGATATATTATAATATGAACATTGTGTGGAATTTTCAAAATATGTTAGTGACAAAACACATTCACAAATATATGTCAAGCATTTGTCAATATGATAGTAGAATTAAAACTATATTTAGGAAATTTGTGTAACTAAAATAATATTCAAATAATGTATAAAATGGTAACATTGCCTTATGCATCAGGCAGAAGATAAATTAGATGATAACATAGGCATAAATGTATGAGGTAATTATGCCGATTTAAAGTTTATAATTCTATGTGTAGGGGAAAACCAGAGATTGGAATCAATGCTCTCCCTTTGTTTTTCCTTTCACTTAAAAGAGATTTTTTTTTCTAACTGATATATCCTGATTTCTCCCAGTGCTTCTCCCATTTCCACCCATTGGATCCATCTGGATCCACCCATTTTTTGTGTTTCATTAGAAAACAAGTGGCTTTGCTTGCTTTTGTGTCCCAATCCTCCTACTGGGTTGCCTCATCATGACATGAAGGGAGGTGCCTAATATTGCAATTGGATAGAGCCATAATTCGTTGAAATCCCTAGGAGTCCTGTTCTTTACTGAAGGGAAATTGAAGAGGAGCGAATGGTGCATGTAATATCCAATCTACAGAATGATGTTTTACCTTGCCATTCTTCTCAACTTTGTAGAGGTTCGGTTAACATTTTTGACTCCTTTTTAAAAAAAGAAAATGAAGAAATAAAAAGAAATAAAAACAGAACACTTAACAAGGAGATAGAGTAAGCACTCAATATAAAGTAAATGGACAAAATATCCACTGTATAGTTACAGATTTCTGTTTCACTTTCAGTCTTGATCATTCATGATATTAGATGAACACAAGCTTGTTCTAAGCTCTCACTCTGCTTTTTGGACACTCCTTGAATATTGAGACAATGCTCTGAATGAAAACTTGTCACCTGAGCATGATGAAAAGAGACCTAACATTTTAACCTCATTTGGCTCTGAGCTGAATGGAATCTAAAATTCATCATTCATTATATTTAGGTAGTATTTTAACCTAAATATATTCATACTACCTATTTCAAGAATTGTTATTAACTTTTATTTCTTTGGTTTGATTTAAACAACAAAATATACTAGATTGAAATTTCATGTGCCTTGGTGAAGACAAATTAAACATAACAAATAAGTGCAATCTAGAATTTCTGATAGTTTGTGGGTTGTTTAGTGCCCTTGTACTTGGAAATTTAATCCAAAGTCAATTTGAATGTCACCTAGGGACTTCAGTGGTACAAGTGACAGCAACAGATGCCGATGATCCTACATATGGCAACAGTGCTCGAGTGGTGTATAGTATTCTTCAAGGACAGCCATATTTCTCAGTGGAACCCAAAACAGGTATGAAATAATATGTGTACTTATGGTAGCTGCCATTTATGTCTTGGACTATACTTAATGTTTACTTTCTATTACTATAATACTAATAGCTCATTTTATATTCTGCTCTTCTCAGTATGTCAAAATCACTAAAAATACCCCATTACTAAGGAGTGATTGTCTATTCTATTCCATTTAACTAGATTCATAAAAACACTAAGTAAAATGACATTCACGACTATATCACATGTGATTCCTGACTTTATTAGGACATTTTCATAATCTGCTTGCACACTTTTTGTTTTCTGTATTAAAAACAGAAGCCTCTTCTTGTGGAGAGGCTTGTTTGTCTCAATATTTTAAATTTTCCTCATTGAATATTTTGTCACCGAAAAAAGATGACACCTGAAGGATTATCTAGCTGAATATTTTAAAGGAAATGATTATGTTTATCATATTTCCCAAAGTTGAAATATTACTCGTTCTCAAATAAAAGCAAGGGCAAATATGTTGAATGTGTTTGTGAACAATAATTATAATGTACATAAGAAAATAAATACAATTGTTGTCATCATTAAATTTTCAATACATTTTGTAATGCATGATTTGGCCAAAGTATATCAAACAAATCATAAAGTTTGGAAAATATCTGAAAATTTTAATAGAGTAGAAATGATCATAATTAACCAGTCTAGTGTTGAAGACGAGTAAGTGAAAGCATTTGGTTTTGCTATGAGCCATGTAAATGTAGAAAGCGTGTATGTTGAACTGAATGTCAGACTGGAGATACAAAGTTCAGACTCTATGTAACGTGTTCCAAATGGCCTGAACTTTTAGTCTTGCCGCAGACTGTAGAATTTTTGTCTGACTTATAGAGCTGAAACTACACTAATCAGTCTAGTGTGTATGCTGTGGAATTACATTATTCATGTTGACCAAAGAAAACTCAATTTTATTTTCAAAAATATAATAGGTTCTATTTTAAAGATGGTGAGAAACATATTTTTAATACTGTACTTCATGACTGCTATTTGAATAACTCTTCCTACAACCATTCATACAGATATATTTCTTGTGAGTCTTGGTTCATTAAACTACTTATACTATTCAGATATGATGTTTTAAAAAATAGTTACATATTTTTGTGGTAAAATAGAAACTACCAAGCCTCTGTGTCTAGAGAGCAAAAAACAAACTTTAGTCTTGCTTACAGATGTTAGTATGTTGTTAATTTATAAGAGGAATGACATTTTTCCATTTCTTAAAATTTCAGAATTTTATAGAAGATAGTGGAATTCTGACAGAAAAAAATATGTTAAATATGATAGACTCAGGCAATCACTCTTAGCTGTGCTGCATAAAGTTTCATAGGTGATACGAAAGTAGCTAAGTCAATACCTCAAGGTGTTTGTTAACATTAATGCAGTGTTTATGCACTATATACATGCCAAGAGGATAGTCATATTATCTACCATAGTTTCCCCTTCCAAAATATCATATTGTATGTAGTAGGATAAAATTAATATTGACAACTTACTTAAAGACGTAATCCATGTATGAATATATTTGATATATGACAGGAATAGTCAAATAATTTCCATTCCAAAACAAAAGTAACCCATTTTAAGGTTGTATGAATTGTTACAGAATTCAGCAGAAATTTAAACCAAGTTAGCCGACAATATCACTTACAATCTCAAAGCCAGTACAATTCCTTTAGACAGGGACAATTCTGGGTTAAAACTTTTGAGAGGGACAAAATTGTCCAGAGACTGAAGGAAAGGCTATCTCAACATCGCCCCACCATGCTATCTATTCCATCTGCAGACACCAAACCCTGATATTACTGTTGATGCCAAGATGTGCTTAAAGGCAGAAGCCTGATATAGCTATCCTCTGAGAGGCTCTTCCTCCATCTGACTAAGGCAGATGCAGATACTCACAGCCAACTATTGGACTGAGCCTGGGGACCACAATGGAAGTGTTAGAGGAAGGACTGGAGGAGCTTAAGGGGATTGCAACCCCATAGGAAGAACAATAGTATCAACTAACTGGACCCCTCAGTACTTTCACCAACCAAAGAATACATGGACAGGCCTATGGCTCCTGATACATATGGAGCAGAGGATTGCCTTGTCTGTCTTTAGTGAGAAGGGAAGCCTTTGGTCCTATGGAGGCTTGATATCCCAGAGAAGGAGGATGCTAGAGGGGAGAGGTGAGAATGTGTGGGTGGGTGAGGATGCACCCTCTTAGAGGCAAAGAGGAATGGGCTGGGGTAAGGGGTTTGTGAGAGGAGACTGATAAAGGGGGGGGGTAACATTTGAAATGTGAATAAATAAAATGATTAATAAATTAGATAACTCTCAAAGCCAAGACACCAGCTCAGGAAAAAAAAAAAAAAGAATTCAATCCCAATGCTCATTTGCCACTTGATGGTTGTGTGGCTTTAGTTTAAATGTGTATGAAGAGTTTCTCTCCATGCATGTCTATGAACTACATGGCCATATGATGCACTGGAAATGAATGTATAGATGAGTGTTATCAATCATGCAGTTATAAGGAGTAACTTATGAACCATTTTTCCATCTCCCATTGAGTTTTTTCCTTGAATATACTACTTATGGTCACATATTAATACCTGCTATATGTTATATGAGAACTTGTTTTAACTATATTTTATGTTAATAGCTCATAAGATCTGAAACGTCTACCCATATGCCTTCCGTCATTCTCCATTCTCTGATGTTGTTTATTCAATGGTTTAGCCACAAGATTTTTCTCCCATTCACCTACACATCCTCACATCAGGTATGCTGGCTGGCCCAGTAATCCCATGGATTTGCCTGTCTTCTCATCTTCAGTGTTCAATACAATGTCTGGTTGTTGTGTATGGAATCCTGGAATCAAGCTTAGGGGCTGATACTTATTGGTCCACCAGACAAGAACCAAGTGTTCAAGCAAAAAAAGCCTTTAGTGCACATTTTACATTTAAATAATCACTTCCAAAATTTGAAGCCCCAGTTAAAATTTAAGGAGAAACACAGATTTCAGGAAGAGATTAATCTTTTCTATGTCAGCTATATAGCAATTATATTTCATATTTAGTTTTGGATTCTTTTATTTCCCCCCCCAAAATTTCAGACAGCATCATAGCATTTTCATAGTATACTTATGCTTTTGTGTAATCATTGATATCTGAGAAGAGTGCCAAATTATCTATCAGTGGAAAATATTCAGATTTGGCCTCTTTGCGGAATTAAATCCTAATTAACATTCTATTACCGTTTACTCTAGGAGATATTTGCTTAAGGCAACAAGATTTAAGTTCTATGGTATTTTGGTTTCTAAGTTCCTTTGAAATATAAGTTTCAAGATCCAGTCTTATGTACTTATCTGAAATAATTGAAGACTGCTTTTTCAAAGACCTATTTCATCATTCCCTATTTTAGAATTGTGCAAATCCTGCTGGTTTGCTCTAGTTTTCTCTATTCCTGAGGCTCTATGGATATATTACTGAATAATTCACAACATTTGCATCTCATAGTTCCCATTGTATTATCTGATCTATTTGTCTTCCCAAGGCAGATTAAGCCTCACAGTACATACTCCTCTTTTGTTCTCTTTGTTTGACTTTGAATTTTAATTCCTAATTACATGCTGCTCAATATAGTTCAGATTTTTTATTTTTAAATTCATTTTGATTTTATCAGTTTCTATTTTTCTATTCAAAATTAGTTTCTGGGGGTTTATTATGCTTAGAGAGGGGTATCTTTTAAGAAAAAGTGATATTTGCAGAGACCAACATTGCTACCCAATTTAAGTATTCATGGAGGACTGTTGTCTTCTCACCTGTAATTTGGCAGTTCATTATATTGTGTTAAAATATGCAGTTAAGTGTTGGATATTTTTCCTAGGTGTGTACTGTTTCTAAACATTATGTAGCCTAACAGCCATCTGTATAAAAGGAAAGAGGTAATAATTAATTCTAATTCTAAGTAACTAATTCTAAGATTTATATGGTATATTGCCAGAAATTGAATGCATAGTAGGTAAATATTAGTAGGTAAATATATTTAAATCGTATTCACATACACTGTTGTTATTCATAGGTCTATTTTTACATAAAATTGTTTTTCAAGAAAGTCCCAAGAGAACTGATATGAAAAAAACAATTCAAAACAAAGGAAAGAGGCAGATGGCGTGATTGTCTAATATATTGTATTTGCAGATAAAGTCATTGCTAATACCAGTAGCTTTCTTTTAAAGATGGGGTATTCCTATTTGACAATTGTTTCATCAAGTGACTTTATTATCTTCACCTCTTACATGTATTATAAACTACAGAAATAGCAAAGAAGCTGATATACCCAATTTTTAATTTTATATTCTTGGACTATTCAGAATGACAATATAAAATAAGAGCAGTCATAATGGATGAGAGCTGTGAAATTAGTTGTTGCAAAAGGAAGTGAACATAGAAATTTGGTCCTTACAGGAAGGTAGTTTTCATTAAAAGTTGAGAAAACTAGTGTATCAAACTGATATTCAAATTTAATATTAATATTCTCACATTATGGTTTTCAACGTAATTTAGTTGTAGTGAAGCCAATTAATTGACCATTTATAACTTAAATATCTCTGACCTGTGATCCCTTTGACTATGTGTTATTTGAAACAATTTAAATAAAGTGTGCAGGAAGATTGCAATCTTTAAGCTGTCACCTCACTGTGATTGATTGCAGATAAAAAAAGATTCTTATGGGTTAAATATGATCACACTGAGAAATTATAAACACACAGTAACTTAGTAAGCCATCATAGTTTGTGGAATATTACAAAATCATGAGAATGTTTTCCCTCAGACTACAGAAGAGACACTTGTTGAACAAAAGCAAATATATATTCATGCCTTCTATTCTGTGTGTGTCTATTAGAATAATTTCTGAAAGTGAGTTATGAGTAAATCAAAGTTTCCTCGATATGGAAAAATTTGGCAGGCTCAAAGTTCCGATTGTATACATTAGTTTGACATAAAACAGAAAACTGAAAAGAAAGCAAAATATTTTCCTGAAGTGCTAATGATAGATTTATTTTTCACTAAATATGACTTAATAATTATTGATTACTGAATATTTTTAATTTCATTATGTTGCTATAGAATATAGGGATTCAGTTTTATCAGACTAACAGTTTATATCCTATTATATTATAAATTACTTACTGTGTACCTGTGTGAGTGTGTGACTACATAAATAATGACAAAATAAAACTATAGTATAATGTCTAAGGATACTTTTTCAAACTTCAAGCTAACAAAATTCAAATAACTAGAAATGAAGTATTGCTAGTTATGAGTATCTAAACTCAAGTGATGCTTGTTATTTCATCTTTGTGTAGTAGCTCAGGAATTTGAAATTTGCCTCTCCCACCTGTATTCAGTTACTTCTAAGCTTTGTGATTATTTTAGCATTGGGAGAGTGCTGTTAATAAGATCTTTTATAATGAGGCAATTAGAGGTGTGAAAAATAAGCAGCTAACTTTGATAGCCAGATTCTATCGTAATGTTGTTGTAATTGCTTCAAAAAAATAATAGCTCTAAGTAAACCTCGAATGTCAAAAGCATCGGAATTACTTTCAGTTGTAGTGTGTGCGTGTGTATATGTGTGTGTGTGTGTGTGTGTGTGTGTGTGTATTATGTATTTTTGACTGTGTATGAGCCCACATGTATGTGTAAGTGTATATACTTGTATTTAGAGACACATGTGGAGGCACCAGTGTCACAGTGTCTTCTCCCTCAAACTCTACTTTTTTAATAAAGAAGGTCTCTGAGTGACCATGGAACATGTCAGCCATTTCTACTATTCTAGCTTGTCAGCTTGACCCAACATTCCTGGTTTCTGTTTCAGAGCTAGGATTAATGATGGCTGCCACACCTGCTGGACCTCACTGTAAGTTCTGTGTATCCAAACTTGTCTTCACTTTTGCAAAACAAGACTTTTATTCACCAAACAACCTCATCTACACCTCCATTTTTTTTCTTATCATGTGAAATAATTGTGGACTTGTTTGTACCACAGTGTTTTGCAAAGGTGGCAAGAGATACACATTAATATTGGAAGAAAATAAAGGAGAGATGAACAGAAATAAATCTTTGAAACCATGAATAGATTTTTTGTAAAATAATTCACTTTTTTATTAAAATGAAACATGTTGAGCCAAATTCTCAAGATTACCAGTTTTTAATTAAAAAGTTATTCAAAACTTATTTATAAATAAAAGCAAGAACAAAAGATGTAAGCACATAAGTTTTAGAATTCAAAGAATAAGAAAGTATTTTTGGAGATATTCATGCTGAGTGAGGCCCATGCTTATTTTACTATGGATTTTGAAATAAGGAAAACATGAGATATTCATAAAATCATTGAAGTTCATAAAGGGTACTTTTGATTAGATACTTCACACATGATGCTGTTGAGAAAACAATATTGTTTTCACTTTATTTCAAAAGTAAATAATCAGTATGCAGACAGCAGATAAGCCACTGAGGAGCTAATTTATGATGCTCTTATTCGCAGTTATACATAGTATGCACAGGAAAGGTGTTTGACATTAAGAAATAAAATTTGGCCTATGTGAATAGGAGTTATTCAAACATGAAAATGTAGAAGTACTGCAGATGTGATGCATATACATATGGGTGTGTTTGTAAGTGTGATTATGTTTAACAGAAAAACATTAGATATAACATAAATATTGTTATATAAATTATAAATGCCATTCATCCTGCAGTCATGGTACTTGAAAATAAATTATTATATGTATTTGGAGCGGGGAAAAAAGAAAGGACAAATTAATTATCATATCCTTTTTATGTCCTCATTATTAGAAATAAGACAGACATTTTATTTGTAAATTGTTATTCATTTTCCTATCTTTGCTTGAAAGTTTTAGTTGTTTTTGCCCCCATATGGTCTTTTTACCGCATGGCATTTTGGAACCAAAACTAAGACAGAAAATACACTGAGAAGCAGAAAAGACTCTTGGACGTTGCTGTTGTTGTTGTTGTTGTTGTTGTTGCTGCTGTTGTTGTTGTTGTTGATGATGGTGATGATGATGGTGGTGGTGGTGGTGGTGGTGGTGGTGGTGGTGGTGGTGGTGGTGGTGATGATGATGATTTCTGACACAGAGTGTTCTAGGATGTTCTGCAACTCACTGCCATTAAGGATTAGTTGCCCTGAGCAACTTATCATCTGTTCTCCATCTCAGGCGTGCTGAGATGATAAATTTCTTTCACCTGGCTATGTGGTTCTAATTTTTAGAGCCAAGCTGTTCTGGAACTCACTATTGCCTAAGAATAGTCAAGGTGGGAGGCTAAACAGGCCAATCAGCTTCTCAACCTTTTTGAGGTAGAGAGGTTACAAATAGAGAACAGAAGTGAAAAGGGATAGGTTCACAAATGGAGGAATGTTTACATCTTTCCTATGAGTCATGAGGGTTTTCTAAAAATTCTAAGTGCCATTTATTTTATTTGTGTGGTTTCCTCCAGTTATCACTATGGCAACTGCCAGCTACTTAAATACTTGAAGTGTACAATTTAGCATGCAGGTGAGGTTATAATGAAGTTTGAAGGTCTTTCCACTCCCTTTGACAGCTATGTTAGATACAGCCAGTTAAGTCACCAGAAGTAGAAATTCAGGTCTACATCTATCAGAGATTAGAAGGACCATGGCTGAGTAGATGTTTCACCAGTTAAGATAGGCATGACTCAGAGTAACAAAACCTAAAAACAAAATTTTCAAAGCAATACTAAGAAGAATGCATGTTACTATTTTCTCTGCATTTTAGTAGGGTGTGCAAATATAAATGTGTATTCTTTGAACAATGTGAGAGTGTACATTTGAACTATATGTCTCTTTTGTCTTTAAAGTAAACTAATATAACAAAGCAAGCTAAAAATCTGAAGAGAGACATACTACATTATTGACGTTCATTGCTACTGTAATGCAATGGATACTGGTGTGCTTTACTGAGATTTAAAATCTTACAGGAGTCATCAAGACTGCCCTTCCAAACATGGATAGAGAGGCTAAAGACCAGTATTTGCTTGTCATTCAGGCAAAGGATATGGTTGGTCAAAATGGCGGACTGTCTGGAACCACCTCAGTTACTGTGACCCTAACTGATGTCAATGATAACCCACCTCGATTTCCACGAAGTAAGTTATTCAATGCAAAGAATAATATAAAAGAAAATGTTTATAACAATTGTTTTCAAATGCTTTTAAACAAGTAATTCTTAAGACTTTCTCCTAATTTTGCATTTCATCAAGGGCCTAACTTAATCACACTATATTTCACAATTTCATACTTCTCTCTAAATAAAATAAATTACCTCTCGAATTTATGCTTTAAATATTGGATGCTTTCTTTGTAATTCGGTATTTATGTTTATCAAAGATTTTATTTTTTGCTTCTAAGAGTTTAAAATTGTAATCATTTATTTTTAAAGTAATTTTTATTATAATTATTAACATTTTCATTTCACAAATGAAATTGATGAGATTCATGTCATTATAATCGTATGCCCATTCTATGCTTTTAACCAGGTCATGTATAACTCACATTCCTTTTACAATTATACCACCTCTCTCTCATAAAAAATATAAACATCTTAAAAATAACACAATCCAAACCATCAGAAATCCACACTCTCAGATGATCTTCTGCACAAAGTGTCATTTGACAGATCCAGAAATTAAAATAAATAAGTAAATAAATAAATAAAAATAAAAATTTGTGTCCTATTTATAAAATTCTTTTGTACTACACTTTTGTGTTTGTAGCATGTAGGAATTCTTTAGAATGTTAAAATTTTCTTTCTTTCTTCCTTCCTTCCTTCCTTCCTTCCTTCCTTCCTTTCCTTCCTTCCTTCCTTCCTTCCTTCCTTCCTTCCTTCCTTCCTTCCTTCCTTGCTTGCTTTCTTGCTTTAACAATTGTATCACATATATAATATCTCATTATAATATTGTCCATCATCACCTGCTCTCATTCCTTCCTCCTTCCTCAGAAGCCCATTTTTCCAGAGTCCCCTCATTTTTTTTTTTTTTTTGTGGCCAACTGCATTGCATTGTCTTAATTAATCTTTGTAAATGGGCAGATAATTACTACTACAAGGTCATTTTTGCCAGTCGCTACTTTAAGGAAGAGGACTCTTATCTCCTCAGCAACCCCTATGTTTAGCTTAAAACTTACAGGCTAGGGGGAGCTGTTCAATGTCTCTAAAATGGTTGTCTAGTAAAAATATGGAACCCAATTCATTATCAACAAACAATATTGATCAGCAAAACTGGCTAATATGCAAACTCCTATTCTTTTTTCATTCCAATAATAAATGTTTTGATTTTATATATATATATATATATACACATCTGCAAAAGCATAGTAAAAAGCCCCATGGTTTTTATTAAAAACAGTCCTTTAGGTCTTTGAAGGAAACAGGGTTAAAAAAGAAACACAATGAGTGCTTTTTTCTAAAGCTTGAGAAGTGATGATTTTAAAACATTTAATTTCAGTGTTTCCCATGCCATTCTGATATGGAGCACAGCTTTTGCAGTGTTTCCTTTCTTTCCCTAGATTATGAAGTAAAGAAATCAAAATCTATGTATTTTTCCTGTTTTTGATTTTACCCAGTTTTTTCTCTATAAATTAGTTACTATTATATCTTTGAAATCTTTGAATTTTACTAAGGACACCTATATGTGTTCAAGGAAACCATTAAAAATGTTACACATATATTGTGATCATTTTAAAGATTTCAGTATTCAATCTTTCAAAACTGTAGGTCAAAATGGCAATGCCCCTTTCTTTTCAAGGTTCCTCTAAAAGACATTCTCTTCCCTATATATATGGCACACTGCAAATGCAGTAAAGTTCAAGGGCAAGAAAAATAAATGATTAGAAGAAAAATGTCAAGGAACATATTTGTGGGTGCTGTTCCTAATTTTTCCACATCTGCCTCTCAAAGTACATTTTTATCTGAAAATTGGTGAAAAGGATTATTAAGGGTATGGAATTTGTTTCTGTATGTGATTCCTCTTTTTCTTTCTTTCCTCTCCTTTAAAATAATTCTACTTATTCTTTTGTAATATTATATCTGAAATCATGGCTACAGAGGCCAGAGATTCAACTCTTTTATCTCTAAAAGATATCAATGAACAAAGACTTATATTTCCTTTCCCACGGCCTCTTGCAAAGTATGGAGAAGTTTCTTTTTAAGTAATACCAAATATGAGAAAATTAACAAGCTAGACAAACCCTTAGCCAAATTAGAGGGCACAGAAACAGTATCCAAATTAACAAAATCAGAAATGAAATGGGAGACAGAAACTGAGAAAATTCAAAATGTAAAAAAGTCTATATTCAACAAAATTGGAAAATCTAGATGAAATAGATGATTTTCTAGACAGATACCAGGTACCAAACTTAAATCATGATCTGATAAACCATCTAAACAGTCCCATAACCCCAAGGAAATAGAAGCAGTCATTAGAAGCCTCCGAAACAAAAAATGCTCAGGGCCAGATGGTTTTAGTGCAGAATTGTATCAGAGTTTCAAAGAAGACCTAATACTAATACTTCTCAAACTATTCCATAAAGTAGAAATAGAAGGAAGACCACCCAACTCTTTCAATGAAGCCACAGTTACACTGACACCTAAACCACAAAAATACCCAACAAAAGAAGAGAACTTCAGACCAATTTCCCTTATGAATATTAATGCAAAAACACTAAAAAATTATCATAAACTGAATTCAAGAACACATCAACATGATCATTCACCATGATTAAGTAGCCTTCATCCAAGGAATCCATGGATATTTCAATATATGGAAACCCATCAATGTTATCTACTATATAAACAAACTCAAAGATAAAAAAAATGTGACCATCTCATTAGATACTGAAAAAACTTTTGACTCAATGCAATACCCATTCATGTTAAAAGTATTAGAGAGATCAGGAATTCAAGACTTGAACTAAAATATAATAAAAGCAATATACAGGAAATCAATACCAATATCAAACTAAATGAAGAGTAAATCAAAGCAATTCCATTAAAATTAGAGGACAAGTCTGCCCACTCCTTCCTACCTGTTCAATAATTAATCAAAGTTCTAGCCAGAGCAATTAGAGAATAAAAGGAGATCAAGGGGTACAAATTGGCAAGGAGGGAGTCAAGATATCACTATTTTCAGATACTATGATAGTATACATAAGCAACCCAGAAAATTCTACCAGAGAGTTACTACAGCTGATAAACATCTTCAGCAAAGTGACTGGTTATAAAATTAACTCAAATAAATCAGTATACTTTCTCTATTCAAAGGATAAATGGGCAGAGAAAGGAATTAATGAAAGAACACTCTTCACAGTAGTCAAAAATAACATAAAATATTTTGGTGTGACTCTAGCCAAGCAAATGAAAGATCTGTATGAGTAGAATTTAAAATCTCTGAGAAGTTTGTAGAGAGGTAACCAGGAAGTGGGACATCATTTGAGATGTAAACAAATTGAATTATTAATTTAAAAAAGTCACCATAAGTAAGTAACCCAAGATGTTCCATGACAAAACAAAATTAAAACAATAAGTTTCCACTCACCCATCTCTAAAGAGGACAGAAGAAAACTCCAGCTCAATGAGGCTACCTATACTCAAGAAATCACAAGAAATATAAAATGTTACATAAGTAAAACAAGAATCTCTGTCTGTCTGTCTTTCTGTCTGTCTGTCTGTCCCTCTCCCCTTCCCCTCCTTCTCTTCTTCTCCCTCTTCCTCCTTTCCTCCCGCCCTCCTTCTCCACCACCACTAACATCAAAATAACAGGAAGTAAAAATCATCAGTGATTAATTTCTCTCAATATCAATGTACTGAAATCCCCAGTAAAAAGACATGGTCTAACAGAATAGATACATAACCAAAATCCATCATTCTGCTTTACACAAGAAACACATCACAGCAACAAAAATAGACACTACCTCAGAATAAAGGCTGTGAAAAAAATTTCCTAACAATTGGAATCAAGAAACAAGCTGGAGTAGCCATTCTAATATTGTTTAAAAATAGACTTTCAACACAACGTAATAAAAAGTGATGAGCAAAGACACTTCATACTCATCAAAGGAGAAAAAAAAAGCATCCGGAGGAGATCTCAATTCTGAAAATAAAAAGAAGAAGAAATACAAAATAAATTCCAATGTTAAGTTATCAGCAATAACAGCAACAATAGGCATGCATTTGGACTATTGTTTCAGGAATTGTTTGGTTTTTTGTTATTGTTATTTTTTAGTACAATTAAGGTGATTATTATATCTAAATAATGACATACTTAGGAACTGTACTTCAATTATTAGTTTAGCTTCATTAATAAAAGAAACATATATCTTACATATAGATATACAGCAATGGGGATTCGAACCTGTCTTTGGGCAACTTGTTTCTGTTGCTTGTTACTGTTGCATCATCAACCTCAATTTTCTTGAGACTGCATGAAAATTGTCATTTGTTTTAGCTTGTCTTAGCTTTTCTTTAACTGAAAAAAATAATAGTTCCTAGCAGAGGGAAGTTAGAAGATTCTGTTCTTTCTTTATTTTGAAATTTTATAGGATCTTATCAGTATAATGTTCCAGAATCTTTGCCTGTGGCATCAGTTGTGGCCAGAATTAAAGCTGCAGATGCAGATATAGGAGTCAATGCAGAAATGGAATACAAAATAGTGGATGGTGATGGACTGGGCATTTTCAAGATATCTGCTGACAAAGACACACAAGAAGGAATCATTACAATACAAAAGGTGCTGTTTCCTGTTTTATTTTTATTCTACCAGTACAATGTCACAAGCTATCATGCTACCAGAATAGCTGTCATGGAAGAATGTGCCAGACATTGAATGTCATACATAACCATTGGTATTTTAATTTCTTATATGATAAGCTATGAATTTATATTTCGATCTCAACATCTAGTGTAAATTTGAATGGCATTTTCAACAGTACCTGTCATTCTATTCTCTGAATAAAAGCTAAGGTTATCTATAGTGCTGTGCCAATTAGACCTAAAATTCTGATATTTAAATACTCACAAATAGAGATAATTGCTACATTCTAGAGTATTCCACTAATAGGCAATAATTTTTCCCAAAAACTTTTTGCAAGAAAAATTAAATTATGCAACATATATGAAAATAATATATATATATATGATTAGGAGAAACAAAGTGAGGAAGTCTTGTTGCATCATCAACTGCTTTTTTAAAAAAATATGAAACAGTTATGATTGGAGGAATTTATAGTAGTAAAACAGCATGTCGAACTTTGAAATCTGTTTTAGCCTATCATTTACATAAAATATAGATGAAATAGCAGTATAATAGGAAAATAATATATCCTTGCTTTGGCATACACAAATTTGCTCCCACCCATCTCTAAGTGCAGGTTATATTAGCTTTATTCTCTTTTAATGTGGTATATGAAGTTTGGCAAACTGTAGTAAGGAAAAAAATTAACGGAATTGTTTGCAAAGTAGTACAACATCAAATACTTGAAATATTAAAAACTTTCACACTTACAACTTTCCCTAAATTGGCATATTTATTTGGCTTAAAAACCCAGGTGCATAACTCTGTAATTAACAGCCACTGATAGTTAACAAACCAATAATGAATGTTTATAGTTTAATTGTTTTGAGACATATGTTTGATTTCAAGCCAATAGGCAAAATATTTCTACTTTGTATTTCCAGTGGACAGATGCTGTTTTAGTTCATACTGCAATGATCCTTGTGCAAAAGTTTTAATAAGTAGGATAGACCAACTGTTTACAAAATGTTTTCTTTTGCTGTCTAAAGCAAAAGGAATGAAGTAAGGTATACTCCTGCTTAAAGATTTTTAAAAAACATTATAAAATCAATATGGTCATATTCTAGAATTTGAAAATATACCTAAGATTTTTTTAATTGAACATATTAATGTGTATTATAGATCTTAATTGACATGCTGGAAATAATTGAAATTATAACTGGCATGAGATACTAACTCAGTAATAGAGAATTAAAAATTTATCTTTAATGTTTATTTTAAATTAAACTTTTTATTGAATATTTAATTTATTTACATATCAAATTTATCCCCTTTCCAGGTTTCCAATTACACTTTCCCCTGATTCTATGAGGGTGCTCCCCCCCCCCCCCCCCCACCGATCCACTCCTGCCTCACCGCCCTAGCATTCTCCTACACTGGAGCATATAGCCTCAACAGGACCAAGGGGATTCCCCTCCCACTGATGCTAGATATGGCCATCTTCTGCTACATATGTAACTGGAGCCATGGGTCCCTCCATGTGTATTCTTTTATTGATGGTTTAGGATATGGGAACTCTGGGGGTGGGGGCCTGGTTGGTTGATATTGTTATTCTTCCTATGGGGTTTCAAACCCCTTCAGCTACTTCAGTCCTTCCCCTAACTGCTCCATTGTCTGTGATCTCAGTCCATGGTTGGCTGTGAGCATCTTCATCTGCATTTGTCAGGCTCTGGCAGAGCCTCTCAGGAGACAGCTAGATCAGGCTCCTGTCAGCAAACACTTCCTGGCATCAGCAATAGTGTCTAGGTTTGGTGTCTGCATCTGATGTGTGTGTGGGCCCATGTGTGCTGGCATGAGTGGAACCATTTGTGCTGGCATATGTGTGTGGGTCTTCCGTGATATATATGGCAACTTTCAAAATTAATTTTCTTTTGCCATTATGTGGATTCAGACTCTGGTCCTCAGTTTAGGCAAGAGCATCCTAAAGCCTCTGAATAAAATTTCTAGTCCCAATGCTAAATTTATAAATTTTAAAATAATTTCTGTATATTTAAAAAATATTAAAAAGTGAACCGGAACCAGAACTTTCTCATGTTAAAGCATTACGTCACTGCAATGAACTTGAAAGGGAAACACATTTTAACAAAGATATAGCAAGCAATTCAACAAGTAAACTTTCACTATAAGTGGCTGTTAATTTCTGTCGATATCAATTTAAAGTTACTTAGTCGTATTTAATTTCTGGATGGTCGCTCAATATTATAAAGGTATTATTTATTCCAGAAAATATGAGAAAATTATTAACTGTTTCACAGTGGAAGACGAGGTAAATTTCTCGAAAAGAGAATTTCTAATAAATGGAATGCTGCTGCTGCTTTACGCTATTAAGCAGTTTAGAAATCACTAATGAAAAAAAAAACCATAAAAATAAATGTATGCCTAAGTTTTTCCAAACCCCGTTTTAATTTTATAACAATCACATTTATAGAGAATGAAATATTATGAAATAATTTTCAAAGAATTAATGGAAACTATGCATTTTGAGTACAGTAGGAGAATTTCTGTAATATATAAATGCACTTTATAGCCAACTCTGTTGCTTAGAGAAGGAACTCATAAATACAGAAATACTTTCTCAAGAAGTTCCTTTTTGTTGAGCAGAGTCCCCTTTTGGAAATCTCAGTGTAGACTCACCTCATTGAAACGAACTTGCATATTTACAAATTGGAATCTTAGATAAGAGAATTCTTGCCTTTAGGATAACTTTCCTCTAACCTTTGGAACTTTCCTACTACTGGATGCCTGTCTTTAAATGTTACAAATTCTTTTTATGGTAAGTATCTTGGCTGAAACCTGAAAGCTGCTTTGGTGTTTGTTGGGTTTTGTGTGTTTTTTTATTGTTTTGTTTTTCTAAAAAACTCAACATGATTTTTGTTTTGTTTCATTTGCATGATTTGTGTGTGTGTGTGTTGTTGTTGTTGTTGCTATTGCTGTTTTGCCCTCTTCTGTTGCTCTTTTTCCCTGTAGAACATGGTAAGTGTGGTGAGTAATAACAGTGACAGAAAATGAATGCTTTGCTGACTGACTTTATATTTTCTCTGCCAAACATTATTCTGTTACGTTTAAATTTAAACACATTGAAGTTTGCAAGACAAAGTCATAAAGCATCTAAATCCTTTATCAGATTTTAATCTTAATAGTTGGTAACCCCTTTCCCACTAGACTCCTTTCCTCCTGAAAACCCTACAGCAAACATATCTCTTTATCTTCTTTTTTTTTTTTCTAAATCCGATTAAAATGGCCCATTAAGTTCTGTTTGCAGCATTTTATGGCATTTCTTGCTCTGCTATCTTAACTCTTCATCTCCAACTTAGTGACAGGAGCCTGGTGTACCAATTATTACCCTCCTTGCTGATAGAAAGAAAGCAACATCAACAAATCAAGAGTGAAGGCTGCTTTTCAATTCCTAAAGCCATCCTTTTAAAATTATTGCTGTCCCAAAAGTGAAAAGTTGCTTCTACAATTTTGACTAGTTTGAACTCTACTTTATAATAATAAAACATTCATAAAATTAATTTAATAGAAATAGTGAAATGTCTATTAGGGTGAAGTCTAGAAATCAGATATTTTTAAATATTTTTTATCCTTTTAAAACAATTGTTCATCTACTAGTATGTGTACATATTAATGACACTTCCCTTAATGACAGCTACAAAAGTACACTAATGTCAAAAGTCTTATTACACTTACATTATTGGAACATTGGTATGAGCTTCTTACCATCATTCTTACCTGAAAGCTGCAAATTTGTCTAAATTATAAGTAGACTCTCCATTTCCAGCTCATCCTAAACTCTCCAACAAAGTTCTATAATGTCTGTGGACCTTTGAGAACTGAAACTGCACTTATACCCAGATGTGCTAAGCCAATGAAATCTATGTTTTCAATTTCAGAAGTGACTTTTTGTTTATGTTTTGTAACTGAATTTGTACTGGAGAATCCTCAGCATTCAAACTTTCTACCTTTTGATTATACAATCTGGGCTAACACCTAGTTGTGCAATTAAAGTGAGGTTTTTCACTTTTATTTATGTTCATACCAATGCATCAGTGACCCAAGGCCCATGTTACATCTCCCAAAACATTTCCAGAGACAATGCAAAACCTATGGAATTATCATAGCAGTGAATGGCTCACCTATTTCCTATGATCTCTTTTAAGAGAACTCATGGCATTGCCTGTAAAATCTGAAAAAGTCTGTTTCTTGCCTATATTCTGAATATAACCAAGAAATTCTGAAATAAAAATATTAACTTGCCTTTATTGTCCCTGTGACTACTTAAAAATATTCCCAACGTAATCAGTGAAACATTATGTGTAGTTCCCCAACTTAATCCACTTGTGAACAGCTTTTCCAGTTCCTCCCAGATTTAGGAAAACATTTACTACCAGATAAGAAATATGCTGCAAGATTTCAGATAAAGACATGAATATATTTCTCCTGTTCATTACAAATGTGCAAATATTATGTCACGTTATAGTAGCAGGGTTTTAGTTTCCATTTAGTTATTACAGTGTGATTATAAGTCTTATTTAGAGTACATTCCTGATCATTTGAATTCCTGCTTCTCTGATTCATAGGATAATTGTACTTCACCTCATATATTTGCCAAAAGCTGTATAACATTACACAGGAAACATTATTTCAGCTTGAATATTGTTTTATCACATGTTTTAAGCACTTGTGTATTCTATCACTAACATGAAATGAACTTAGAAACAAGGAGAAATAGGAAAGACTACCTTTAATTATGCAGTTATTGCATGAATGTCTACAGAAGGTGCTTAGTGGATCTGCAGAGCAGCATCTATAAGACTCAATGTCTGTTTAAGTCCTTATGCTATGTACGTAATTTAATCATAGCTTCTGTGCTTTATGAATAGTATGATTGCATAGTAAAAATATTTTTAAAAACCTTGGTGATAACGTAATAGTGTTCCACCAAGCAATGCATATTCTAATCTGAGGCCACTATTAAATAGTTTCGTGATTCTGTTTATAACAAGGCTGATAGAGATTTATAATTTACATTAAGGTTATCATAGGGTGGGGGGAGTGTACAGGGTACTTTCTGTATAGAATTTGAAATGTAAATGAAGAAAATATCTAATAAAAAATCTCAACAAAATAAAATAATTAAAAAAAGATTATCACATTTGAGTGAAAACTGAGTTTTTCACCCCACCTAGAGTACATATCTATACTTTAAGTTATAACTTAGGTCCTTCAGTCTTTTATATTTTTTTTCTTTGAGGTACAGCAATCTTTCCTTTATTGTACTTCAATTTTCCTTTTATTATTACTATTATTTTTACTAGGTATTTTCTTCATTTGCATTCCCAATGCTATCCCAAAAGTCCCCCATACCCTTCTCCCCTCCCCTACCCACCCACTCCCACTTCTCAGCTGGAATTAAATTTGAAATTTTTAGTTTATAAAATGTATTATTACTAGGCTGTAATAGAGTAGAAAAATGTGCATTTTCAAATTCCATTTCCTATAAAAGATAAGTAGCTGCAGTCTCTGCTCCATAAATGGCTGGTTTATCATTCATATTGTCACATTGTCCAGAAGATATACTCACGCTCCGCTAGCATGATTATGCTCTGCAAGCTCTACAATCTTGTTATATCTATACCTAAAAAGGGGGCTGAAGAAAGTACAAAGTGTAGAGCATATTTGTAGAATTTTTAGTACTTATGCCTTCCTCTCTCTGCTGAGAGGAAGAACTAGATAGTACCAGCTTGTTTTGTTTTGTTTTGTTTTTGTTTGTTTTTAATTTTTATGAGATATTTTCTTTATTTACATTTCAAATGTTATTTCCTTTCCTCATTTTCCCTGCGAAAACACCCTATCCTACCCCCTTCCCCTGCTCACCAACCCACCCACTCTCATTTCCGGATCCTGGCATTCACTGACACCGGGACATCAAGCCTTCATAGGATAAAAGGCCTCTCCTCCCATTGATGTCCAAGCCATCCTGTGGTACATATGTGGTTGAAGCCATGGGTTTCTCCATGTGTACTCCTTGGTTGGTGGTTTAGTCCCTGAGAGATCTGGGCTACTGGTTGGTTCATATTGTTGTTCTTCCTATGGGTCTGCAATGCCTTTCAGCTCCTTGGGTGTTTTCTCTAGTTCCTTCATTGGGGATAGTGCACTCAATCCAATGGGTGGCTGAGAGCATCCACCTCTGTATTTGTCAGGTACTGGCAAAATGTCTCAGGAGACCGCTATATCAGGCTTCTGTCTGCTTGTACTTCTTGGCATCCTCAATAGTGTCTGAGTTTGGTAACTCTCTATGGGATGGATCTCCACATGGGACAGTCTCTGGATGGCCTTTCCTTCAGTCTCTGCTTCACACTTTGTCTCTGTATCTCCTCTCATTGGTATTTTGTTTCCCCTTCTAAGAAGGACTCAATTATCCATGCTTTAGTCTTTCTTCTTCTTGAGTTTCATGTGGTTTATGACTTGTATCTTGGATAATCTAGGCTTCTGGGCTTCCACTTATTAGTGAGTACATACCATGTGTGTTCTTTTGTGAGTGAGTTATCTCAGATAGCACTTGTTCTTTTAACCTTCAGATCCTCTGCACAAAACTGTTATATCTAGAGTTAGTTCCCTGTGTGGAAGTGTCTGTTACCAATTACATGAAGTAAATTCATTATTTACTATATTATTTCTTAGATGATGACTGAGGTTACGTGTAAAACACATGCAAATTCAGGCTCATTTTTCCTCTCATTAAATTTTTTCCTTCATGGATTTTATTCAATTAGTTCACTGTCTGAAGAGCTGAAGAACTATTCTCATGTTTACTAAAAATGTTTCTCTCTCTCTTTCTCTCTCCCTCTCTAACTCTCCTCTCTCTCTCTCCAAGATATGATTAAAGTATAATGCAAGCACTCTAATTGTCTATATGAATGTATTTCAAACAATGTAAGGGACTTCACATGTATACATGCATTATAACAAAACCCCCATCAATATATGCTTGTGAACATATTCATATAAGCTGCTTATCACAGTATCGACTTATTAAATGTTGATTAATCAATACTAGATATAGGTTTCAGGTATTATAAAAATAAGAAATCAGCAGTCTTTGGTGAAAGTTGATAGTGATCTGATGCTAGGACAAGATCATCATGGTAACAAAGCACAGGGATGCTTCACTTAAATTTGCTTTCTTCCTGGATTTTAATAATTGCCAACAGCATGATTTCAGAGTGTGTACTGGCTGGTTTGGGTGTCAACTTGACACAGGCTGGAGTGATCACAGAAAAAGGAGCTTCAGCTGTGGAAATGCCTCCACAAGATCCAGCTGTAAGACTTTTTCTCAATTAGTGATCAAGAGGTAGGGCCCCTTGTGGGTGGGACCATCTCTGGGCTGGTAGTCTTGGGTTCTGAGCAAGCCAGGGAAAGCAAGCCAGTAAAGAACATCTTTCCATGCCCTCTGCATCAGCTCCTGCTTTCTGACCTGCTTGAATTCCAGTCCCGTCTTCCTTGGTGATGAACATGTGTAAGCTGAATAAACCCTTTCCTCCCTAATTTGTTTCTTGGTCATGATGTTTTGTCCAGGAATAGAAACCTTGACTAAGACAGAGTGTTTGTGACTGGTTTGTATGTTTGTGTGTGTGTGTGTGTGTGTGTGTAGGAAACAGAGACAGAGAGAGATAGACAGAGACAGAAAGACTGAGATAGAGAAAGAGCAATAGGGGAAAGAGAGAAATAGAGACAAAATAGAGAAACAGAAACATTTTCTAGGGAGGAAGTCATAAAATTTATATGGCTAAATAAGTCATAAAATGTAAATATTTCCTTTTTATTTTGATTTTTGACATGACATGCTATTTTCTAAGTTCCTTTTAATGGCCAATTTTAATAAAGTTATTTTAGTCATAGATTCCACAGTATTTAGTCATTATATTATGTGCACAAAGGTGAAAAGGAACTTTTAAAAGCAACTCATGTGGTTCATGTCTGAATATTTGTTTTTTTTCTATTGAAATTGTGACATACAATCCATTCATACACTTAGAACATGATTTATTTGACACACTTTTTATATACAGGTAAACATTTCTAGGTCATGAGTAAGGTTTATGTTCAAGAGCATAAAGCAGAATACATGTTTGAAGGGATGAATTGTATCTGCATAAATGCAATACACTTACTATGTGATTTAGGACACTAACAAAGTGTGTATGTGTGCTGAGGATACAAAGACTTTGACATTGATTGGTAAAACTTAAAACAAACAAACAAACATGGTTCACAGGTCAGACAAATACACAGAGAAGGCAAATAGTTTTATTCTTACAGAATGAAAAACTTCCTCATTGTCTGGGTGAGAAAAGAGATGCATCAGCAGCCACTTACTGGGAAGTGTGTGAGTTTTGCTTCTATGTTGCAGACTAGTGCCTAGACATAATACAAAAGAGGCTGGGCATATGCATCCATTAGATAGCCATTTTCCTTGACTTGTGCCAGGGAACCTAAGAACAGATATTATAAGGCCTCTTGACATTCGTGACCTAAGAGAAAACACTGCTTCACCCCCAACTCATTATTCTGCTCATAACTGAAAGGTCCAGATTCCTTAAATATATCTTGGCTTTGATGTAATTACTTTCTTCCCTGCCCTGCTTTCTTCTTCCTCATAGTCCCTCTATCCCACCCCAACCCAGCTGTTACTCTGCATTTTTCTTGGACATCATTGTGGGTTTTACCAGAGGCCAACAACAATTAAATGTAGTGACCAAGCAGTAATACTTCTGAAATCATGGGAAATTAAATCTTTCCTTACTTAGATTTTTTTCTGGAGTATTTTCTTACAGTAACATAAAACTTACTCATACACTGTTTTATCTTTTGTTTGGCTGGTATTTGTTTTTGTTTGCTTGTTTTATTGAAAACAGATTTTTACCATCCAACCTATCTATTTATGGTTCCCCATTTCCAGCTCCTCTTTAATCTATGGAAATTGGAAGCTTTCTCCTCTGGAACCTCTAGAAAGGAAGGAAACACAGCCCTGGCATCAAAACAACTACATGACAGTTTTATTTTTTAATGACATGAAGTTTCTTGATATTTATTGTCATATCTTTAAGAGATTAATGAAAAAGACAAAGTGGGACATTTCTCTGATTGAAAACCAACCTAGATGACAAAAATATAAAAGAGAAGGAAAAACATTCACTAAAATCTTTTTAGGATGAGCCAAGTATTTTATATTCAGATTAAATTAACATATATCATAAGTATACACAGGTGAAAGGAGGTATCATTTTGTCTCTCTTAGGTCATCAGAGACTGTTTCTATATCAATTTTATAGCCTAATTTCTACCTCTTTTCTTTCTTTTTCTACCATATAAGGGTCTCTCTCTCTCTCTCTCTCTCTCTCTCTCTCTCTCTCTCTCTCTCTCTCTCTCTTTCTCTCTCTCTCTCTCCCTGCCCTGTTTGTGTGTGCGCGTGGGGGGGGGTGTTGTTGTTCTGCCACTGGGCATGGCCCTTGGGGGAGGTAGAATGGAGTGTGTGTGTGTGTGTGGGGGGGGGGGGGCTTGACTACTCTTATTCCACGCCACTGCCTGGGTGGGTTCTAGGCTCTAGGGAAGCACCAATACAGCATTCCAGGGGTGGGAAAGCAGTCTTAGGTGTGGGGTTCTCAGGATCTTGGACATCCAAGTGCTGCTGGGAGTCAAGAAAGAGCAGAGAACAGAGTTGGGGCACGAGGACTGGGGACAGCATCTAGCTTATAGTCAAGGATCAAGTAGAGTTCTGTCTTGTTCTGGCCAGGAATTGTCCTTTGCTTTATGGTGGCAGGTTTGGTGGCGGTTGTGGCTAGGAACACAAAGAGAGCTTCTATGGAAGATTAGACTACTGCTCTGTAGGTGAAGGACTTGATGGAAAGAGACATTCCATAGTTCCAAACAGATTACCTTCATCGTGGAAAATGGATGTGTAAATCATATCCCACTTCTTAGAGTGGGCCTGAACTTAAATAGCTTATGTAGGGAGAAATGTCTGAGAAGGGAAGATAATTGGCCAAGCCCTCTGGAGCTCTATGTACCTCATTAGCATGGAAAAGTCTGCTTTGGGCCTACATGACTATAGGTCACCTCTCTTTTATATGATAATCATAGTATGTTTTCCAAGTCAAGAGTCTGGCAGGGAGCTGGGAGTCACCAAAGCCACAGGTATGTGCCCATTGAGTCTCAGCGGCTCAACCTTCTCTACTTTACGACAGTTCCTAGCATGTTTTTGTGTACCACAACTCCTTCCTTTTGCTTTTTCATGTGACTGTATCATTTGTAATAAAAAATTTGGGGTAGGGTGGAGTTATCAAAACAAAACACAAAACAGTCTGGATGATTAGCATATTATAAGCCAGAAGGGTAATGAGGGGTGGGTGCATTAAGACAAGAGATTATTGAACCAATTGTTTGATGTGTTGTACAGTTTGTTAGGGCATTAACACCAGTTTTAAACATTTGATTAATAAATATACATATCATGTTTTCCTTACTATCATGTACATTTCCCCAAGTTAGGTAGTCATGTGACCTTGGCAAGCAAGTTCTCTCTCTCTCTCTCTCTCTCTCTCTCTCTCTCTCTCTCTCTCTCTGTGTGTGTGTGTGTGTGTGTGTGTGTGTGTGTGTGTGTGTGTGTATAGGGTTGTTGTTCTGCACTGGGCATGGCCCTTTGGGGAGCTGGAAGGTACCACGTCTGTTCTCTGTGGGTCTCAGATGTCATCTGTGGATCTCACTGTGTTTGCCTTAGGAGTCTTCAGTCAAATAAGGCAGCTTTATTGTCCTAGGTAGGTCCTAGGTGATTTTGGTCAGTCTCATTTGAATTTGTGGCAGCGACACTGTCCTTTTCTTTTGTAGAGACAAACCTGTTGGGTAATCACAACAGTGGAACAAAACCCCAGCAGTGGGATTTTCTGCATGGGGTGGGTAGTATGTAGTAAGCCTGTAATAGGTTGCATGGGAACACATTCTATAAAACCAAGAATGTTTGAGGAATTTAGTCTGGAATAGGCAGTAACATTTTGTCTGTAAAAGGAAAGTAGTTGTTAATTAAGGATTAAATAATGGTTATCAGCATAGTTGGTTTGATCTGTGGGAGTAGATTAAATGACTTCTGAACCTTAAAAGTATGGCTGTCTCCTAGAGGCCCTGTCAGAGCCTTACAAAGGCAGATGTTCACAGCCAACCATTAGACTGAGCATGGGGTCCTCAATAGAGAAGATAGGGAAGTAGTAGCACTATCTACAAGCAGCAGGCAGAGAGAGAGAGAAAGAGAGAGAGAGAGAGAGACTAACATGTGCTTATGATACCTCAAAGCCCATTCCTAGTGACACTCCCTCTCCAACAGGCAAACCTCATAAACTTTTTATTCTTTCTCAAAGAGTTCCAACTGGGGACCAAGCATGCAATTATATGAACATATCGTGTTCATTCTCTTTCAAACCATCGCAGATAGTAACTTTCGTGTGAGTTCACATAAGAATATGAAACACAATAAGCATTGACATTGAAAGAAAAGTAAAATGGAGACATTATGTGTTGAATCCATTTGAAGTCTGTTAAGTTAGAGATTGCTATCTCAACACTAAAATATATATGGAAATAAGACTAACCTTTTTGACATTATAAATTAAGTTTCTGATATTAATAACTATATTTTTATTTATAATTTAAATTATAAATTTAAAGGAATTACTTGTAATAGTTTGTATATACTGGTAAGTATGTTTGCATAATGTGAATGTTGATAATGTGTATTCATGTGGTCTTGATAATCATAGAATTAGAGCATATTTTTAATGTTAATATTATGAATTAAAGGACTATAAAATTCATTCAGACACCCATTATGATTTTGGTTTTGTTGTTGTTTGATTTTGTTCATTTTTTATTAATTTTTTTTTTAAATTATTTAAATCCTGGTTGTGCTCCTCTCCTCTGGTCCCAGCTTTACCTTCACAAATCCTTAGACACTTGGCTCAGTCTTTGCCTCTTAAATTTCATTTTTATATACTTCACATAAGTCATTATAAAATATCAAAATAATACCATAATCTATTCTCTATACATTATTGTCATTATCTTCAACAAATAAATAACTTCTAATTCTTAACCTGGTATAGAGTTAATGATTCAAAAAATCTCAAGACAAACCCTCAGTTTTCTAACATTTCTTGTAGGTGTCACAAAAACAAAACAAACAAACAAACAAACAAACAAACAAACAAAAACAATAAAAACCACTGTACAAATTTACCAGACAAAGTAGACTTCAACTCCAGGACCATTGTTGTAAGAGATAAAAAAAAAAAAAAATCATACTTTATTCAACTGAAGTCTGAATTCAGGTTTAGTAATGCAAACAGATTTTTTTGGGGGTGTGTGTAACTGAATTTTAAAATGAGGCACCATGGCTCATTCGAGTTTGCCAATTGTCTTTCCTGTGTCTTTATGGCAACAGAGATATTAAACTGAGTATAAGACCCTTGAAAACTAGTCACTAACTCCTCCATTGACTAAAGGGAGAGGTCTTCTCATCTCTTTGGTTACATTTCATTGTGTTGAATTAAGTGTTAAAAAGATATAATCTTGTGTTTTAAGTAATGAACAGAAGTTTTCAAAGGTTTTTAAATCTCCAAGGAACAGAGAAACAATTTTCATGGTAAGTTTTCTAAAGAAAATGATTTTAGGAAAATGAAGCCAAAAGAAGACTGTCTAAATTTACCACAGCTGAAGAGAACATTAAGACCTTCTTGGTCACAACCCAGGGACAAAACAAAATGACAGCACTGCATGCAGTTCTGCATAATGAATAGGTTCTGTGTGGCTTGTAGAAGCAACTGGGAAAAGAGCTTAATCAGTACATAAAATGTACAGAATTTTTTTTTTGCAGTCATGTCTTCTCTGTGGTGGTAGATTAATTGAAGATTCTGAACAGTCAATTTATTTGGAGTAAGATTATCTTTAAAGCAGAGTTGTAGTACAGGCTATTTTGTCTGTTAATATTGTCTTTTTTTTTTTTACAGTCATTTACTTACAAGAAATAAGTTTAATAAGCATAGCAAGAAAAAGGAATGTTGGAATACATATATTATATCTGATATAAAACAGATCAAGTCAGAGTGGAATGCTTTTAACAATTTATTTTATATTTATGTGTCTATCTGTGCCCTGTGCAGTATCTGCCAGAAGAAAATGTCAGATTCCTTGGAATCTGAGTTATGGGTGTTTATAAACTGCCTGATTGGAGTGGTTTTATTTTAATACAAAAGAGATGTATACAGAAATCCTGTATGATATAACATAAAAGTAATGGGTGGGGACCCCACTTGCCCACAAGTCCATAGAAATGTTGTCTCTTAAATATGGATATTTGTAACTTTCTTTAGATCTCTGAACTATATAGTACTCGCATCTCTTCAAAGTAGTGCATATTCCCTATTAAACTGTTATAATAAAAATAACACAGTGTATTGTTTAAACAATTAAAAAAAATCTACTCATTTTGCAATTGACACCTGGCCAGTCCTATGTCAAGGCAAAATCAATCCCCGTAGAAAGCATTCTTCCTAACACTGAGAAGGGTCTTCTCAGTGCGCCTTCACCTTTCAGGTAGAGCAAAAAGACTATGGAGACTCTTTCTTAGAGGCAGTTTGAGTATCGGCTGTCCTCTCAGGACCCCCATCAAAGCTCATTGTTCAGTGTTACAGGGATGGTTAAAATATTGACAGCATGAAGGAGCATAGATAACCAACCCTTAATGCTATTATTCTGCCATTTACTTAAATACCTTTTAAAAATTATTTTTATTTATTTATTTATTTATTTATTTATTTATTTATTTATTTTACAGTTCAGCCATTGCCCCCTCCAAGTCACCCCTCTCACAGTTCCTCAAAATGGAATCTTGAAAATGACTGAGGTTCAAAGCATATATTGTTGTTACTGGTTCAATTCCTAGTAAGCTTGTTGGACTGCTCATACCTATCTGTAATTTCAGCTTCAGAGAATATGATGTTCTCTTCTAACCTCCTTAGATAACTGCATTAAAGTGCACATACCTTCACTCTCATACACATGCATTCACATAATTTCAAAAGTACTCAAATGCATGTTAAAGAATTAAATGAAGAAAATTACTTGGCCAGGAATGTTTCTTGATATAAAGGTTTATTATTTTTTTATGCAATAAGGTTACAGTAATATCCATAAAGAAGACCATGATACAATTCACAGAACACATGAAGCTCAAAAATAAGGAAGACCAAAGTGTGGGTGTTTCAGTCTTTCCTAGAAGGGGGAACAAAATACTCACAGAAGGAGATATGAGACAAATTGTAAAGCAGAGACTGAAGGAAAGGCCATTCAGAGACTGCCTCACATGGAGATGCATTCAGTATAAGGTTACGAAACCCAGACACTATTGTGGATGCCAAGAAGTGCATACTGACAGGAGCCTGATATAGCTGCCTCCTGAGAGGCTGTGCCAGAGCATGACCAATACAGATGAGGATGCTCTCAGCCAACCATTGGACTGAGCATGGGGTTCCCAATGGAGGAGTTAGGGAAAGGACTGAAGGAGCTGAAGGTGTTTGCAACCCCATAGAAAGAACAACAATATGAACCACCCATAACCCCCCGAGCTCTCAGGGACTAAACCACCAACCAAGGAGTACACATGGAGGGACCCATGGCACCAGCCACATATGTAGCCTTGTTGGACATCAATGGGAGGAGAGGCCCTTGGTACTGTGAAGACTTGATACCCCAATGCCCAGTGTAGGGGAATGCGACAGAGGGGATATGGGAGTGGATATAACATTTGAAATGTAAATACACAAATTATCCAATAAAAAAAGATTTTAAAAAAGAAGATAACAGTTTCTAAAACACTTCCCATGAATCTAAAAAATATGAAGTTACATGGGAAAGGGAAAACAAAAGGTACATGTGCACTTTCCATGGAAAATAGTCCATCTTAATTGCAGTGAAAGGTGTTGAAAGAAGAGTGAGCAGTTGATCTAAAAAGATATGTCTGGCCTTTGTGGACTGCCTTGATTTTTTTATTCAGTGGAACTTTTATTTATTATATGTGTGTTTCATAAAATTCATGGGCTACAATATTTTCTGATTTTAAGTTAATGGAAAATGTGGATTCCCAGGGATACAAAGAAATGACTCAGAATTACATGTTTATCTGTGTAGAATCACCAATGCACGACTATGCCCCTTCCTTCACATACGGAAGAGAACATGCGGCTTATAATGTCTGATGTTTACCATCTGGCTAGTTGCAGGAAATTGACAGACCCTGGCCTTAGATATAATCATCCATGCTAATAGTAAATTTAAAAAGTCTCTTTTGCAGCCAGTGAGCCAATTTTAGTAAACCAGCTGTTTTTGCCTCTGCTTATAACTCTGGCATCAGAATCCTTGACACGTGACTAATCAGCACCTATAATTCTCAGGGTAACTTTATGGCTTTACTAATTTTGTTCTTTATAATACAGATACTTGCATGCCTCATTAGTCTTACTTATTATTATATATTCAAAGTATCAGTGTGATGCTGATTTGTTGTGCAACTTCCAGTCTTATGAGATTTGAGATTCATACTCCATACTTGTGTTTTTCTTTCTTATTCTGGGCTGTCTTAACAGTATCATTAGCATTGTGTAAAAGATTTTTCTGGTAAAAAAAAAAATTAACACTTTAAAAATGCATTTCATGTATCTCAATAATTAGGAAGAAAAAAGTTAATTAAATGAATTAAATGTCAGTTTTAAAATGTGTTCAAATAGTGAATACATGGCAGACAGACAAGCTCTGCAACTATTTTTTTAATGTAGCATGTCCTCAAATATTGGTTTATAATATACATTTTTGATTATTATATTTTCATCATGCTCTATAAAGATTATTTCTTGAGTGTTACTGTTTTTATATGAATTTATAACACCCAGATTCTGTATCTCATGTGCTGCCTTCCAAACATATTTAAATTGTAAGTAATATAAAATAATTATATTTATATTTGTAGTAAATTTTAAATTATTATTTGTAGGTGAGACAAAATTTAATGTGAACAGTACCTTTTGGTACTGTTGAATGTATTTGACTAAATATCTTAAAGGTAGATTGTAGTTTGCATTGGTTTGCAAAGAGATACCAAATAGAATCTTAACCTGCCCTGTTTAATATAGACATAATGTTTGATGAAAGCTTTTATTTAATGTTTTGACATTTATATAAGTAACGTGAGACTAAAACAAAGTTATATACAAAGATTTTTATAGTCTTTCAAGGTCTGTAAACACTTTCTGGTGAATACAGATTGTCTACTTGTTCTCAGCACTCCCACTAACAAGCATTGAATTGTAGGTTCAGGCCCAGTAAAATTTCACAACCACTGTGGAAATTCTAAGTGAGGAATTGTGTCAAAATTACCCGAAAGACCTCTTAAAAAATGCATACCTGCACATATTCATCATTAAATTGATGCCTCATCAAATAAGCTGGACATTTTGGAGTCTTAGACTCTACATCTTCTTAGAGTATAGACACATAAGCAACACAAGGAACTTACTCAGTAGCTAAGAATGCATCCAGTGCAGGCATGGGATCCCCACAGTTAATTTAAAGGTGGAAAGAAACAAATAAATCCATAGGATTGTCCCCTCACCTCCACATGTACACCCTCGTGTTTGGAAGCACACATATTGTGTATACAAAATACAATAATAATAAAAATATAAACACAAATTTTTCTCATTAAAGGACTATAGAATTTCTAACAAGATGATGTCTGTGTCACTGCTTTTTCTGAGTCTCAGCATTTTTTTTTAGAAAACCTCATATAATTTACAGTTTTAATTCTCCTTCTGGAGCTATTTACAAAGTTTGTTTTGTTTGTGATCAAGAAGTATACATCAAAAATACATATCATTTCTTTCACTGTTTCCCACTTGGGCTATCTGCATCATCTGTGTCAAAGGTATAGGTAAATTTTAGGTTGTTTGTGCTCAAGATCAGTGCTTTAATTTTGTAGTATTGCTAAAATTCAGTTAAAATTTACTTTCAAAACTCAAAGAGAAATGAGTGTTGGAGAATAAAAGCATGGACCTAATTGATTGTAACAAACTAGTAGTGGATGCTCACAGTCAGCTATTGGATGGAGCACAGGGCCCCAATGGAGGAACTAGAGAAAGTATCCAAGGAGCTAAAGAGATCTGCAACCCTGTAGGTGCAACAACATTATGAACTATCCAGTACCCCGGAGCTCTTGACTCTAGCTGCATATGTATCAAAAGATGGCCTAATCTGCCATCACTGGAAAGAGAGGCCCATTGGACACACAAACTTTATATGCCCCAGTACAGGGGAATGCCAGGGCCAAAAAATGGGAATGGGTGGGTAGGGAAGTGGCGGGGGAGGGTATGGGGGACTTTTGGGATAGCATTCTAAATTGAGGAAAATACGTAATAATAATAATAATAATAATAATAATAATAATAATAATATACCTGATAAATACAGAAATATCAAGCAACAACAACAACAAAAAAAAGAATGTTGCTAAGATTTGTCTAGGTTAGGTATTGAAACAAATTTTGTGTATCAGTTTTCCTTTCTATTAGCCAAAATAGAGCAGCATAATCTAATTATATAATAAATATTGCATGCACATATATCTGTGTATATATATATATATATATATATATATATATATATATATATATATATATTTGTTTACAAGTGCTGGTACTTTTATGTTAAGTATAATATATACTGCATGTACTACATAGTATTGCATATATCACATATACTATATAAATTTTAGATATTATATGATATAGAGAATATAGTATTTTATATATACAACATATGTCAATATATTTTGTACTATATAAATTGTTATAAATACATTTTACTTGATTCCAAACCCTTTTGGAGATGGCTTGGAATATCTGCAAACCCACACTAATGCCCACATATGCCTGTAGGCACAGTACATAAATTTATATTTCAACTGCCACTATTATATTTTCAATGTATTTCTTGTTAAATGTTTATATTAAGTAAAATGTTCTTTGGAATTAGCCATATTCCTATCATGTTCTTTATTACTTTATAATCTTTTTTGTTTTGAATCATTAAATGTAGAGAATTTGGGGACCTTTTTCAGTGATGTAATTGAGAACAGAAGCTCTGAGTAGCTGTCTCTCTCTACATGTTATCGTTCCAAGCATGCACTATATATATATATATATATATATATATATGACACAGATGGTGTTTTAGTGCAATATTTATTTTTTTATAATCTTTTGAAGCTTCCAGTGACTGCCTTTGAACAGATTTTTAACATCATTAGTCCTCTTGGAAAATCACAAACAAATTTAATAGGCTTAAATACAAGTATCAGTCACCTAATTAGAGAGCATTTAGGTTTAGCAATAGAATGTCAAGGAAAGCATAAACTGTGGGTGCCTTATAGTAAAGAATAAGCTATAGTATGAGTCTGAGCACCATAAACATATTTCTACTGACTACATCTACATTTTGAGCACCCGGGAACTCAGAACATGAGCATAGCCTCCTAAACCATTGAACTTTAATCAATGAGAGCCTGAGTGAAGAAAGGAGTTTTCTTCCCATATAATCTATATTACTGAATAGATATATTATATGATTCAAGAATATTATACTGATGCCCAGTTGGATAATACTTTTAAATCATAGCATTCTTCTTAATAAACTTGTAAAGACTGTGTCTGTCTGAACAACGTATAACAGTAGAATGGACTATATTAACTCAAAAGCACGTAACCAGTGTCTGAGCTGGAAAACGAGCAAGGACTCTGATTGACATAAATGCTTATTGTTTTTGAATGCTGATTGTGCAGTTTCATGACAGAGTCTCCTCTATGGTTATTCATTATGGTTTTCACTTATGAATATAAGTGAAAAGACTGTGCTTTGCTGACTATCTAATTGGTAATTTAATTTCCTTAATAACTTTCTTTACAGGAACTCGATTTTGAAGCCAAAACGAGTTATACACTGCGCATAGAAGCTGCAAATCGAGATGCTGATCCCCGGTTTCTGAGCTTGGGTCCATTCAGTGACACAACAACGGTTAAGATAATTGTGGAAGATGTGGATGAGCCCCCTGTTTTTTCTTCACCCTTGTATCCCATGGAGGTGTCAGAAGCGACACAGGTGGGGCATATCATTGGCACTGTAGCAGCTCATGACCCAGATTCTTCCAACAGCCCTGTGAGGTAACGGTTTGTTGTTCCCCCTTCCTATGATTCTCATCAGTATTTTTGTGTTCACAGTCATCATTCTGTATAATGGCCTTCTATGATTTGCAACAAATCAAGGGCTTCTTTCTTCCTATGCAAAGCCTCAGTCTAAGACTTTTAAGAGGAACAGAGCCACACAGCATCTTTACAAATTCAGTTTAGGGATGAATTAATTAAATTAAGAATTAATGTAATAAATAATTTTCAAATCAGTCTCTGTGAGCAGCATGTGCTTATTAACTTCACTAGTTGTAGCAGTAAATACGAAAAATACCTTATCTATGTTTGAAGACACTTTAAATTACCATTCTTTCAACAAAACTAGACTCATTTTTTATTAAATAATCTCCTTTAATATAATACATTTGTGATATGTGAGCATTTCAAACTACCTACACTAGCCTATCTGATATCAGCTGTTATGTTTGTATGAATGCAATGAATAATTCAAGTAGTTTGGAAGAGCAGAGTAGGTAAAATATATTTGAGAAAGTATTTGTGTTCTATAATTTGAATTTGTAACACATTGCCTCATACAGTAGTTAGTCTATTCTATTTTATTTATTGATTGATTGATTAATTGATTGCTAAAACATCTTTACAACAATCATCCTAAAGAGAAGGGGTTCATTTTAGCTCACAGTTCTAGGCTACAGTCCATCATTAGAGTGGATACAAAAGGTAGCTGGCCATGTCATATTGATAGTGAAACATAAAAAGAGAATTAATGCATATGAATACATAAATATAACCTGTTGAGTTTATTTAGCATTTTTCATATGTACACTAATTTGGGTTGACTGTATATAAGTAGATAGTCTGTCAGGTGGCTTATTCTTGGGTAAGACTGATTTTTCTCTTTTAGTAGCCAGTAAATGCCTATAGGTCTTCATCTAGGGGTGTAATCTTATGAAATTTCCTCAAGTTGTAGAGTGTGGCTAAGAAAAGTTTCTCCATTTTTACATACTCAGGAGCTTGTGTTATACAAATACATACCTTCACCAGTAATAGTCACAGTAAGCATAAACCAGTTACTGATTATAATGTTGCTTCTACTTAAATTATTTAAATTAATAAGAGGTGCCATAAGTTTTTCTAGTATGTGGAAGTATATAAAGGGATAAAAGCATACTAACATTTACCATTATTTATGGCCTCAATGAAAGGAAGCATTCAAAGACGTATATAGAGACCATTGGTATTTGTTATCTTATTTCATTTTATTCGTTCATTTGCATATAATATTGTTGATGTTTTTCTGAGTAACAATTTCATTTTTAATAATACTGTACATGAAAAGAGACAATGAAAATTCTATATGCTATAATTTAAGGAAAAGGAAGGACAGATAGGGTGAATTATATAGTCACTCATATTAGGGAAATTGAAGTATGAACTTCAGATCTCAGAAAGAAATAACCAGGCCAAAGGCTGAATTCCAAGCTATGTAGTCAAGATATCATGACTTTTACTAGTACAAAATCATGTCTACTGTTCCCTGTTCACCTTGTTTTTCTTTCCTGAAAAGTAAAGAAAATGAGTTGGAAGCTAAGGAAAAGCTTACATTATTTTCTCACAGTGAGATAGGCTTGTCTCAAGTAATTTAAAATGATTAATTTCTCTTTGTATGTATCATATTATCTGCTTGATTTGAGTCTAATACTGTTATGTTTGAAATATTTCATTATTTTAAACTACTTTATTAATATTAACACTAATATTTGTGGCACACATCTTTTCCTTTCTAATTTTATATATTCCTCTTCCCAATCCATTTATGATGCTCTTTTAAATTTCCATAGTTTGTCTTATTGTCTGTATTTACTCTCATGCAATCTATAAAAACTGGGTCTCTTCCCAGCAGTGTTTGTTGAATGGTCTACATTATGTCATGTGACTTCCTATATTGCTGTGTAAACCAGTAATGGGGAACAAATGGTATGATATGCGCTTTAGTTTATGTTTTCCTTTTGTTAATGATAAATAGAAATGACCAATAATAACAAATGTTATCATTATGTATTATCTTTGTTATGTTTTCATAACAATTTAATGTCAGAAAAGTCAGTTAAAATTCATATTTTATAAGCAATCACATGGACTATTTTTAAAGATTTGTTTTTCTGTTTGTTTATGTGTGTGTCTGAATATGTGTATATATGCAGATGTTTGTGGAGTGTGGAAGAGAGTGTGAAACTTGAATTACAGACAATTATGATGGACTTGACATAAATGCTTGGAACCAAATGTGGTTCTTCAGAAGGAGAGTGTGTGTTAGTAACTACTAAGCCAGCTCTACCCCTGCCATGTTGTCTATTAATCATAAAGCTTATTTTGAACATATATATATCCCAATAAATGGCAAGCATTTTATGATGGCTTTGTAGAAGTCAGCATCTATTTTCATTAAGAGATCATTAAACTTTCATATTTCAAATCCTCTCTCAACATGGACCTACACATGATAAACAACAGTGTTCTGAGGAAGCAGAAAACAAGAATTTCCAGATGGTAATAGAATATGACGAGTCTTTATAATTGTGATCTTGCTTCTATGACATCATAGATGTTGTTCATTTTGTTTCACATTGATTTAATGTGTGTTTGTATGTGAATGTGTATGTATTTGTGAATACATATGTGCTTTTACATTTGTGCATGTGTAGCTATACAGTATGTTGAGGAAAGATGACATCATGTGAGCCTTATTGTTCCTCCTCATCATATGGTTTCAGATCTCCAATACCTACTGTTCTTGAGATATAAATAAACAGTGCTTTATTATAATAACTTAAAGGGAAAATAATATTATTAAGGTGTTAAAGAGTTCAGAAATTGAATCATCAGTTCTGAATTTGTTAACTATTTTTATGCTAACACATTAAAATATCATATTGCATAGTATGGATTCTCAGTAGAAATACAGTACCAGCAAGGCAAAATCAAGATCCTCTCCCAATGTGTTCCAGCCCATACATATGCAAATGGAAATATCACCTTGCTAATGCGTCAAACACGGTGACTTTCCTCTATGAAACTGCCCTCTGCTGAGAAAAAATAAATTGCTTGCTTGCATCACTGTCATAACATTGTCATTTTGACTGTTACAGAGGTAATAGGTGCAAATGGCAAGGTTCTATGAGCCCAGACCTCTGTGATTGTATGCAATATAACACCATTAGGAAATGTTAGGTCTCTCTGTGGCTTTCCTTTCATCTAGATATCTTATTGGAACAGTCTCATATTTCATTACTTTTGCTTTCCACTTTCTACATGTGAACTGTGAAGTACAGAGGTGGGAATTAGGTGATGGTTAAAATTACTCAGGAAAAGAAAGTGTGACATTTTAAATTTTTCTTTAAGCAATAGTTGATAACAGAGTTTACACCTTTCTACAGTTTGTTTTAAAGTGTTTGTATAATATTTTATGTCACTTTGAACAGTAAATACTAACATCTACTGAACAAGGAAGGGCAGGCTGCAGACAATTGTATCTCATCATCTTTTAAGACAGTATCAACTTCACTTTAAAGTACTTATCCAAGGTTGTAAGGACCATAAAGGAAACCAGAGAGCAAAAACTCAAACTCATTCTTCATGTCAGCACTGGCAGACTGATCAATGGCTCAACATATATTTATTAAGAAACTCTTCTGTGCAAGGTTCTGGGGAACATGCTGAATAATAAGAATAAAACAAAGAAGAACAGAACATTTCTTCAACATCTAGGAACTTACCATCTAGATGAAGTAGCAAAAAAAGTCTTTGTAGTAACATGTCTAATTGTGAGACAAATCACAACTCAGCTCATTTGAAGGAAATGATAGTATCAATATTGTTTTGCATATGGCAGTCTTTGGATAAACTGAACAAATCTAACGTAGAGCATGACTATGTTTCTTTTAGGTATATCTGAATAGTATGGATCTAAATGATGAAGTTACACCATTTTCTACAAATGGGCACAGAACACAGGGCATAGATACAAATGGCAAGGTGAACCCAGATCTCTGTGCTTATCTGCAATATAACAACACTAAGAAATATTAGGTCTCTCTGTGGTTTTCCTTAAATCTAGATAGCTTATTCGAACATACCCATATTTTGTTTCATTTGTTTTCCATTATCCATATGTGAACTGTGAAATACAAAGACAGAATGATCAAAGCAGCTATGTGTTGAAGTATGACATTATTAAAATAAGATTAGATGTAAGGATGGATGTATAAAAATTATTAAGCAACATTTTCAGAATTTCTTACCATTTCACTCTAAAACTATATAAGCACATTACAGTATGCTTGGATAATATTTACCACAGGCACTGCTAACATTCTTTTTGTTGAATGTTCTCCAATTCAAGACATAAAATGGTTTCAGAAATAGCCTGATATAGTGGGGCTAGTGTGAACACATTTGGTGTGTTTCAATAATTTAGTGTGCATTTTAAGTAGCCTGTATATATACATATAGTTGTGTATATTATTCTACATAATTTATAAGTTTTTCCATTTTATAATACACAAAGGGAACTAGTGCTGTGAAAAAAATAGTGTTAGCAGTGCAGATGGTTAATCTGAAAAGTAGCAGGAACCAGTTCTGTGAGGAAACTAGGAGTTGTGTTCTACTTCAAACTATTGCTCATTTCAACATAATTGCTACTAAACATGGAGAGATAAAATATACATATGTATATGAGAGAATCCAGAAAAAAGTGTTTTGTTAGACTAGTGTGCTTACTATGGAATGATCATTTTAAAATTGTGTTAAGCAGGAAATGACGAGTTTATTGGAGTCAATTTCTTTAATTTGGTGAGAAATTAGAATTGTATATATTTACTAGGCTCATATGTTGAACTCGTCACTTTACCCAAATGCCTGTGGCCATGTACACCAACACCTAAATAATTACAAGGAATCTAATAATTTGTACATTTTTTTATGCACAGAGGACTTCGTTGAATAAAAGCTAAGTGAAATTAAGAATACTTTAGATAAATAGGATCTAGATGTCCAAATAGACACCTGTCCTACACTTGATATAATCTTTATTAAAAAATTGGGGGAAATAATAACTTATGTTTTAAATATTCAATCTATTCTGAAATGAGTAGTAGGAAAGATGATATTTTTTGTTGATTTTTTTAGAGGGGAAATAGCTGATGGATCTTCTCTGTGATGCAGTGAATATGAATAGTAAAGGCTATTATGTAAAATCTCAGAAATAAGAATGAGCTTAGATATTTAAATACATTGATAGATGCCTATCTGAAAAATGACAGGGCAGCTTAAGTGTCATTCTACAATTATATAAGTTGTCTCTGAAAAGTCACTCAAACAAGCACTAATGGGAAGTCAAGTATTTATTTGAGAGAAGCTAGAAGAACTATTTTGAGTTTGAATATTACTGGGATCAGAAACTGTATTGATTGGTGACTCCTGGTTGTGATAGCAACTCTCCTCCCACTTCCCATTCTGCCTCAAATTAATCTATCAGGTGCCTTCCTCAGTCCCTGCACCACTGATTTTACAAATGCCAAGTTTGGTTCTCTGTTGCTGTGACAAAGCTTTAGATGATTCACCTTGAGGAAAGAATGGGTTCATTTGGCTTGAAGGATTAATTACAACATTATAGAAAGCTAGGCCAGGAACTTAAGGCAAGAACCCAGAGACAAAACAAAACCAATGCTGTTTGTTTTCTGTTGTGCTTCCTCTGCCTTACTCAGCTACTTTTTCTACAGCTCAGGTACACCAGCCGACAGATGTCACCTCTTATAATGGGGCTGGGTCCTTACATAACCATTAATAAAAATACCCGTTAGTCATACCCAAAAGCCAGTTTGACAGTGGCAGTTTCTCCATTGAAGAGACCTCTTCTCAGAGGTCTCTAATTCATGTTGGGCTGACAATAATTAACCAGAACACTTGAGGACAGTGTGTCTCTGCAAATCTTTCTAATGTCTGAGACCCAAGGTCCCTGCTTAAATTTAGTTTCACTCTACTTTTGAAGACTATTCTACTTCCAATAGTAGATGATGATGATAACAACAACAATAATAAAAGAATAATAATAGTAATAATAAATCTAATTTTCTTTGCTTCTTTTATTTAGGGGGTTATATTTTATCTAATATCTTTATAAATTAATGGGTGATTTTAGTGGAACTTTACTTATAATTTGTTGGCATGCCCATCAAGCTTGTGTCTACTAAGTAGATACAGAGCAATACCTTTAATATTTTGTTATCACAAGACTGTCATTTAGGAACATGATAAGCACATAGCTCCCTGGATAAGTTATTTGTTTGCTAGTGTGCATTATTAAAGTCTTCCATCTCTTCTTAATATGTAGTTCTTTCTCTATACCTTAAGTTTCCGTGTTTAATACAACAATTCAATTTGTTATATTTCTCCTATACATTTATAATATATGCTAGAACTCCCTTGTATAGGATCAATAGAAAAAGGGAATGATTTGAATCAGATTAAATAATTACTCTGAATTTGTAAATGAATAACAGGAAGGAATTAGGAAATTATAACCACTTATTCATATTAACAACACACATATATAGCACCATTATGGATAGATGTAAAGATCACAGCTGTTTAGATAAATATTGCATTAAATCACTAAAGTTCATAATTAAGTAATGATAACTCCTTGAGTGATAGAGAATTTAGTTTCCTATGAACTTATGATTATTTCTAGATACTTAGTTATGTTTAAATTTGAATGTGATTAAAAAGAACACAAAAACACCATAACAAATGAACACTCACCTTTTATGAAGTTTAGCCCAATTCTGGAATAAAAAATAGAGTAAAATATAGTCATTAGCTCCACCCTAATGAGAAATGAAATGTATATATATCAACTCTGAGCCATTCAGCCAGAGTTCAGAATAAACTTAGAGAAAAAAATTGTCTTTATGAAACCCATCACTATGAGTAATGTAATTTTTCTAAAAGCTTCTAGAATAAACTGACCAAAATTTCAAGCCAACCAGAATTCTAGGTAAGCTGGTCCAGTCCGTTCACAAAAAAAGGTGAAATAGAAAAGGAAAAAGGGCAGAGAGCCTACTAAAAATGAAATTGGATAATGCCCATCATGCTCATCTCCAGTAGAGGCTAAGTCTTACTCTTATCAGCCATTAGGTGATTGTAATTATTTTTCTAGTGTGGAACTTTATAAACCTTTACCCTTTCATCTTTGGCAAGTCTACTGATATTATTATATTTCAAGACTTGAGCCTTGAAATCATATACACACAAATAATGTTGACTAAGAACATTGGATTTTATATTTTCTCTTGTGCGTTTGTGTATAGGTTTAATAATGATAAGCAAGGAAGCTATCAATGGAAACTACTGAGAATGAGAGGAATTGAAGTGTCGAAAGGAAAGGAACGGTGTATATATTTTATTTAAAATGTATATAAATATGTTAACTTGTAATTATCATGAGAGACAAACATGTTAGTTCAGTAAGACATAAAAAAGTAAGAAAGCTCACGGACACTAATGAAGAAAAAGCATGGCTGCTGGTATCTGTGGGCAATTACTATAGTAACATAACAAACCCCTAGTCAATGATCTCTCCTAGAATAAGAAACTATTTAATCTTCATCAAGAATATTGCCTTTATAAGCAAATTTTGCATTTATACTTTCGTTTGCATCAACCAAAGACTTAAAGAAACAAGAAATTTACAATAATTCTAAAACATAAGTACATATTTCTGTCTAGGCGAACGTGTATAGAACTGATAGATGGGTGTAAAGACAAATCACTGATGGAAAACATAACAGAAACAGCCAATTATAAAGCTAGTATTCATCGTTTGAATGGCTCTACTTACTAAGAAGTGAAATTGTCAGTTATTTATAAGTTAATTCATTGGATCAATGAAATTCCCAGCAGACATTACTTATAGATGTGGATAAGGTTAATATAAAATTTGAAAAAAAATATACAGGATTTTGAATTTCTAAGAAAATCTGAAAAGAATGATTAAAGATTTGAAATCAAATTACAGGACTTAGGGATGTCATAATTAAAATGATATATTGTGATACCCAAATACCGCTGGGAGAGAGTTCTTCTCCCAGAAGTGTAGACACACCTGTGAGCACAGGGAAGACCACCACTTCTGCTCAGATAGACCCAGCCAGAGCCCTCAGGACATAGGATCTAAGGAGCAGCCTAAGATAGGATCCTTCTGGTTTCTATCTGTGCTGAGAGCTGATCCTTTGCCACAGCACTCCATACCCAAATACTGTCAGGAGAGAGCTGGTTACCAGGAGTGCCTACACACCTGTGACCAAGGGTAACACCACCCACCACTTCTGCTCATATTTCTGAGCCAAGAGGAACCCACCCAGAGCTATCATGACACAGGAACCAAGGAACAGACAGAGACAGGATTCTTCTGTTTTCCATCTGCACCTCAGAGGTAATCCTGTGCCATAGCTCTCCATACCCAAATTCCTCGAGGAGAGAACTGGTCTCCAAGGAGTACTGACACACACGCCTGCAAGAGGGAAAAGCCACAGTCAGAGACAGAAAGACCAGTTAACACCAGAGATAAACATATAGCAAGAGGCAAGGGAAAGAACATAAGCAAAAGAAACCAAGAAATCAGAACCCATTTATCTCCCCACAGTGAGCCCTGGATACCCCAACACAGAAAAGTAAGACTCTAATTTAAAATAACATTTCATGATGATGATAGAGGACTTCAAGAAGGACATAAATAACTTCCTTAAAGAAATACAGGAGAACACAGGTAAACAGTTAAAAGCCCTTAAAGAGAAAACACAGAAATCCCTTAAAGAATTTCAGGAAAACATAAACAGGTGAAGGAATTGAACAAAACCATATGGGAGCTAAAAACAGAAATGAAAATAGAAACAACAAAGAAATCACAAATGGAGACAACCCTGAATATAGATAACCTAGGAAAGAGATCAGGAACCATAGATACAAGCATCACCAACAAAATAAAAGAGATAGAAGTGAGAATCTCAGGTGCAAAAGATACCATAGGAAACATTGATACAATAGTCAAAGAAAGTGCAAAATGCAAAAAGCTCCTAACCCAAAACATCCAGGAAACTGAGGACACAATGAGGAGACCAAACCTAAGGATGACAGTTATAGAAGAGAGTGAAGAGAGTTAAAGTGCCAGAAAATATCTTCAACAACGTTATAAAAGAAAACTTCCTGAACCTAAAGAAAGAGATGCTCATGAACATACAAGAAACCTATAGGACTCCAAATAGATTGGACTAGAGAAGAAATTCCTCCCATCACATAATAGTCAAAACACCAAATGTACAATACAAAGAAGGAATATTAAAAGCAATAAGGAAAAAAATGTTATGTAATGTTACTTATAAGGGCAGACCTATCAGAATTTTACCAAACTTCACACCAGTGACAATGAAAGACAAAGAAGATCCTTGGCAGATGGTATACAGACCCTAAGAGAACAAAAATGGCACCCCAGGCTACTATATATAGCAAAACTCTCATTCCTATAGATGGAGAAACAATTCCTATGGATATTGCATAAAAAAACAAATTTGTACAATATCTTTTTAACAAATTCAGCTCTGAACATTGAGGCTGGACCCAAACAAAAAAAAGAATGGTTCAGAAAATTATGGAAAGTGATCCATAAATGTGTGATCAACTTATATTCTTTGTTTTGCAGGGCAGCAAAGTGGAAGAGGATAGTTGTAGGTGTTTTTGTTTGTTTTGTTTTGTTTTTGCATGAAATTGAACCTCCTCGTTGGGTCCCCATTTGTCGAATCTGTATGTGCAAAATTGCAAAGAATTGTCTAGTTGGATTAAGTGTGTTACTGAGATTAGGATTTCAGATTTTTTTTTTTTTTGCCATTGTGGGCTCTCAGTTTTGTCACATGCCCTCATGAACTCTAATGATCTGAAATTTCAAGTGCCCATAATACTCTGCATAAGTTACCTCGGTCTTTCTTTCTTATCACAGCTATAGAAATGTATCATCTCATATCGTAGGCTTTCCAAGGCATAGTGAGTTATTTAGGAATGCATATAGCATTAGTTAATTTTCTGGTTACTGTGATAAAATGCATAACAAAATAATCTTAAAATTTACATTGGCACATGGATTAAGGACCTCTATTCCTATATCATAGAGTGGAAAACATAAAACTGTGGAAATGATGCAGACAATCACAAAGGAGTCACAATCAGCAATTATTGGAGATTGTTGGTGTTCCTATGTCTTCCTCAATTTAATATGAGATAATATGGAGATAATACTATTCTATTCATATTCAGGGATCATCTTTATTTCCACAGTTAAATCTCTCCTGAAACACCAGTGGAGTTTTTCTTAGTTGGAATCAACTCACTCAAATTGACAATGAAAATTAGCCATTAAATGAACCAAAATTTATTATATTTAACCATAATATTTCAACCTTGGTCCACAAGCTCTATGGCCACCTCATGCTGCAAAAAGAGTTTAATACATCTGTAAGTCACTTATATTTGAATAAACCAAATACATCTGTAAGAGTTACTCATATAATTCTAATATTTTTGAAAATTTCAAAGTTCAGTATTCTCTCAGAAACTTTTGATGTATACCAAATTCAAGGAAAAGTACAGAGAACATATGGGAGGAGATAGAGGGAAGCAATTGAAGCAGAAAAATAATTTGACTGTATTGTGAGAAATTTTATTATAAAAATTGTTAGAGCCTTACAATGTGCAATATTATAGAGTGAATCTTTCCATTTCAAAAGGGAGAAGGGGTCGTAGTGAAAAACGATTGGGGCACATGGAGGTTGAAACACAGAAAGGCAAACACTAGTTCTACAAAGCTTCATGTCTTTGCATCTGGGCAGATGGCATCATTTGAGTTATAACAGGATTAAGGAGCTCTATCTTCCAGTTCCATCCCATGTGATACCTGTACCTTCTTTCTAACATACCAGTTCCATTCTGTTTCTATAGCTGAGAATCCACGGTCCTCTAACTCTTAAATCACTGGTCCTTTGAGTCTTTAGACCTGAACCTGATTGCATACACTCCCATGATAGTGAGTTGAATTTCAACAGCATTCTTTATTCTATCTTTTCAAAGGTGTTTACATGTGTTACAGTTGAACTCTTCCATGGGTGGAAACTTGCCTTCAGGGTGCATTTTTTAATTGTTTGATAAGTATAAGATTTCTGTGATTTCTCTTTAACATTTACATATACCTGGATACCTTTAACTTTTTTCTGAGAACCCACTCTCCTTCTGTGAGAACACTCATGAAAAAAAAAAAAAAAAACATAAACTTCCAATATCCTAGTCATACCATTCATATGATATCCATATGGAAATTAGACACTTTAGAAAAGATCTTAAAATATGCCATCTCAAATGACCCTATACTCTGCCAATACTGGTCTGCAACCACATGAGGAATTAAGAGCTAAAAAACTGCCTCAAAAGTACCTTTCCAAATTCCAATTCAGAAATATAAAATATGCTAAAGGGCTACCTGTGTTTTAAACTATTGATATTACATGTATTAGCCAGTTCACAGCAGTGAAAAAAATAAGGTCTGTGCTACATCAATTGGTAAGAAAGAATGGAGGCAATAGAAAATAGCAACCTTATTTTGCAATATACTGACAACATTAATACATTCTGTTCACTATGAATAAAAATTACTGGGATGGTGAATAAAGGACAGAAGAACATGATTAAATAGAGTTTCCTTAGTACTATATATGTGCTGCGAAAGCTAATATGTTTTTTTTCCTTTTGCATAATTTTATATTCAAAATGTGACTGTTTTAAACATTACAATTTTGCTACAAAATGTGTCACACATACCCACTTTATATAATACGTGAGCAATTTTAAAAACTGATAATGGTGTTAGGCACTTGGGCATCTTGAAAGAGTTTAAGAAATGGAGTATTACCAACCCCTCCCACTTCTTTTTTTTTTAATTAGGTATTTTCCTCGTTTACATTTCCAATGCTATCCCAAAGTCCCCCATACCGAACCCCACAATCCCCTACCCACCCACTCCCCCTTTTCGGCCCTGGCGTTCCCCTGTACTGGGGCATATGAAGTTTGCAAGTCCAATGGGCCTCTCATTGCAGTGATGGCCGACTAGGCCATCTTTTGATACATATGCAGCTAGAGACAAGAGCTCCGGGGTACTGGTTAGTTCATATTGTTGTTCCACCTATAGGGTTGCAGTTCCCTTTATAAGGATTGATGACAGAGTTAAGGCAGAGGAACAGATTATGTGAGGCAAAGTGATAAAAAATATCCTGAAGGTTTAGCATGCATATAATTGAGTCAGTCATTTAATGGTTGTGCCTAAAATGAATGCACTTATTAAGTTTTTCTTTGTTCCTTTTGTGTGAATTATTTGTTATGAAATTAGAACCACTGGCCAAATCAATTATGAAGACTACAGCGGGATGTAAAGATGATAACTGGGATAAAATATTAAATGGCCTGAGAATATAAATGTACCACGATTGTTCACAAATGTTTATATTGTAAATATCCTGTGGAGGAAAAGGATGGAAACTTACAGCCTTAGGTGTACAACTTCAGCAGTAGGTGTACAACTTTCTTTCTAGCAAGTTAATACTTGAAAGTGATATTTCTAGTCAAAAGACATGTTAATATTGAGTTGATGTAATCAAAACAAAATGTGATAGGTCCAGAAGATCAAAAGATAACTAGATATGTTTGATTTTACAGGGACCCATATTCAGGATTGGTGCTAATATCAATTGTAAATAATAATAGCAGTGCTTGAGGAAGTATAATGGAATATTCAAAGCGAGGTTGAAGAATAGATGTATTCTATGATGCTCATTTCAAAACATTTTACAGATGAAGAAATAGATTACCAATGCACACGGTACACAGAAAAAGGTCCAAAGATGACATGTGCTACTGTAATTAGAAGGATTTGATGGTTACTTAAAAATTAATGAAAAAAGTTAAAAAGATTCTAAATAAACATGAATGTGAAATATTTTCTCTAAATTTTCAACTAGATATTCAATTGACAGAAACACAGACTTGGAGAGATATTTCAATATTGATGCCAACAGTGGAGTTATTACTACTGCCAAATCATTGGATCGAGAGACAAATGCGGTTCATAACATTACAGTCCTTGCAATGGAGAGCCGTAAGTCAAAAGGTTTAAAATGAATTTTGGATGGAGCAAGGTGAGAGTAGAGAATGGGTAGTTATTAGGTGAGGTCAGTTTAAGCCTGTCTAAACTGCAGAAACCCTAGAATGTCCCAAATTAGTAAGATGTAAAATACATACGGATTTATTGTTTCTATGTGCTGAAACTTACATAGATACTGCAAAAGAAAAAGTGTAAAAACTGAAGGGCGTGACTTATCTTCTGAAGCCTTTTGTCTGATTACATCATAGATATTGTCTTTATCTTAATAGGAGATTACCGAATTGGTGTCTACCAATACACACATATATATTAATGTTGTGATATAGAACTAATTTTAGTCTGTAGATAAAATAACTGAAGAGAAAATATAACCATATACTCTTAAATACATAGCCAAAGTAAATGAGTGTATATGATATGCTTATACTAATATAAATATGGGCTATGGCACTATTAAAATAAATTGCATAGTTCTCCATTCCTCAATCAGCACTTTTATCAGGGACTATCCACATATGTAAATAAACATATTCATGTGAAACATATGTAAATAAAATAAAATGTATGTTTGAATATATACACATAAATGTATGTTTGAATATATATACATAAATTAATGAGTTTATATAGGTGAAATTATTTGCAGTTTTGTTTATAGAGTATGGTGTTATGAATCTAGTTTTATTTGAGATTATACTTTAGAAAAGGAAAATTATCCAATTTTTGCTTGTTTTTTTCTATTCTTTGAATAAAATAGCAACACATGATGAGTAGTTTATCAGAGTTAATCAGTCAATATTTTCTTATTTATCAGAGAATCCATCCCAGGTGGGGAGAGGCTACGTGGCCATTACTATACTGGATATTAACGACAACGCACCTGAGTTCGCCATGGACTATGAAACCACTGTCTGTGAAAACGCTCAGCCAGGGCAGGTGAGGTGCTTTGCATCAGCTACCTTCCTGCAGTTTCTGTAAAAGCAAAAGCATCCTGCGAATGTGCCTTTGAAACTCCCACTTTTAAGATAACTCACAATCCGCATGCTTCAGCAAAATTATCACTTTGATGTGTAGCCCATGCTAATATTAAAGGAACTTTCAAATTCTTGTTTAATTGGGCTATGATATTCCTCAGGAAGAGAAGGTAAACATTGTAAAAAAAAATCCCTGATATGTACATAAAGGCCTGGATTCCTTTAAGGAGGAATAAAATGCATTAAGAAAGAATTAGGTTTCATTGTGCTCTTTCCTATAGTATACAAAGGAGTTTACATACATCGAGTTTCTAAGAATTCAGTGCATTTCACAGTGGCTTTGGCTTGTCCATCTCTATTTTTTAGAGTCTTAAGATGTTTACAGGGATGTCTAATCAATTGTTACAGCTTGACTTTGAGGTTCACAAATATAACTTCAAACGTGCTTTAAAAGGGACATTTATTTTCCAAGGCCCATTTTAGAATAAATTCAAATTGGTACACCTGATCTATTCCCTGGATTCATTCAAAAAGATGGCATTTGTGATAAGGTGTAAAATTACTGTGTCCTGCTGTAGAAATCTCAGCAGAGTACACTAGTATAATTTCCTTGTTTTCATTCTCTCTACCAAGGTTATCCAGAAAATCAGTGCAGTAGATAAAGATGAGCCATCCAATGGACACCAGTTTTACTTCAGCTTAACAACAGACATGACAAATAACCACAACTTTTCATTGAAAGATAACAAAGGTAAGGCTAGTTACACCATTGCAAGCATTAGCTCCTAAGAAAGTCCATTATTTCACTTTGAAATGCTTTTATAGGAGAAAAAACAGGAAGTACATTAATTAAAACTAGTAATTTTTATCCATAGAGGAGAAGCTGCTATTTAAATCATTTTAGCACAGAGCCAAATTAGAAGTGTTAGGTCTCTATCTCTTGCCTGTCTCCTAGGTATTTAGTTCCTCCTTTATATACCATGCTGATTATCCAAATGATATGCTTTGAAGGTCAGCTAAGGTCCTTAATAGTACAATGTGGAAACATTACTTGAGAGCTCAGAAAATATTTGGATTATATACATTTTGGTTTTGGCTGGGAGGAGTTTTGAGACAGAGTTTCTCTGTGTAGCCCTGGCTGTCCTGGACCTCACTCTGTAGACCAGGCTGGCCTCAAACTAAGAAATCCGCCTGCCTCTGCCTCCAAGTACTGGGATTAAAGGTATGTACAACTCTGCCTGGTGGATTATATACATTTTAAATTAACAATCACATAATGTTCTTAAGAATAGCAAAAAATATTGTATTTTTTCACAAAAAAGTAACTTTTCATATAAAATATAATAATAATAATGATGATGATGATGATGATTGATGATGATGATGATGGTAATATTTGGATGACTTGAAATTGAAGGATACTGACACAATAGAAATCAATTTGTATGAAGGGATTCTGGATATTGAACACATTTGCTCTTTACTGCAGTAATAGTTCATTACAACACATATAAATTAATTGCCACCCTGTCCAGAAACAATGAAAACTCCTTGATTTGCATAAGTAAGCAATGGGTGACACAGTCACGTCATTATCTTCAGAGAAGTTGATGGACAGCATTTAAGTTGCTATGCTCCCCAGGCCGTCTGAAATGGAAATGCTCATTTGGCTTCTTTCATATTGTCATTAAACCATCTCATACAATCTTTTTAATTAATGAACAAAGGCAAAATATTAAATAATATAAGTACTTTCATGTCAAACTTAGTTTCCTTGCTTTACAGTTAGCTGTGCGTACCATGGATAAGTGTTATTGTAGTGACACTTTATAAGTACCAATAGGTAGACTGCTGTTCTGTTTAACACATATTCATAATTATCAGACATTCATAAAGAAGCATCAGAACTTACTCATATTTTATAAAGGTTTTCTTGTGAATCAGGTTTCGATTTAAATTAGAGTCCAGGTGGCTTACCAGAACAGACTTGCTTTCAGAAAGAATTTAGGAAATCTTTTGCCTGAGGACACAACTTCAGTGCAAAAACTGATTTTAGCCTAGAAAATTCAATCTGAAAGTAATAATTTTTTTTTCCTGATCCTATTCTCTACCAAATGAGAACACTCCGTTGTCCCTTTAGTAATATAAAGGAGAGAGCATTCTCTTGGTGAGTAATCCCAAACTCTCTGACTTAATCATTGTTGCAAAAGTTCACTCTCAGTCTTTGAAGTCATCCAGCACAGATGCAGACAGGGGAATATATGACCTTCACAAGAAGGTGGTGAATATATCCCTCAAGTGCCACAGTCCAATAGCAGCAATATTGCTGTACAGCATTTACAAGAAAATCTCTGGATTTATGGGGCATCCATTCTGCCACACATCTGAAATCTCCCCATGTCACTTACAGCAAACCCAAAGTTTCCAAGGCTGTACCTTGAAGGGTATCAGTAGATTATTATTAGTCTTGTCTTCCACATTAGGCAAGAAAATACAGAGTACTTTACAAGCTCTTTCTTTTTTTTCTGTTAGAAACAATTTAATAATGTATGTTAAATTACCACATACAGGATTTGAAAACATAACTGCATATTTTATTAATATCAAATTATTACACTTACATTCAAAAATTTTATAGTAAAAATATTTTGTATAACTAAGCTAAGTAAAAAAATAAATAAATGCAAGCTGTGTTCCTCCAAAAAATATGATCTCTAATTTGTTTTTCTTTTCTTTTTTTAATTGGATATTTATGTACATTACAAATGTTATACCCTTTCCCAAATCCCCCCACCCAAAAACTCCCTATCACATCCCCCCTCCTCCTGCTTCTATGAGGGTATACCCCTACCCACACACCTACTCTCACTTCCCTGCCCTCAAATTACCCTACACTGGGGCATCGAACCTTTACAGGACTAAGGGCCACTTCTGCCATTATGCCCAACAAGGCCAAACTCTGCTACATATAAGGCTAGAGCCATGGGTCCCTCCATGGGTACTCATTGGTTGGTGGTTTAAACCCTGGGATCTCTGGTTAGTTGATATTGTTTTTCTTCCTATGGGGTTGCAGACCCTTAAGCTCCTTCAGTCCTTTTTCTAATTCCTCCATTGAAAATGCTGTCTTGACTCAAGCTGGTGATTTTAGCTCCTTTTTCAAAGATCAAGTGATCTTTGGTGTGTGTTCATTTTTGAGTCTTCAATTCTATTCCATTGATCTTCCAGCCTGTCTCTGAACCAATACCATGCAGTTTAATCTCTATTGCTCTGTAGTACAGCTTGAGTCCAGGGATAATCATCTTCAAAAGTCCCTCAAAAGTTCTTTTATTGTTGGATATAGTTTTTGATATCTTGGGTTTTTTTGTTATTCCAAATGAATTTGCGAATTGCTCTAACTCTATGAAGAATGAACTTAGTTGGAATGAACTCTATGAACTCTATGAACTTAGTTGGAATTTTGATGGGGATTGCATTGAATCTGTAGATTTCTTTAGGCAAGATGGCCATTTTTACTCTATTAATCTTGCCAACCAATGAGCAGAGTAGATCTTTCCATTTTATGAGATCTTCTTTGATTTCTTTCTCCACAGACTTGAGTTCTTGCCATACAGATCTTTCACTTGCTTGTTTAAAGTCACACCAAGGTATTTTATATAATTTGTGACTACTGTGAAAGGTGTTGTTTCCCTTACTCTTTCTCAAACTGTTTATCCTTTGAATACAGGAAGGCTAATTACTTGAGTTAATTTTATATCCAGCCACTTTAATGAGGTGTTATCAAGTTTAGAAGTTCTCTGGTTGAATTTTTTGGGTCACTTAAGAATACTATCATATCATCTACAAAGAGTGATATTTTGACTTCTTCCTTTCCAATTTGTATCCCTTTGACCTCCTATTGTTGTTTCATTGCTCTGCCTAGGAATTTGTGTACTACATTGAATAGGTAGAGAGAGAATGAGAGGGGGCAGTTTTGCCTAGTCCTTGATTTTAGTGGGCATGCTTCAAGTTTCTCTCCATTTAGTTTAATGTTGACTACAGGTGTGCTCAATATTGCTTTTACTATGTTTAGATATAAGTTTTGAATTCCTGATCTTTCCAAGGCTTTTACCATGAAGGGATGTTGAATTTTGTCAAATGCTTTCTCAGCATCTAATGAGAGGATCATGTGTTTTTTTTTTTTCTTTGAATTTGTTTTTATAGTGGATTACATTGGTGACTTTTCTTTTTATTAAACCATCCCTGCATCTCTGGGATGAAGCCTACTTGGTCAGGATGGATGATTGTTTTGATGCATTCTTGGCTTCAATTTGCAAGAATTTTATTGAGCATGGTTACATTGATATTTATAAGGGAAATTGTTTTGAAATTCTCTTTCTTTGTTGGATCTTTGTGTAGTTTAGGTATAAATAAAATTATGTCTTCATAGAATGGATTGGATACTGCTCCTTCCATTTCTATTTTGTGGAATAATTTGAAGAGAATTGGTATTAGGTCTTCTTTTAAAGTCTGATAGAATCTGCACTTAAACCATCTGGTCCTGGGTTTTTTGTTTGTTTGCTTGCTTGCTTGCTTGCTTGCTTGCTTGTTGTGTTTGTTTGTTTTGGTTGGGAGGATTTTAACGACATTGCTAGTTCTTTAGGGGTTATGGGACAGTTGACAGGGTATATCTCATACTGATTTAACATCAGTACCTAGTATCTGTTTAGAAAAGTGTCCACTTTATCCAAGTTTTGTTGAGTGTTGGCATTTGTATTAGGATTTAAGGGTTTTTTTTCAGTTTTTGTTGTTATCTCTTCCTTTTCAATTCAGATTTTGTTAATTTAGATACTAGTTAGTCTGGCTAAAGGTTTATCTATCTTGTTGATTTCCTCAAAGAACCAGCTCCTGGTTTTGTTGATACTTTTTATAGTTCTTTTTGTTTCCACTTGGTTGATTTCAGGCCTGAGTTTGATTATTTCCTGTCAACTACGCCTGTAGGATGAATTAGGTTCTTTTTGTTTTAGAGCTTCCAGGTATGCTGTCAAGCAGCTAGTGCATGCTTTCTCCAGTTTCTTTTTATAGGCATTTAGAGCTATGAGTTTTCTGCTTATCATTGCTCTCATTGTGTCCCATAAGTTTGGTTATGATGTATATTCATTTTCATTAAATTCTTAAAAGTCTATAATAATTATTTCTACATTTCTTCCTTGATCAAGTTATCACTGAAGAGAGCCTTGTTCAGTTTCAGCATGTATATGGGCTTACCATTGTTTTTGTTGTTACTGAAGACCAGTCTTAATCCTTGGTGGTCTGATAGAATTTATGAGATTATTTCAATTTTCTTGTATATGTTGAGGCCTATTTTGTGAACAATAATATGGTCAGTTTGGAGAGGGTACCATGAGGTGATGATAAGAAGGTATATTCTTTTGTTTTAGAATGAAATATTCTATAGATATCTGTTAAGTCCATTTGGATCATAACTTCTGTTAGTTTCATTGTGTCTCTGTTTAGTTTGTGTTTCCATGATCTGTCCATTGCTAAGAGTGGGGTTTTGAAGTTTCCCTTCTATTGTGTGTGGTGCAATATGTGCTTTGAGCTTTAGTAAAAATTCTTTTGTGGATGTGGGTGCCCTTTCATTGGGAGCACAGACATTCTGAATTGTGGTGTTATCTTGGTGAAGTTTTCCTTTGTTGAATATGAAGTGGCCTTCCTGCTCTTTTTTGATAACTCTTGGTTGAATGATGATTTTATACAATATTTGAATGGCTACTCCAGCTTGCTTCTTGGGACCATTTGGTTGAAGGTTTCTTTTTTTTTTTGGATTTTGGGGTTTTTTTTTTGTTTTGTTTTTTTATGTTTGTTTGTTTTGTTTGTTTGTTTGTTTTTGTTTTCCCCTTTCTTTCACTCTCACATAGTGTCTGTCTTTGTCATTGAAGTGCGTCTCCTGAATGTGTAAAAATGCTGAGTCATGTTTAAGTATCCAGTCTGTTAGTCTATATCTTTTTATTAGGGAATTGAGTCCACTGATGTTAGTGGATATTAAAGAAAAGGGATTGTTGCTTCCTATTATTTTTTATATTAGAAGTGGAACTATGTTTGTGTGGCTATCTTCGTTTGTGTTTGTTGGAAGATTACTTTCTTGTTTTTGAGGGTGTTGTTTCCCTTCTTGTGTTAGAGTTTTCCACCCATTATCCTTTGTAGGGCTGGATTTGTAAAAATGATATTCTGTAAATTTGGTTTTGTCATGGAATATCTTGATTTTTCCATCTATGGTAATTGAGTGTTTGCTGGGTATAGTAGTCTGGGCTGGCATTTGTGTTCTGTTAGGGTCTCTATGACATCTGTCCAGGATCTTCTGGCTTTTATAGTCACTGGTGAGAAGTCTGGTATAATTCTGATATGTTTGCCTTTATATGTTACTTGACCTTTTCCCCTGCTGCCTTTAATATTCTTTTGTTTGTTTGTTTGTTTGTTTTTTGTTTTTGTGTATTTGGTGTTTTGACTATTATGTTACAGGAAGAATTTCTTTTCTGGTCCTATCTATTTGGAGTTCTGTAGGCTTCTTGTATGTTTATGGGCATCTCTTTCTTTAGTTTAGAGAAGTTTTCTTCTATAAATACTGGCCCTTTAAGTTGGGAAACTTCACTCACTTCTATATATACTAATCTTTGGTTTGAACTTCTCATTGTGTCCTGGATTTCCTGGATGTTTTAAATTAAGACCTTTTTGCATTTTGTATTTTCTTTGACTGTTGTTTCAATGTTTTCTATGGTATCTGCTATACCTGAGATTCTCTTTCTATCTCTTCTATTTGTTTGGTGATGTTTGCATCTTTGATTCATGATCTCTTTCCTAGGTTTTCTATCTCCAGGGTAGACCCTCTTTGTGATTTCTTTTTTGTTTCTAGTTCCATTTTTAGATCCTTGATGATTCTATTCAATTCCTTCACCTTTTTGTTGGGTTTTGCTGTAATTTCTTTAAGGGATTTTTGTGTTTCTGTTTTAAGGGCTTCTACCTGTTTGCCTATATTCTCCTGTTTTTCTTTAAGGGAGTTATCCATGTCCTTCTTAAAGTCCTCTATCATCATCCTGAGAAGTGATTTTAAATCTGCATTTTTGAGTTTCCAGTTGATTGTGTATCCAATACTTGGTATGTTGGGATAACTGGGTTCTGATGATGCCAAATAACCTTGGTTTTTGTTGCTTATGTTCTTGGGCTTGCCTCCAGCCATCTGGTTATCTCTACTTGCACTCACAGTCTCTGATTGAAGCCTGTCCCTCCTGTAATCTTGGTTATGTTAAAACTCCTCAGAGTCCAGCTGTCTCTGTGGTCCTGTGGTCCTGTGGTCCTGTGATCCTGTGATCCTGTGATCCTGTGATCCTGAAATCCTGAAATCCTGAGATCCTGAGAACCTGAGATCCTGAGATCCTGAGATCCTGAGATCCTGAGATCCTGAGATCCTGAGATCCTGTGATCCTGAGATCCTGAGATCCTGAGATCCTGAGATCCTGAGATCCTGAGATCCTGGTTGTAAGAGCTCTCAGAGTCAAGCTGCCTCTGCAATCCTGAAATCCTGGTGTGACCAAGCTCCTGAAATCCTGTGGTCCTATGATCCTAAGATCTTGGGCATGTTCGACTACCTGGGAGTCAAACTTCCTCTGAGGGTTGTAGAATTGGGTGCCGAGCTATCACCCAAGGTCTGCTCAAGGCACCTGCTCTGACCACTACAATCTCTTTTTTGATCATAGGGTTCTTATTCTACATGCTGAACCTTTAGACCATGATTTTCAATGCTGTGTGTATGTGTTTGTTTGTGTGTCCATGTATATGCCTCTATGTGTATCTATAAATAATTTTTATGTGAGCAATATATAATTTTGTGAAACATTTTTATTAATTCATAGAGATAGCATTAACATTTTTGAAAAACAAACTACTAACCTGTATATTATTAAGTATATATTCACATGAAAGATAACCCTAAACAACTTCATTCTTAATTAGTCAGCTAATGCATTTTACTATTTCAGATTTATACCTTACAATTAAATATTTTAAAAACATTATAATTTTGAAAAACATTTCAAAATTGCATATATGAAAATATACTAGATACAAAATAATACTGGAATATTTGTAATTTGTCTAATCAATATTTTTAATTGATCTTATATATTAGCTTATTGCTTTGTGATGCTAATGCAGTTATATCAGCTTGTTTTCTTTAAAATATTACTGAATTCTTCATGATAATATTAAATAAACAATTTTCAACTATTTGTGAACGATTATCAAATAAAAGTACACTTGCCTATACGATAACAGTATGACCCTGATTTTTTATGTGTTTTTATTTTACTAGTTAATATACATTTTATGAATGCTATTAATTCATAAAGTTAATTGAGAGAAATAACACAAATAAATACCTCAAAATTAAATTTACTTCTGTAATATATATTGCAGTTATATGTATGAATCAATTACTTTCAAATGTTCCAAGTCATTATAGGTTTTTAGGTAAATAGAATAATGAATGTAAATTAATATCTATGCTATTAATAAAATACTTATAAGGATGCTTCATGAGAAAGTGAGAATAACTGATATGTAAAGTTATTTCAATACTCACACTTGTGAGTATCTGTGTTTAACAGTTCACAGTTCCCTTCTCTTTTTTTCAGACATTAATAGATCAAGTCTATGATGGAACACTTATAAGATTATATCACCTAACTAAATCATAAATATCTTAGTTTATGTTAGTAAATCATGATATGAACATAAGAAGTAGCCCGTGTCAGTTCTCAGAGCATATGCCCTAATTTAGTGATACATAATTACATATAAATTTAAATAGAAACTATGTTATTTTATGGTGTATTGATTTGGAACTTTTTAAGCAAGTCATGCATTTGAAGTTATACTAAAAAGGAATATCCATTAATTTAAAACTTTATCAAGGTTTCTATAAATATATAATTTGAAATTTTAGATATGTGAAACAACAAAGGAAATTATGTACAAAGATTCCATTCAATAAAGCATTTAATTTTATATTATAACGGTGGTTTTGTTTTGTTTTATTGGATATCTGTTGAGGAACAGAAATACCTTAATAATTACCATGAATTACATAAGAAATTTGTCTTTCTGTCCAAAGAAATTTATTGACGGTGTTTCAAAAAAAGAAAACAAAAATAAAAACAAAAAACCAAAAAACTTATGGCCCAGCTGTTTTGCCATTTAGGAGAAATGTAAAAAGCGTGACTTTACATTTGTAAACGTAAAGCTCTTGGAAAGCTTTGTTATACGTTTCTTTTCTTTATCCTAGACAATACAGCCTCAATACTCACGAGAAGAAATGGCTTCCGAAGACAGGAACAATCAGTTTATTATCTGCCCATTTTCATTGTGGACAGTGGATCTCCTTCACTAAGCAGTACCAACACACTTACCATCCGTGTATGTGACTGTGATGCTGATGGCATAGCCCAGACCTGCAATGCAGAGGCCTATGTTCTACCTGCTGGCCTCAGCACTGGGGCCTTGATAGCAATACTGGCCTGTGTCCTGACACTATTGGGTAGGTACTGGTTTCTATACTGCTTTGTAGGAAAAATTACCAAAACAACTAAACACCATAAGTTTTCTTGTCTCATTTTTTTTTATTTCATTTGAGTACCTTTTCAAGGATATGTAAATAATTTACCAGATGTTAAACTATGACACACTACTCACCTTTCAATCAAGTAGTGTGCTTAAAAGTACAACATATAATAAAAGAATATGAGCTTTACTTTCAAAAAAGCAGCCCAAGATATATTATCTGAACTTACTGTGAATATTTTCCAATAATTTAGTTTTAAAATAATCCTTTTTCTATGCCCAGTATAGAGGGACGCCAGGGCCAAGAAGTGGGAGTGGGTGGGTAGGGGAGCAGGGTGCAGGGGAGGGTATAGGGAATTTTCAGGATAGCATTTGAAATGTAAGTAAAGAAAATATCTAACAAAAAAAGAAAAAAATAATCCTTTTTCTTTATTTTTTTGAAGTTTTTATAATTTTTAAAATTTTTTATTATATATTTTATTTATTTAAATTTCAGATGTTATCCCCTTTCCCAGTATCGCCTACTGAAATGCCCTATCCCATCCCACAACCCCTGCTTTTATAAGGGTACACCCACACCCACCCAAACACACCTACCTAACTGCCCTGGAATTCCCCTACACTGGGGCATCCAGCCTTCACACAACCAAGTGAATCACCTTTAATTGATGCCTCACAAGGTGATCCTCTTCTAGATATGCAGCTGGACCCATTGGTACCTCCATGTGTACTCTTTGGTTGGTGATTTAGTTCCTGGGAGCTCTTGGGGGTCTCATTGGTTGATGATATTGTTGTTCTTTCTATGAAGATTCAAATCCCTTCAGCTCCTTCAGTCCTTTCTCTAACTCTTCCATTAGGGAACCAATACTCAGTCTAATAGATGGCTGTGAGCATCCACCTCTGTATTTGTCAACTCTGGAAGAGCCTCTCAGGAGACAACTATATCAAATGCCTGTCAGCAAGCACTTTTTGGCATCCCCAGTAGTGTCTGCTGGGTTTGGTGTCTATATATGAGATGGATCTTCAGGTGGGGCAATCTCTGAATGGCCTTTCCTTCAGTCTCTGCTCCACACTTTGTCTCTGTATTTTTTTCCCTTGAGTATTGTGTTCTCATTTCCAAGAAAGACTGAAGCACCCACACTTTGGTCTTCCTTCTTTATGAGCTTCATGTGGTCTGTGAATTGCATCCACTTATCAGTGAGTGCATATCATATGTGTTCTTTTGTGATTGGGTTACCTCATTGAGGATGCTATTTTCTAGTTCCATCCATTTGCCTAAGTATTTCATAAAGTCATAGTATTTAAGTGGAAAGTACCCAAGTGTGTAAATGTACCACATTTTCTGCATCTATTCCTCTGTTGAAGGAAATCTAGGTTGTATCCAGCTTTTGGTTATTGTAAATAATGCATCTATGAATATAGTGGAGCATGCATTCTTGTTATATGTTGGAGCATCTTTTGAGTATATGCCCAGGAGTCCTATAGTTGTGTCCTCAAGTAGTACTATGTACAGTTTTATGAGGAACCCCCAGAGTGGTTTTACCAGCTTGCAATTCTACCAGCAATGGAGGAGTGTGCCTCTTTCTCCACATTCTTACCATCATCTGCTATCACCTCCGATTTTGATCTTAGCCATTCTGACTAGTATGAGGTGGGATCTCAGGGTTGTTTTGATTTTCATTTCTCTGATGACTAAGGAATGTTCTTTAGGTACTTCTTCACCATTCTATATTCCTCACTTGAGAATTACTTGTTTAGTTGTGTTCCATAATTTTAATAGGGATATTTGGTTCTCTGGAGTCTAGCTTCTTGAGTTTTATATATACATTGAATATTAGCCCTCTTTCAGATGTAAGATTCATAAAGATCTTTTCTCAATCTGTTAGTTGCTGTTTAGTCCTATTGACAGTGTCCTTTGCCTGATAGATGGTTTACAATTTTATGAGACCCCCATGTGTCTATTGTTGAAATTACAGCATAAGCCATTGGTGTTCAGGAACTTGTGCCCTGTGCACATGTATTCCAGGGTCTTCCCGACTTTCTCTTCAATTAGTTTTAGTGTATCTGGTTTTATGTGGAGGTCCTTGATCCACTTGGACTTGAGCTATGAACAAGGAAATAAGTACGGATCAATTTTCATTCTCCTACATGCTGACCAAAAGTTGAACTACCACCACTTTTTGAAATTGCTGCCTTGATTCAAATGGATGGTTTTAGCTCCTTTTTCAAAGATCAAGTGACCATAGTTGTGTGGGTTCATTTCCAGGTCATCAATTCTCTTCCATTGATCTACCTGCCTGTCTCTACCAATTCCAGGCAGTTATTATTGCTATAGCTCAGTAAATACAGCTTGAGGTCAGGGGTGGTGATTCCCCCAGAAATTCTTATTGTTGAGAAGAGTTTTCAGTATTCTGGTTGTTTTATATTAGTCCAAATAAACTTCAAAATTGTTCTTTTTAACTCTATGAAGAATTGAGTTAGAATTTTGATGGGGATTACATTGAATCTGTAGATTGCTTTAGGCAAAGTGGCCATTTATACTCTATTAATCCTGCCAATCCATGAGCATGGGAGATCTTTCCATCTTCTGAAATCTTCTTTGTTTACTTTCTCCACAGGCTTGATGTTCTTGTCAAACAGATCTTTCACTTGCTTTGTTAGAGTCACACCAAGGTATTTTATATTATTTGTGACCTTATGAAATGTATCATTTCCATAATTCTTTCCTCAGCCTGTTTATCATTTCAATAGAGGAAGGTTACTTGTTTGTTTGAGATACTCTTATATCCAGCTTCTTTGATGAGGTTGTTTATCAAGTCTAGAAGTTCTCTTGTGGAATTATTTGGGTCACTTAAGGATACTATCATAAATCTACAAATAGTGATATTTTGACTTCTTACTTTCCAAATTGATCCCTTTGACCTCCTTTTGTTGTTTAATTTCTCTGGCTAGGATTTTGAGTATTAAATTAAATAGGTAGGGAGAGAGTGGACAGCTTTTCCTAGACCCTGATTTTAGTGGGGATGCTTCAAGTTTCTCTCCATTTAGCTTGATGTTGGCTATTGGTGTGTTCTATATTGCTTTTACTATGTTAGGTATGGGCCTTGAAACCCTGATATTTCCAAGATTTTTATCATGAATGGGTGTTGGATTTTGTCAAATGCTTTCTCAGCATCTAAGGAGATGATCATGTGGTTATTTTGTTTTGTTTTGTTTTGGGGTTGGTTTATATAGTGGATTATGGCAATGGATTTTCATATGTTAAACCATCCCTGCATCCCTGATATGAAGCAAACTTGATCATGATGGATGATTTTTCTTGGATTCGGTTTGCAAGAATTTTATTGAGTATTTTTCCATTGATATTCATAAGAGAATGTGGTCTGAAGTTCTCTTTCTTTGTTAGGTCTTTGTGTGGTTTAGGAATAAGCATAATTGTGGCTTCATAAAATGAATTGGGTAGATCTGGTTCTATTTTGTGGAATAGTTTGTAGAGGATTGGTATTAGGTCTTCTTTGAAGGTCTGATAGAATTCTGCATTAAACCCATCTGCTCTTGGACTTTTTTGGGGGGTGTTAAGATTTTTAATCACTGCTTCTATTTCTGTAGGTGTTATGGGACCCGTGGGTTTAGATGGTTTATCTGATCCTGATTTAACTTTGGTACCTTGTATCTGTCTAGAAAATTGTCTATTTCATCCAGATTTTCCAGTTTTGTTGAATGTAGGCTTTTGTATTTGGATCTGATGATGTTTTTGTATTTCCTCAGTTTCTGTTGTTATATTGCCCTTTTCATTTCTGATTTTGTTAATTTGGATACAGTCTCTGTGCTCTCTTTTTAGCCTGGCTAAGGGTTTATCTATCTTGTAGATATTTCAAAGAACCAAATTCTGGTTTTGCTGATTTTTTTGTATAGTTATATTTGTTTCTACTTGGTTGATTTCAGCCCCGAGTTTGATTACTTGCTGCTCTCTACTTCTCTTGGGTGTATTTGCTTCTTTTTGTTCTAGAGATTTCAGATGGGCTGTCAAGATACAACTGTATGCTCTCTCCAGTTTCTTTTTGGAAACACTCAGAGCTATGAGTGTGCCTTTAGCACTGCTTTCATTTAGTCCCTTAAGTTTGTGTACATTGTAACTTACTATCATTAAATTCTAAAAGGTCTTTAATTTTATTCTTTATTTCTTCATTGACCAAGTTATCATTGAGTAGGGATTTGTTCAGCTTCTATGTGTATATGGACTTTCTGTTGTTTTTGGTGTTATTGAAGACCAACCTTAGTCCATGGTAATCTGATAGGATGCTTGGAATTATTTCAATATTCTTGCATCTTTTCATATATGGTGAGTTTCTGAGAATGTACCATGAGGTTCTGGAAAGAAAGTATGGATAGATAGATAGATAGATAGATAGATAGATAGATAGAATTTGTTTTAGAGTGAAATGTTCTATAGATATCTATTAAATCCACCTGGTTCATAACTTCTGGTAGTTTTATTGCATCTCTGATTAGATTCTGATTCCATGATCTGTCCATGGCTGAGAGTGGGGCTTTGAAGTCTCCTGCTATTATTGTGTGTGGTGCAATATGTGCTTTGAGCTTTAGTATTTGGGGGGGGGGTTGGTTTTGTTTTTGTTTTTTATGAATGTGGGTGCCCTTGCGTTAGGAGGATAGACATTCAGAATTTTGGTCTCATCTTTGCGCATTTTTCCTTTGTTGAATATGAATGTCCTTCCTGATCTTTTCTGATAACTTGGTTGAAAGATGATTTTATTCAATATTAGAATGGCTACTCCAGCTTGTTTCTTGGGACCATTTGGTTGGAAATTTTTTTCCATCCTTTCACTCTCACATAGTGTCTCTTTGTCACTCAAGTGTATTTCCTGTATGCAGCAAAGTACTGGGTCCTGTTTAAGTATCCAGTCCGCTAGTCTATGTCTTTTTATTGGGGAATTGAGGCCATTGATGTGAATAAATATTAACGAAAAGTGATTGTTGTTCCCTTTTATATTTGTTATTAGAATTGGCATTATGTTCGTGTGCCTATCTTCTTTTGGGTTTCTTGAAAGAGGATTAATTTCTTGCTTTTTCTAGGGAATAGTTTGCACCATATTAGAGTAGGAGGAATATTTTTCAAGTTTTTTGATAGTATGTTTATTTGATAAATTATTTCAAAATGGAAAAATTTTTCATGAATTATGTACAGTAGATTTCTTAAATTATGTTGTTTTTAAGAAACTGAAATTGTGGTAATACAAATTTAATTTATTATGAATTATTTTCATATCTAATTTAACTTTCCTAAGTCTAATTTATTATGTAAGTGAACTAAATTTACAGATCATAATAGAATCACAATTGTATAAGTGATGATACAACATCCTTTATAATATTGGGAGCCATCCAACATGGCCATTGGATAATGAATGTGTTCATTCTATGTGAGCATTCTCCTTCATATTCTAAATACCTACAAGGATTACAAGCACATAACTTTGCACTTGTGGCTCTACCCTGTGTTTTCTTGAATTTTAAAGGAATTAGTAAATCCTTATACAATACATATTTATAAAAGTAGCGTTTGAGATGGAAGTCAACCTGGCATGCAGTTTGTGATAGATTTGTGGACCTGTGTCCTATTCTTTGCCTATGTTGTGCTTTAGTTCCTCCCAAGGAGGATACTTGTTTCTCTGTAATATAGCTTGATAGTCTCAAATGTAAACTCATATTACTATTCTTTTTATAAAAAGATGAGAATTAAATTAGATAATTTATCTATAGAACTGTATACCTACTACATAAAGAACATTCCATTTTCTTTTATGTGTTGTTGATGTAAGAAAAGGATTGGTCAGGCAAACCTTATATGCCCCAGTACAGGGGAACGCCAGGGCCAAAAAATGGGAATGGGTGGGTAGGGGAGTGGGTGGGGCGGGCTTTTGGGATAGCATTGGAAATGTAATTGAGGAAAATACGTAATAAAAAAAAAGAAAAAGAAAAGGCCTCACTGTATTAACTTAAGTCTTAACACAATGTAAACGGTCTCATAAAATAGAAGTTATTGTCTTTAATAACTTGAATTATACGAGTACATCTTGAAAAACATAATTAAATAATTCTTTCTAAAGAACTTCAAACAGGTATGAGAAACTTCCCAAAATTCATTATTAATGACAGCTAATTCACAGTTAAAATATTAGAATATAATGACTAAAAGTAAATATTTTAAAATGGTAATATTGTAAATAAGTATTTATTGATCTACTTGCATTCTAAAACATTAAAATAAACAGGAAAATTGTATATTTACTTCATAAAAACAGAAGAAACCATGTAGAATATAAAGCTACTACATCTGGAAAGACAATGAACATTTAGAAACTACAGGTTCATAGAAAAGGAAGAGGAAAGATAGACAAATGATTAGCTTTTATGTTTTGACAATTTATCACACACATATATGCACACATATATATGCAAACACATAATTCATTATACCACACTTCCAGAAACAATATACAACTGAATGTACTCTATCGAATTTGGTTATCACAGCTAGTTATTTAACTTTAATATTTTAAAAGACTGTCCAAATAAAGCCTGTTTCACCTCTAATTTATAATAATGTGTTGTGTGAAAGTCACCTTTTTGTAATCAAAGTTGTTTGACTCTTTTCTAGATTATAATCATCAAGCTGTTATTGAAAGTAAAACAGTTTTTATATGCACCATTCTTGGTTATATCTATTCATATCTCTCTCTCTCTCTCTCTCTCTCTCTCTCTCTCTCTCTCTCTCTCTCTCTCTCTCTCTCTCTTTCTCGCTATCAAATATCTCTGTCTATCAAATATTTATCCTTTTCTCTTTCCCGGTATTATACTGTGTTGTGCTGTGTGAAATGTGTGTATGTGGTGTGTTTCTCTGTGTGTCCGTGTATCTGTCTGTGTCTGTGAGTATGTGTTGTTTCTGTGAATTATGGACATCCATGTGTATGCATGAGTGGTATTTCAGTTTGTGTGGTTTGTGTATGTGTGCAGGTATGGTACGTTTTTGTGTTTGTCATATGTGGTGTGCGTATATATGCTATTCAGAGGATGTTTGTTAGTGGTATGTGGTGTGTGTATGTGACATGTTTATGAGTGTGGTCTATGTATGGTTTGTGTGTATATGTGTTGACTCAGGAGATTGTTAATGGATGCATCTTTCTGTTAATTTCAGACATGTCATCTGAGACTTAGAAAAGCCACTTCTCTTCCTATAGACCAAAGTTTTGTGCATTGAATTTTATTTATTTTTTCTAGTTTTCTAAAGTTATAACAAGAGATTAGTCAAAACATAACATTGTCCCACTGAAAGAAAAATTTGAAACAAGTGCCATAACTTTAAGCTTCATGTATGTAGTGAAACTATAAAATAGCGAAAATCTTCTAGCACCAGATATTCAGGATTAAATTATGATCTTCAAATTTTATTTCTCAATTTAATGGTAGCAAATAATTAAAACTTTTGTATTCTTTTCCTTCTGATTACACTATTATAAAACTAGACATGATATGGTCAGTTTTGAAAGCAATAACATTAATGTTTTACAGTTGTTTAAATGGAATACAAGTCCTGGACAGTGCCTGATTTTAAATATACAACTAGCTTATTCTTATAACTTATAAAATAATGTTGTAAATCTTGACTCTAGATGTTATTTGCCAGGGTTTTTTCCCCTTTCCAATTAATGAAAATAAGGTAAGTGACACCCCTTGGTAAGGGAGAACTTGGGACTCATGTTCATTTAAGGAGAAAATTGTAGATGCCTTTAGACTTTGAATTCCTAAAAAGGAAAATACTGAGTGTTTACATGCTAGAGAGTCTTAGAACTTGACAGAAAATCTTAAAATGATGTTACTAGAACATTAACACTGAACTTGTTCTGTGTCAATTTATTCAAGGCTATTCCCCAGTTTCTTTGGTATGAGGTTCAACGCTTATGTTGCTTTTTTTTTTAAACAGAAAGATACATTTTTGAAATTTATTTTTATTTTACACATTTGAATATTTTGTATGCATGTAAATCTGTGCACCATGTGTGTACAATGCGCACAATGGTCAGAACAGGCTTAATATCTCCTGGAACTGTAGCTGTGACGGATTATTTGGGTGCTAGGAATTGAACATGGCTAAAGAGTGGTTTCTTAGTCACTCACTCTTTGGACAAACCCCAGTTACTTTATCTTGACAAAAAGGAAGGGACGGGATCTTGCCACTCAATAGCTTTTCATCCTCAAGCTTAAATTTATTTTTTGTTGTTGTTGTTTTTTGTTTTGTTTTGTTTTGTTTTGTTTTGTTTTGTTTTGTTTTGTTTTGTTTTGTTTTGTTTTGGTTTGGTTTGGTTTGGTTTGGTTTTGTTTTGTTTTTTGAGACAGGGTTTCTCTGTATAGCCCTGGCTGTCCTGGAACCCACTTATAGACCAGGCTGATTTCAAACTCAGAAACCCACCTGCCTCTACCTCTCAAGTGCTAGGATTAAAAGTGTGTGCCACTATGCCCGGCTAAGCTTAAATTTAATAACGTGGAATGTTGGGCATGGCAATCTTTGCCTCAAGGGACTGTTACTATGGCTCAGTTTGTAGAGTGCTTGCCTATCATGTATGAAGCAATGCTTCAATTCACAGCACTAAACTGGGCATGATGCTACATTTAATCTAAACAGTTGGGAGATAGAAGGAGGAGGATATATAGTTCAAGGTCATCTTTGTCTATAAAGTGAGTTTGAGGCCAGCCTGAGCTACATGAGATCCTAACTTCAAAAACAAAGCAAAACAAAACAAAAAGAAAAACAAACCAAAACTTCACCTCTGTCTGTATTTTCCTAACCCTGTCAGTGATTTCTTTTGTTTACCCTCACCTCTGTCTGAAAAACATTTAAATCTCAATACACTAAATAAAAGCAAAATACCAAAACTAAGAGTATGAGGTTTCCTTTATTAAGACTGACTGATTATATCTTGAGAGGAGTCAGAACTTGCAGCTTCAAATGTTTTGATATGGAAACAAAAAGTCACCTTAAATATGTAGAAAAGTTTAAATCAATATGTGGAAAAATGTTTTAGTATTCTAAAACTGGAATAAAAACTATTTTACATAACTAACCACAATACTAATTTAATCCTCTGTATTATCCTAGTTAAGTTCATATTTAACAAATTCAGTTGTTTTTCTACCCGAGTGAAAAGACTTTAAGGACAGAACAGAATGTACAGCTGACACCTTCAATTACTACTGAGCTAGATCTTTTAAGAACTTCAGAAGAAGAATTTCATCTGCTTTGGATTAAAATAGTTCTCCTCATTAAGAGATGCAAAAGTATTTTGGGACTATTATAGCTGGATTACCTTGTTCTGCCCAGAGATGACTATTTCTTCTCCATGAAGGTTCTGCAACAATTTTGGAATTAGTTTCTATTTGTTTCCCTACTTGGATCATAATCCCAAGTGATTGAAGTAATGTTGTCCCCCTTCTTGCTCTTTGCTTTTCTCACTCAGAGTGCCACAGCTCTATAAGCCTTGGCTTAATAAGGTTTTTATATAAACTCATCATTTGTCACAGAGAATTCTAACTCCTCCACTATGTCTAAAGAGGAAGCTTGACTTTCAACCTTTATAGATCTTTTAATTTTGCATCTGTGACCTTCCAAATCTCAACAAGCTTTAGGCTCCTTTGCTGAGGCTGTTTGTGATTTTTTTGTTTGTTTTGGAAATGTTTTCTTGGCTTTATAAGCAGAGAAAAAATTTAACTAATGTGCAAAACTGTGTACCAAGTAACTGAGAATAATGATAACACCAGAAAAGGCATGTAAAAACCACAATATTCCTCATCACTATCACAATGTAATAGCCTTCACATGTTGTCTTTGAGATAATGGGCAGTGTTTCCATTGTTCATTCATGAAAGCAAATATGTTTCTACATAAAGGAAACATAAAAGAGAATGAAGGAGAAACATTACTTTCATAAGCTAATGCAATGAGCTTGGCTATCTTTCAGCATTATGCAAGTAAATTCCTATAAACTGTCTCCTAGGCAACTATTATTGCTGTATGTCTCTTTTCTCATAGCAAACAAAAGATTAGGGAAGTAGGTGCAAAGCCATAGGGCCACTGGCAGTCACACTCAGACATCAAACAAAAGCAGCAGAAAGAAGAAAAGAGGTGTCTTATAAATTGTCCTGAAACTCTATTTTTCCGAATGTGTTTTCCAGTATTAAATACCAAGATGCCACTGAGAAGTGGCTTAATACTTCTAAGTGTCTCAAGCCTGGAAGCTAATACAATAAGAGCTGAAGGGCCTACTGTGCTTCATGCGATGAGTTTCTAAATGTTTAGTTAATTCAGGGAGTTTAATTCATGGTCTACACTAGTTAATTTTCACCTTTGAAAACACACTTTCAACTATACATATGAATTTATTTTGGTACAGAATATAGCACATTTATAGTACTTGTATATAAAATATTCATTATATTTTGAACACTTTTTGCTCTGTCTTATCTGAGGTTCAAATTAAATCATTATAATGATCACATTAAATGAGAGGTGCCCCTGGACACTCATTTTCAGTAAAGAAGGATTTAATTTCAGTTATAATTAAATGTTTCTATGTCTTGAGACATGGTAATCAGTATCTAATTTTTGCATGTCATTTGCAAATCTCTAGTTGGCATAATTTTACATCAGGTCTCACTATGTATTTTCCTTGTTCTATTGAATAGCTGAAATCTTGAACTATATTCCTAAATCTTGCCTCTTCTCTTGATTTACAGTCAAATTTTACTGTTTTCCAAGTCAGCCTTCTCAATGTTCCATCTCCCAATCTTATGTAATCTTTATTTATCCATTCTTTATTTTATTAATTTATTTTCATGATGCTGAAGCTGATTTTGTATATACTGCTTTTTGTAGGCTTGTTTTTCTTGTCTTGTATGTGCTAACTTGCCTAGAGTACTGCTCTCCAGAATATACAAGAAGATCCTTTTATTTTGCATTCTAGATACTAACTTTTGGCTTCTGAACCTAATTTATGTACTTTCACCATGGATCCTTTAACACCGGGGATATAGTAGTCTCAGGGCATCCATCATATCAGAGAAACATCTATCTACCACAAATGCTTAAATTTATTATTATATTTTCATGTTTCTTTTCTAATGAACTCCTGCAGTCAAAGGCAAGCAGTAAATATTATATTGCCATTATATGAAATACCTCATGAATAGATTATCTAAAAGACAGAAGGAATTCCATATACTCATGCTGAATAATCTAAGTACCCAGTTATGATAAGCAATTGTATAGCATAGGCAATACATATCTTGAAATATAATTTTCATCTTTCTCCTAATGTTCAGTATTTTGAAAATATTTTTAGGATCAATTTATCTCAGTTAAAAAATAGATATGGTATAGGTGAAATGTAATAATATCTTCAGGTTAATAGTCATGTGATATGTGTGTGTGTGTGTGTTAAAGAAAAAAATCAGAATTTTATGACTACTTCATGAAGAAAATGTACCAGCAGAGATGACCAATAACTTGTCATCAGTTCCAAATATTGCAGTTGCTTTATATTTATCTCAATGACTCACTTGGACTATATATCAACTATAATTAATTCATTTAAAATGATGTGCCAAGAGGGCTTAAAATACAAGTTAAATTGTTGCCCTTTTCTTTCTGAGAATATGTGTCTATTTGTAACTTCACAACCCATAGAACAAAAATGAAAGCCTTGTTTTCTATTGTCCTTCCTAGGGTCCCTTAAATCTTGCCTTAGATGACACTTTTTCTGATCACCAGAATTATCCCTGTGCTTGTCTGAGAATTTAATTTTAAATCATGTCAAATATATTCTTTTGAAAAATATTTAGTAGGAACAAATATGCTTAAAGAACATTAAAATGTTTCTTATAGTTCTTAAAGCAAGACAAATACTTTCACAAGAAAGGTACCGCCTGTGTGATTTTTCATCATCATGTAGCAATTGCTGTTGGAACCTTTGTTTCCACTGTTTTCAAAATTAAAACCATTTTCCTGAAAAACATTACCTACATTGTTTCAGGTTCACATAATATATTTTGCTATATATTTGTGCTTTTTCTTCTAAGAACATGTTATCAAAACTGCAAGTAATCATAAACAAACTTCACATTTACGGTTACTGTCCTCTATACCACAATATCTACTTAAGCTTATCCATTATTTATTTACTTCTGTCAGGTACACATATACATATACATATGTGTGTGTGTGTGTGTGTGTGTGCGTGTGCGTGTGTGTATGTGTGTGTGTGTATAATTTGCTGAAGCATAAAAGCCTCTTGAAAGTAGCTAGATCACTCCTCATTTACTCCCATTCCTCTCTCCTTCTCTACATTACTGTTTCCTCACTCACATACACCCTTTCCATTATGTAATAGTATACTATTAAAACATACTATAAAGCACATATGAGACAAAATGCATTTTAATGAATCTACAAATAATACTTAACAGTATGTGAATTTTTAAGCATTGCTACATATTTAACACACTCAAGAAATCCTTAGTAAACAATTATTCATCATTCAGAATACTTCACAATTAATATCAGCTCCATTAAGTATGTATTGGGTGATCATTCTAATCATTTTACTCATGTGGATGTAAGTAGAATCTATACTTATTTTTTGATGTAACTTGGATACTTTGGATACTTCAAACTTGGATACCATGTTTGGAGAAATAGAAACTGAACGTTTAAAACTTTACAATGTGAGTTAGTCACGTATGAATTAATATTTAATAAAGGAGGTATTGTTTACTATATGCTTAATTAATAAATACAAATTTATCTTCATAAATTTCTATAAATTAATGCATATGTAATAAAAGGATTATTATCTGTATTTTGTATTTGAGAAAATGGAGGTTGATAGAAGTAAACTATATCTAGTACTACCTGTCTTTTCAATGCAAAATCCAAAGCAGATGAGACCTAGCAGATCAGGACACTGGGCTTAGTGGAGGGATGTGAGATATATTCACGTGAACTATACTATAGTTCAGGAGGCATACGGCTGAGTAAAGTAAAAGATATACATGTGTTGAAGAGAAGGAAGAAATTGGTAAATTAGAATCAAACATGAACTGGACATTTCTAGCCTAAGAATTTTTCCATTTTTTTAAAAAAAAACAGGATTTGACATGAAGTATGATGATATTAAATCCAAAGTTCGTGAATAGCATGAGTGAAAGTAAGGCGAACACAAACTGTAGAAAAAGAGGTCATGAAAAAATAATAACAAATAATTGCTAACAATTCTAGATATTTTATTATGTTTTGTGTTGTTTATGCTTTCATTTCAACGAACTTGTTAGCAATCATATTACAATATGGTCTGTTTATCCACAAAAACAGGAAGGATATTTTAATGGAAAAGTTATCATGAGTGCATTAGAATCATCAAGGAAAAGTGAGGAAGAAAAAGAAAAGATAGCAAGGGGAGAATGTGAGGTATAGTCCCCCTAAACATTTCTTTTCTTTTTCTTTTTAATAATTAAGTTATTTAATTTATATGCCTTACATCCTAATGTCAACTTCCCCTCCCTTCTCTCCTCCCATTCCCTCTCTCTCTCACCCCCCAGCCCTGTGTACACACCTCCTCTTTTTTTTCTCCGTAAATGGGGGCCCTCCCATGGATATCAACAATCTTGGCATGTCAAGTTGTACCCCCGTTATGGGTAAAGGGATCTAAAGACAGATAACTGAGTCAGAGACAGTCCCCGCTCCTGCTTCAGTTGTCTCACATGAAGTCCAAGCTACACATCTCTTCCATATGAACAGAGGACCAGGGTTCCTCCCATGCATGCTCTCTGATTGTATGTCCAGTCTTGGTAAACCCCTATGAGGCTAGGTTAGTTGATTCTGTAGGTTTTATTGTAGTGCCCTTGACCTTTCTGGGTCCTTAAATCCTTTATTCCCCCTCTTCTGTAGCATTTCCCAAGCTCACCTAAAGTTTAATTGTGGGCCTCTGCATCTGCTTCCATCAGTGTGGTGAAGCTTCATTAATGACCGTCACACAAGGCTAGTCTGCAAGACTAGCAGAATATCATTAACAGTATTGGGGTGGGCTCCTATCATGGCATACTCAAGCTGGAAAAGTTATTGGTTGGCCATTCCCTCCATTTTTCCTCCATCTTCCTCTTGTATATCTTGTTGGCAGGACAAATTGTAGGTTGAAGATTTTGTGTCTGGGTTGTTGTCCCATTCTGTCCATTAGAAATCTTGTCTGACTAGAGAAGATGGCCATTTCAGGTTCCAAACCCCTCATTGCTAGGGTTCTTAGCTAGGATTGCCCTCATAGTTTTCTGGGAGTTTCCATTGTCCTATGTTTCTAGCTCATCCCAGGAATGTTCCCCCTTCCCATTCCAGTTAACACTGCAAGTACTCTCTCCTTCAGAACTCCCCACATCTGATCTGTCCTATTCACATTCCCAGTTCCTTCTTCCATCCAACCAAGTTTCCATATCCCCTTATTGGTGAAATTCAATCATCTCCTTTGGGGTCCTCACTGTTACTTAGCTTTTTTGTGTGTCTGTATATTGTCTCATTATTACCTTTACTTAATGGTTAAGATTCATTTATATGTGATTGAAAACATATCACATTTGTCCTTCTAGATTTGGGTTACCGTAGAATGATCTTTTCTAGTTCCATCCATTTCCCTTTAAATTTTATGATGTTATTATTTTTAATAGCTGAGTAATACTCCATTATATAAATGTTCCTTATTAATTCTTCAGTTGAGAAACATCTAGGTTGTTTCCAGTTTCTGGACCTTGGCATAAAGTTGCTATGAACATAGCTTATCAAATGTCCTTCTGGTATAGTAGAGCATCTTTTGGGAATATGCTCAGGAGTTGTAAAGCTGGGTCTTGAGGTAGACCTATTCCTAATTTTCTGAGAAACTACCAAATTGATTTTAAAAGTGGCTGTACAAGTTTGCATTTGCACCAGCAATGGATAATTCACATACTTGCCTGAATGAGCTGTTACTTGAGCTTCTGATCTTATTTTTTTCTTAACAGTAGCAACAAATCAAATAATAGAGGAGAGATACTTAAATAACAGCCTTTAGCCATTTTCACTTTACCATTGTCTTCCTCCTCTTTTCCTTCTCTTATACTCTTTTAAACTTGCAACAAAGAGCCTCACCAAATCCCCTTTCAAGGGTACATGTAGTTGATCCATGTTGAGTTTTAGTGGCTGAAACTGTGTCATGAATATATATGCACCATGTATAAAAAGGGTAAAAGTCCCATAGTAGTTTTAGAAAGAAGAAATCTATTCATTGATAACCCTTGTTTCTAAAAAGGAACACAATTATTTTCTCTAATTTAATAGCAGTCAAGTTCTCCAAGATAGACCTGTGGATTCATCTACTATTATCAAAAAAAGAAAAGCTAATGTTATTGAATATACATTTAGAAGATGAATTTTTGTTTAGAAAATGACAACAAAGTTTTTCCAATTAGTTTTCTCAATCATTTAAGATGAGCAAGTTGTACTATGTTGGAGAAGAAACGTAGCCATAGTGGAGACTCTTGAAGACTAATGCACAATGAAGTAAGAATAGGGTGTTTCTTTATTGTGGCTATTTATGATCTGATACCCACAAAATTCAGATTAATATCAGCAGTAACAGAAAAATTGTCAAAATATAATTAATATACAACAGAAAAAAATTCCATAAAATTTTTATAAGTTATGTATAAATAAAAGAAACAATAAGATACTATAATTAAAATCCCAAAATATATTAAAAAGGATTAGGTGTGCATCAATATTAAGCATTCTAAGAAATCCTTTAACTCATATATAGTTGTATATTAATAATACATAAGTATTTGTACATAAGTGATAGACATGTTTAATTTTATTAACTCAAATATCAATGTTTGAGTTATAGGAATAGTTATAACAATATTTTCATTTTTAATACATAAATTAGAAATGAAAATTTAGAAAATTATAATTATGGACTACTGAAATCTAGATTTTTCAAGCATTTCTGAATCATTTTTAGAGGCATTGATATGTGCTACAGAAATTATTTTAAAAAGTTCAAGTAGCTTGCTTAGCAAATTAAAATAAAAACAAGTAAAATAGATACTAAGAATAAATTATATTCTTATAAAATATATACAAACTATTATCATTTAATATTCTAAATATTACCAATTCTATATTTAATTGCTAGAATTCTCTACTTTCTGTTCTATTTGATTTAGTGTGTCCTATTTTATGTTGAGGTCTTTGATCTATTTGAACTTGTGTTTTATTCAGGGTGATAAATATAGATCTAATTGTATTCTTACATGAGCAAGCATCCAGTTAGACCAGCACAATTTGTTAAAGATGCTCTCCATTTTCCATTGCATAGTTTTGATTTGTTTGTCAAAAATCAAGTGTCCATGGGTATGTGGGTTTATGTCTGGACCTTTAATTTGATTGCCTTGATAAACCAGTCTGTTTTTATATCAATACTATGCAAATTTTATTAGTGTTGTCCTATAGTAAAGCTTGAAGTCAGGGATAGGGATACACCCAGATGTTCTTTTATTATCCATGTTTGTTTTAGCTATCTTAGGTTTCTTGTTTTTTCCATACGAAGTTGAGAATTGTTCTTTCAAGATCTGTAACTACATATGTTCTAAGTTTTACGAGGATTGCATTGAATATTTGATGAAGAGTACATTCGGTAGTTTGGTCATTTTTACGATGCTAATTCTTTGGATCCATGTGCATAGATGTTTTTTTCATCTTCTCATCACTTTATCAATTTCTTTCTTCTGAGACTTGAAGTTCTTGTCATGCAGGTGTTTCACTTGATTGGAGATATAACAGCCTATTATATATTAGTAGTGGCTTTTATGATGTGCATTGTATGCTTAACTTGTTTTTCAGCCTTATTGTTTGTATAGAGGAACATTGCTGATTTCTTAGAATTAGTTTTGTATCCAACCACATTGCTGTATTTATCAGCTATTGAAGTTCTCTGATTGAATTTTTGAGGTCTCTTATATATACTATCATATCATCTGTGACTAGTGATACTTTGTTTTCTCCCTTTGGAGTTTGTATCTCCTTGATCTCCTTGAATTGGTATATTGATATAGCTAGTACTTCAAGAACTGTATTGAAGAGACATGGAGAAAATGAAAAGCCTTGTCTTTTCCCTGATTTTAGCATAATTGGCTTACATTTCTCTCCATTTAATTTTATGTTGACTATTTGTTGGCTGTATATTGTCTTTATTGTATTTAGGTGTCTTTCTTGTATTCCTGATATCTCCCAGTCTTAGCATGAAATTTGTTGGATTTTGTCAAAGGGGTTTTCAGCATCTACTGATATGATTACATACTTTTTTATTTTAATTTATTTATTTTTAGGATTATGTTGCTAGATTTTCATATAAATAACCATACCTTCGTCCCTGGGTTGAAGTCTCCTGGGTCATGTTTGATAATGTCATTGATATATTCTTGGATTCATTTTGTATTTTACTGAGCATTTTTGTATCAGTGTTTATAAAGGAAATTGGTCTGAAATTCTATTTCTTTGTTGAGTTTTTTGTGTGACTTACCTATTGTGGTGACTGTGGCCTCTTAGAATGAGTTTGGTGATGTTCCTTTGTTCCTTCTGTTTCTGTTTTATTCAATAATTTGAGGAGTATTGGTATTTGCTCTAATCTGAATATGTGGTAGAATTTGGTGCTAAAAGCATCTGGCCCAGGCTTTATGTTTGTTTGTTTGGGAGACTTTAAATGACTGCTTCGATTTCCTTATGGGTTTTAGAATTATGCAGATGACTTGCCTGATCTTTTGTTTTTGCTTTTGATTTACCTGATCTTAATTTAACTTTGGTAATTGGTGTCTGTCTAGAAAATCATACATTTTGTTTAGATTTAGCTTTTTCAATTTTGTTGTGTAAAGCCCTTTGAAGTAAGATCTAATAATTTTTTGAATTTCCTCACTGTGCTTTGTTATGGCTCTCTTTTCATTTCTGATTTTGTTAATTTGGATAATCTCTTTCTGTCTTTTTGTTAGTGTGGTTAAAGGTTTATCTATCTTGTTGATTTTCTCAAAGAACCAGCACTTTGTTTCATTGATTCTTTATTCATTCTCTTCATTTCTAATTAATTTATTTCAGCTCTGAGTTTGATTATTTCCTGCCATACACTCCTCATGGGTGTTTGCTTCTTTGTAGGGCCTTTAGGTGTATTTTTAAATTCTTAGTGTGAGCACTCTCAAATTTCTCCATGAGGGCTCTTAGTGCTATGAACTTTCCTTTTACCTTTTATAGTATCCCATAAGCTTGTGTATGTTGTGCTCTCATTTTCATTCATTTCTAGAAAATCTTTTATTTCTTTTGTCATTCTTCCTGACCCAGTGGTCATTGAGTAAATCATTGTTCCATTTCCATAAGTATGTAGACTTTCTTCTATTTCTGTTTTGGGTGAAGTCAAGCTTTAATCCATGCTGGTCTGATAAATGCAAGGGGGGATTTTAATCTTCTTGTATCTGTTGAAGCTTGTTTTGTGACTGATTCTATGTTCAATTTTAAAGAAGGTTCCCTGAGTTGCTGAGAAGAAGGTATCTTGTTATGTTTGGGTGAAATGTTCTATAGATATCATTTAGATCCATTTGAATCATAACCTCTGTTAGTTTTGTTTTCTGTTTAGTTTCTGGCCTGATTACTTGTTCCTTGATGAAAGTGGGGTGTTGCAGTCCCCCACAATTAATATTTACAATTTGATGTTTGATTTAAGCTTTAGTGATGCTTCTTTTATGGGTATGGGGGCCTTGCATTTGGAGCAAAAATGTTTAGAGTTGACATGGCTTCGTGGTGGATTTTTTTTTTCTTTGATGAGTATGAAGCATCTTCTCCTGTGTCTTTTGATTACTTTTGGTTACAGTCTGTTTTTTTAAGATATTAGAATTGCTACTCCAGCTTGTTTCTTAGGTCCATTTGTTTGGAAAACCTATTTTCAGTCCATTATTCTGAGGTAATGTTTAACCTTTGTTGCTGAGGTGTATGTCTTGTATTGAGCAGGATGATGGATCCTAATAAAAGCCTATGCATTTTTATTAGGAAATTGAGGTCATTGGTGTTGAAAGATATTAATGAACAATGAGTATAACCTTCTGTTATTTTAATTTTAATACTAGTAATTTAAGCATCTGTATGTTTCTATTCTATTGCTTTTAATAGTGTAAAATTATTTAATATTTTGTTTTTTCTTGAGTGTTGTTAGCCTCATTGGAGTTCAACATTTTTTTCTCATTTTTTTTCTTTTTTGTTATTTTTTTATTGGGTATTTATTTCATTTACATTTCCAATGCTATCCAAAAGTCCCCCACAAGATCCCCCAACCAATACCCCGACCAACCAATCCCTGTACTCCCTATTCTTGGCCCTGGCATTCCTCTGTACTGAGGCATATAAAGTTTGCAAGACCAATGGGCCTTTCTTTCCACTGATGGCCGACTAGGCCATCTTCTGTTTCATATGCAGCTAGAGACACTAGCTTCACGTGGGTGGGGTGGGGGTACTGGTTCGTTCATATTGTTGTTCCATCTATAGGATTGCAGATCCCTTTAGCTCCTTGAGTACTTTCTCTAGCTCCTCCATTGGGGGCCCTGTGATCCATCCAATAGCTGACTGTGAGCATCCACTTCTGTGTTTGCTAGGCCCTGGCATAGTCTCACAAGAGACAGCTACATCTGGGTCCTTTCGATAAAATCTTGCTAGTGTATGCAATGGTGTCAGTGTTTGGAAGTTGATTATGGGATGGATCCCCAGATATGGCAGTCTCTAGATGGTCCATCCTTTCGTCACAGCTCCAAACTTTGTCTCTGTAACTCCTTCCATGGGTGTTTTGCTCCCAATTCTAAGAAGGGGCAAAGGGTCCACACTTTGGTCTTCATTCTTCTTGAGATTCAGGTGTTTAGCAAATTGTATCTTATATCTTGGGTATCCTAAGTTTAGTAACCTCTATAAGGCTGAGTTAGTGAAAAGCTATTGCTTAATTTTTTTCATGAAATATCGCGTTTTTGGTCCCCTTCCCCCATGTTGATTGAAAGTTTTGCTGAGTACAGTAGTCTGAATTGACATCTGTGGTCTCTAGACATTTGTAAGATATCTTCTCAGGCCCTTCTGGCTTTTAGAGTCTGAGTTGAGAAAGCAGGTGTAGTTCTGATAGGTCCTATATGTTACTTGGCCTTTTTCTGCTGCTACTTTTAAAAGTATTTATTTATTCTGTATATGTAGTGTTTTGATTATTATGTGCTTGGAAGATTATCATTTCTGACTCAATTTGTTTGGTGTTCTAATTTAAGCTTCTTGTACTTTTATAGGCATGTCTTTGCTTACGTTAGGGAAATTTTCTTTCTTTTTTTTATTAGGTATTTTCCTCGTTTACATTTTCAAGGCTATCCCAAAGGTCCCCCATACCCACCCACCCCCAATCCCCTACCCATCCACTCCCCCTTTTGACCCTGGCGTTCCCCTGTACTGGGGCATATAAAGTTTGCAAGTCCAATGGGCCTCTCTTTGCAGTGATGGCCGACTAGGCCATCTTTTGATACATATGCAGCTAGAGACAAGAGCTCTGGGGTACTGGTTAGTTCATATTGTTGTTCCACCTATAGGGTTGCAGATCCCTTTAGCTCCTTGGGTACTTTCTCTAGCTCCTCCATTGGGGGCCGTGTGACCCATCCAATAGCTGACTGTGATCATCCACTTCTGTGTTTGCTAGGCCCCGGCATAGTCTCACAAGAGAGAGCTATATCTGGGTCCTTTCAGCAAAATCTTGCTAGTGTATGCAATGGTGTCAGCATTTGGAAGCTGATTATGGGATGGATCCCTGCATATGGCAATCACTAGATGGTCTATCCTTTCGTCACAGCTCCAAATTTCGTCTCTGTAACTCCTTCCATGGGTGTTTTGTTCCCATTTCTAAGAAAGGGTAAAGTGTCCACACTTTGGTCTTTGTTCTTCTTGAATTTTATGCGTTTGGCAAGTTGTATCTTATATTTTGGGTATCCTAAGTTCTTCTATGATTTTGTTGAAGATGTGTTTTGGGTGTTTGGGCTAGGTATCTTTTCTTTGTTCTATTCCTTTTCTTAGATTTAGTTTTTTCATGGTGTACTGCATTTTCTGGATGTTTTGTGTCATGATCTTTTACGTTTTGCATTTTCTTTGACCGATATATTGATTTATTTTCTCCAATATCTTCTACACCTGAGACTCTCATCCGTTTCCTGTACTCTGTTGGTGATGCTTATATATCTAGTTTCTGTTCTCTTTGCAGGTTTTTCTTTTTGCTTCGATTTCCATTTTTAGGTCTTGGGCAGTTTTATTCATTCCCTTTACCGGATTGATTGTATTTTTCTGTAATTTTATTTACTTTCTCTTTTAATACTCTATTTGAATGTATTTTCCTGTATTTCATTAAGGGATTTATTAATTTCCTCTTTAAATTCCTCTAGCCTCCTTATAAGATTGGATTTATATTATCTTCTTGTGCTTCATTTCATTAGGATATCCAGGGTTAGCTTAGCAGACTATCTGGTCTCTGACCATGCCATATTACCCTAGTGCTTGTTGGCTGTACTCTTTCCTGGTGCTTTAGTCATCTGATTTACCCTGGTATTGGTTAGATAATCCTGATCATTGGAGGGAGTGCAGGGACCAGACAATTGTCATGCTACCTGTCTCTGTTGGCTATGCCTCAGTGGGGCACACTGACTAGTGGTTGGGGGAACAATGTTTGAAGCTGGTGGTTCTTAAGATTTATGCAGGTACCCATGGGGAAGAATAGTGAGCCCAGATCTAGACAATGGATTTCTTGGGCTAAATTTAACTTTTATATGTGTTCAAATAGCTAGAGTTTTTTTTTCTTTTTCTTTTTTTTTATCATTCATTGAAGTTTAAACTGAACAACCTCCTAAAACAATTAGTAATTTTTCTTAGCTGCAAGTAAGGCTAGAAGACTCCATATTTATATTATAGCTGAGGCTGTTCCAAACATAGCTGCTATAAAGGTTCATAAAGTTCGATCTGTTTTCATATAGAATATATACACTGAAAAAATAGAGTTTGTAAAACATCCTTACTGTGATTGAGTCTGTTCAGATACACTTGTGCTATGGAGCAGTGGCTCTGTGTGTAAATGCTATCCATTGAGGATACACAAATATGATGTGTACAGGATAATGCCTCATAACAAGCAGATGTCCATTTGTTACTGTGTTTGTTAACAACCCTTTATCTCTTAGTGTTATAAACTCTACTTAAAACAGATTAAAGTCTCATTCTTGTCAAAAAAAAAAAAAAGAAAGAAAAGAAAAAGAAAGGAAGGAAACTTGAATGACAACAGGGTTAATAAAATGCATTTTCAACCTGGTATAAAAACTTATTTTGGAAAATATATGAGTATGACTCATAAAATATGATATCAATTGTATAATAGACTAATAAATTTGAAATGTTTTTTTTTTCCTATTCAGGCATTGACTTCACTTTAAAGAGCATGCTACTGTTGTAAAGCACTTGCCTTCTTTACTGTCACATACTTAATCTCTAAAAGTAGAAATTCTTATAGTCAATAGCTCTAAACTTGACTTTTCTGCCTATTATCTCCTGACTCCTCTGTCTGCAGCCTCTTCCTTCTCTCATAGTAACTTCTCCAATAGGAACAACATCTTTGATTTTCTTTGTTGAAATCTCATTAGGCTTTTTTGTTATCATTGTTGTTGCTATTATTCTGAAGAGATGGTAAAAAAAATCCCAGAACCAGTTTTTCAAATTTCTTATAGGAACTCTGGATCTTCCTGTCATGCCCTTAGCTTTTCCCTTATTTCCCCAAATTTATATCATCTTTTATTATTAGTCTTGCACATGCATGCCTATATTTGAACACAAATTAAACCTACTGAGTCCCATGAGAATTACTTATATGTGCATGAGCCCAGGACAGACCTCTTGGGGTTAGACAACCTATGTGGGACTGCCTCCATGAGACAATGATTCTCCCTCTTACAGGAGCCACTGACTATCTGTAGTCTTTCATTTAAGGTGGAACCATGTAGAACGTCCTTTGTCATAACAACAAGAATGATCAGTATGCTTAGCCATATGGTTGATAGTTTGGCAATGCATTTTCTCTGTTTTTTTTTTCTAAGTAACACACTCTGTCAACAGGTGTCCTAGGTCTTTGGGTCTTCCCATCTTTCCATTCCTTTATACATGATTTCCCTGAACCTTAGATTTAGGGATTGTGCTGTAGATGTATCATTTGGGATATGACTCTCCACAGTCAACTTGATCTCTGCATTTTTTACCACTTAAAAATATGGTGAGAATAATATAACCCAAATGATAACATAGTTAGCTTGTATATTCAGGTTTCTATAACTTTCAAAAAAAATTAAGCCAATGCAGTGAAATTTCTTGAAACTCATTTTGGTTTTGGCATATAATTGATGACAATTCACCATGTTTTGGGATATAAGGATGATTCAGTCATCAAAAGCACTGGCTACTCTTTCCAGAGGATCTGGGCTTGATTTCCAGTACCTATATGCAAGGCATTTGACAATAATCTGTAACTCCAATTCTCGGGGATCTAATGTCCTCTACTAGTCCTCACGGGCAACCATCACATACATGGAAAACAGGCATGTATGTGAAAAAAATCTGTATGGTTGGGTAGGGGAGCAGGGCAAGGGGAGGGTATAGGGGACTTTTATAGCATTTGAAATGTAAATGAAGAAAATATCTAATAAAATTTTTTTAAAAATCTATAGACTCAAAATATTTTTATTTTAATAAAAGGCATTTTACATTTTTGTTTTGTTTTAAATACTTTTCAAATCCACAAATTCAGTAACAGCCATTTCTTTAAATTATCTTCTTTTAATTTTATGAGATATTTTATTTATTGACATTTCAAATATTATCCCATTTCCAGCTTTCCCATCCGGAAACCCCCTTATCCCATCCTAACTCCCTCTGCTTCTATAAGGGTGTTCACCTCTCTCACCCACTCACTCATGTCTTCCCACCCTGGCATTCCCCTACACTGTGGCATCAAGCCTTCCCAGGACCAAAGGTTTCTCCTCCCATTGATGTCCAACAGGGCCATTCTCCTTTTGTCTGGAGCCATGGGTCCCTCAATGTGTACTCTTTGGTTGGTGGTTTAATTCCTGGTAGCCCTTGGGGATGGGAGGACGGGTCTGGATGGTTAATATTGTTGTTCTTTCTTGCAAACTTCTTCAGGTCTGTCGGTCCTTTCTCTAACTTCTCCATTGGAGACCTACGGCTCAGTCCAATGGTTGAATGCTAACATCCTCCTCTGTATTTGTCAGGCTCTGGCAGAGCCTCTCAAGAGACAGCTATATCAGGTTCCTGTCATCAAGCACTTCTTGGCATCCACAATAATATCTGTATTTGGTGTCTATATAAGGGATGGATCGCCAGGTGGGTCAGTCTATGGCTGGCCTTTCCTTCAGTTTCAGCTCCACACGTTGTCTCCTATTTGCTCCAGTGTTTATTTTGTTTCACCATCTAAGAAATACTGAAGCACTCACACTTAGGTCTTCCTTCTTGAGCTTCATGTGGTATGTAAATTCTATCTTGGATATTCCAAGCTTTTAGGCTAATATCCACTTATCAATGAATGCATACCATGTGTGTTCTTTTGTGATTGAGTTACCACACTCAGGATGATATTTTTCTCATTTTATCTATTTGCCTAAGTATGGCATCAATTCATTGTTTTTAATAGCTGAGTACTACTCCATTGTGTAGTCAAACTTTCACTCCCTTCCAGTCTGCCCTCTGACAGTTCCTCATTCCTTTCCTCCTCCCCTCTACCCAAGGGGATGTTCCCTACCCCAGAGATCCACACGGCATCAGGCTTCCCCAATTCCTGAGGTCTCAAGTCTCTCCAGGGTTATGTGCCTCGTCTCTCACTGAGACCAGACCAGACAATCCTCTGCTGTGTATGTGTCGAGGACCTCTGACCAGCTCATGTATGCTGCCTGATGGGTGGCTCAATGTCTGAGAGATCTCAGGGATCCAGATTAGTTAAGACTGCTTTTCTTCCTATGGAGTCATCCTCTTTCTCAACTTCCTCCAGCCTTTCCTTAATTCAACCACAGGGGTCTCCAGCTTCAGTCCATTGGTTGTGTGTAAGTATCCGTTTATGTCTCAGTTAGCTGCTTGTTGGGCCTGTCAGAGGGCATCTATGCTAAGTTCCTGTCTATACGGACACTATCAGTAATAGTTTCAGGCCTTGTAGTACCCCCCGTTGAGATGGACTTCAATTTGGTCTAGTCACTGGACCTCCTTTCCCTCAGACTCTTCTCCATTACTGTCTCTGCAGCTCTCTTAGGAACAATTTTGGATTAGAGGTTTTGACTTTGAGATGGCAACCCTATCTCCCCACTTGATACCTGTCTTTCTACTAGAAGTGGACTCTACAAGTTTTCTCTCCCCACTGTTGAGCATTTCTTCTAAGGTCTCTCTCTTTGAGTCCTGAGAGTCTCTCACCTCTCAGGTCTCTGGTACATTATAGAGGGTCCCCACCCCCTCCCAGCCCCCGTGGTTGCATATTTTTATAGACTCAGCCAGCCTTCAAGGCTTTACTTTGTTTCACTTTTGTTTTTCTACTTACTGACTGCCAATTAGAGCAGCATCTTTTATCAAAGATGCTTTCCTTTTGCCTTTGTATATTTTTTGCTTCTTTGTCAAAGATCAAGTGTCCATAAATATGTGGTTTTATTTCTGGGTCTTCAGACCACCCTGTCTGTCTCTGTATGTACCAATGCCATTCAGGTTTGTTTGTTTGTTTGGTTGGTTGGTTGGTTGGTTTATCACTATTGCTCTGTAGTATAGCTTGAGGTTAGGGATGGAGATTTTATTGTAAAGAATTGTTTTTGCTATTCTGTGTTTTTTGCTTTTTCATATTAAATTGAGAATTGCTCTTTCCATATCTTTGAACTATTATATTGAAATCTTGATAGGGATTGCAATGAATCTGCAGATTGCTTTTGATAGGATAGCCATTTTTATGATCTTATTCCTACAACCCACAAGCATGAGGTATATCTCCATTTAATTAGGTCTTCAAATACTTTCTTGAGAGACTTGAAGTTTTTCATATAAATTTTTCACTTGATTGTTTAAAGTTACTCCAAGATATTTTATATTATTTGTGACTATTGTCAAGGGTGTTATTTTTGTATTTTCTTTCTCAGTCCCTTTATTATTTGTATAAAAGAAGGCTGATAATGTGTTTGAGTTAATTTTATATCGAGTCACTTTACTGAAGTTGTTTCTCAGCTGTAGAAATTCTGTGGTAGAACTTTTGGAGTTGCTTATGTATATTATCATACCATCTGCAACTCATGATTCCTCCACTTCTTCTTTGCCATTTTCTATACACCCGATCTCCTTTTGTTGTCTTATTGCTCTAGCTATAATTTTGAGTATTATATTGTATAGATAGGGTGAGACTAGGCAGCCTTGTCTTGTCTCTGTGTTCAGTGGGACTTAATTTGATATTGGCTATTGGTTTTCTGTATATTACTTTCATTATGTTTAGGTATGGTCCATGATCTCTCCAGTATTTTTGACATGAGGGAGTTTTGTATTTTGTCAATTGCTTTTTTATTATCTAGTGAGATGATCATGTGATTTTTTTCTTTCTGTTTCGTTATGTAGTGTATTGCATTAATTGATTTTCATATATTGAACCAAACTTTCATTCCTGGGATGAAGCCTACTTAATTGTGGTGAATGATGGTTTTGGTGTGCTCTTGAAATCTGTTTGCTAGAATTTTATTGACTATTTTTCTTTGATATGCATAAATGAAATAATTTTTCTGCCTCTTTCTGTCTGTCTCTGTCTCTGTCTCTCTCTCTCTCTCATTGGGTCTTTGTGTGATTTAGGTATCAGAGTAATTGTGGCTTCACAAAATGAATTATGTAATATTCTTTCTGTTTTTATTTTGTGGAATAGCTTGATGAGTGTTGGTATGAGCACTTCTTTGAAAGTCTGGTAGAACTCTACACCAAAGCTATCTGGCCCTGGTCCTGGGAATTTTTGGCGGTTAATGATTTGTTTTTCTTTAGGAGATATGGGCTTGATTAGAGAGTTTACCTGCTCTTGATTTAACTTTGGTACCTGTTATGTCTGGAAAATCATCCATTTCATCTAGAATTTCCATAATATTTTTGAGTATAGACTTTTTAAAAAATAGAATCTGATGATTTTCTTTTTAATTTTCTCAGTTTCTGTTGTTACAGCTCCCCTTTCATTTCTTATTTTCTTTATTTGGTTATCATCTCTATACCCTTTAGATAGTTTATCTATGGGTTTATCTGTCTTGTTGATTTTCTCAAAAAACTAGCTTTTGGTTTTGTTGATTCTTTGTATCCTTCTCTTTGTTTTTATTTGCTTGATTTCACCACTGACTTTGACAGTTTCCTGCTGTCTACTGCTCTTGGATGAGTTTGCTTCCTTTTGTTCCAGGGCTTTCAGGTGCACTTTTCAGTGTAGGATATCTCCAATTCCTTCATGAAGGCACTTAGAACTATGAATTGTCCTCTTAGCACTGGTTTCATTTTGTCCCATAAGTTTGGGCATGCTGTGTCATCATTTTCATTGTATTCCAGTAAGTCTTTAATTTCTTTAGGTCTTCCCTGACCAAGTTATCATTGAGTAGAGAGTTGTTCAGTTTCCATGGGTATGTTGATTTTCTGATGGTTTTGCTGTTATTGAAATCTAGCCTTAGTCTGTGGTGACCTGATAGGATGCATGGGATTATTTCTATCTTCTTGTATCCACTGAGACTTGTTTTGTGACTGATTATATGGTCAATTTTGGAGAAGGTACCAGGAGGTGGTGAGAAGTACCTATTTTGTTTTATGGTGAAGTAAAGGACAGCCATTTTATTTACTCTATTTACTTTAAATCTGGAAGCCATGACTGGTAATGTATTTTCAATCTTAGGAGTCACTTGTGAGTAGTAAAGTTTTCCCATAAGTTTGTTGGTATTAAAATGAGGATGTGTATAATCTGTACAACTGTTATCTTGTTGTTCTCTTTCCAGAGAAACTGCACATTTCAGCATTTAATAGTTATTTTTTTATAAGAGGAAAAAAATCCCAATGTTAAAATAACTTGTTTCTTAAATATATAACGTCCACTAAAAGTCTACAGAGTTTGTGTTCAGTATTGCACATTTTAAAATAGGACTCATTTTATCAAAATGCTTTTAATCTTTATATGTGGCATGATGTCCTGGGATTTATTAAACAGCTGGATTTCACAACAAGGACCAGACATTTATTTCTTCAAAGACCCTGATCAAATTCTGTAATCTATTTCCATCTTACATTGTACTTGTTAAATTATACGCAAAACATTTATAAATGGCATTTTGCCTTCCCAGCAATTAAGGAGTTCAAAGGCTCCCTTTGTTATATATTGCTTTGAAATTATATTTATTTGGAACTGCCCCTAGAATGTGTTTTATCAAATATTTTTGAGGTTAGAGCAAGACATCAATCATGAGCAGATGTAGAAAATAAATTTTTAATGTATAAATGCATCCCTTTTACACACATTTATCATTTGTAGTTTTAACAAATCTGATGTTATGAATTCCCGTGAAACAGGGAAGCCAAACTTTTTGCTTACTAGGGGGATGAAATATATGAGTCTTATCACATATTGGAGTCCTTTCTATGCAATCTGACATTTTCTTTCTGCTGTCTCACATTTCAGTGCTGATCCTCCTCATTGTCACTATGAGAAGACGAAAAAAAGAGCCTCTCATTTTTGATGAGGAGAGGGATATCAGAGAAAACATAGTCAGATATGATGATGAAGGCGGGGGAGAAGAAGACACAGAAGCCTTTGACATGGCTGCGCTGAGAAACCTCAATGCCATAAGAGACAGCAAAACTCGGAGAGATGTGACTCCTGAAATTCAGTTCTTGAGTCGACCGACTTTTAAAAACATCCCAGATAATGTCATTTTTAGGGAATTTATTTGGGAAAGACTGAAAGAAGCTGATGTGGATCCAGGGGCTCCACCATATGACTCTCTTCAGACTTATGCATTTGAAGGAAATGGCTCAGTAGCTGAATCTCTCAGTTCTTTAGATTCCATCAGCTCAAACTCTGATCAGAATTATGACTACCTTAGTGACTGGGGTCCCCGTTTTAAACGACTAGCTGAAATGTATGGAAATGGCCAAGAGAGTTTGTACTCATAGCCTTGGACCCTTACTTTGGAATGCACTGCATAGAAAGTCAGCAGGAAAAAATTCAAAAGGAAAGAAAAGTGGAAAATACTACATATAGTAAACAGAAATTCCACTTCTGGGACAAAAGGAGGTTGTAAATATGTCTCCATTTTTAATTGTTAAGGCTTCTGCCCTTGTGAAACATTCATTAGGTTATCCAAGGGATTTCTCTGACCACAGACTAAACATTTGTAGTTGTGTTTTTTGTTTGTTTGCTTGTTTTGTTTTTTCTGTTTGTGGTTTCATATAAAAGAAATGCTTAGTGGTTTGTGAATAGATAGCAACTTTCATATACCTGCAAAGGCACCTAACCTGCCTGATAAAGTAATGTCCTGTGTTGTCAGGGAGCCAAAGGCACCTGGATCTAACTTTCATGGTACCCTCTGTAAGAATAATAGTGCCTGGTACACCATTCGAAAAATCTGAGACCTTCTTGCCTATCAAAACTTGGAAGAATTTTATCTCTACTGAAGCTTTTAAGATTGCTATAAAAGGTAGAGTTCAACAGAATTTTATCACTGTTGGTGCACATAAATATTTTATTTTATTTATCAATATATACATTCTTGTAATAACTTCCCTAAGTGAAAAATGGAATAAAAACCAATAATTTAACAAAACATAAGTCACTGTTTTGCCAATAAATTATATGCAGTGTTCCAAGTAAGAAAAATGGTAAATAATTCTCCAAGTTTGAAGTAGTTTTGAAACTCTCATGTATGTAAGATTTAAACCAGTAGTTGCTGTCTATTTGTTAATTTTTATTATCTCTTCTGATTTGTACAGGAGAATATATTTTTATTTAAAACATAGTGTTGTGTTTATTTTGGAGCTCAAGTCTCCACTCAGTTCAGGTTGTTCTTACTGCCTCATGGTATTAAGCTCATACGCAGGTGCTGGCTTTTCTCATCATGAACTACAGGAAGGACATGAAGCATTGAAAATGGAGTGACAGAGCACAGCAGTAGAGCATCATTGCTACACACATCTCAAAGAAAAGCATGGCTCTAAGGACACACACACACACACACACACACACACACACACACACACACACATTGTCCTTCTGAGCCACAGAGTGTACAAAACTGTGGGAACAAAGTATTTGAATTTCAGTAAGACTTGGGGAGTATTGAGGTTTTTCTTTGACTTAGAAATAAATTTCCAAAATGAAGTGTTCTATATGCTCCAAAGACTTTCAAGGACCTGTTGCTCAGCCTTCTTTGCTCTAAACACATTGAGTGAAAGACTGAAATTTAAGTATATTTTACAAAGTATGGTGTCATACATTTCAATCCATTGTGCCGTGCCAGCATTGAATGATGTGTAAGTTCTCTAGCTGTTAAGATGTGCCAAAGTGAAGAGAGCAATTTCAAGTAATCATATTTGTTCAATGTTGAGATGAATGTCTCAGAATCCGATGACTTTTTAAAACAAAATGATATTTCTACTTATTTTTCCTAGATTAATACTAGTTGATTGTGCACATAATCAAATAAGAATGAATTTATTTGCCTTACTTTCTTGTTTCAAAATTAATTAACTGCTAAGTTCTGAGTAAACATATACATTGTGAGTACTGTGTATGAATTGTGTTCTAGAAGTCCTCCTTTGGAGAAGAAATCAGAACTGAATTTCTCTGCTAGTTAAGTGAGAAGAAGCTATATAGGATGCTGTAACTTGCAGTCTACAATTAAAAATGGGGTATGAGAAAGTGGCCTTCAGCTGCATAATATCAATAATTCAATAAACTCATTAATCTATATACAGTCCTTAAATAGAAAAAGTTATTTAGATATTGTTCTATGACTAGATAGCTGCTATATTTCTTGCTGTATTCAGAGTATTATGTATAACATTTTACAGTAGAGTAAAGTATCCTGTTTATAACTCTTAGAAAGACAAACAAATTCTTCAGATTAAAGCAAACATCATATCTTTCAAGTTTAATAAAAATCAGATTGTGGTGCAGGAATTATATAGATGCTGAATCTGCAAATTGCTAACAAAATAGTTTTTAACAAGCCCCTGATATCTAGAAGAAAATGAAATATTTACTACTACAATGATAGTGGCATAAAACTGCTTGTGTGTGTGTGTGTGTGTGTGTGTGTGTGTGTGTGTGTGTGTATACATGTATATACAAAATGATGTTGTGGTTGATTTTTGCTAAAGGAGCCTCTTGTGACACAAATTTTATCACTTTGAAATGTGAATGGAATTTACCTTTTTCTAGTGGTAACTCAAGAAAAGAATGCATTACTATAACTACTGGTTTGAAATTCTTTGCATCTATCACAATATTGGTTAACTTTTATTGTAGTTTATGAAGTTGCTAAAAATAGATGGACAAATGTCATTACTATCAGTAGAATTTATATGACAAACTCAAATTTGACAGCAATGGGGTTAATATAGTCACTATTTATTATTTTAGCTTGCTTTCATGTTCTTAAATCTAATGGTATGTCTGGCATTATAATATATTAGAGCTAAAAGTTTACATCAGTTGACTTAAGAGGTGAATTATTATACAAATTTAGGGATATTTCCAAAGTGTATTTAAATACATGTATTTATTATTTAGTGATTTAAATTTATCATTGTGCTTTAAACAGTCAGATGAATCTCAAGAACCAGTATGGACCTTATTCTTGAAATTTACTTGCATTAGTATAGTTTTCCTGAATTTGATATGAATATAATATGAAAACTTAGGCAATTTAGATAATGGCATATTGTCTGATAAAAATATTGTATTAGTTGTCTATTTATTTTTTCTCTGTTCCTTATTATTTTTGAGAACTGGTCCTATCTGTATCCCAGAGTTGCTTCATACTCATGGTAATTCTCTTTTCTCAATCTCTCTTCCACCTGAATTAAAGTTTTACATGAACACACTTGACATGCATACCCCAATCTAATTCATCACACCATAATTCAAGACTATAGATACATTTTTGAATAATATCAAACAGTGATTTTTAAAAGATGTGCTAAATTCTGTCCTTAATCACAGATGCATCATTAGAAGTATGTGTGGCATAAAGGGGCTGAACACTTCATTGTAGGAATAGATATCTTTATAACTTGTAGTACAAAAGACTAGGGCGGTAGCCCATGTGTTTAAACGTTGCTCATTTATACATCACAGCAATTCATTGTCTTCAAATTAATATTTGGAACTGTCTGATTTCTTTAAAATGTAATTCAAGTTCATTTATTACTATATATGTTGGAAAATATACAAAATATCTTTTCTGAATTATAAATTTTGGGTAATTTAAAATCATGATAAAATTATAAACCAAACCAGACAATAAACCATTATCAGCTACAAACTAAAATCAAGTACAAGTTCACACACAAACACACACACACACACACACACACACACACACACACACACACACACACACACACACACACACACAAATTGACCAGTGGAGGCAATGAATAGATCAGTGTACCAGTAATCAATGTACTCAATGGAACAGGATACCCATTTCTTTACTATAAGCAGCTACTGGGACAAATTAAAGTTTGGACTGGATGCAAGAATGGGAAATGTACACAAGCATTATTTGATGGTATGAATCTGATGGCTCACCATCCATAAACATTCTCAATTACCCTAAATCTAAGCATGTTTAATCTACACGGTCCTTGGTAATGAGAAGGCATAGACAGGTGTTCTTCACAAAATGAAAAGTGGTACAGGTACAGGCAAAATCTGTCACATGATTCATGGGCAGAAATAGAAATGCCAATGCATTATTCAAATGTTGACCTGAAAGAAACTGAAAATAAGCTGTTCAAGGAAGAAGAAAAGCAGTTTTGTTTCAACATTTTAAACTCTCTAAGCACTAGCAAGAAATATTAGTCATGTTTATAGTTTTAGCCTGTCATCTGTTGACTTACACAAGATTTTAATTGCTTCAATTTTATTAGTCACTATTTACATGTTTATTTACTGTTAATCTAATATAATTATAGTTGATTAAATCTTCATCTTAACTCTTTCAGGTCAGATATAGGTAAAGGCAAGTAGAAGACATGATAATTAACATGAATTCATCTATTTGTGTTAGTCTACATGTACAGTGATCTAAACAAACAGTCTAAAATGTTCACAATAAATAACATGCATATATCCAAAGGTATATAACATGTTGATGTGGGAATTAATACAATCTTGTGTGGTAAGTAAATATAATTGACCAAAATTGATACTCAAATCCCAGTGCCTTGTATATAATAAAGATTAAGAAAGAATTTATATCCTATATATTTTAAGTTTAGCTGGATTATTTTGCAGAGAACATAAGCAATATTTAAGTCTTGTGATTAGGAAACAGGAAGAAAATCCCCAGTATAAAACTCTAGTAGAAATAAATGTGTGTGATAGTCCTATAAATTTAAATTGCAATGCTGATTTCTATTGACTTGGTTTACCTGAAATGTATACATGTGTAATAGTGGAAGCATTGGGAGGTTTGTCTGAAGCAACTGCAAACAAAGTAGTAGACAGGCAGTTAGCTAAGGAAGTACATTATTTATCTTGTCAAAAGTAATTATATATTTTAAAAGTACAATTTATATTGGGAGAAAGAGCTTGGCTGCTAAAAGAGGAACACTTAGATGAAAAATGTATAATTGTCATGTCTTGCTGTATAGACGTGATCTCATTTTTAACATAGGATCTGGAAAATGAATTAATTTTTGTGAAATGCTATCAGCCTTCTGGAATATCTATCATCCAAGGTCAATGAACAAGACACTCAATATAAGCATACAAGTCTAAGACACAGACAAAAGGCTGATTCTTTATACTTTTATATCTTGATTATTAAAACAGAGTCATGAGCCGTATTTATTTTAAAAGCTCATGAGACTAAACATAACAGGGATAAATTTCCTAAATAGAACCCCATTTTGTTCTGGGGCTCAGACTCTAAGATCATCAATTGATAAATAGGACTTCATGAAACCAAAAAGCTTCTGTATGGCAAAAGATACTGTCGATCGGACAAATCAGCAAGCCACAAATTGGGAAAAAATCCTCATCAACTCCACATCTGATAGAGAGATAATATCCAAAATATATAAAGAACTCAAGGAGCTATCCTTGAAAAAAAACAAATAAAAACAAATAACCTAATTTTTAAAATGGGTACAAACTAAACAGAGCATTGTCAACTGAGGAATCCCAAATAGCCAAGAAGCACTTAAAGAAATGTTCAAAGTCCTTTAGTCTTCAGGGAAATGCAAATCAATAAGACCCTGAGAGTTTATTACATTTAATTTTATACACTGAATTCAGAAACTTTCTGAATGCTAAAGCAGGTCATTGGCATAATTAATAGAAGTAGACTCAAAATTCACTAGAATGTTTTTCAAGCATCTGATCACAATAATTTACAAAAATTAAACTATCATTTTTTACAAGTGATAACCAGTCAGGAACAATTTTTCTTCACTCCTGACTAGGTAGATTGAGGCTTTTCAATGTTTCCAAGTATCACTACAGAACAAAAGCATGGCAAAATATAAAGGAAACAATAATACTGACAAGTCAGTTTGCCTGTATGTATCCACAGCAGCAGAAAAAAAAATTCTTAAAATTTCAGTAATTTTGTCATACATATACACACAAAACAGACTCAAAACATATACACATACACACACATTACACCATATAAACACACAAACACTCATATATACACATGTATGAACACATATAGACTCAAATGCCTTCAAATTTGCTTATACATATATACATATATATATATACAATTTAAAAATTTATGAAGCACATATATGACTTAAAATTTTGAGTTTATAAAGACACATTGTTATATATATGGAGAATACACACATTCAAGAAGTTTGGGATAATAGGTACTTTTAAAAGTATTTTTTGATATTTATTTCAATTTTTAAATAAATTATATGCACCAGATCCAATATCTAGAATGTTATGTGAAGACATTTGAAATTGACCCCACATTTTGAAGCTCTTCACTGCTTCGGAATTCTGAAAAACAGAATTCTGAAAATGTAGAGAAATGAGCTCTTCATCTAGATAGTATATTATAGCATATCTTTCATTAATATTATTACTGCATATTAATATGATATTAGTGTAATTATATTTAAAGTAATTGAAAGTACTTGAGAGTCAGCTTATCTAAAAATGATGTAGTACAGAAATTCTTAATGCACTGATTATAGACTTAATTCTGAACATCCAGTTATATTTGTCCTTGAAAGTGAGACTATAATACAAATCTAGAATTTGAATATGTGGTAGAGCCTCAAAGGATCCTTTGTGATCAGGTAAATACTACCTTGCAGTGAAATAAATATGGGGCATTTCAAGTGTAGATGCAGGCACTAATTTATAGTTACCACATCAAAGTGGTATAAAATGTGCTTAAAGTGTACAGTGAATACTTGAGTCATGAGTAAAATAGTATGTGGAGTGGTGTAGGAACTGAGATTGTTCAAAGCTTAGTTTTTGTTTTTCTTTCCATGTGTTATTTGTTGCATTAAAAACAACAGAAAATATATACAGGTATGGTGGTATACACTTATGACCATAATAATGTGGATACTGTGATGGGATGATTGAAATTTTGAATCCTTCCTGGACTATAGAAAAACCATGACTCAAAAAAGGGAAAAATAAGCAGAAAAAATAGACAGAAAAAAAAATACTGTAGAAATAAATATTTCCGCAATTCCTAATAACAACTTCCTACCGTATACTACAATTTACTCTGTCTCACTTGTTATAATGGGTATTATTGTTACTTAATTCTGATGTTTCTTCGTAAGCAACTGATTTTGTATGAAATTATAATAAATTTTTTATGTACATGCAATTTTAAGTTCCAGAAAAATCATCATGACTTTGTGAAATCATTTTCTTACACACAGAATAGCCAGAGTCATAAACTATTTCTGCAGGACAGGCATCCCTCTTTGAATAAAGAAAACTGCAAACTCGAGATTCATAGTAATTTATCTAGAAAACACAGGAAGCAGAGATAGAAAAGAAGTCATCATCATTTATCCATCAACTTTTCTATCATCATTAAATTTAAAAAAAATGGTATTCTGTTTAGGTAGATAAAAAAGGACTTGAAATTTATTTTTAAATTATACCTTGTAATTTAACTAAGCTTCCATTATTTCCAAGTCTATTTGATTTTTTTTCTTCTAAAACATCTTAATAATAAAAATGATGATAAATTTAATTTCAAAATAATGAGGAAGTAGAGTTAAGTTATTGCAAAAAACTATCACATTATTGTTATGTTGAGTTGATTTTGTAAAGGAACACAATGTCACCATAGAAAAGTGACTTCTCCATGGGTTCATGCAATCTGAGTTCATGTTTCAGAAGATATATATATATATACATATATATACATACATACATACATACATATATATATATATATATATATATATATATATATATATATATGTCAAAATCTACAACAAACAATCCAACAAACAAAACAAAAACCAAAGCAAAACAATTCCAGAGAAGACATTAGGAAGGGTCGATCTAGGAAGCTAAACTGTAAACAGACAAGACCTATGGGTGTCTGGGTACCAGGGTCCAACCTATAATTGGAACTTTGTGAAAAGTCACAATGCCAGCAATGAAGCAAGAGCCAGGGAGATACTATAGTCAGGGAGATACTAAAGTTAGGAAATTATAGTTAAGCCTCTAGTCACAACATTTTCTTCATTTTTTAAATTATTTTTATTTTTTATTAGATATTTTCTTTATATACATTTCAAATGCTATCCTGAAAGTTCTCTATACCCTCCCTCTGCTGAATTATCCAAAAAATGTCAACAAACAGACAAGATAAATTACCATGAAGAAGATGGTATCAAGAATTTCTCAGAACTGAAGTTATAATTATTCTCTGGAACATAAAATATAGGAAGTTAAATATTTAAAAATGAAAAGTAGTTTGAAGTGTGAAGAAAGATGACCATCTTTAGTAATGGGTTATCTTAAGCAAAGAAGCAAGTAGTATAACCTGAAATGATCAACATTTATAACTGTATATTGGAAGTAGATCCTATGAGATTTGAAAGTAGTGAGAATAGGGTGTAAAAGTAAAACCTTATTGGATAAGAAAGAAATAAGATAGAGACAAGGAGGATTGCCCAAAGTACACAAAAAGACATTGTAACTGCTGAGCCTGCTAGTTCACACTCTCATATAATACAAAGACACTGTAACAGCAGAGCTTGCTGGCTCAAGGTCATACACAAAGACAGTGTAACAACAGGCCTGTGGCTCTGGAAATAGAGGCAGATGTTTTCTGTATATTCAACCTGGCCTATATAATGGATTCCTTGGAAGCCCAGGGTATATGATGAGATAGCCCTGGCTTAAAGAAAATCATTAGAAAATGTTTAACTGGCTGGCAGTTTAATTAGATAAAAGTACAATGAAGATAATATTTAGTTCAATAGACTACTGCAAGAAAGACAATTTAGCTTAAAAGAGGTTGGATGAAATTATCATTTTTAGTACCCTATACAAAGAAAATCATAATCTACAAGAACATGTGTAACAAGACTCAAATGGGCTCTTCTAGCAAAGCCTTATCCACTTTTTAATATTTTTGACTTCCATCCGTAGACACTTTAACTTGATCTGAGCTCTCCTAAGTATCTAATTTTATACAAGTAGTGTGCATAATACAACAGGGTTTGATTTAGGATTAACTGCTCATTCTGCAAATACTATTATATATGAAGCTTCAATTTTAGCTAAAATAAACTGTATACATTTACCAAAACTTGTTTCATACCTTAATTTCAATTTTAATTGAGCAAATATAGTTGAGCAAATTAATGTAACATGAGTTTTATGTTTAAAAATAACTTAAAATTTTTTGAATGTTCTATTTCAAGCGATGATTAATATTTGAGCATGTTTTTCTCCTAATAACACCAGAAGCTACACCCAGAAAGTCTTATCAACATTACTGCATAAACAGGCACTCCATTGTTATACCATACTTGCATTTGAAAGATTTATTGTGATACTCAGTAAGTAAAATATTCTGAATTCTAGATAGTGTCTGATTCAAATGAGTAATGTTTGCTTGGATCTTTTTCAGGTAACTTAACATAAATACCTCCAAATATGTTTTTTGGGCACCTTTTTCCTGAGTTGTCCAATGACTCCATGTGTTCTCCATTTTCATAATTAACAACTACATCTAAATTTTTGAACTAAAAGACACTATCAATGTGGTCTCTGAATATGGGCATTGATGATATTTCCTTTGCAGAGTGATAATGAGATGAGAAGTTGGAGCAAGAGAGGACTTCACAGGAGGGAGATCAGTGTATCATTCTTGTAAAGAATAAGCTGTGGGAATTTCAATTTGAATTACCAACAAATTAACTGATAATTGATTTACTCAATGTATACTCAATTTGACTGATTTTAAGAGTAAAACATGTACTTGTCTACTTAAGATCATTACTCCAATTAGAGAGGAAAAGGGAGAGAAAGAGAAGAGGGGGAGGGGCCTTGCATTACAATTTTCTATACTACTATTTTTCAAACCAAATAACTTATTTTAAATTTCCCCTTAGCTGGTAAGCCTATGGACCTAAGAGATATTTGAGGCTGACTCCAGCAATGTAAAAAGCAACTTTTCAGAAATAGAAATAGTTTCTACACCACCTGAAGGCCTCACAAAGAGGCTTCTCACATGCTGTTGAGCTCCTGAATGGGAAAGGGAAGCTCGGTGGCAACAGGACAGGGAGTTTCAGTGCACACGTGTCTACCTTGTCCCTTTGAAGATTTGTTTGACACAAAGCATTGAGGATTAATGACAGAATTCCAATAACATTCTTCACATGTTTGTGCATTTCTTTGATTATGTCTTCATATATCTTACATATGAACCTTCAATAGAGAAATATTAAACCTTTGAAATTCATACAAAATTATCACAATTATTAATTGCACATCATTTGAAAGCAATAAAAAGCACATTTTTTCAATTTACTATACCTGTTACTTAAGTCTTGAATGTATAGTATTAATAGGTCGAGAAAATGCTATGGTTTTTAGCCAATTTCCTTAGTTAATTTATGCACTGATAACTTGGAGTTATTAAACTTAATGCATAACTGCATAAGCAAATCAGAAAATTAAAGACAAGAACAATGTATCAATAATTTGGATACATTGTTATGTAAATAATATGTTATGTCCACCTTGATTGTTCATATTTTAGAATAGAAAGTGTGATTTAAATTTTATGCTTGAATATTTCAATCCTACTGTTGAGTTCTGAAAATTGCTGAACAAACCATTCAGACACCTATCTCAGTCAAAGAGGGCTAGTTTATTGAACACAACCCCCAAGAGTGATCAATCAGAGATATAGTATAGACTTGTGAGCTGAACTGTGATATCCAGCTATTGTCCTATAAAGCTTTTATGCCTGAAATCCACAAAAATCTGCCAAGTTATTTTACTAATCAGGATTTAGGCATAAAGGACTTGCTTAGGAACATGTCTTTGTTGTATATTTATCCTCTTCCCATTGGTTGGGTTATTCAACTGTGAAAGGACACTTGCTTTGCCTAACATTCATGTCTTACCATGCCAACTAGGATATCAGTTACTCATGTGCATGTCTCTTTCTGTCACATAGATGTCAGTTTCCAGGGAGGTCTTGGGAACTTAAAAGTTTATTGACTTCTACTCAAAATGAAAGTCTTATTCCAAATGACTTTTTATATTGGTGCAGGTGTCTCCCTTATGTTGGGGTCTAACCCAGTAGCTTAACATACACAGGTACAGATGTGCTGATTTGTGATTAGTTTGTGTTCAAGCTTATTGTGGCTAACTATACAAAAGAGTTCTAACTGGCATCAATTGTGATTGGGTTCCAGGAACACCAAAGCAAAGACAAAGCAGAGTAAAGAGTTAACTTGGGCATGAGAAAGTTTCCTAGTAACAATCATTACTATAAAAGAGAATTACTATATACTAAATTTTCCTTGTAACAATAGTAACAGCTTGAAATTGCTGGTTAGACAGGCATCAGTTTTCCAGGTCTTAACACCTACATCATCATTTCATAAAAGGAGGAAGACATAGTATGTGCACTGAGTAGTTCTCTCTTCTCTTATCAAGATAATTTGAAGAGACAAGAAATGCACCAATATTAAATATAAAATCAGGAAATTCTATGCTAGACAAGACAATCATTCCAAGTAAGAAGACATCTATATACAGCAAGTATCAGAAAGTCAAAGAATATTGGTAAAAATAAAAATGGTATTTATAAAGATAAATTTTCAATTCAGTGACCTAAAAATAGATGGTTAATCTGGGTTTCCCACGGAAGAAATAACAACCTTATTCTACTTTAAAGTATGTATTTATATTTTCCAAGATTCAAGACAACTTTATCAAAACTCTCACTAGAACATGGTATTTACATGTTTCAATTTAAACTGTTTAGTTTTAAATAAGAGAAAGATAGTTCATTCATTGTGAAACTTTTTCTTCTTAAGCCACATAGCCGAAAACCATATACTGCCATTACACATTTAACTATCATTTGAAAAAACCAATGAATTTAAAGTCTACTGATATAACTCAATAGAGTACTTGCCTATCACTTAGGAAGCCCCAGTTTTCATCCATAGCACAACTTAAAATTGGGTGTGATGGCCCACAGCTGTTACTTGGGAAGTAGTAGTAGAAGTTAATATGAGTAGAAGGCACCCAAGACTACTGGGGCTATGTGTGACCCTTTCTCCAAACAGATTAACAAAACAGATATAGAAGTCACAGGATTAAGTTCCTTCATGAAAAAAGTAGTAATTCTTTAAGAAAGCTTAGCAAAAACCTTGTATATTCATCAGAAATTTAGCATATATGAAATAAAATAGAAGTATGTAGTGAACAAAAGACACACTCAATAACACATGGAAGTCTTAACACTAAAATATAAACAGTAATAAAAATTAACCTCCCTAAATGGGACCACTAGAAAATTTACATACAATAAATGAAAAAAATGAGCATGTTTTCCATTTCATATCCAATGTTCTTTGAAACTAGTAGTATGTTATTTTCTTAAATAAAAGCCAGTGTGAAAATTTATAGAATATACTGTCCATTTATAGTAAAGTAGCTAGGACAAAAGAGAACACGTTAAACATTTAAAATAATATAAACTATATTAGAATGTAAAAAAAATCACATTTTAAATTAATATTCTAAGGTGGGACATAGTAAATGAAACCAATCTATCTTGGGTGCAGGTAGAACAGAATCTACAGAAAAATTGCCAGCTTAGATAGTAATAGATATTGTTTATATTTGTCAAGGCTTACCAGGGGAAAATAACTAATAGAATTAGATATTTCAAAGGGGGACTTATTGTGTTGGTTTATACAATTTGTTATGGATCGTCGAACTATGCCTGCCTTTATTCTAAATAGACTGAGAACTCTGTAGTTGCTCAATCCAGGAGGTTGCAAGCCTTGGCATTGCTAAACTGTTGTAAGGCCTGTGGGATTTCTGCAGAGTCACTGTTCTTCAACCCACAGTGAAAAGTTGAAAAAGCTGTGCTCTAATTTCAGGGAAGTATGTGTAACATTCATCACAGCAGCAGAGAATGGATGAACTGTCTAGTGAGACATGAAAGCAAACCGATTTCGATTACCTTGTAAAAGGCGGTAGTGTTTTCTTGCCACTTGTTTCATTTGGACTGCCACTGGTGGGTACGCTACATCTACAGTGTAGCTTTCCATGCTAATTAAACCAATGGAGAGCATGATTCAGAGTTGTTTCAACCTTCTTGACTCTTAGTTGACTGTAAATCTAAAAATAGTGTAGCCAACACAGTGTGGAATTTTTGTCCCCTTGGCAATGACTCCTTCAGGAAACCCATAAAGGGTTGAAGGACCTCGAGGGGTTTGCAACCCCATAGAAAGAACAACAATATCAACCAACCACACACCCCAGTGCTTCCAGGGACTAAACCACCAACCAAAGAGTACACATGGAGCAACCCATGGCTCCAGGCGAATATGTAGGAGAGGATGGCCTTGTTGGGCATGAATGGAAGGTGAGGCCCTTGGACCTGGAAAGGATCAATGCCCCAGTGTAGGGGAATGCCAGGATGGGGAGACAGGAGAGGGTAGGTGGATGGGGAGTACCCTCTTAGAAGCAGGAGAGAGGGGATGGGATAAGGAGTTTCTGGGGAGGGGGGAACTGGGAAAGGTGATAACATTTGAAATGTAAATAAAGAAAATATCCATTAAAAGAAAAGAAAAATAAATTAGTTTACGGTTAAAGTACTTTAATATGTAAAATATACCCACACATAACCTTTTCTCATCTGTTTTAGTTTATTCAACAGAGACCTGTCAATGTTGATTCATCTGTAAATGTTGATGAATCAATAGTTGCTTTTTTTTTTTATCAGAACTACTATTCTGCATTCTGACACATGAATATTTATTTGACCATTCATGTCTTGAGGGGCATTGGACTCATTTTCAGTTTTTGATTGCTCTCTATGAGACATTTGTCATGATCTGTATACAAGAATGTGTGTGAGTCATTGTCTTTAATTCTCTCTTCTGAGGGAATGACATGTATCCTAATTAAGCAAGCATAATAAATATTCATTAAAACAACTCTAGGCACACCAAACACATGGTAGAGCATGTTGCTGTAACTTGAGGTCTGATATACATAGTTCTGGAAATGATCCATGCCTTTGTTTATCCTTTCTGTAACTTTTTTGATTTTTACTCCAAAGTTTATATATTACCATGTAGTCTCAACGAATGGCTTATAACTAGATAATAAAAGTGGGATTATCACTTGTGTGAATTTTAGCTATAGATTTGAGTTGTCAGAATGTTCATCCCTTTCTGCAGTGAATTGTACTGCAGCTGCTAATTTTATTTTATAGCATCCATCTTTGAGAGAATACTTCCAAAATAATGCTGACCTGTTACACTTAACCTAAGTGATATATGAAATGAAGTCTATGTTTTACCCCAAACTCTTCACAGAATGCTGGCCACAGCTTGAATATGACCCTATGAAAGCACTGTTTTTCCTGTAGAAGCAGATGATTATTCTAGCTGGGAATGGATATAATACTAGGTGACTTAATAAATTATTATCCAGCAAATTTAAATTTTATAGGACTAATAAGGAGAGAGTCAGGTAGCAATTGTTTTGTTTATATTCTTTGTCAAGCAAAGTAGCATTTGGGTGGCAATCCTGACAAAGAACTTCCAATCTCACTTACAAGATGTCCAGATATTGGATTTTAACATACACATAGAGACATACTCAATTAATAATAATAATAATAATAATAATAATAATAGGAAAAGAAGGAGAAGAAGAAGAAGAAGAAGAAGAAGAAGAAGAAGAAGAAGAAGAAGAAGAAGAAGAAGAAGAAGAAGAAGAAGAGGAGGAGGAGGAGGAGGAGGAGGAGGAGGAGGAGGAGGAGGAGGAGGAGGAGGAGGAGGAGGAGGAGGAGGAGGAGGAGGAGGAGGAGGAGGAGAGTAAGAAGAAACAAATAAATTAGTCAAAAAAGATGGGTGTTAACTGTGGAAAAATACCATAACTAAGAGATATCTTTTCTTCCTGATACCCTTAAAGATAAAATGCTTGTATTGAACTATGTTGTATTGTAATTAATAATTAATGCATTGATACATTTAAATTGCTAATAACTCACCATTTCTACATCAACCACCCTGTGTAGCTGTTAGGCTGCTCTTGGTGTTTTTCTTTTACTCTAAAGTTTGCCCTTCCCATCTATACCTTGTGCAATCCATGTTTCCAAGCATGTGCTCTTGGCTCAAAAAAAAAAAAAAAAAAAAAGCAAAAATCATTTGAAACAGCTATTAGGAACCAGTATATGGAACTACATTGTTCTTACTAGGGTATATCAACATGTAAGGGATGCCAAATGACACAGAGTTACAGATATGCCTGTAGTTCTTAATCTCAAACCAAAATCTGTTTTAAATTTTTTGTTCACAGGTTATACAATATTACACTAAGAAAGAAATATAGTTTGGGATAGCATTGGAAATGTAAACGAGGAAAATACCTAATTTAAAAAAAAAAAGTGAACAGGTCTCCACAGCACCATGCTGTATGTGGGACATGCTCTTTACACACTCCTAAATACCCATGTCCAATGCTGAAAAAGACTTATGTGGTGCGGATATTCAAAACAGATTACCAAGAAAAACCCCTCTTCCCTCATCCCGTTACTCTGCTGAGCTGAGTTGCTGTTCGTGCTGGATAGCTTTGCTCAGATTTGCCTTTTTCCCATATAGCTTGCTGTTTGCTTTGGGTGGCCCAGGACGGATGTAGTCTTTTAGGCGCCTTTTCTGAGTCATCGAGTAAATAAATGCTATTATTGAAAAAAAAAAGAATTTAGTAATTCAAAATATGACTCCACTGTGGTAGAAACAAACTCAGTGATGTTAACACGGTTCCAAACAGAAATAGGCTGCTACTAATTTATCATTAATTTTTAAAGAAAGGTTCTGATTCAAAATATTTAAAAAACAAAACTTTAATTTCATGGTTTCACCTCTAAATATCTTTTGTCTTTGCTAGTTTCTAAATATACCCTTAGTAGAATATCTTCAAAATTGAGAACTTGAATATTACAGGGAGAAAGGAAAATGTCATTTTAGCATTTAAATTGTGAGCTGACTCTGAGCATAGAGTTCATCTGACTGAGAATATTTGTACATTGACATGGTTTCTCTGTGGCTACATGGCATTTTCTTGCTATGGTTAGCTATTCCTAGGGGAAGAAGACTATATTGAGAGGTTCATTTTATTTTAAGCTATTTTCATAAGTATCAAGAGAAAAGTTACTTACAAAAATATGTATGGAGGTACATATTTATAAGTGGTAAGGCTGGCAGTTCTATACATTTATTTTCATTTTTAATTTTTATAATGGGCTTAACTATGCACCATCTGCTCATTTAAGTAATGTGTCCATCAATTACAAACATATATATGCCACTTTCTTTTATATTTCCATAAACAATTTCAGATCTAAATATCACCATCATTAACTACAGTGTGAAATGTAAAGAATTTTAGCTATAAACAAAAATGAGTTACAGTTCTTCAAAATTCTACTTAAAATATTTAGTTATTTATCAGTGTAAAGCTATAATTTTATCAAAACTGGTTAAAAGTATAGATTCTACTTTTAAAAAATTCTGGCTATAGATGGTAGGTAGATGTCATTTCTTAGTTTTATATATTTAAAATTTTACCCTGAAATTACTATAAATTCCTAAGGAGAAAGCAATCTATATGTTTTAATTCTCTTCTGTTAAATTTATAGAAAGCATGGTTTACTGTACCATTTTGAGTAGAAACACACTATAATTTTTTGGTACTAGCTTTCCTTTATCTACATCTGATGACACAGAGTGCTGTTCAAAATTTTTATTGTATTTTGCAAGGACAATATCTGTTTTTTTTTTTCACTCAGTGAATTTATCTAAGGGTTGTAAAAGCAAGATCTCAGAATTTCAATGATCAAAACTTGACATAAATATTACTCATTGGGATAGTACTTGGGATTTCAAATATTTTTGTTCTTTTGTCCACAGTACCTCCTCATATTATAGATGGACCAAGATGATGAAAAAAAAGTGATGGTTTATTTTACAAAGAAAGTTGGCATGGTAGCTAAATGTACCCACATGTGCTTGGGGCTAAGCCAGATAACTGGAGATTCAAAAAAAAAAAAAAAAAAAAAAAAAAAAAAAAAAAAAAAAAAAGAAAGAAAAAAAGAAAAAAAGAAAATCTGTGTGGTGAAGGGAAAGAAATAATTCCCAAGGCTATCCTTTTATGTCTCTGTGTACTCATCTTGGCATATGTGTGCCTATACCAATACACATACAGACACATACAATAAGTAAATGGTGTTTTTAAAGTAATAGTAGTAATAGTATATGAGAAAGCAAGAAGGGGTATTATATAACTAAGGTGATCTATAGTCTTAAACATAATCTTATTGACTAAATTACCAGCTACTTATATTATCATAATTTTAAGCTCTATTGATATGACACTGGCCTTTAGAAAATAAAACAAAACAAGATAAATCAAATACCAAGCAAAGTATGTCCTAGAAATACCAGAGAAGGACAAACTATTATTCAGTTATCATTAGAGGTTACACATAACTTCATCCATCCATCAGTGCATATATTTTTGATGAATTAATTATGACTGTTCTTTATCTTTCATGGCTTCACTTTCATGCTATTTTGTTCTCTGTCTCCATCTAAATATAGTAAGGATTCTGTCTGAAAAGAGTTAATTTAGAAAAGTAATTGAAACAGTAAAATATCAAAACTCACATGAATGCTACAGAGGTGAATCAATATTTAAGAACTCATATTTGCTTCGCAATGGACTCAGTTGGTCCTTCAACCCATGGGGAACCAGGATACTGGTACAGGTGAGCAAGGAGCTGGCAGATGACAAAACAGACATGGACACCAGAGAGAGTGCTGTATCTGACTGTAATTTCTCAAAGTGAGCACCAGACTGATAATACAGAAGAAAACCAAGAAAGCTTGGTAATATATCAGCAAAGGTACATTGAGATGTATAATAGTTCTTAACATAAAACAGAGAAAATGCATACATAAAAAGCTAAGAGGAGCCAGGCAGTGTTTACAACTGAGATAGGAACAGCCCTATCTAAAATCAGCTATTCACAGGAGCCAGGTGAAAGGTCTGATACAACCCACCACCAGGGGTCCCCTAGTAAATACCTAATTATGCTATTTCTCTGGGCCTAGTGAAAAAAAAATGCACCAGGGGAGTTCCATTCTACTAATCCCTTCATGAATAATACAATACAATATTTCATTCTAAATCTACAACCCACCTTCTTTCTACTATTATGTGATGTAGGCTGCCATTCATGTCTGTAATGAGAATTCTAACTTTAATATTTTGATGTAGCCCTGAGGTTACTAGCTCCTATCCTGCAAACTAGGAGATGCCTGATTACTAACTGTCAACACGAGGGCATTTCATCTACATGAAAACATTCTTATGAAATTCCAAGCCCAGGGTCAGCTCAAGGACTGACTAAGGCATTGCTGAAGGCCAGGCAGTAGAGTTCAACCTGATTTTGGTATTAGTAAAATCATTTCTTAGAGGTGCCTATAATAAAACAATACTAAAATGCTTGACACAGGAAGGGGCATTATTAGGTGTGGCCCTGTTAGAGTAGATGTGGCCTTGTTGGAGTAGGTGTGTTACTTTAGGCTTTAAGACCCTCATACTAGTTGCCTGGAAGCAAGTCTTCCACTAGAAGCCGTCAGATGAAGATATTGAACTCTCAGCTCTGCCTGCACCATGTCTGCCTGCATGCTGCCATGCTTCCACTTTGGTGATAATGAAAGACCACAAGAGGAGCCCCTCGCTCAGGCATCAGGACAATAGCGGACACCCAAGAACTCACGACAGACCGAGCTTGTTGCAAACCACATGAGGCTTTATTCGGGGAAAGCCAGAGCTCTGGGGACGACTCATATCATAGAGGAGTCGACCTTAAGGGGAAAGAGTTCCCAGTTTTTATAGGCCCTCAGGGGGGAAAGGAGAAGGGGTAGATTAGGGGATTTCTAGATCTAAACAATGTCTATTCTCAAGAAATGGGTATGGGAGGGGTACAAGGAAAGAGTCCAATGAAGGTGCAGCAATGGGCACACACCTGGTCAGAACATTGGCAGACACACAGGTTCAAGGAGTGGCCAGAGCATTGTGCACCTCTATTTTTCTAAATCAGTGAAGCTAGTTCTGCTAACACTGACGTCTATTTTGCCAATTTCAGGGCTTCTGTGTACTTTTACATTCTGCCAGGATCTTTCAATAATGGGCTGAACCTCTAAACTTGTAAGCCAGGCCCAATTAACTGTTGTTCTTATAGGATTTGCCTTGGTCATGGTGTCTGTTCACAGCAGTAAAACCCTAACTAAGACAGAAGTTTGTAATAAGGGACTGGGGTATTGCTGTGATAAGCCTGACCATGTTTGTTTGGAGGAATGTAGATTTGGGGACTTTGGAAAACCCTGGAATGCTTTAAGTTGGGCTTAATGGGCTATACTAGTAGGAATATGGAAAACTTTGTCACTGAGTATTATTTGAAATATACAGACCTAGCTCAAGAACTTTCAGTGTAGAACATTATAATGTGGTCTAGAGACTGTTTTTGTGGTATTTTGACGAAGAATGTGGCTGCTTTTTACCAATGTTGGAAAAGTCTACCTGAGCCTAAGGTAAAGAAATTTATATTTAATTGCATTGACAAAGGAAGTCTCAACAAAGCCCAGCAAATACTTTGTTCTCTGGTTAAGTCTCATGAAAAGCATTTTGAACAAGCATACCAAGTACAGAAAGGAAAAATATAAGATATGAGGTTCAAGTATTAAAGGGACACCAGAAAGTGAAATGGAAATGAATCCTATGTTCTAGGAGACAACAAATTAAGGGATTTTGGGGCAAAATCCTAGCCAGTTAAATTTAGATCAAGATATGTTGATACACACCTTTAATCCCAGACAAAAACCAAATGGATATCTGAGTTCAAGGCCAGCCTGGGACAAAACAGGTTCTAGGTTTGTTTGTTTGTTTGTTTGTTTGTTTGTTTATTTGTTTGTTTAAACAACAGCTTAAATCCAAGCATGGTGGTACATGCCTTTAATCCCAGCATTACAGGGGAGAGAGCCAAGCAGATCTCTGAGTTCAAGGTCATTCTACCAAGCAAGTTCCAGAAGAGCCAAACACAGGCAGGGAAAGTGTTGGAAAAGAGAAAGCTGGAAATAGAATACAGGGGCTGGGGTGGAGGGCATGTTCCAGCAGCAGCAAATAGCAGAATAGGGCCATTTTAGCCATGAGGCTCTGGCTTTAGAGTGAAAAATAGAAAGTGCTATTGGGAAAACTGATGCTGGTTAGCTTGAGCTAAGAACTTGTCAGTGATTAAGAAGAGACCAGCATCACTGAGTTGATATCTTCTGAGAAGTGTTTTCTAAGAGCACAAAGAAGCTGTGTTCCAGAGATAACCAACATTGTACCTCATGCTGAACCTATACTTGGTAATGTGTAAGAGTTGCCCAGGTGGTATTGGGTTTGAAGGCATGAAGAGTCATGAAGAACAGTTGAGGCCTGTCACTGTGAGAAGATATACAAAGCCATGGTGAAGGTTCAGCCCCACCTGCAGTTGATAGCCCAGTACTGAAGGGGTCATGGAAAGGATTTGAGGCTTGGCACCATGAAGAGAGCCTATGAGAGGCTGTTGGTGAAGCCTAGTTGTAGTGGAAGAACCCAGTGTATTGGGGATTCCAGTACCATGGAATGACTATCAAGAACAGCAACAGCAGTGGAGTGTATCAACCTGAGCTTAGAGTGCTACAGAGGGCAGAGCTGGAGAAGTAATGTCAGCCCTCTGGAGGAACACAGAACATCATATTTCAATGCCAAACATTGAAGCAAGAAGCTATAACATTGTCAAGTGTGGTGGTGCATGCCTTTAATCCCAGCACTTGGCCTCCCAAGGCAGGCGAATTTCTGAGTTTGAGGCCAGCCTGGTCTACAGAGTTCCAGGAAAGCCAGGGCTATACAGAGAAACATTGTCTCGAAAAACCAACCAACCAACCAAACAAACAAACAAACAACCAAACATACAAACAAAAAACAACAACAAAAAAAGAAGCTATAACATGACAGTTACCTTGGAGACCCCCAGATGTTTGAGATGCCAGAGCCACAGGATATCTGCTGATGAAAGCTGTTAACAGTCAGTGGAAACAGTCCAGGTGAAAGAAGTTTGTTGCAGTCAACAAAGATGAGTTAGGACTTGAGGATCTGAAGACTGCTTTGACATTAGCTATGTAGATGCAGAGTTTGGAGACTGCCTAAATGGTTACCTGTCTTGCCTTAGGGATTGCAGTTAAGTAATTGGATGAATCTCAGAAGAGACATTGAATTATGGATTATTTTTCACTTTTTAAAATTAGGTATTTATTTCATTTACATTTCCAATGCTATCCCAAAAGTCCCCCACAAAGCTCCCCCACCCACCCACTTCCACTTCTTGGCCCTGGCATTCTCCTGTACTGAGGCATATAAAGTTTGCACGACCAATGGGCCTCTTTCCACTGATGGCCGACTAGGCCATCTTCTGACATATATGCAGCTAGAGACACGAGCTCTGGAGGTACTGATTAGTTCATATTGTTGTTCCACCTATAGGGTTGCAGATCCCTTTAGCTCCTTGGTTAGTTTCTCTAGCTCCTCCATTGGGGGCCATGTGATCCATCCAATAGCTGACTGTGAGCATCCACTTCTGTGTTTGTTAGTCCCGGGCATAGTCTCACAAGAGACAGCTATATCTGGGTCCTTTCAGCAAAATCTTGCTAGTGTATGCAATGGTGTTAGCTTTTGGAAGCTGATTATGGGATGGATCCCCGGATATGGCAGTCTCTAGATGTTCCATCCTTTCGTCTCAACTCCAAACTTGTTCAGACTGCTATAGACTATGAGGACCTTGGAAATTGGATTAAGTATACTTTGCATTTATTTTTAGGTATAGCCCTATAGACTCATGTTTAGACAAGCCTATCATGGCCAGGGAGTGGCATGTAATGATCTGTATATGCTTGACACAGGAAGTAGCATGTTTAGAAGGTATGGCCCTGTTAGATTAGGCATGATCTTGTTGGAGTAGGTGTGTCACTGTGGGTGTGGGCTTTAAGACCCTCATCCTAGCTACCTGGAAGCAAGTCTCCCACTAGAAGCCTTCAGATGAAGATTAGGAACACTCCGTTCTGCCTGTACAATGCCTGCCTGGATGCTGCCATGTTCCCACTTTGGTGATAATAGACTGAACCTCTGAAACTGTAAGACAGTTCAAATTAAATGTTGTCTTTATAAGAGTTGTCTTGCTCATGGTGTCTATTCAAAATAATCAGACCCTAACTAAGACAGTCTCAGACCTAACAATAACATGTGATTGCACCAGCCATTTTTCCTGAATTCTAAACTGCGTATGTTACAAATTACATCATCATTTTAGTTTCAAATAGAAAATTATCTCTTAAGTATGTTAAACATCTGTGATTTTTGTTAATATTGAATGCCTCTGTAAAAGTAACTTATTTCCCTGGTTTAATTGTCATTTCTGAGGATTATTGCAGAATAAGCACACCCTTTCTAGATCTTTCTAAAGTCCAGCTACCTGATTCAACTTAGTTATTTTGGCTCCAAACGCCTCTCCAAGCTGACTGTTTCAAACTGGATCCTCTTGGATACATAGTAAATTTCTCTACTTGGCCTCATATTAATTTTGGCAAATGGTTCTAATCTTCTGGCTTCTAGTACTCTGGCTCATTTTATCTTCACCTGTGTCTAGTGTGTTCACTCTACAACCTGTCTCTATAAAACTGACCCAATAATACTGCCTGTAAACTCTAGGCAATGCACTTCCACCAAATGGACAACCCGACTAAACTCCACTGCGCTAACTTTCAACTGACTCTTGAGTGTTGAGCTTAAAGTTGTGTAATACCATCCATGTACCTAAGGTTTTCTGTACTTGGAACTTGCTTTGTCCAAGGCTGTTTGAACTCAAAGACCTGATTGCCTTTGTCTCCTGGAACTATAGGCATGTCTGTATTCAACAAAGAGTAACAATGTTGATATATTTGGATTCCGCTACATGCCTGTAATTAGCTTTGTAGCTTATTATCCTCACAGACATATTTCAAGTAATAGTTTAAACGACAAAATAAAATACCAAATAGTAATTTTCTCTTTTTCTCCATAATTCAGTACTCAACTATTTTCCCTAAGAATAAGGATGTGTTGTTTTACAAATCTTTCACAGAATGATGGTCTAGAGCTCCTAATCTGATGTGACAAGTCCAGCTCATAGTGACTCAGTATTGAATAGTAAGGGTCACTCGCAATTTTAGCAATTACACAGACAACAACATAATGTGAAGTGGACAACAAAAATAGATACTGGTGAGATTTTCAGTTGGACACTGCAATTCCCAGATATATGTTGTTTCTTTATATACCATTATGCTACAAAACATGCCATATCAAACAACCGAAAGAAAACTCATGATTTTATTCTCCCTCATTAATGTTTGGTTGCTGCCAATTCTTCTGATGCCTTCAACTGTGCCGTATGATTTATTTTTGAGAGCCTGATTCTACATTTTTCATCACAAATTCAAGATTTAATGTTATTTTTTTTTTCAAGGCAGAGTAAATCAATGGTTACCAGGTTCCTTTTTTATTTGTTTGTTTTTGTTTTTTTTATTGTATATTTTCTTTATTTACATTTTAAATGTTATCCCTTTTTCCAAGTTTTTCCTCCAAAACCCTCTATTTCATGCCCCGTCCTTCTGTTATATGATGCTGTTCTCCCACCCACCAACCCATTCCTTCCTCCTCACCCTGGCATTCCCCTACAATGAGGCATCCAGCCTTCACAGGACCAAGGGCCTCTTCTCCAATTGATGCCTGACAAGGCCATCCTCTGCTACATCTGTGGCTGGACCCATGGGTCACTCCATGTGTACTCTTTGCTTGGTGGTTTAGACCCTGGAGGCTCTGGGGGTGGGTCTGTTTGGTTGATAATGTTGTTCTTCCTATGGCATTGATTGCCATTTCTTATTTTCTGTGAAATGGTTGTGATGTTGTGAATCTCCACGTACTCCTATGCCAAACACCACACTATAGTTGATTTTTAGAAATTGATGTAGATGGTTATCCAGAAGATCTTAGGTGTAGGTTTGTTTCCTTATGTTTAACAGTATAATTTTGATAGAATTCTATTTTATGCATACCATTATCTTATACAGTTGCATGTTTTATAAATATATCATAAATATATCATAATTGTTAACAGTTTTCTGTATGCTTCTGGAATTTTTCATGAAAATACCATCTATAAACAACCAGCAACCTATATGCTGATACTATGTATTACTTTATATTTCTGAAAATGTATATTGAAGTATTCATGTACGATATGACCTTTATTATCAAACTTATTTAATGTAGCATTCTTGTACATAGTTTCCTCTTGGAATTTCTGAACCTTGCTTCATTGTACAGTTATTCCATTTTTGTAGGTAGATATCTGATATTCATTTAGTTTTTGTCTGTTTCAAATTAAAGGTACTATAACCATCTCTATGAAACTTCTTTTGATCTGTATGCCAATTTTCTCAGGTATGTTGTGGTGAATGTGCATTTAAGTTTGTAAGACTATTCCAACAATTGTTTACATAGTACAGTTCTATGTGGAAATTACTGAATTTCAGTGAGTCAACTAAAAGCCAATCTTTAAAAAATTCATACTATTGCAACCATGCTTAAAGGTGAAATATTTAAAAGGAGACTAGACAATGAGAACTCTGCCTCTCATGATTCCTGAAATAATCAAATGCTTCAACATAGAAATGTCCTTGTGAAGACATGAACCTGGTCATTCTGATGCTTCTCTTTATTTTTTTGTGGTTATGTGATGTATTAATGCAGCAGGAAGGTTTCTATTTCTTCCGAAATACAGAGATCTGTGATACAGTTTTAGAAGCAGATTAAAATAATTGCCACTAGAACACTGCAGGAACTACAAATTCTCAAACGTCATAGACCTGTTTTTGTAGTTTAGAAGTTTTAACAGATATAGGATGGTATCTATTTATGATTTAAATTGCAGTTATCTGAGCTGTAAGCTTTCAGCATTTCCCACAAGTGAAACTGGTGTTCATTAGTATTGTGTGTCAGTTTTCTCTGCATTCCAATATTATCCCTTGTAGGGTGTGAGAGGGGGCATGAACTCTTCAAACTCATAAAATCTTTTTGAAAATTCACTTAAGCAGATTCTGAATGAGTAAATTACAGCTGTAGAGCAGTATATTCTTCAGTAATAATAGCTGCCTGAACACTGAATACAAACATCTTGAGTCATTTTCAATGCTGGCTTCTTCACTTAGCTGTGCTGTTTGGGGTAAAACCCTTCCTCAGGCTTTAATAAGTAAACCTAACCAATTCAATGTCTCACTAAGTTGCACATGATGAAATTATTCCTGTTTTTTGTTGTTATCTTCTGTTCATGGACTAGAGGGAAAATGAATTCCGGGAAAAGCAACACAGCTAAGATCTTAGGTAACATACTCTCAATGGATTATTTCTAGTCATTCAGTCTCCTGGAAACTCCCCTTATTGCTTGACAGGCGTTGATGTGGTTTATTTCTGACTTTGTCTGTCATTTGAAGGGTTGTTTGGTTTTGGTTGTGGTGGTTATAGTTTCGCTTTGTTTTTTAAGGCTGGTTTTATCCATCCTCTCTGAGATGCTAATCAGAAAATTGTATCAGAAATTGTCACAATTGTGAATTGAGTTCCTGTGTCCATTATCATGCACCTGTTCAGAAAGTGTGGTTTTGACCTAGCAATCATCTTATGTATCACTTTTAAGTGATTCCAACCATCCAAAAGTTTGAGAACCACAGACTTAAATGATCTTACCTTGTTAACTAAATTGCCTCAAGTTGTCATAGCAGGAATCTCTTGAGGGAACTTGTATTCTAATATTAATCCTGGAACTTTGTTTAAAATTTACTGATACAAGTAATTGTATTGATGTGTTTGAAAAACATATTTATGCGTATGCAACTATAGGAAGTTTAATTTATGTAGGTGCTTCAAGACAGTAAACTATCTCTTTTGGATTGTAAGATTATTTTTCTGAAATATTTACAGATTTGAATGAGCTATTTAAAAAGTAAGCTACAAAATATTCTTTACTTAAACTGTTCAAAGTTTCCCATATATACTTAGATTCACAGCTAAAAATAACCTTTATAGTGAAAACTGTTGCATTTAAAATGTGCTTTGTGAACTTCAAGTCATGTTAGCAGATAAAAGACAGTTACTTGGTGATGATAACGTTACTAAATTACTCTATTTTTTTTTTACTTTAGATAGTTTTTTATATCAAATTCATTATGACAAGTCATTGATCTTTTCTTTTCTTCTTTTCTATTAACCCTGTCACATGCAATTCGTATTGATTCCTTTTGAGGTTTGAAAAAGAAGTACTTGAAAGTGTCTGCTAAATGTACAAAAACAAAATGGTAGCATCAGGAAGACCTTCTTATAACATCTTCAATTGTCAATATACTGAGAAGCAAGGGCTGTGAAAGTTATAAACACAAATTTTCCATCAGAGAATGTCCACTGATGATCAGTGGTTGAGTTATATTTGAGAAACTCTGGCAATTAAGAGATGTGAATTAGTTATGGAAATTGATTAGTCATTTTCAAAGAATCTTGAATTATTTTCAGTTATTCTCTCCAGGTGTCTCTATACCTGTCTATGTAAATATGAGATACACAAGAAAAACATCATTCTGCTCTTTCTCAGAAACACTTTCAATGTACAGGAACTCTTCTTAGCCTTCTATTCCACTAACCCAGCAACTTTAGGTAACAATGTGGTTGAAGTTCATAGTACAGGAATTTGTCTTTTTTACCAAAGTGTTTGGGGATGGAGCTCTTAAAATAGAGCCTAGGTTCAGACACTGGTCATGTATGTGCTGAGGTGCTAGAGCCAATGCAATTAAAACAAAACAAAACAAAACAAAAAAAAAAAAGATGAAGACTTCTTAAAACAAGTTGATCTGATAAAACAAAAATGTCTTTTTAACTTGTAAGATTCCCTAGTTCAAGGACAGATAATTTCCTAGAGGCCTGGGCACTGTTGTTAATGTAAAATTAAAAACAAAAAACAAAAAACAAAACAAAACAACAACAAAAAACCCTGTGTTTTCACTTTTGTAAGCAAGGTTGATTGCTCCAACTGTGTAGGATGTGACTGATCATACATAGGTGGTAGATGTGAATATAAGAAATACATCAGCATTGATACTTGCACACAATTGGACAAAGGTAGGAAGCACATAGCTTTGTGGGGTTTGCCTGCATAGACACCTGACTAATATTATTTTCGGTCATTCTCTGAGAATCCTGGGTACAGACCTGGCCAACATTCATTGTCCTGGTTTATATTTGAATTTGGCTAAACAATTTGGTAGTGGTCTTATTCTTGCCCAGTGGCATTAATAAGTTCCAAGGAAATGATCTCTACATTATCTTTAGTTATTGTTTTACTTGATAAAAGGATTTGAATTTCATTGTTCTATTTTGCTTTTCCTAAAATTATCAGTTTTCATACATTTTGTGGTGTTCTCAAATGCTCTCATCATACATGAGAATTTTAAATTCATGTATCCCTTTGGTGTTACATATTTGATATTGTTTATATACTAACTTATTTAGTATATTTTAAAATCATTCTGTAAATATCTTAGTGTAAATCATAGATGGGTAGACAGATCTCTGCCAGATATCAAAGGAACAAAAAATTAATTAAATCCACTAATACCCGCATGAAACATTTTATGTGATATGAAAGCCAAATAATATTTTTTCCATTTATTTTTCTTGAGTGAGGAAGATTTTCTCCTAAATACTGATTAGTGATCATACAGTGCACTGAAAATATGTAAGTTCTCTTTGCAATCATTAAAATGGCAGGGCCTTTATGACTCTTTCAAATTATATGATCAATTAACAACATTTGGAAACCCTTTATGCTAATTGCCTCTTCTAAACATTTGATTTGCAGTATAACTGCTCCCTTTCCAAGAGAAAAATATGCTTATCCTCTAAATGCTCATTCTGCTGCTAGTGTATGTTTTTTTTCCCTCTTTTCTTGATATTTGATATTTGTCTTTCGTTCTAATATTAATTTACCTACAAAACTATAGGTACACTCTTTAATTGCAAAAACAAAATATCATTAGAATAATTTTTTTTCTAATTTCTTTTTTTTCCCTCTTGCTTTAAAAATCAATATTTCCAGGGCTTAGGAGATGAATTGGTGGGTAAATTTATTTAAAAATATTTATTTATGTATCATTTCAAAATTTTTATTAGATATGCTCTTCATTTACATTTCAAATGCTATCCCAAAGGCCCCCTATATCCTCCCCCTGCCCTGCTCCCCTACCCAATTTTCTTTCTTTCTTTTTTATTAGGTATTTTCTTCATTTACATTTCCAATGCTATACCAAAAGTCCCCCCATACACTCCCCCCTCACTCCTACTTCTTGGCCCTGGTGTTCCCCTGTACTGAGGCATATAAAGTTTGCTAGACCAAGGGGCCTCTCTTCCCAATGATGGCCGACTAGGCCATCTTCTGCTACATATGCAGCTAGAGACACAAGCTCTGGAGGTACTGATTAGTTCATATTGTTGTTCCACCTATAGGGTTGCAGACCCATTCAGCTCCTTGGGTACTTTCTCTAGCTCTTCCATTGGGGGCCCTTTTTTCCATCCTATAGATGACTGTGAGCATCCATTTCTGCATTTGCTAGGCACTGGCAAAACCTCATAGGAGACAGCTATATCAGGGCCCTTTCAGCAAAATCTTGCTGACATATGCAATAGTGTCTGCTTTTGATGGCTGATTATGGAATGGACACCCGGGTGGGGCAGACTCTAGATGGTCCATCCTTTCGTCTTAGCTCCAAAGTTTGTCTCTACAACTCCTTCCATGGATATTTTATTCCCTATTCTAGGGCAGAATGAAGTATCCACGCATTGGTCTTCCTTCTTGATTTTCTTGTGTTTTGGAAGTTATATATTGTGTATTCTAAGTTTCTAGGCTAATATCCACTTATCAGTGAGTCCATATCAAGAGACTTCTTTGTGATTGGGTTACTCACACAGAATAATATCTTCTAGATCTATCCATTTTCCCAAGGATTTCATAAATTCATTGTGTTTAATAGCTGAGTAGTACTCCATTGTGTAAATTTACCACATTTTCTGTATCCATTCCTCTGTTGAGAGACATTTGGGTCATTTCCAGCTATTAGCTGTTATAAATAGGGCTGCTATGAACATAGTGGAGCATGTGTCCTTATTACCAATTGGAACATCTTCTGGGTATATGCCCAGGAGAGGTATAGATGGGTCTACCAGTAAGTAGTACTATGTCCAATTTTCTGAGGAACCACCAGACTGATTTACAGAGTGGTTGTACAAGCTTGCAATCCCACAAGCAATGGAGAAGTGATCCTCTTTCTCCACATCCTCACCAGCATCTGCTGTCACCTGAATTTTTGATCCTAGCCATTCCAACTGGTGTGAGGTGGAATCTCAGGGTTGTTTTGATTTGCATTTCCCTGATGATTAAGGATGTTGAACATTTTTTTCAAGTGCTTCTCAGCCCTTCGGTATTTCTCAGTTGAGAATTCTTTGTTTAGCTCTGTACCCGATTTTTAATGGGGTTATTTGAATTTCTGGAGTTCAGCTTTTTGAGCTCTTTGTATATATTGGATATTAGTGCCCTATCAGATTTAGGTTTGGTAAAACATTTTTTTTCCAATCTGTTGGTGGCCTTTTTGTCTTACTGACAGTATCTTTTGTCCTACAGAAGCTTTGCAATTTTATGAGGTCCCATTTGTTTATTCTTGATCTTTTAGAACAGGCCATTGCTGTTCAGTTTAGGAATTTTTGCACTGTGCCCATGCCTTTCTCCTCTGTAAATTTCATTGTTTCTGCTTTTATGTGGAGTTCTTTGATCCACTTAGACTTGAGCTTTGTACAAGGAGATAAGAATGGATCAATTCTCATTCTTCTACATGATAACTACCAGTTGTGCCAGCACCATTTGCTGGAAATCCTGTCTTTTTCCACTGGAAGGTTTTTGCTCCATTGTCAAAGATCAAGTAACCATAGGTGTGTGGGTACATTTCTGGGTCTTCAATTCTATTCCATTGATCTACCTGTCTGTGACTGTACTAGTATCATGCAGTTTTTTTTTTTTTTTTAATCAAAATTGCTCTATAGTACAGGTTGAGGTCAGGAATGGTGATTCTCCCACAGGTTCTTTTATTTTTGAGAATAGTTTTTGATATCCTAGGTTTTTTTCTTATTCTAGATGAATTTGCAAATTGCCCTTCCTAACTCAGTGAAGAATTGAGTTGGAATTTTAATGGGGACTGCATTGAATCTGAAGATTGGTTTCTGCAGGATAGCCATTTTTAATATATTAATCCTGCCAATCAATGAACATGGGATATCTTTCCATATTCTGAAATCTTCTTTAATTTCTTTCTTCAGAGACTTGAGGTTCTTGTCATACAGATCTTTCACTTCCTTTTTTAGAGTCACACCAAGGTATTTTATATTTTTCATGACTATTTTGAAGGGTGTTCTTTCCCTAATTTCTTTCTCATCCTATTTATCCTTTGTGTTGAGAAAGGCCACTGATTTCTTTGAGCTAATTTAATATGCAGCTACTGTGCTGAAGCTGTTTATTAGGTTTAGGATTTCTCTGGTGGAATTTTTAGGGTCACTTATATATACTGTCATTTAATCTGCAAATAGTGATATTTTGATTTTTTCCTTTTGTTGTAGAATTGCTCTGGCTAGGACTTCAAGTACTATATTGAATAGGTAGGGAGAAAGTGGGCAGCCTTGTCTAGTCCCTGATTTTAGTGGGATTGCTTCTGGCTTCTCACCATTTACATTGATGTTGGCTACTGATTTCCTATAGATTGCTTTTATCATGTTTAGGCTTTGAATTCCAGATCTTTCAATGACTTTTATCATGAAGGAGCATTGGATTTTGTCAAATGATTTCATAGCACATAATGACATGATCATGTGATTTTTGACTTTGAGTTTGTTTATATAGTAGATTACATTGATGGATTTCCGTATATCAAACCATTCCTACATCCCTGGGATGAAGCCTACTTGGTCATGGTGGATGATCGTTTTGGTGTGTTCTTGGATTCAGTTTGCAAGTATTTTATTGAGTATTTTTGCATCAATATTCAAAAGGGAATTTGGTCTGAAGTTCTATTTCTTTGTTGGATCTTTGTGTGGTTTAGTTATTAGAGTAATTGTGACTTCATAGACTGAATTGAGTAAAGTACCTTCTGTTTCTCTTTTGTAAAATTGTTTGAGGAGAATTGGAATTAGCTCTTCTTTGAAGGTCTTATAGAACTCTGCACTAAACCCATCTGGTCCTGGGCTTTTTTTGGTTGGGAGACTATTAATGACTGCTTCTATTTCTTTAGGGGAAATGGGAATGTTAAGATCGTTAATCTAATCCTGATTTAACTTTCATACCTGGTATCTGTTTAAGAAGTTGTCCATTTCATCCAGGTTTTCCAGTTTTGTTGAGTATAGCCTTTTGTAGAAGGATCTGATGGTGTTTTGGATTTCTTCAGGATCTGTTGTTATGTCTCCCTTTTCATTTCTGATTTTGTTAATTAGGATGCTTTCCCTGTGCCCTCTAGTGAGTCTGGCTAAGGGTTTATCTATCTTGTTGATTTTCTCAAAGAACTAGCTCCTTGATTGGTTGATTCTTTGAATAGTTCTTCTTGTTTCCACTTGGTTGATTTCACCCCTGAGTTTGATTATTTCCTGCCTTCTACTCCTCTTGGGTGAAATTGCTTCCTTTTCTTCTAGACCTTTTAGGTGTGTTGTCAAGCTGCTAATGTGTGCTCTCTCTAGTTTCTTTTTGGAGGCACTCAGAGCTGAGTTTTCCTCTTATAAATGCTTTCATTGTGTCCCATAAGTTTGGGTATGTTCTGGCTTCATTTTCATTAAACTCCAGAAATTCCTTACTTTCATTCTTTATTCCTTCCTTGACTGAGGTATCATTGAGAAGAGTGTTGTTCAGTTTCCATGTGAATGTTGGCTTTCTATTAATTATTTTGTTATTGAAGATCAGCCTTAGTCCATGATGATCTGATAGGATGCATGGGACAATTTCAATATTTTTGTATCTGTTGAGGCCTGTTTTGTGACCAATTATATGGTCAATTTTGGAGAAGGTACCATGAGGTGCTGAGAAGAAGGTATATCCTTTTGTTTTAGGATAAAATGTTCTGTAGATATCTGTTAAGTCCATTTGTTTTATAACTTCTGTTAGTTTCACTGTATCTCTGTTTAGTTTCTGTTTCCACGATCTGTCCATTGATGAAAGTGGTGTGTTGAAGTCTCCCACAATTATTGTGTGAGGTGCAATATGTGCTTTGAGCTTTACTAACATTTCTTTAATGAATGTGTGTCAGGATACTCTGGTGGAGTCAGCTTGTGAGGCAGAAATGCCAAAAAGCTGCTCATGAGAAATGAATTTCTAGGACTCTCCTCCTGGATATTCTGGCGAAAGCCAACTCTCCAGTTTGGAACGGTTTGTCAGGCGAAAAGCCTGGAAGCTGTTTCACGAGGATAAGAGTCCAGGGAAATTTTCCTCCCAGAGTTATGGCATCTCTTTCCCTAACCCATTATATTCAAATTTCCACCACATTAATCTAGTGTATAGATTCACGTGCACTCTATATAGTATTACCTTATAGTAAATGCCTTTTAAGACTGTATTCTAACATAGCTAAAGCCTTTTTCCAGTGTTCTTAGATTCCAGATAGCAGCAAGGAGCTTAACCTATTCAGTAACTAATTAGCCCCATCATAAAACAATATAAACATCTGTCATTTACTCAGCTGTCTGTAGATAGAGACTAAAAGTCTCACTGAGATAGAAATCTTTTACTACAGGCTACATTCTATGTCAAGTATAGTTGATATACTACCCTGATAAGGGGAAACTCTCCAGACAAGATAAGTTTTACTAGACCTAAAAATTTAGAGCTCTGTGATAGCGCATTACTCTTAAGGCCTGTCAAGAGTTAACAACCCCCTGATGCTTTTAACCTTAAAGTGTGAATTTCTTGCCTGACATTAGGCTGATCCTAGGCAGGGCTTGTTATCCCTAATGTAAACATTTAATTAGTCCCTGTAAATTCCTTTCTGCTGTAACTGGTGAATTTCAGTGTATCTTGTCTTTTTGTGATTTGTATCCTCTGAAAATTCGTTGTTATATAAGTCTGAAGCTCAACCAGAACAATACATTCAGATCCAACACCATTCTCCGTGTTCGACTGTCTGTCACTACATCTTATCTCTGCCCATCTACTCTAGAGACCCTTTCTTACGCAGGCACAAGGGACCAGAGGGCCTGTGGCAGATGGCGCCTTCGAACAGGGACACCAGAGTAGATTAGTCTTTTCTTTTCTTTCTTTTTTTCTTTCTATTCTTTATTTTCTCAGGCAAAGATAGGACCTCGTCAACCGCGCTGCAGACGGGCTGATACGTATATCAGTTAAGAAACGAGTAAGTTTTTATCATGGGGCAGTCAAAATCAATAGGGAATATTAAAGCATGTGTAGATGCCTCACTGGCTGTAATGCAGGAATTAGCTTACGCCACAGCAAGGAAAGGGAAGAAATTCGGCGCTACGTGTGGAATTACATGTTTCGGTTGCAAGAAACCGGGGCACCTGAGAAAAGATTGTAAAAATCTCTCAGGAGACAAGAAGAGCATTCCTTTGGGTCCCTCCCAGTGTTGTGACAAGCACTGGAGAAGTGAATGTAAATCAAGGTCCCATAAGGATGAGACTCAGCTCACTAGAGAAGCTGGAAAGACAAAGAACTATAGAACTGCATGTTTCGGTTGTGAAAAACCGGGGCACCTGAGTAAGGATTGTAAAAATCCCTCGGGGAAACAAGAAGGGCCTTTCTCCAGGTCTCTGTCCAGGCTGCGGTGGAAACGTTGGGGGAATGATTGCAGATCAAAGTCCCATAAGGATGGGACTCTGCTCACTAAGAAGCAGGTAAGGCGAAAAACTAAAGGGGCAGTCTCTTAGCCCCGTTCAGAAACTGTGGCGCTCATTATAGGACACAGCTCCAGTTATAAGAAAAACTTCAAGTTGTGAATTCTGATACTTTAGGCTAAATTAAAAGTTATGGTTAAATTATGGTCAAAGTATAAAAAGAGACTTCTTCTTACTGTTACCTTATTTACAATTTCCCAATCCTACATTGTGCTAAAAATCCGTAGAAAAGGCTCTATTGAAAGTTAAGTAATCTCCTAAAACATACATAATTCATTCCATAAATGGTATTTTTGTTGGTTGCAGAAAATAGCATTTTTTGCAGGTGACTATAAAATATATGACTAAGTGTGGACTGATGATGGCTTCAAAAAGATTCAGCATGGTAAACTTTTAGGCTATTTGAGACATTTTAGTGTATAGAGATTGTGTGTTTTCTCAAAAATTTGCCCTCAGATTAAATAAATTAGAAGTTTGGATGCTTGCCAGAGCTGTTAGAAAATTTTGGGTTTTAATCTTGGTTCAAAAACCTGCCTCTTACAAGCAGGAAAAGAAAGGAAGGGATAAAAGAAAATGGATTTTAGAATTCTCCCAGGGACAGAAAGAAATCGGGGGACGCCCTGTTTCATTCTCTCTGGCCCCTACAGGAGAAATTCTTTGTTGTCTAATATTCGGTGCACCAATCATGTCAATTCATGTATGTCGTTTGTTTCATTGTCTGAATGATTGTGTCGTTGTCTGAATGACTGTTTTATGTTTCATGTTAAAAAAATAAAACAAAAATAATGGTTAAAACTTTACCTGCTGATTCACTCTCAGTTTGCACAAAGGAGGCTGAGAAAGAGCCTTCACTATAGCCATAAATCAAGCACTGCAAGAGAGGCCCTGCTAAAAACTGTTTTTAAAGAAAAGGAATCTGCAACCTCTTAGTTCTAAGGCAAATAAGCTGATAGTTGTTTTTTCCTAAAACTTTCTCTGCAAGTTTGTGATCATTGTGTTTAGCAAATAACAAATTGCTTTTTTATCTTACAAGTATAGCTATAAAAGGTAAAATTCTTTAATTGATCTAAATCTATAAGATTCATGTAACCACTTCATTTGGTCTTTGATTGGTCTTAAAGGTATAAATATGATCTAACATGTCTTGGTCATAGAGAATTGGTTTTTAAGTTATTTGGGTATAATTAAAAAGATGTAACACTAGTTACAAAGTTAACTTAAAAGTAGTAACTCAAAGATAGAGTCATTTTCAAACAAAAGCACCTGACATAAATCAGCCCAGAAAACTAGTCCTCTAAAGATACTTCTAAATTGAGATAACATTTTATGTAATTCTTATCCTAAAAGATAGACTTATGAAGATAAGATTTTAAAACAATGTCTCTTTAATGAAACATTAAAATTTAAACTGTCATACATTAATGAAAATTTTGTAACGTGGTAGTGATGTTTTTAGTATTGATTTTAAGGAGAATAAATTGTTTAAAATTGGGTCTTACTTATCAAAAGTTATAGATATGTTCTAATATTGCAACAAAAACTTAAAAATTCTGATTAAAATTGCCAGTGTCCCATTGACTGCAGTTTGCAGTTTAATCAAAAGCTTAAGACTTTTAACTCACCCATAATTAAGATTATTACTAGAATAATCAACTTATAAGAGAGCTAATGCTGCTCACTTGGGCCATTCAGCCATACAAAACAAAACAGAATTAACTAGATATATTCATCTTCGTACAGAAATTAGACCCTCACACAATCAATTTGACTATGGCTGCGGCCTTGTAAGACCATAAAAGGTCATAAAAGAAAATGTTTAAGGTATAAGTCATCTTAAGAAAGATTGTCCAAAATCAGAGGCATGGACAAACAGTTAAATTGCTCCTTTAGAATCTGTCCTCATTGCAGGAGGGCAAGATGCTCAAATTAAAAAATATATACATTTGGGTTAATACAAAGCTTAAAGCAGCCTCAGAGAAGCTTGTGCAAAGTTTCTTGCGTTTTACAGACTGCGCCTAAAAAAGTTCTTGAAACTTCAACCTCTCTGCCTACAGGGGAAATTTCTTTTAGCTAAACAACATTTTTTTCTTTTCAGATCTACCCAGATGTTGTTCATAATAAAGACTAAATTAAAGATTTATATAAGGTCAATCAGGCTATAAAACTTATAAAGGCATTACAAGATAACTTGCCTACTTCATGTAAAATTATTATAGATTTAAAAGTTTATTTTTTCCATTTATAAAGAGTTTACTTCTAGTGAACTGGTGACCATTAAAGGTTTTTACCCCTAGGTACGGCTAATATAGTCTTATATTATGTAAGAAATTTTCATTGTCCAGGCTTCAATACAAGAAACAAAAAGTTTAAATCTTTCAGTATATATTGTTTCCTAAGTGGAAAAGTATTTTATTAACTAATGTCTCTAAAGAGAAGTTTAAAGTTCTGTAAAATAGTTGTTGCTTCATAAGATTCAGAGGCAATATCTTTTTAATATCTAGGGTTTTAGTTATATTAAAAAATTGGTACAAATTTACTTCAAAATTTTATTTTCAAAAAGCTTCCAAGAGATGTTAATTGACTAAGACCTCACCTTAAATTCACCACAAGAAAACCTAAGCCTTTGTTAAGTGGTATCAAGTAAAGTTCAAGTTAACTGGTGAGAACTAAAAAGGCTTTAACAGAAAGTAGAGAAAACTTCTATAATATATTGATATCGATTGTAATTGATGGCAATCAAATATTAGCTACATATTCTAGTTATTGTTATTAAATGTGTCCACAGCTATTCTTTGGCAAGAAAAAACATTAATGTAAAAATCATCTTTCTTCACCTCAAAGTTTTAACATCCTATTATATATAAGGCTGCTGTGGTACTAATTTGAAGAATTAAAAATTCTTTTTTCCAAACAGCTATTAGTTATTACAAAATATTGATATTTGACCTATTGCATACCATCATTTTAAATAAAATTAATATTCATCTTAAAAATAAGCTAATTGCTTATTATACATACTTTTGTAAATTCATACATACATGCATCCCATTTACTGTATTTAAAAACAACCTTTCTATGGAAAGAAAAATATATGTAAATTGGATCACATGTTTATTCTTTTGAGTTTCTGCCTACTTCAGCACAGATAATTAAATTATGTGCTGTAGATAGTGTTTTAAAATGTTAAAGATTGCCTGATAAAAACCTCTTAAGACAATGCCACGCTAGATTTCTATCCCAGGTAAATTATAGATCTTATACAAAAATAATTGCCATATAATCTCATTCTTTACATCATCAAAATAGTAATGGCTCGAGATAATAATTTGGTATTTAAAATTAATTAATTAATTAATTAATTAATGTGCATGTCATATTGTAAAGATTTTATCTCAGTGTCCTCAGTTTCTACCTGTTACACACATTGGTATTAATTCTCGAGGACATATACTTAAACAATTATTACAAATAGATCCTTTTTGATTTAAAAAAAAAATAAATCATGCACATGTGACTATTGATACCTTTTTAATCTTTCTAATTACAACTGCTCTAATAAAATAGCAACTAAAAGTATAGTTGCCTGTGTTGATTTTTCTTAAACTTGGTGTTCCAAATCAAAATTAAAACTGGCTATTACAGCCAAACATTTGAGATGTTTTATCAACAATTTAATATTATCCATGTTACTGAGATTTTTATTATTCCCAAGGAAACAGTACTGTGGAACTTTAAGTCTATATCTTTTAAAAAAAATTTAAATGTCAAAAACCTCTCTAAGTGTCTATGGCACCCTACAATCTAACATACTCATAAGATAAAGGGATCCACTTATTGACACATGGCATGATCCTGTTCAGATACTTAATATGGGGGAAAGGGGACAATATTTCTGTTTTTTCCACAGAATGCTACAAGAGCATGCTAGCTCCCAGAATGATTCCTGTGACAGGCTGACCTGTGAGTTCCTGAGTGCCCTGACAGTGGTGACCAGAAAGCTGTATTGAGTGCACAGAAAAAAAAAAAAAAAAAAAAAGAAATCAAAAAACAGTCACTCACAAGCAAAATAAAGAAACTCTTCCTATCTCCGCCATGGGCTATAACAAGGAGAGCAGACCTGGTGTCAACTTGAAAACAACTAAAAAAGCTGACTCGTGAGGCACAAAGACTGCTACTAAGTATTGGACAAGATTTCATCAGAGACTGTTTTTGGCCATTCAGGCCAACTCCCCTATAGCTATAAAAGCTTGTGTACCTTACCTGTATGCTTATTGTTAAATAATTTTAAGAGTTAAGATCACCAATCTTGACAAGTCTTTTCATATACATTGTAATTCTTGTTATTTAACTAATTGTGTAGATCCTAATTTAAATAAGGAATCTACTGTTATGATTTTGTTAAAAGGATTCTACTTATGTTTTGCTGCCTGTAGAGCTAAAAATGCTCCTTGGTTTGAGAACTCAGGATTACAAGCTTTAAAAGACTCAGCCAACTTATTAGACCTAAGAGATTTGTAGAAACTTTAATTTTTAGAAATAACTGCTTTAATTGCTATTTTAACTTCCTTTACAATATCCACCACAGCCTTAGTACAGCAACAACATACTGCTCATTTTGTTAATGACATGCATAAGAATATTTCTGTGGCATTGTCAGAGTTGTATTTTATAGATAAAAAATTAGAAGCAAAGGTTAACGCCCTAGAAGAAGTCGTGCTGGCAATAAGATAAGATATTGCTAATATCAAGACCAGGTTAGCTACTAAATGTCATGCTTCTTTCCAATACATTTGTGTCACTCCTTTACCTTACAACGACTGACTGGGAAAAGACAAAAACTCATTTACAGGGTATATAGAAAGATATTGATATTTCTCATGACTTAGAACAGTTAAAGGTAAAAATTTCAGATATTAGTAAAAGCCATCTGGACACTTGGAACATTGATGAATTGGCTAGAGATTTAAAGAACAACTTAAGTGCATTAAACCCTCTGGATTGGGTTCAATATATTATCCTACTTGTTATTATTTTTGGCATTACTTTATTAGTAATCATTGTGTTTCCACTCATCTTTAGAGTGCTCCTGAAATCTGTAGCTACGACGAAGCGGGGACATCCTGGAACTTCGGCTAAGAAATAAAGATAAATTAAAAAAAAAAAAAATAAGGGTGAGATGTCAGGATACTCTGGTGGAGTCAGCTTGTGAGGCAGAAATGCCAAAAAGCTGCTCATGAGAAATGAATTTCTAGGACTCTCCTCCTGGATATTCTGGCGAAAGCCAACTCTCCAGTTTGGAACGGTTTGTCAGGCGAAAAGCCTGGAAGCTGTTTCACGAGGATAAGAGTCCAGGGAAATTTTCCTCCCAGAGTTATGGCATCTCTTTCCCTAACCCATTATATTCAAATTTCCACCACATTAATCTAGTGTATAGATTCACGTGCACTCTATATAGTATTACCTTATAGTAAATGCCTTTTAAGACTGTATTCTAACATAGCTAAAGCCTTTTTCCAGTGTTCTTAGATTCCAGATAGCAGCAAGGAGCTTAACCTATTCAGTAACTAATTAGCCCCATCATAAAACAATATAAACATCTGTCATTTACTCAGCTGTCTGTAGATAGAGACTAAAAGTCTCACTGAGATAGAAATCTTTTACTACAGGCTACATTCTATGTCAAGTATAGTTGATATACTACCCTGATAAGGGGAAACTCTCCAGACAAGATAAGTTTTACTAGACCTAAAAATTTAGAGCTCTGTGATAGCGCATTACTCTTAAGGCCTGTCAAGAGTTAACAACCCCCTGATGCTTTTAACCTTAAAGTGTGAATTTCTTGCCTGACATTAGGCTGATCCTAGGCAGGGCTTGTTATCCCTAATGTAAACATTTAATTAGTCCCTGTAAATTCCTTTCTGCTGTAACTGGTGAATTTCAGTGTATCTTGTCTTTTTGTGATTTGTATCCTCTGAAAATTCGTTGTTATATAAGTCTGAAGCTCAACCAGAACAATACATTCAGATCCAACACCATTCTCCGTGTTCGACTGTCTGTCACTACATCTTATCTCTGCCCATCTACTCTAGAGACCCTTTCTTACGCAGGCACAAGGGACCAGAGGGCCTGTGGCAAATGTGGCTGCCCTTGCATTTGGAGCATAGATATTTAAAATTGAGAGTTTTACCTTTGATGAGTATGAAGTGCCCTTTCTTGTCTTTTTTGATAACTTTTGGTTGGAAGTCGATTTTATTCTATATTAGAATGACTCTACTCCAGCTTTTTTCTTTGGACTTTTTGCTTGGAAAATTGTTTTCCAATCTTTTACTCTGAGGTAGTGTCTGTCTTTATCCTTGAGGTAGGTTTCCTGTAAGCAGCAAAATGTTGGGTCCTATTTGTGTAGTTTTAGTCTATGTCTTTTTATTTGGGAATTGAGTCCATTGATGTTATGAGAAATCAAAGAAAAGTAATTTTTGCTTCCTGTCATTTTTGATGTTAAAGTTGGGATTCTGTTCTGATGGTTGTCTTCTTTCAGGTTTGTTGAAGGATTACTTTCTTGCTTTTTCTAGTGTGTAGTTTTCGTCATTGTGTTGGTGATTTCCCTTTATTGTCCTTTGAAGGGCTGGATTTGTGGAAAGATGTGTGAATTTGGTTTTTGTCATGGAAGACTTTGATTTCTCCATGTATGGTAATTGAGAGTTTGGCTGGGTATAGTAGCCTGGGCTGGCATTTGTGTTCTCTTAGTGTCTGTATATGGTCTGTCCAGGATCTTCTGACTTTCATAGTCTCTGGTGAGAAGTCTGGAGTAATTCTAATAGGCCTGCCTTCATATGTTACTTGACCTTTTGTCCTTACTGCTTTTAATATTCTGTCTTTATTTGTTGTTCTTATTATTATGTGCTGGAAAGAATTTCTTTTCTGCTCCAGTCTATTTGGTGTTCTGTAGGCTTCTTGTATGTTCATGGGCATCTCTTTCTTTAGGTATGGGAAGTTTTCTTCTATAATTTTGTTGAAGATATTTGCTGGCCCTTTAAGTTGAAAAATTTTCAATCTCATCTACTCCTATTATCTGTAGGTTTGGTCTTCTCATTATGTCCTGGATTTCCTGGTTTGTTTTTTTTGTTGTTGTTGTTGTTGTTGTTTGTTTTTGTTTTTGTTTTTGTTTTTGAGTTAGGATCTTTTTTCATTTTCCATTTTCTTTGATTGTTGTGTCCATGTTCCCTATGAAATCTTCTGTACTTAAGATTCTCTCTTCCATCTTTTGTATTCTGTTGCTGATTCTCACATCTATGGTTCCCGATTTCTTTCCCAGGGTTTCTATCTTCAGAGTTGTCTCCCTTTGGGTTTTCTTCATTGTTTTTAACTTCCATTTTTAGATCTTGGATGGTTTTGTTCAATTCTGTCACCTGTTTGGTTGTGTTTTCTTCTCATTCTTTAATGGACTTTTGTGTTTCTTCTACCTTCTTAGGAGTGTTTGCCTGTATTTCTTTAAGGACTTCTACCTGTTTATCAATGTTCTCCTGTATTTCCTTGAGGGATTTTTGTGCTTCCTCTTTAAGGGCTTCTACCTATTTAGCAGTGTTCTCCTATATTTCTTTAAGTGAGTTATTAGTGCCCTTCTTAAAATCTTCTACCACCATCATGAGATATGATTTTAAATCTGAATCTTGCTTTTTAGGTGTGTTGGTGTATCCAACACTCGTTGTGGTGGGCATACTGGGTTCTGATGGTACCCAGTGTTCTTGGTTTCTCTTAGTAAGATTCTTACGTTTGCCTTTCGCCATCTGGAAATCTCTGGTGTTAATGTTCAAGCTGTCTCTGGCTGGAGTTTGATCCTGTGATTCTGTTAGCCTCTGTCAGCACTCCTGGAGTCTACCTCTCACCTGAGTTCCAGTGATCAGAGCACTCTCTACAGGCAAGCTCTCCTCTTGAAGGGCAGGTGTCCAGCAATCTGGAGCTCTGATCCACCTTCTGAGTCCTGGGGTCTGAGGCCTCTCTGTATTCTTACTCTCCTATGGCAAGGAAGGTGCCCAAGGGTCTGGGTCTCAGCTCTGCCTCCTGGCTGTGGATGAAGGCCCAATGGGACCCTGATCAAGAACCTCTGTTGCTTGTATAGCCCAAGTGCTCTCAGGTGATCGGGAGGTCCTGGCTGTGCCAGGGGTCCTGCAGAATGGAGAGTCCTCTGGTGTCCTAGACACAGTAGGCTGGGTTCACTCAGAAGATGGCGGGGCTGGTTCTGGTCTGAATGGATCCTAGACTCTGGTCAGGAGGGGTTCCTCCATGCCTGTTTTTGCTGGCACAAGATCCTCCACGATTCTTTGAAGCTGATATTGTGTTCCACTCACCTGTGATCCTGAGGTGATCCCGAGGTCCTGGGGCATGGAAAGCACTCTGGAGCCCTTAGTGGCCTCCACTGGGCTCAGAAGGAAGATGACGGGTGTAGCCCCATCCTGAATGTATCCCTATGTTTCATTTTTAAATTAATCATTTTATTCATTTACATTTCAAATAATAGCCCCCTTCCTGTTTGCCTCTATGAGGGTGCTTCTCCACCCACTCACCAACTCCCACCTCACTGTTCCATAATCCTTCTCCATGGGGCATCAAGCCTCCACAGGACCAAGGGCCTCCCTTCCACTGATGCTGGATAAGGCCATTCTCTGCTACATATGTAGCTGGAGCCACGAATCCCTCCATGGATACTCTTTGGTTGGTGGTTTAGTCCCTGGGAGCTCTGGGTGGCCCTGTTTGTTGATTTTGTTCTTCCTATGTGGTTACAATCCCTTCACCTCCATCAATCCTTTTCCTAGCCCTTCCATTGGTATTCCCCAGGCTCAGTTCAATTGATGGCTATTAATATCGTCATCTGTATTAGTCAGGCGCTGGGAAAACTTCTCAGGGGACAGCCAAACCAGGCTCCTGTCAGAGAGCACTTCTTGACACTAGCAATAGTACTGGGGTTTGGTGTCTGTAGATGAGATGAATCCCTAAGTTGGGCAATCTCTGAATGGCCTTTTCCTCAGTCTCTGCTCCATTTTCCCCCTGAATTTTCCTTAGATCAAAAAATTCTGGGTTAAAAGTTATGATATTGGTTGATAGCCCCATCCCTCACCTGGGGGCTGTTCCTATCTACTGGAGATAGATTCTACAGGCTCTCTCTCCCCTAAAATCATTCCCAATTTGTCCTGGGAGCCTCTCACATTCCTGGTGTCTGGAACTTTCTAGAGCTTCTCCCATTCCCACACCCTGCCTCTTCTATATATTTCTATTCATTCTCTTGACCTTCTCTACTTCTCTCCTGACTCTTCCCATACCTGAATCTGCATCTCCTTTTCCCCTTCCCCTCCCAGTTCCTACTCAGGTCATCCCTCCCTCTGCCTCCTAATTTCTTTTGTTCCCCTGTCTTAAGTGTGATTGAAGCATCCACACTTTTGCCTTCCTTCTTCATAAGATTCATATGATCTATGAGTTGTACAATGGGTATTCTGAAGTTTGGGGCTAATATCCATCAATGAATACATACCATGTATAGCCTTTTGAGTCTTGGTTACCTCACTAAGGACGATATTTTCTACTTCCATCCATTTGCCTGCAAAAGTTGTGAAGTCATCATTTATAATAGCTAAGTAGTATTCCATTGTGTAAATTTACCGGATTATCCGTATCCGTTCTTTTGTTGAGGAACATCTGGGTTGTTTCCAGCTTCTGGATATTATAAGTACGGGTGCTATAAAAATGTGGAACATATGCCCTTTCTATATATGGTAGCTTCTTTTGGATATATTCCAAGTAGTGGTATAGCTAGTTCTTCATAGAGAGCAATTTCCAATTTTCGGATAAACCTTTTGTATAAGCCTGAGACACTGAGTTTGTATACCTAGGACCTATCTAAAAAGTCTGGCATGACAATATATACCTGTAATTTCAGTTCTTTATGGCATACACAGTTGCATTTCAAACAGAGAGCTAGATATTATGTGTAGGTGCAAGAGAAAGTTCCAGGGATCATGAGTGCCTAACTTTAAAATTAAGATAAAGAGATGCCTGGGAAGACATCCATTGCTAACCACTCCTTTTATGGAGGCAGCACAAATTTATGCACACTTAAAATACAGAAGAAAAATATAATATTTACAAAAGTTTTGTTGAATGCTTAGGTATCTGGTACAAGTTTGTAATTTATATAATAATTAAGCACAAACACATCCTCTTTAGATCAGTTGACACATTTCTTTCCTCCTCCTTCTCTAAAGACACGAGTTCAATTCTCTTACAGAATTCCTTGGCAGCACATTTTGTGTTGAGCAACACTTGGAATTCTGCCACAGTAATAAGTAGTATTCATATATATATATATATATATATATATATATATATATATATGTATATATATATATATTGTGTGTGTTGGTATTCAATGATTCAATATTTGGGAAAAATAAAACTTAAGGCTTTCTTTACCTCTAGTATTTAGCCAAATTTATTATTACTTTATCACCTTGGCATAATATGAAATTACCAATTTCTCTCTGTTTTTCCCCTTCTGTAGCTACCCATCTTAGGGGCTATTATTGATAGTAATTTTTTCTCATCACTTTGCAAGATATGATCTTCTGGTGCTCAGTTCTGTGCCTGAACTGAACAGCAATCAATTTTTAACTGAGCAATAAATAAATAAATAAATAAATAAATAAATAAATAAATAAAATAATAAAATGGAAAAAGGCAAGGAATATGTTAAAAGTATCCTGTTTCATAGGTTTACTTCCTTTGAATCTAAGCTATAAATCTGTATTTCACAAAACAGAACAATGATTTAAAACCATGAGTAATATACATTTGTCAGTCAGATGTCACTCATGTGATCTAAATTATTTGCTAGTAGTTTATGCACTTATGACCTCAGAATTATCATATCTTCACTTAATGTATTTATCACTATAACTCCAATTTATTAAACGTAAATATCAATCATGGTATGCTTGCTTTTAAAGTGAGTCAACATTGCAATCTGTTTTTCATGAATTTATTTTTATAGTCTCATACAATCCTCTAATTTAACACGTAAAATTAACATCTCTAGATGTTCTATGAATCATATGTCAAAACAAACATGAATTTCACATTTTGAAATTATATTAAATTAACACTCAGCATAGTGTGAATGTTTTACCTCAGTTTTGATGATCTTATGATTAAAATTAGAAAGTTTAACAATTCGTGAGCCATGTTGCTACAGTTCTATGATGGACTCCAAACTTCTTAGGTAAGTTTCCTTGTGAGAAGACATCCTTTTCTCTTGGTTACTTTACAATTATATCCCATTAATATGTTTTTAGTGTATTATTGCTCTAGCTATAAACTTTAAATAGTATATTGAATTGATAGGAAGAGTGTGATTAGCATTGTCTTGTCCCTCATTTTAGTCAGATTGCATCAAGTTTCTATCCATTTATTCTGATGTTGTCTACTGATTTTATGTATATCACTTTAGGTATGTGCAAGTATCTCTCCATTTATTTTGTTGCTATCTAATGACTTGTATATCACTTTAGGTATGTGCCTCAAATTCCTGATCTCTTCAAGACATAAAAGGGGGATGGATTTCATCAAAGACTTTTTTTAACATCTAATGAGATGAACATGTGTTTTTTTTCCATTCAATTTGTTTGTATAGCGGACTATGTTGATGTATTTTTAGTATATTAAATCATCCCTGCATCTTTTTACTGAGTCCTTGTGTAATTTAAGTATCAATGTGACTTTGGCCTCATAGAATGAATTAGAAAGTGTTGCTTCTGTTTCAGAAAGCCTCCACAAGATTAGAACAGGCTGTCCAGGCACTGGTGCCCTGATGGTATAGTATGGGTTACATTTTTATTATTTTATGCAGCATTGTAAATTGATACAAAATTTAAAATTATTTTTTTATTCTTAGATAAGCATTGTGTCTGCCCAATTCATTTAAGTATACAAGCTTAGAACCTGTCCTTTCAGTAGCTGCTATTACAAACTGTTTAGAATAATTAAGTAATACTACAAGATGTCAAACTCGTGGTAATATTAGATTCTAATTTAGTTACAATAAAATGTTTTCAAGATTATTCATACAGCAAAATGCTAAAATTATAAAATTAATGTTTATCAATTCAGATGTTATGTATATATATATATATATATATATATATATATATATACACTCATACACACACACACACACACACACACACACACACATACTATATATACGTCAAAGGTTTCAGAGATCTATAGAATATGGCATTTGGCATTTAATGTCATTTCATTACTTAAAGATCTTTTGACTATGAGACATGTCTGATCTCTGAAAGTACCCCCATGTTGGGAGTGACCCTGTTTGAATGTTAGCTGCCTTGTCAGCCATAAGTACTACAGCTATAGAACAAATATCTATAGATCTTGTGGACAGGTACCTAGCAACTCATTCTGTTCTGTTTCTCCTGCTGAAATTTTTAACCTAGCCAATATCCTGCTTTTGGGAACAGGTGCATTCTCCTAGAAACAAAGTGATTCTGCATCATCCCCCTCCCCATACCCTGCTTCTGTGGGCATAAAAATTGCCTGGGAATAATAAAAATTTGACAGATTGATCAATAAGACTTGCTGTTTTCTTGTCTTTTTGTTTCTCGCCCTTCATTCTCTCCATAGGTGGTTCCTCAGACCCTGTTCGACTGTCCCGGGACACCCCCATTCGACTTCAGGGAAGGTGATATTCATCAATACTTCTATGTGCATGTCTTAGTCAGGGTTTCTATTCCTGCACAAACATCATGACCAAGAAGCAATTTGGGGAGGAAAGGGTTTATTCGGCTTACACTTCCATGCTGCTGTTCATCACCAAAGGAAGTCAGGACTGGAACTCAAGCAGGTCAGGGAGCAGGAGCTGATGCAGAGGCCATGGAGGGATGTTCTTTTTTTTTTTTTTTCCATTTTTTATTAGGTATTTAACTCATTTACATTTCCAATGCTATACCAAAAGTCCCCCATATCCACCCACCCCCACTCCCCTGCCCACCCACTCCCCCTTTTTGGCCCTGGTGTTCGCCTGTACTGGGGCATATAAAGTTTGCAAGTCCAATGGGCCTCTCTTTCCAGTGATGGCCGACTAGGCCATCTTTTGATATATATGCAGCTAGAGTCAAGAGCTCCGGGGTACTGGTTAGTTCATAATGTTCCACCTATAGGGTTGCAGATCCCTTTAGCTCCTTGGCTACTTTCTCTAGCTCCTCCATTGGGAGCCCTATGATCCATCCATTAGCTGACTGTGAGCATCCACTTCTGTGTTTGCTAGGCCCCGGCATAGTCTCACAAGAGACAACTACATCTGGGTCCACAGCATTTTCAACAACTGGTGCTGGCACAACTGGTTGTTATCATGTAGAAGAATGCGAATTGATCCATACTTATCTCCTTGTACTAAGGCCAAATCTAAGTGGATCAAGGAACTTCACATAAAACCAGAGACACTGAAACTTATAGAGGAGAAAGTGGGGAAAAGCCTTGATGATATGGGCACAGGGGGAAAATTCCTGAACAGAACAGCAATGGCTTTTGCTGTAAGATCGAGAATTGACAAATGGGACCTAATGAAACTCCAAAGTTTCTGCAAGGCAAAAGACACCGTCAATAAGACAAAAAGACCACCAACAGATTGGGAAAGGATCTTTACCTATCCTCAATCAGATAGGGGACTAATATCCAACATATATAAAGAACTCAAGAAGGTGGACTTCAGAAAATCAAATAACCCCATTAAAAAATGGGGCTCAGAACTGAACAAAGAATTCTCACCTGAGGAATACCGAATGGCAGAGAAGCACCTGAAAAAATGTTCAACATCCTTAATCATCAGGGAAATGCAAATCAAAACAACCCTGAGATTCCACCTCACACCAGTCAGAATGGCTAAGATCAAAAATTCAGGTGACAGCAGATGCTGGCGTGGATGTGGAGAAAGAGGAACACTCCTCCATTGTTGGTGGGAGTGCAGGCTTGTACAACCACTCTGGAAATCAGTCTGGCGGTTCCTCAGAAAACTGGACATAGTACTACCGGAGGATCCAGCAATACCTCTCCTGGGCATATATCCAGAAGATGCCCCAACAGGTAAGAAGGACACATGCTCCACTATGTTCATAGCAGCCTTATTTATAATAGCCAGAAGCTGGAAAGAACCTAGATGCCCCTCAACAGAGGAATGGATACAGAAAATGTGGTACATCTACACAATGGAGTACTACTCAGCTATTAAAAAGAATGAATTTATGAAATTCCTAGCCAAATGGATGGACCTGGAGGGCATCATCCTGAGTGAGGTAACACATTCACAAAGAAACTCACACAATATGTATTCACTGATAAGTGGATATTAGCCCCAAACCTAGGATACCCAAGATATAAGATATAATTTGCTAAACACATGAAACTCAAGAAGAATAAAGACTGAAGTGTGGACACTATGCCCCTCCTTAGATTTGGGAACAAAACACCCATGGAAGGAGTTACAGAGACAAAGTTTGGAGCTGAGATGAAAGGATGGACCATATAGAGACTGCCATATCCAGGAATCCACCCCATAATCAGCATCCAAACGCTGACACCATTGCATACACTAGCAAGATTTTATTGGAGGGATGTTCTTTACTGGCTTGCCTCACCTGGCTTGCTCAGCCTGCTCTCTTATAGAACCCAAGACTACCAGCCCAGAGATGGTCCCACCCACAAGGGGCCTTTCCCCCTTGATCACTAATTGAGAAAATGCCTTACAGTTGGATCTCATGGAGGCATTTCCTCAACTGAAGCTCCTTTCTCTGTGATAACTCCAGCTGTGTCAAGTTGACACAAAACTAGCCAGTACAATTGACCCCTTGTCAACTTGACACACAAAAACATCACTAGTAAGCCTCAACCCTTACAATTTTATTCATCCCCAAGATCTAAATAACTTTAAAAGTCCCACAGTCTTTACATATTTTTAAAATTTCAATCTCTTAAAATTCAAAGTCTTTTTACAATTAAAAGTCTCTTTAACTGTGGGCTCCACTAAAACAGTTTCTTCCTTCAAGAGGGAAAATATCAGGGCACAGTCACAATCAAAAGCAAAAGTCAATCTCCAACCGTCCAATGTCTGGGATCCAACTCACAATCTTCTGGGCTCCTTCAAGGGCTTGGGTCACTTCTCCAGCCAGGCCCTTTGTAGCACACTCGTCATCCTCTAGGCTCCAGATGCCTGTACTCCACTGCTGCTGCTGCTCTTGGTGGTCATCGCATGGTACTGGCATCTCCAAAACACTGCATGACCCCTTCAGTCCTGGGCCTTCAATTGCAACTGAGGCTGCATCTTCACCAATGTCCTTCCATGGCCTCTCACAGTACCGAGCCTCAGCTGCTTTGCATGACACATTCATGCATCCAAAACCAGTACCACCTGGGTGACCCTTACATATTACCAAGTCCCACTGCAGCAGGAGTACAACCTTGGCCATCTCTGGAACACAGCCTCTTTGTGCTTTCAGAAAACACTTCCCAGAAGATGTCACCTCAATGATGCTGGTCTCTTCTTAATCACCGCTAATTTCTTAGCTCCAGCTAACCAGCATCAATAATCCCAGTAATGCAAAGTTTTTACTTTGGTAGTTCTGGTATCTTGTTAATCACAGCTGATTCTTTAGCCCCAGCTAACCAGAACTACAGAATCTTCACAATCAAAACAGCAATGGCCCTGAAAAGAGTCTTTAATATTCCCTCTGAAATTTCACAAACCAGACCTCCATCTTCTGCAGTGTTCTCAACATTATCTTCCAAGCTCCTACACAACATCTGACAGAGCTTTTAACAACGGATGGATCTTCAAGCCCAAAGTTCCAAAGTCCTTCCACAGTCCTCCCTAAAACATGGTCAGGTTGTCACAGGAATACCCCACTCTGCTGGTACCAATTTGTCTTAGTCAGGGTTTCTATTCCTGCACAAATATCATGACCAAGAAGCAAATTGGGGAGGAAAGGGTTTATATAGCTTACACTTCCATGCTGCTGTTCATCACCAAAGGAAGTCAGAACTGGAACTCAAGCAGGTCAGGGAGCAGGAGCTGATGCAGAGGCCATGGAGGGATGTTCTTTACTGGCTTGCCTCACCTGGCTTGCTCAGCCTGCTCTCTTATAGAACCCAAGACTACCAGCCCAGAGATGATCCCACCCACAAGGGGCCTTTCCCCCTTGATCACTAATTAAGAAAATGCCGTACAGTTGGATCTCATGGAGGCATTTCCTCAACTGAAGCTCCTTTCTCTGTGATAACTCCAGCTGTGTCAAGTTGACACAAAACTAGCCAGTACAGTGCAGTTGCATCAACTGTGGCAAGCGTTGCCTGAGCATTGGCAGCATACATCTTGGTTCCAGGACCCCTCCGAGTGTATTCTGCACAGCTCCAGAGACTACCAGATGGCAAAAGGCAAACATAAGAATCCTATTAACAGAAATCAAGACCAATTACCATCATCAGAATGCAGCACTCCCAACCCATCTAGTCCTTGGCACCCTAACACAACCGAAAAGCTAGACCCGGATTTAAAAGCATATCTCATGATGATGGTAGAGGACATCAAGAAGGACTTTAATAACTCACTTAAAGAAATACAGGAGAGAGGAAAGGGGTCCGTCCGGCCTGGGAGGGCTTTGCCTGAGCATCAGCAGCAGACATCTTGGTTCCGGGACCCAGCTGAGAGTATTCTACACAGGCCCAGACATCCGGCCACTTTCCCTGCCAGAGGAAAGGGGTCCGCCCAGCACGGGAGTGCTTTGCCTGAGCATAGGCAGCAGACATCTTGGTTCCAGGACTTCGAGAGTATTCTGCACAGGTGAGAGTGTAGAATACAGAAGCTAACAGCTTCAGGGACAGGCCAAAGCAACTCAGCTTCGGGACAGGTCCTGTTTTGGGCCTTTGTCTTTGGCCAGGAGGGATGTCCTAAGGCCAGATATCTGTGCACCTTTCCTGTAAGAGGAGAGCTTGCCTGCAGCGAGTGCTCTGACCACTGAAACTCAGAGGAGAGGGCTAGTCTCCCAGGTCTGCTGATAGAGGCTAACAGAATCACCTGAGGAATAAGCTCTAACCAGAGACAAGTATAACAACTAGCTCCAGAGATTACCAGATGGCGAAAGGCAAACATAAGAATCCTACTAACAGAAATCAAGACCACTCACCATCATCAGAATACAGCACTCCCAACCCACCTAGTCCTGGGCACCCCAACAAAACTGAAAAGCTAGACCCGGATTTAAAAGCATATCTCATGATGATGGTAGAGGACATCAAGAAAGACTTTAATAACTCACTTAAGGAAATACAGGAGAACACTGCTAAAGAGTTACAAGTCCTTAAAGAAAAACAGGAAAACACAACCAAACAGGTAGAAGTCCTTAAAGAAAAACAGGAAAACACAACCAAACAGGTGATGGAAATGAAAAAAAAAAAAAAAAACATACTAGACCTAAAAAGGGAAGTAGACACAATAAAGAAAACCCAAAGTGAGGCAACGCTGAAGACAGAAATCCTAGGAAAGAAATCTGGAACCATAGATGCAAGCATCAGGAACAGAATGCAAGAGATGGAAGAGAGAATCTCAGGTGCAGAAGTTCCATAGAGAACATCGACACAACAATCAAAGGAATTGTTTGATCAAAAGGATCCTAATTCAAAATATCCAGGAAATCCAGGACACAATGAGAAGACCAAACCTACAGATAATAGGACTTGATGAGAATGAAGATTTTCAACTAAAATGGCCAGCAAATATCTTCAACAAAATTATAGAAGAAAAATTCCCAAACCTAAAGAAAGAGATGCCCATGAACATACAAGAAACCTACAGAACTCCAAAAAGACTGGATCAGAAAAGAAATTCCTCCTGACATATAATAAGCGGAACAACAAATGCACTAAATAAAGATAGAATATTAAAAGCAGTAAGGGAGAAAGGTCAAGAAACATATAAAGGCAGGCCTATCAGAATTACACCAGACTTTTCACCAGAGACTATAAAAGCCAGAAGAGCCTGGACAGATGTTATACAGACACTAAGAACACACAAATGCCAGCCCCTGCTACTATACCCGGCCAGACTCTCATAGATGGAGAAACCAAAGTATTCCACGACAAAACCAAATTCACACATTATCTTTCCACGAATCCAGCCCTTCAAAGGATAATAATAGAAAAAAACAATACAAGGAAGGAAATCATGCCCTAGAAAAAGCAAGAAAGTAATCCCTCAACAAACCAAAAAGAAGACAGCCACAAGAACAGAATGCCAACTCTAACAATAAAAATAATAGGAATTAACAATTATTTTTACTTAATATTTCTTAATATCAATGGACTCAATTCCCCAATAAAAAGACATAGACTCACAGACTGGCTATACAAACAGGACCCAACATTTTGCTGCTTACAGGAAACCCATCTCAGAAAAAGAGACAGACAGTATCTCAGAGTGAAAGGCTGGAAAACAATTTTCCAAGCAAATGGTCTGAAGAAACAAACTGGAGTAGCCATTCTAATATCCAATAAAATTGACTTCCAATCCAAGGTTATCAAAAAAGACAAGGAGGGACACTTCACACTCATCAAAGATAAAATCCTCCAAGAGGAACTCTCAATTCTGAATAACTATGCTCCAAATGCAAGGGCAGCCACATTCATTAAAGAAACTTTAGTAAACTTCAAAGCACACATTGCACCTCACACAATAATACTGGGAGACTTCAAAACACCACTTCCATCAATGGACAGATCATGGAACCAGAAACTAAATAGGGACACAGTGAAACTAACAGAAGTTATGAAACAAATGGATTAACAGATATCAACAGAACATTTTATCCTAAAACAAAATGATATACCTTCTTCTCAGCACCTCATGGTACCTTCTCCAAAATTGACCATATAATTTGTCACAAAGCAGGCCTCAACAGATACAAAAATATTGAAATTGTCCCATGCATCCTATCAGACCACCAAGGACTCAGGCTGATCTTCAATAACAACATAAATAATGGAAACCCAACATTCACATGGAAACTGACCAACACTCTTCTCAATGATAACTTGATCAAGGAAGGAATAAAGAAATAAATTAAGGACCTTTTAGAGTTTAATGTAAATGAAGCCACAACATATCCAAACTTATAAGACAGAATGTAAGCATTTCTAAGAGGGAAACTCACAGCTCTCAGTGCCTTCAAAAGAAACTAAAGAGAGCACATACTATCAGCTTGACAACACACCTAAAAGCTCTAGAATAAAAGGAATCAAATTCACCCAAGAGGAGTAGATGGCAGGAAATAATCAAACTCAGGGGCGAAATCAACCAAATGAGGAGTTGGTTTTTCGAGAAAAACAACAACATAGACAAACACTTGGCCAGACACACTAGAGGGCACAGGGACAGCATCCTAATTAATAAAATCAGAAAAGAAAAGGGAGATATAACAACAGATCCTGAAGAAATCAAAAACACCATCAGATTCTTCTACAAAAGGCTATACTCAAAAAAACTGCAAAACCTGGATGAAATGTATAAATTTCTAGACAGATATCAGGTTCCAACGTTAAATCAGGATCAAGTTAACGATCTAAACAGTCCCATATCCCCTAAAGAAATAGAAGCAGTCATTAATAGATTACCAAACCAAAAAAAAAAAAAAAAAAAAAAAAAAAAAAGCCCAGGACCAGATGGGTTTAGTGCAGAATTCTATCAGACCTTCAAAGAAGATCTAATTCCAGTTCTGCACAAACTATTTCACAAAACAGACATAGAAGGTACTCTACCCAACTTACTCTATGAAGCTACAATTACTCTGATACCTAAACCACAGAAAGATACAACAAAGAAATAGAAGTTCAGACCAGTTTCCCTTATGAATATCCATGCAAAATCCTTAATAAAATTCTTGCTAACCGAATCCGAGAACACATTATAACAGTCATCCATCCTGAACAAGTAGGTTTTATTCCAGGGATGCAGGGATGGTTTAATGTATGGAAATCCATCAACGTAATCTAATATATAAACAAACCAAAAGACAAAAACCACATCATCATATCCTTAGACACAGAGAAAGCATTTGACAAACTCCAACACCCATTCATGATAAAAGTCTTGGAACTATCAGGAATTCAAGGCCCATACATAAACATGATAAAAGCAATCTACAACAAACCAGTAGCCAACATCAAAGTAAATGGTGAGAAGCTGGAAGCAATCCCAGTAAAATAAGGGACTAGACAAGGCTGCCCACTTTCTCCCTACCTATTCAACATTGTACTTGAAGTCCTAGACAGAGCAATTTGACAACAAAAGGAGATCAAGGGGATACAAATCGGCACAAAAGAAGTCAAAATATCAATTTTGCAGATGATATGATAGTATATATAAGTGACCTTAAAAATTCCACCAGAGAACTCCTAAACCTGATAAATAGCTTCAATGAAGTGGCTGGGACCTCATAAAACTGCAAAGCTTTTGTAAGACAAAAGACACTGTCAATAAGACAAAAGACCACCAACAGATTGGGAAAGGATCTTTAACTATCCTAAATCAGATAGAGGACTAATATCCAATATATATAAAGAATTCAAGAAGGTGGATTCCAGAAAATCAAATATCCCCATTAAAAAATGGGGCTTAGAGTGAAACAAAGAATTCTCACCTGAGGAATACCGAATGGCTAAGAAGCACCTGAAAAAATGTTCAGCATCCTTAATCATCTGGGAAATGCAAATCAAAACAACTCTGAGATTCCATCTCTCACCAGTCAAAATGGCTAAGATCAAAAATTCATGTGACAGCAGATGCTGGCGAGGAAGTGGAGAAAGAGGAACACTACTCCATTGTTTGTGGGATTGTAAGTTTGTACAACCACTCTGGAAATCAGTCTGGCAGTTCCTCAGAAAATTGGACATATTACTACCAGAGGATCCAGCAATACCTCTTCTGGGCATATATCCAGAAGATGTTCCAACCAGTAAGAAACACACATGCTCCACTATGTTCATAGCAGCCTTATTTATAATAGACAGATGCTGGATAGAACCCAGATGCTCCTCAACAGAGGAATGGAAACAAAAAATGTGGTTCATTTACACAAAGGAGTACTACTCAGCTATTAAAAAGAATGAATTTATGAAATTCCTAGGCAAATGGATTTACCTGGAGGGCATCATCCTGTGTGAAGTAACCCAATCACAAAAGAACTCAAATATGTACTCACTGATAAGTGGATATTAGCCCAGAAACTTAGAATATCTGAGATATAAGATACAATTTGTAAAACACATGAAACTCAAGAAGAACGAAGACCAATGTGTGGACACTTTGCACCTTCTTAGAATTGGGAACAAAACACCCATGGAAGGAGTTACAGAGACAAAGTTTGTAGCTGAGACAAAAGGATGGACTATCTAGAGACTGCCATATCCAGGGTTCCATCCCATAATCAGCCTCCAAACGCTGACACTATTGCATATACTAGCAAGATTTTGCTGAAAGGACCCTGATATAGTTGTCTCTTGTGAGACTATGCTGGGGCCTAGCAAACACAGATGTGGAAGCTCACAGTCAGCTATTGGATGGATCACAGGGCCCCCAGTGGAGGAGCTAGAGAAAGTACCCAAGGAGCTAAAGGGATCTGCAACCCTATAGGTGGAACAACAATATGAACTAACCAGTACCCCCGGAGCTCGTGTCTCTAGCTGCATATGTATCAAAAGATGGCCTAGTTGGCCATCAGTGGAAAGGGAGGCCCATTGGTCGTTCAAACTTTATATGCCTCAGTACAGGGGAATGCCAGGGCCAAGAAGTGGGAGTGGGTGGGTAGGGGAGTGTGGGGCAGGGTATGGGGACTTTTGGGATAGCATTGGAAATGTGAATGAGGAAAATACCTAAGAAAAAAATTAAAAAAACAAACAAACAAACAAACAAACAAACAAAAATACCTTGGCTCAGTATTACAGTAATTTCTACAACAGTAGAGCAGAGTGTATGGCTGCTGGACTTGCTGGTGTCCCAGAAAGCAGGAGTACTTGGTGGATGGGGAGGTATCAACTATGTGTACCAGATTGGAGCATTACTCCCTTGAGGCAGCAGAGTCACAGGGTGGAAAGTGGTGGCCAATCCATGATTGTAGGTGGAAAGGAAAATGGAAGAAATTTGACCTGTTAATATTTTATTTATTTATTTATTTATTTATTTATTTATTTATTTATCTATTTATTCATTCATTCATTCATTCATTCATTCATTCTCCATATTTCATTCCCCCCAACCCTGTCCACCCTCCAACGGTTCCACATCCAATACCTTCTCCTCAATACACTGTATAAACATGGATGTCCAAAATCCCCACCCCCACCTTACCTCTAAACTCTGTGAGATATCCAGTCTCTTGAGAGTTAGGTACCTCATCTCTGAATGAACATAGACCCATCAGTCCTCTACTGTATGTGTGTTCGGGCCTCATACCAGCTGGAGTATGCAGGCTGGTTGGTGGTCCTGGTTGGTTGAGGGATCTCAGGGTCCAGATCAAATGAGACTGCTGGTTCTCCTACAGGATTGCCTTTCTCTTCAGCTTCTTTCAGCCTTCCCTAATTCAACAATAGGGGTTAGCTGCTTCTGTACATTGGTTGGGTGCAAATATAGGCATCTTATTCTTTTAGCTGCTTGTTGGGTCTTTCGGAGGGCAGTCATGCTAGGTCCCTTTTTGTGAACACTTCATAGCCTCAGTAATAGTGTCAGGGCTCCGGATCTCCCCTTGAGCTGGATCTCACTTTGTGACTGTCGATGGACTTTCTTTTCCTCAGGCTCTTCTCTATTTCCAACCTTGTAATTCTTTCAGACAAGAACAATATGGGTCAGTGTTGTGAATGTTGGATGGTAATCCCCTCCCAAATTTAACTCCCTTTCTTCCTGTTGGAGGTGAGCTCTATAAGTTCCCTCTCCTTACTCTAAGGCATTTCATGTAAGGTCCCTCCCTTTGAGTCCTGAGATTCTGTCACCTCCCAGGTGTCTGGAGCATTCTGGAAGTTGCCCCCAACCTCCTATACCCTGATGTTGCCTGTTTCCATTCTTTCTGCTTGCCAGGGCTTCAGTCATTTTCTCTCACCCAATGCAAGATCAGGTTTCACTCTCACCTCCCCTCTCTTCCCCCCATTCACTTTCCCTCCCACATTCCTCCCTCCCTCTCCACTTGGGATTGCTTTCTTCTCCCTCTCAAGTGGGACTGAGGCATCCTTACTTGGACACTTCAGCTTGTTTACCTTTTTGAGTTCTATGTACTATATCTTGGGTATTGTGTACATTTTTGCTGGTGGTGGTGGTGGTGGTGGGGAACATCCACTTATTAGTGAGTACACACCTTGTATGTCCTTTTGGGTCTGAGTTACCTCACTCAGAATGATATTTTCTAGTTCCATCAATTTGCCTGCAGAACTCAGGATGCCCTCATTCTTAATAGCTGATTAGTATTCCATTGAATAAATGCACCACATTTTTTTTTGTATCCATTCTTCTGTCTTGGGACATCTAGGTTGATTCCAGCTTCTTGCTATCACAACTAAGGCCTCTATGAACATATTGGAACATGTGATTCTGTGGCATGGTGGGGCATCTTTTGAGTATATTCCCAAGAGTGGAATAGCTAGGTCTTCAGGTTGATATATTTCCAGTTCTCTGAAGAAATTCCAGATTGATTTCCAGAGTGGTTGCATCAGTTTGCAATCCCACCGGCAAAGGAGGAGTGTTCCTAATTCTTTTCACCCTCTCCAACATGTGTTGTCACCTGAGATTTTAATCTTAGCCATTCTGATTGGTGTAAGGTGGAATCTCAGGGTCATTTTGATTTACATTTCTCTGATCACTAAGTACTTTGAACATTTCTTTAGGTGCTTACTCAGTCATTCTAAATTCCTCAGTTGTGAATTCTTGGTTTAGTTCTATACCCCATTTTTTGATTGAGTTGTATGGATTTTTTGGTGATTAACTTATTGAGTTCTTTATATATTTTCGATATTAGCCCTCTATTGGATGTGGGGTTAGTGAAGATTTTTCCCCAATCTGTAGCTTGCTGATTTGTCTTATTAACTATGTCCTTTGCCTTACAGAAGTTTTTCAGTTTCATGAGGTACCATTTATCAATTGTTGATCTTAGAGCATGAGCCATTGGAGATCTGTTTAGGAAATTTCCCCCTTTGCCAATGAGTTCAAGGCTCTTTCCCACTTTCTCTTCTATTAGATTCAGTGTATCTGGTTTTATGTTGAGGTCCTTGATCCACTTGGACTTGATCTTTGTGCAGGGTGACAAATAGCTGTCTATTTTCATTCTACATACAGAAAGCCACTTAGACCAACACCATTTATTGAAGATTCTTTCATTTTTTTCCATTGTGTATTTTTTATCTACTTTGTTAAAGGTCAACTGTCTGTAAGTATGTGAATTTATTTCTGGTACTTCAATTCTATTCTATTGATTAAGAAGTCTGTCTCTATACCAAAACCCTGCAGTATTTATCACTATTGCTCTGTAGTAAAGTTTGAGGTCAGGAATGGTGATTCCTCCAGCTCTTCTTTTATTGTTAAGAATTGTTTTCACAGAGCTTGTGTCTCTAGCTGCATATGTAGCAAAAGATGGCCTAGTCTGGTCATCATTGGGAAGAGAGGCCCCTTGGTCTTGTAAACTTTATATGCCCCACTACAGGGGAATATCAGGGCCTAAAAGAGGGAGTGGGTGGGTTGGGTGGTAAAGGGGACTTTTAGGATAGCATTTGAAATGTAAAGGAAGAAAATATCTAATAAAAAATTGTTTAAAAAAAAGAAAAAAAAAAGAATTGTTTTCACTATTCTGTTTTTTTGCCTTTCCAGAAGAATTTGAGAAGCTCTTTCCATGTCTTTGAAGAATTGTGTTGGAATTTTGATGGGGATTTCATTGAATCTATAGACTGCCTTTGGTAGGATGGCCATTTTTACTATGTTAATTCTGCCAATCCATGAGTGTGAGAGGTCTCTCCATTTTCTGAGCTCTTCTTGCATTTCTTTCTTTAGAGACTTGAAGTTATTGTCATACCAGTCTTTCACTTGTTTGGTTGGAGTTATGTCAAGATATTTCAAACAGTTTGTGGCTATAGTAAAGGGGATTGTTTCTTTAATTTATTTCTCAGCTGGTTTATCCTTTGTATAAAGGATGGCTACTGATTCATTTGAGTTAATTTTATATCTGGTCACTTTGTTGAAGTTGTTTATCCACTGGAGAAGTTCTCTGGTAGAATTTTTGGGATCGCTTAAGTATACGATCATATCATCTGCAAATAGTGATACTTTTATTTCTTCTTTACCAATTTGCATCCCCTTGATCTTGTTGTGTTTCTTATTGTTCTAGCTAATACTTCAAGTACTATATTGAATAGATATGGGAAGAATGGGCATCCTTGCCTTGTCCCTGATTTCAGCGTGATTGCTTCAAATATGGTTCCATTTAATTTGATCTTGGATGTTGGTTTGCAGTAAATTCCTTTTATTATGTTTAAGTATGGCCCTTGAATTCTTGATCTTTCCAATGCTTTTAACATGAAGGGTTGTTATATTTTGTCAAATACTTTTTCTGCAGCTAAAGAGATGACCATGTGATTTTTTTCATTTGAATTTGTTTATATAGTGGATTACGTTAATGGATTTTTGTATATTAAACCAACCTTGTATCCCTGGGATGAAGCCTACTTGATCGTGGTGAATGATGGTTTTGATGTATTCTTGGATTCCATTTGCAAGAATTTAATTGAGTATCCATAAGCAAGATTGTTCTTAAGTTCCCTGTTTTGGTTGGGTCCTTGTGTTGTTTAGGTATCAGAGTAATTGTGCCTTCATAGAACAAATTAGGTAGTGTTCCTTCTGTTTCTATTTAATAGAATATTTGAGGAAAATTGGTATAAGGTCTTCTTTGAAAATCTAGTAGAATTCTGCACTAAATTCTTCTGGCCCTGGCCGTTTTTTGGTTGATAGGTTTTTAATGATATCTTCAATTTTTTTGTGTGATATAGGTCTGTTTAGATAGATTATTTGCTCTAGAATTAACTTCAGTATGTGGCATATGTCTAGGAAATTATCCATGCCATTTAGATTTTCTAGTTTTGTTGATTATAGACTTTTATAGTAGGATCTGATATTTTTTTTTTAATTTCCTCTGTTTCTGTTGTTATGTTTCCCTTCTTTTTTCTGATTTTGTTAATTTGGATACTGCTTCTTGGTCCTTTAGTTAGTTTGGCTAGGAGTTTATCTATCTTGTTGATTCTTTCAAAGAATCTGCTTTTGGATTTTCTGATTCTTTGTATTATTTTCTTTGTTCCTATTTGGTTGATTTTTGTCCTGAGTTTGACTATTTCCTGCCTTCTACTTGCCTTGGGTAAATTTCCTTCATTTTATTCTAGAGCTCTCAGGCATGCTGTTAAGTTGTTAGTGTAAGATCTCTCCAGTTTCTCTACCAGAACACTTAGTGCTATGAACTTTCCTCTTAGCACTGCTTTCATTGTGTCCCATAAGTTTGGGTATGATATATCAACATTTGCATTAAATTCCAGGAAGTCTTTAATCTCTTCCCTGACCAAGTTATCATTGAGGAACGAGTTGTTGAGCTCCCATGTATATGTGGGATTTATGTAGTTTTTACTGTTATTGAAGACCAGGCCTATGCCATGGTGATTTGATATGATGCATGATATTATTTCAATCTTCTTGTATCAGTTGTGAGTTGTTTTGTTACCAATTATATGGTCAATTTTGGAGAAGGTACCATGAAGTGATGAGAAGAAGGTATATTCTTTTGTTTTAAGGTGAAATGCTCTGTAGATATCTATTAAATCCATTTGGTTCATAACCACTCTTAATTCACCATGTCTCTGTTTAGTTTTTTTAATGACCTGTCTATTGTTGAGAGTGGGTTGCTGAAATCTCCCACTATTATTGTGTGGGGCTCAATGTGTGTGTTGAGTTTTAGTAAAGTTTCTTTTATGAATTTGGGTGATCTTTTATTTGGACATAGATGTTCAAAAATGAGACTTTTTCTTGGGGGATTTTTCCCCTCAATGAATATGAAGTGTCTTTCTTCATCATGCTTGATAACTTTTGGTTGAAAAATCTATTTTATTTGATATTAGAATGGCAACTCCTGCTTGTTTCCTTGGACCATTTGATTGCAAGTCCTTTTTTCCATCCTTTTACTCTGAGATAGTGCCTGTCTTTGTTGTTAGATTTGTTTCATGTATGCAGCAAAAATGCTGGATCTTGTTTGCATATCCAATCTTATGTCTTTTTATAGGTGATTTGAGTCCATTAATATTGAGAAATATTAAAAAGAGATGACTTTTTGTTTCTGATATGTTTGTTTTTGTAGGTGACTTTTTGTGCTTGTGGCTCCCTGCTTTTGACTTTGTTGTGAGATGCTTAATACCTTGTCTTTTCTTTAGTGCAGGTATCTTCCTTGTGTTAGCATTTTCCTTTCAGGATCCTCTGTAGGGCTATGTTGGTAGATAGATATTGTTTGAATTTGGTTTTGTCCTGGAGTATTTTGGTTTTGGTGTTTATGTTCATTTAGAGTTTTGCTTGGTATTGTAGCCGGGCTGACATTTGTGTTCCCTTAGAGCTTGCATGACCTCTGACTAGGCTCTTCTTGCTTTCGTAGTCTCTGTTGAGAAGTCTGCTGTAATTCTGATAGGTCTACTTTTATGTTACTTGACCTTTTTCCCTTGCAGCTTTTAATACTTTCTTTGCTCTGTTCATTTAGTCTTTTAGTAATTATATGATTAGATGATTTTCTTCTCTGGTCCCATTTATTTGGTGTTCTATAGGCTTCTTGTACCTTTATGTCCATCTCTTTCTATAGGTTGGGAATGTTTTCTTCTATGATTTTGTTGAAGACATTTTCAGGTCCTTTGAGCTGGGAATATTCATTCTCTTCTATTCCAATTATCCTTAGATTTCCTCATTTCATTGTGTCCTGAATTTTCTGGATGATTTCGGTTAGGAGTTTTTTATGTTTTGAATTTTCCTTGACACTTGTGTCAGTCTCTTTTACCATATACATCTTCTACACCTAAAATTCTCTCTTCTATCTCTTGTATTCTGTTGGTAATACTTACATCTGTAATTCCTGACCTCTTCCCTAGGTTTTCCATTTCCAGGTTTTGTCTCCATTTGTGTTTTCTTTATTGTTTCTACTTTTACTTTTAGGTCTTGGATTGTTTTATTCAATTTCTTCACTTGTTTAGCTATGTTTTCCTGTATTTCTTTCAGTGCTTTATTGATATCCTCGTTAAAGGACTATATTATATTCATGAGATATGATTTTAGGACAGATTCCTGATTTTCAGGTGGGTTGGTGTATTCAGGGCTTGCTGTGGTGGTAAAACTGTCTTCTGATGATGCCCATGCTTCTGTTGCTTATGATCTAGTGCTTGCCCTTCACTATCTTTATATTCCTGGTGTTTATTGATCTGGGTGACTGTATGTACTCTGACTCTTTTGTCCCTGGATTGCTTCAGGTTTCCTGGTAGACTTGCAGCCCTGGCTGTATCAGATCACCTGTGGGGGCCTTCCAACTAGGAGCTCTTCACAGGGGCAGAAAAGCTGCTTATTTGTTATTCTGGCTGCAGTAGATATCCTGGGAGGTCTTCAGACTGTTGGGGCTTCAGTGGAGAAGTCAAGCTGTTGTCAAATTTTGATGAGTGTAACCAATCTGAAACTGCTCTGAGAGCAGTGGATCCTCAACTGCTCTGAGTGCAGTGGGTCCTCTAGGATGCATCAGGATATGGAATCTTCACAGGAGAAGACCAACTAGGGGTCTGCTCCAGCAGCAGGGACCATGTGGAAGGGGTGGAATAGATGGAAGGAAGGGGAGTGCTATTCTGGAGGGCAGGGGTTTTGGTGGTTGATGGTTCCATAGTCCACCAGGCTTCCAGAAGCAGCTCTGGGATTCAGAGGGGTGTTGAAGGGGTTGGGGGAAAGGTTCTTACCAACTGCCATGATGCCTCTAGGATGTAGTAAGATATGGAGTCTTCATGGGAGTAGACCAACTAGGAGTCTGCCCCAGCAGCAAGGACCTTTTCTTTTCTTTTTTAAATCCTTTTCTCATACAATATATCTTCAAGCCAGTTTCTCCTCCCTTCAAACTTCTAGTCCTCTGCACCACCTCTCTTCTCTCCCGGGGCCATTCTTCTTTCCTTCTTTCATTTCCATTCAGAAAAGAGCAGGGCTCCCATTTTTAAGATGTGAATCATTATATAAAAATTTAATAAAATTTCTAGGTGATTGTGGTAAACATAGCTACAGCCATATAAAATAATAAGTTTCATTAAATATTGTTATGTACCAGATCCTCTGACAAATGCACAAGTTGACATTGACAAATAACAAGTTCTTTATTTCACAGAAGTTACTTTATTATGAAAACAATCTTGTATTTATTAAATGATGATTTCTGTAAAAAATTGTATAAAATAGTGAATGGGTAAATCATAAGTTGGAAATCTCAGTTAAAGAATCAAATGTTACTAAATCCAACATTAGTGTGTTCAATGATTGTCATTAATTAGTAAAGAAAATCTCCAGTTTTCCAATATGATGAAGGCTAATGTAATTGAAAATACAAATATTGCAATTTTACAGGGCATAGAGAAATAAATGAATAAAAATTAAGATGTCAGAAAAATCCAGGAGGTTTGCTTATAAACTATATTTTAAAAATAGTAATGTTAAGTAGTGAAAATGAAGCTCACTTGCAGCTGAGGCAAATGAGTCTATTCTTTGTGTGCTTACAATGATCTCCTTTATTTTATTCTGAACTCACTTTTAAGGCACTTCTTGGCATAGTTCTAGTATCTTTGTTTGTAAAGACAACAGTCATTTCCATACACACCAAATACTTTCAAAACATTGCTTTTTGTGCTGAAACCTAGTGTTTTGTTTCACATTTGGTGATATTCTACTCACCTGAAAAACTGAAATACCATTCTCATAGTGAGGTTTGTTCTGACCAGACTTAAACAACCTTATTAACAATATTCATTGTATTATCCTCCTTCCTTGTGAATTCATTGATTCAGTATTAAAGAATGAATCATTGAAACAAAGATTGAGGCAAGCATGTGGTATAGGTTCAAAAGTTATCTTAAGAATAAACAAAAGAATAAGCTCAATTTAAAAATTTGCAATTTAAAGTATATAAATTCACTTCATGTTTCTATCAGAAGACAGATAGTTTTGAAAATACAACTTTATAAAAATGTTATGACAAAGTGGTTCCTAAATCGAAAGAAAAAGAATGAGCTATGTAGTGTGCCGAGAAAACTGATTTGTTTAAGGGGAAAAATGAATCATATGCTTTACTTTTGACACCAGATGGATTAAAAGTCTAATTGTTTAAAATATTGCTATAACTTCAGTATTACCTGTAGAATATCATTGTATTTTATGTGGTATAAGATTGCTAAACAGGATTTAAAAACATACTAACAAGTGCATCCCTCATGGAGGACCTGGGTCAGTGACACAACCACTATATTTATTATGCAGTGTAGTGTTTGCTTGTGGCTTATTCACAATATCTTTAACATGTAAAGCATTTATAGACAGTGTAGGGCCTTCTAATTTTTTCCCATTTCTATGATAAACATTTTATTTTAGACTATGATTTAAAAAAAACATTGCTTTTTAAATGAGAAAGAAAAGAAAAAGAACAATGATTGGGTCAATTTTGCATATATTTACAGGTAGTTCTTCACTGAGGCAAGTCAGGGAAGTGATTCAAACAGAGACTGACTCAGATTTCCTGGAAGAATGTAAGTGAGCATCTTCTTCCTAGGCTTTAAGTACAGGCCAACCTGCCCAGGGATGGTACCACTTCCGCTGAGTTGGGATATCATACATCAGATAGAAATCAAGAAAAATTTTTATAGACATGCTCATAAACCAATTCCTGTGGAATTATATATAGTTTGTGTCAAATTGACAATAAAAACCACATGATGTGTTTTACAAATAGTTGTTATACAGTAGTTTTGAGACAGTATGGTCAAATGAAGTCTGTGAATATTTAGTACTATGAGAAATATCTATATATGTATAAAGTATTATTTTAAAATATGATTTTCTCTTGCTTGGATGAGTATAAGATATAGAAACCATGGAGACAGAGGGCTCATTGTTATATAAAATTAAAGTCTTCTCTTTAGTAGGACAGTATAGAAATGATTATCAACCAGCAGCAATTTGAAAAGAGACTTGCACATGACAAAGTAAAATGTTTTTATATTTGCAATAAAATCAAAGTCAATAAATTATGAAGATGGAGAAGCTAAGTGGCTATATCAGCAAGTGAGATGATTGAAAAGACTATGAAGGGTACTCTAAATAATTTTGAGATTTTAAAAATTTACTGTTCAAAAATTTCACACACACACATATATATATATATATATATATATATATATATATATATATATATATATATATAATTTAGAATTTATATTCAGTCCACCCCCTACTTTCTGGTCTTCAAATCCTGCCATACTCTTCCATTCCACCTTTTACTCCCAACATTATTCATTCTTTCTTTTGTAGTGAGAATCTTTGTGTCCTGTGTGGAAATATCACCTGTCAATAAAAAGGCAATGAAAATGCCAAAAGCTTATGGCAATGAGCTGAGGCAGGAATGAAAGGTGGGACTTCCTGGTTTAGGATTCTGGGAAATAGGCAGGAATAAAAATTTTGCTATGAATTCTGAAAAAGATGGGTACATGAAATTGAAGGAGAGGTAACTTGCCATGTGGCATGACTCAGAGTAATTTAAATGGGATAATTGTGTTATGAGAGTTAGTGGACTTTGTCCAAATGAGCCTAGACATTTTTTCACATATTGGGCATGGATGGAAAGCTTAAAATTATGTATTTTTTAATCTTTGAAGTCCATGCCTTGTTCTGAATCTATGCATTCTTGGACTGACCACACCATTATACATTTGAAGTCACAGTACCTATGACTGCAAGCACAAAACCTACTATCAGAAGGCAAGAGATCCTCATTCATATCAGAAATGAGGATGGGTGCATGTAGTTCTGCTTCTAGATGAATAGCTATTGATGATTGATTTCAAATGTCTTTTAATCAACAAAAGCTTGTTGTTGAACATTTCATTAGGTGCTTCTCTGCCACTCAAGTTTCCTCAGTTGAGAATTCCCTGTTTAGCTCCGTTCCCCATTTTTAAATAGGGTTATTTTTTCTCTGGAGTGTAACTTCTAGAATTCTTTGTAAATATTCGATGTTAGCTCTCTATTTGATGGAGGATTAATAAAAAATATTTGCCAAGCTGTTGGTTGCCATTTTGTCCTATTGACAGTGTCCTTTGCCTTACAGAAACTTTGAAATTTTGTAAGGTCCCACTTGTTGATTCTTGATCTTAGAGCACAAGGAATTGGTGTTAAGGAAAATTTCCCTTGTATCCATGTGTTTGAAGTTCTTCCCCACTTTATTCTCTACAAGATTCAGTGTATCTGGTTTTATATAGAGATCCTTGATCCACTTGGACTTGAGCATTGTACATGGAGATAATGGATTGGGGAAACCCTGTGCCCATATCTTTGAGGCTATTCCTCACTTTTTCCTTTATAAGATTCAGTGTCTCTGCTTTTATGTGGAGTGAGTTCCTTGACCCACTTAGACTTAACCTTTGTACAAGAAGATACGAATGGATCAATTTACATTCTTCTATATGCTAACCACCAGTTGAGCCAGCACCATTTGTTGAAAATGCTGTGTTCTTCCACTCAATGGTTTTAGCTCCCTTGTCAAAGAACAAGTGATAATAGGTATATGGATTCATTTCTGGGTCTTCAATTCTATTCCATTGACCTACCTATCTGGCAATGTACCAGTACCATGCAGTTTTTATCAGAATTGATCTTTAGTATCACTTGAGGTCAGGGATGGTGATTCCACCAGAGGTTCTTTTCTTGATGAGAATAGTTTTTCATGAACAGATCACAAATGGCTTGTGTGTAAGATCAAGAATTGACAAATAGGACTTCATGAATTGCAAAGCTTCTGTAAGGCAAAAGAGAATGTCAATAATACTAAAAGACAACCAACAGATTGGGAAAGGTTGTTTACCAATCAAAAATCAAATAGAGGGCTAATATCCAATATATACAGAGAACTCAAGAAGTTGGACTGCAGAAAAACCAAATAACCCTATTAAAAATGGGGTGCAGAGCTAAACAAAGAATTCTCAACTGAGGAATACCTAATAACTGAGAAGCATCTATAAAAGGTTCAACATCCTTAATCATGAGGGAAATGCAAATCAAAACAAACCTGAGATCCCACCTCACACCAGTCTGAAAGGCTAAGATCAAAAATTCAGGTGACAGCAGATGCTAGAAAGAATGTGGAGAAAGAGAAACACTCCTCCATTGCTGGTGGGATTGCAAGCTGGTACAACCACTCTGGATATCAGTTTGGTGGTTTTTCAGAAAATTGGATACAGTACTACCAGAAGATCCATCAATACCACTCCTGGGTATATAAACAGAAGATGCTCCAACTTGTAATAAGGACAAATGTTCTGCTCTGTTCAGAGCAGCCTTATTTATAATAGCCAGAAGCTGGAAAGAACCCAGATGTCCTTCAACTGAGGAATGGATACAGAAAATGTGGTACATTTACACAGTGGAGTACTATGTAGCTATTAAAACTAATGAATTTAGGAAATTCTTAGGAAATGTATCTGGAGGGTATCATCCTAAGTGAGGTAACCCAATCACAAAAGAGCGCACATGATATGAACTTACTAATAAGTGGATAGTAGCCAAGATGCTCAGAATACCCAAGATACAATTTGCAAAACACATGAAACTCAAGAAGAAGGAAGACCAAAGTGTGGATACTTCGATCCTTTTTAGACGGGTGAAGAAAATACCCATGGAGGGAATTACAGAGTAAAAATTCAGAGTAGAAACTGATGGAATGGTCATCCATAGACTGCCCCACCTGGGGATCCATCCCATATATAATCAACAAACCCAAACTCTATTGTGGATGCCAACAAGTGCTTGTTGACAGGAGCCTGATATAGCTGTCCCCTGAGAGGCTCTACCAGTGCCTGAAAAATTTGGATGTGGATGATTACAGTCATCCATTGGACTGAGCACAGGGTCCCAATGAAGGAGCTAGAGAAAGTACCCAAGAAGCTGAAGTGCTTTGCAGCCCCATAGGAAGAAAAACAATATGAACTAACCGGTACCCCCCAGAACTACCTGGGACTAAACCACCAATCAAAGAAAACACATGGTAGGCCTCATGGCTCTAGTTGCACATATAACAGAGGATGGCTTAGTCAGTCATCATTGTGAGTAGAGGCCTTTTGTCCTGTGAAGGCTCTTTGCCAGGGTAAATGGGAATGCCAGGGACAGGAAGCAGGAGTGGGTGGTTTGGGGAGCAGGGGTACAGGGGAGAGGATAGAGGACTTCTGGAGGGGAAACTAGGAAAGAGGATAACATTTGAAATGTAAATAAAGGAAATATCTAATGATAATAATAAAAAGAATGGATTGATTTGCATTCTTCTACATGCCGACCACCAGTTGAACCAACACCATTTGTTGAAAATGCTGCCTTTTTTTCACTGGATGGTTTTAGCATCTTTGTCAAAGATCAATTTATCATAGGTGTGTGAGTTCATTTCTGGGTCTTCAATTCTATTCCATTGTTCTACCTACCTGTCACTGTACCATTATCATTCAGTTTTTATCACTATTGCCCTGCAGTAAAGCTTGAGATCAGGGATGGTGATTTCCCGAGATATTCTTAATTATTATTGAGAATAGTTTTTGCTATCTTGGGTTTTTGGTTATTCCAAATGAATTTGAGAATTGCTCTTTCTATCTCTGTGGTGTATTGTTTTGGAATTTTGATTAAGATTGCATTGAATCTGTAGATTGATTTCAGCATGATGGCTATTTTTACTATATTGATACTGCTAATCCATAAGCATGGGAGATCTTTTCATCTTTTGAGGTCTTCTTCAATTTCTTTCTTCAGAGACTTGAAGTTCTTGTCATAAAAGTATTTCACTTGTTTGGTTAGAGTCACACCAAAATATTTTATATTGTTTGTGAATATTATGAAGGGTGTCCTTTCCCTAATTTCTTTCCCAGCTTGTTTATCCTATGAGTATAGGAAGGCTACTGATTTGTTTGAGTTAATTTTATATCCAGCCAATTTGCTGATGTGGTATATCAGCTTCTCTGGTGGAATTTTTGATGTCACTTAAGTATACTATCATATCATCTGAAAATAGTGATATTTTGACTTCTTTCTTTCCAATTTGTCCTTAGTTGTCAGGGAAATGCAAATCAAAGCAACCCTGAGATTCTACCACAAACTTGGCAGAATGGTTAAGGACAAAATCTCAGGTGAAAAGAGATGCTGGAGTGAATGTGGAGAAAGAGGAACACTACTCTATTGCTGGTGGTATTACAAGCTATAAAAACCACTCTGAAAATCAGTCTGGCTGTTCCTCAGAAAAATTGGACCTGAGGACCCAGTTATACCATTTTTGAGCATATACCTAGCAGATGCTCCAACATGTAATAAGGAAACATGCGCCACTATGTTCACAGAAGCCATATTATAATAACCAGAAGCTGGAAATAGCCCAGATGTTCTTCAGTAAAGGAGTGGATACAGAAAATGTGGTACATTTACACAATAGAATACTACTCAGCTATTAATAACAATGACTTCAGGAAGGCAAATGGATAGATCTAGAAAATATCATCCTGATTGAGGTAACTCAGTCAGAAAAGAACACACATGGTATGTACTCACTGATAAGTTGATATTAGGCAAAGAACATGGAATACCTATGATACAAATCATGAAATAAATGAAGCTCAAGAGGAACAAAGAGTGGATGCATTAGTCTTACTTAAATGGCAGAACAAAATAATCAATGAACTTAGAGGGTGGGAGGGACTTGGAGGAAGATAAGAGGGAGAGGGGAAAAAGATGAGAAGAATCTGGTATGAAAGAAGATATCTAAAAGCTGTACAGAGGGCCAGAAAATTGAACAGATGTGTATAGCAATAGAATATGGGGAACTAGGGGTAGCAACCAGAAAGTCCCCGATGTCAGGAAAGCAAGAACTTCCGAGGACTCCATGGGGATGAGGATGGCATTAGCTGAAATACCCAAAAAAACGGGAAGGATAACCTGTCAAGACCATGTCCAGAGGTTAGGCATGGCTTTGCAGTTGAGGGATGGGACCACCCACCCATATCCAAAATTTTGACTCATAATTTCTTCTTTCTAAAGAAAATATAGGGACAAAGAGTAGATCAGAGAATGAAGGAAAGGCCATCTAGAGACTGCCCGTACTGGGAATCCATCCCACATGCAGACTCTAAACCCAGACAATATTGTGGAAAAAAAAATAACAACAACAACAACAACAACAACAAAACAAAACTACTTGCTGACAGGAGCCTGATACAGCTGTCTATTGAGAGCTTCTACCAGATACTGACCAAAACAGATATAGATGTTGGCAGCACAGGACCTTAATGGAGAAGTTAGGTGAAGGACTGAAGTAGCTGAAGGGGCCTAATCTGGAATCAATTGGAGTGGAAGCCCCTGGTTCTGTGAGGACTTGATTCCATAGTGTAGTGGCTTACAACCATCTGTAATGAGATCTGATGCCCTCTTCTCAAGTGTCTGAAAACAGGTACAGTGTATTTACATATATAATAAATAAATATTTGGGCCAGAGTGAGTGGGGCTAGATCCAGTAGGGCCAGAGAGAGAAGAAAAAATAAAGTGTCTTATGAAAGCTACATTGTACTTACATATAATAAATAAATGAATAAATCTTAAAAACCAAATGCTTGTCACAATATTAATTGTATTTAAAGCTTTCAGTGCTATTTTTATAAGGTTGACATGTTAATATCATTTGAGATGTTAGACATTGTTTTGATACAGCTAGGTATTATATGAAATGTGTAGGCATTTGATATACTATAAACAGTTAGTGTAGGGTCAATTTCTTTCTCCAACCTCTAAATTCCTCCTAATAATAAAATTATATGCCAATGCCATCATCTTGGGACATGACACTGTGTTGCATGTATTCTTCCCATCTAAATAATGGAAGTCTTGGTCATATACATCCATCTGGCCTAAGTAGTGACGAATTTGAATAATTCTATCAGAGATCTATTCATCTACCACCATTCCCTGACACTTTATGAAACTATCAGAGAGTTGTGATGTCCTGAAATTATAATCCTACATGTCCCGTTGATATCTTACCAAGTCTTTTTTAAAAAAAAAAACTTTATTAAATTATTTATTTATAGGCCAAAAGTTGCCCCCAATCCTGGTTCCCCCTCCCATAATATTTTACCCCATTCTCTCACCCTCCAACCTTCACCTCAGCCCCATCAGTATTCTTCCCTAGGGCATCAAATATCCACAGGATTAAGTGCATCATATTTTACTGAGGCCATATAAGGCAGTCCTCTGCTACATATGTGCCCTGGGACACAAACAAGCCCATGTATGCTCCTTGGTTTTTGGCTTAGTCTCTGGGAACTCTGAGGAATCAGGGTTTACTGACACTGCTTTTCTTCCTATGGGGTTGCAATTTCCTTCAGTTTTTTCAATCCTTCCTCTATCTCTTCCATATTGGTCCCCAACCTCTGTCCAATGGTTGGCTGTAAATATCTGCATTTTTCTCAGTCAGTTGCTGGTAGAGCCTCTCCAAGGACAGTCATACCAGGCTCCTGTCTGCATACAAAACATGGCCTCAATAATAATGTCAGAATTTGGAGTATACACATGGTATTGATCCCAAGTTGGGGCAGTCATTGGATAGACTTTTTCAGTCCCTGTTCCAGTTTTGCCCCTGCATTTACTTTAGGCAAGAACAGTCCTGGGTTGAAATTTTTGAAGATGGGTGAATGACACCCTGCCTCAACTGGGAGCCATGTCTATCTGTAGATAATCTCCTCTGGTTCCATCTCCCCACTGTTGGATATTTTTGGCTAATGTCTTCCCCATTGAGTCATGGTAGCCTCTCACATCCCAGATCTCTGGGATGTTCTCGAACTTCCCCCTGTCCCCTAACACCAACTGCTGTATATTTAAATTCATTCTCCTGGTCCCCTGTGTTTACTTCCCTTTTCTCCCTATACCTGATCCTGCCCATTTTCTCCTCCCTGCTCCCCTCTCCCACCCAGTTTCCTCTCTTCCTCTTCCTCCCTGAATTATTTTGTTCCCATTCCAAGTGGGTTTCAGGTATCCACACTTGGGCATCCCTTCTTGTTAAATTTCCTGTGGTCTCTGAGTTGTATCATGCATATTCTGAACTTTTTGGCTAATATCCCCATATAAATTTACCTTTAACATACCATGCACGTTCTTTTGGGTCTGGATTACCTCAATTTGGACGATATTTTCTTATTCCATCCATTTGCCTGAAAAGTTCACGATTGTGGGCTAAATGGTAGGGTCCCGTGTCTGCTCAGGGCTTGGGCTGCTCGGTGAGGAGGGATGTGAGATTTTGACCGTGCACACCCCACGCCAGTGCCAGGAGGGCATGACGCTTTGAGAAGCGGCTGGACCCTGCTCTGGGGTGGGAAAGAGAAGTCTGAGTTTCCTGGGGAATTGGAAGAGATGACTCAGGGGTTCCAGTCCTGCACAGAGGCCAAGGACTTCAGGTTCTCAGACTCCTGGGCATCCCAGATTCCACTGGATGCCATGGAAGAGCTGAGAATGGAGTGGGGGCCTATGGGCTAGATCTAGCCTGTGGATGAAGGTGAAAGTGGGGAGGAGAGCTCTGGGTGGGTCTCTCCGGGACTAGAGTCTTTGGCTTGCTTGGTGGAGTCCACGGCTGGGAGCGCAGAGATGCCTCCTGCAGGAGATAAGATGCAACTCTTTAGAGGAAAATCTGCTCCCTTGCTCCCCATGGCAGAAAAGAGACAGTCCATAGTTTTAAGACATTTATTGTCATGGAGGGATGTTGAGGAGTAAAACCCTACCCGCCCCTCCCCCTTTCCAAGGGTAGGTCTGAGGCTAAATACCTTTTGGAGGGAGGAGTGTCTGTGAAGTAGAGCTTAATTGGCTAAGCCCTTCAGACCTTTAAGTGCCTCATTAAAATGGAGATCTGTCTTGAGGCTATGTGATCTGTGTTCACCTCCTTTACCTGAAGAGGGGCTTGGGACATTGCCCTTACATGATTGATGGCCACAGACCTACAGAATATAGAGCTGCAGCCTAGTGTCAGGAGCCTGGTGTCTAGGAGAGTGACAAAATGCCATCCCTTGCAGGCTAAGATCACCTGCTGGGTCACAAGGGTTTTAAATCAAGCTCAACAAGAAACCAGGCTTCCTCTCATAGTCCTACACATGATGTGCTTGTTCATAAGATAAATACAATTCCATTGTGTAAATGGACTACATTTTCTGTATCCATTCTTTAGTTAAGGGACTCTTGGTTGATTCCAGTTTCTGGATATTACAAATAAGGCTATTATGAACATAGTGGTGCATGTGTCCTTGTGGAATAGTGATAGGGCATCTTTAGGGTATATGCCCAGCAGTAGTATAGTTTGTCTTCAGGTAGAGCTATTTCAAATTTTAGGTGAAATCCCCAGACTGATTTCTAGAGTGGTTGTACCAAGTCTTTACAAAGGATGTAGGAGTACCATGCCCTTTAAATTAAGAAATACTTTATTTGATATTACTAAAGAGTATTACATTGTCATCCTGGAAACATCTACAGAAGGATCAAATTGTCTCAGGTATTTTCTCTTATTTCTCTATTTGTGTTTAACTAATGTACTCTACTTGTAACCTCATTTAATTTCTGTGCATGGCTAAAACTTGGTTTAAAGTTTTAAGCCATATCTTTTGGAAAAAAAACCTGCAAATTATATTGATGTTCTGATTGTTTTTACCTAGTCTTTCTTTTATTTGTGATTTTAAGCTGATGAAAACAAGATCTTTATCAAATCCACAAACATCCAAACAAATTATTTGCTGTATATATGTCCTAAAGGATAGTTGCAGTTCATGGAGTGTAACACATGAGATCCCAATAAGGGACAAAATCAGGAATGAAAGGAAACACATCCCAGGATGGGACAAACAAAGGAATGAAAGCCAACACAACTCAACATTTTCTCTAATGGTCTGAAAGCTATAAATCATCTGTATAACAAGATAATTTTCCAAATTCCTAGATCCAATGTATAACTCTATCCTATACTATCTGACATATACACACACACACACATACATACACACACAGATATATATATATATATATAATATTTATATGTATTTATGTTATCTGACCTTTTTTCTGGATTTACACTTGGAATGAGAAGCTCCGAGAAAGAACAGCATACATATGATGGCTATTTATTGATTTCTTTTTTTTTCTTTCTTTCTTTATTTTTTTATTCTCTTGGATAATAGTTTAGCATATTCTTCTGTCTCCTCATTTATTTTCTTAGTTCTATGTTTCTTCAGAGCAATACCTTAGCATTTGCATTGCAGGACAAACACTGAATCATGGATGCTTTAATCCCAGGCATCATACCTTCTTCTGAAAGACCTTTTTGATAACTTGATATGCATTCTCTTTTTCAAAATGATAGAATTTTTTTTTATTCTGTTGGCTATTTTTACCTCTACCTACAGAAGCAAAGAGGTATCTCTCAGTCTAAGAATATCCTCTCCTTTGTAAAAAAAGAGTAACCAAGTTGATAAACATTGGTTGGTATCTACAATATGTCTGGAAACAGGCCTGTGGTTAATTTCTCCAGTTCTCCTGGTCTATAACAAGACTATCTTCTACTCAACAGAGCAGGCATATTCTGTCAAGAGTCAAAAACGGTATTTTATAAAAAATATTGTCCTTACAAACCACATAATCTTTCAACTCCTCATACAGAATATTAACACCTAATTCTGTAGTCACTAACATCTCATGTAAAGTATAAAACATGCATTAATTGTTAATTTCAAGAGTTTCTGAAAGTCAATGGTTAGGAATGAGATATTCTGATTCTTCTTGACATAGCTGACTATTTAGAAGTTACTATAAAAAATGAAACAAATTTCAGGGCAGAAAGATATAGTTTCCTTGTTCCCTCACAAAGAAGTCTAGCTCATTCTTTACTTCATATGCTTTCTACATTTCATTTTGGTGTAGTAAAATAACCACAGAAGATCATCCATATCATATAAAAACAAGGAACATTTGAGAGCTAAAAAACAGTTTAATAAATCTCACATCATTACTTTTGTGTGAGAAAGCACCATCTGCTCTCAGCCAAGGAACTCTCACAATTTCAGAAAATACACACAAATTATGAACACTTTTTCGAACCACAAAAGTACATGTAATTTCAGAAACGTCATATGAAAGACAGTTTTCAGAAAATGTAACTTATTTTTTCTGTTAGTTGAATATACATATATATATATGCATTTTTGTAAAATAAATGTTGCAGATTATACTGGCTAGGCTTGTGTCAAGTTGACAAAAGATTGAGTCATTTTAGAGAACAGAATATCAACTAAGAAAATATGTCTATAAATTGTTTTGTGGGAAAGACTTAATAAATTTTCTTTATTAATAATTTATATGGAAAGGCCGAGCTTACTGTGGGTTATTCCACCAGTGGGATGGTGGTCCTTGTTACTATAAAAAGATCCAGGCTCAGCAACCCAGTAATCAACATTTCTCCAGAACTTCTGGATAACTTTATGACTCTAGATTATTGCTTTAAATTTCTGTCCTGCTTTCCTAGGTTAGTGGACATCAAGCTACATACTAAAATAAAACATTTTCTCCCCAATTTTTGATAGACAAGAAAACAAAAAAACATCCTAAACCAAACAAAAACCACCCCCCAAAACAAAAATACTAACTAGCATATCTATCATTATAAAAGAGGAAGTGTGTCTTCCTCAAATGGTTGATGGTTTACTTGTTGTAAATTATGAACATGTCACCAGTCTATTCAAAAAGAAATTTTCATATAAAATTACAGTTGTTCACTTTAAAGGATATTTTTTCTGCATTGTCTAGATATTTATAAAGTTCCTTTTTAATTAAAGTCAAAGAGTTTCCCCTCATCCAGTGATATGATAGATGATGGAATTAGAAAGATTTGAAGCATATGAAAAGTTCACCATCATCTCTTTCAGGGATCTATACAGGAGCTCTGACTATAGACAGCAGTCTCCAGAAGCAAAGTCAGGGTGGCAGCTATGACCTATGAACCTATAGTCTATGAAATGATTAATGAACCCAGCCAACAGATGAATGCACTGGGTAGGACTTTTCCTTCTAACATCCAGTGAAGGAGCACAGTCTTCCCTGCACCTTGACTTCAGCGTGGTTAGATTCTAACTCCCCATGAGTTCTACTGCATAGAAGTTGTGAAAACGTTTGATGTATTATTTGCAGTTAGCATGAATTGTTTGCAATGAAAACAGAAGATAAAACTGTTTAAATAGGACAGTGCCCACAAGCCCCAGCTCTGTGGTTGATTGTTCATATTAGTGCCAGGAGTGACAGAAGGAAGCTTATTTCCTGTTCCTTCTTGATTGCCTAATTGAAAACATCATCTTAGAACTATGTTTCTATGTTATAATGTAAGACTCTCACAAACTTTTACTTGCCGGAGACCCCTGAGTGAACAAAGTGGAGACAGGAATCGATGAAAAAGCAAGAGGAATTCTATTTAATCCAGCATTCTGGGAGAGAGCGACCATGTGCGTCCTATCCAGTGAGCCTTTATATAGTTCTCAGGGCTGCCACTATTAGGCACAATATGACTGGCAGAACAGTGTGACTTTTAAACTGATTGGTCTATAGGGAATGAGGTGGGTGGCCAATGGTCTGAATGTGTCTATGAGCTCCTGTGGTCCTTCCCTCCACACTGTGGTCTGAGGAATGTAATTAGCCCCTCCCTTCCAGAGGGGAAGTGTCCCATGACTGTTCCAAAATTTCTGAGCTGACCATTTCAACAGAAACTGAGAGGAGGGACTATGACTCCTCGTTAGGCCCATAGACTGATCTACTTATTATTATGTCTTTACCTCATCTCTCACCACATTTTGCTGCCATAGTGTTTGAAATGTTCTAAGACTTCCAACTAAATGACATTGTTTTCTGAGACCCCTTCTGCAATATCAGAACTAGGAGTGCTCCTAGATCTCTCCATTTCTATCCTCCCTCCCTCCCTCCCTCCCTCCCTCCCTCCCTCCCTCCCTCCCTCCCTCTCTCCTCCTCTCCTCCCTCCCTCTCTCCTCCCCTCCCTCCCTCCCTCCCTCCCTCCCTCCCTCCCTCCCTCCCTCCCTCCCTCCCTCCCTCTATTCATTTCTCACCCTCTTATCTTTCTATAACCTTTCGCCTCCAACCATTGCACTCTCTATATAGTAGTGGCTCTTGGACAAAAGTTTCCCTTGCAAGCTTGGTTTCAGAACTGCTTTTCTTTACAAAAGACTCCATTTTTACAGCACCTTGCAATATTCCCTTATCAATTCTGTTACAACAGAGAAGGAGGAGGAAGAGGAGTAGAACTTAGGAGACTGAGAAAGAAGAATGAGGCCACAGGGGTGGGGAGAGAGTGAGAGAGAGAGAGAGAGAGAGAGAGAGAGAGAGAGAGAGAGAGAGAGAGAGAGAGTAATCAGCATCAGCACAAGGCCACCAGGGTGCATTGTAGCACCTGGTGGGTGGTGTGGATCAGATGTCAGAGCTGGGCTGACAGCCAGGAGACCTAGATAAAGGACACAGATTATTAGAATTGTTACTTTCCTTTTTCAAATAAATGCATTGCTTGTGAATCTCCCCTGACATTACAGCAACTACAAAACTAAAAATAAAATAAATTCGAAAGTTTTAGTTTGGTATGGAAGAGTGCCCTGTGTTTTTGATTCATCTATCATATTACTTACTACACCACCTGGCTCAGCCTGAACCTGAGCTGTGAAGCGTAACTTTAATATTCTCAATTTTCTGTGGCCATGAAATGTGTTAGAAGAGATTTTGAAATTTATTTTTTATTTTTTTTATTCTTTAATTTTTTTTTTTTAACAGTCCAGACTTTATCCGTTTTCCTACCAACCCTCTGACTGGTCCAGACTGTATCACATCTCACATGTCCTTCCTACTTCTCCAAAAGGATTCTCCACCCCCACCTTCCTATTCACCATACCTCTCTACTTCCTGGGTCCCCAACTCTCTTGAGTGATAGGTGCATCTTTTCTGACTGTGTCCAAACCTGCAGTCCTCTGCTGTATGTTTTGGGGGCCTCATATCAGCTGGTGTATGCTACCTGGTTGCTGCCAGTTTCTGACAATTTCCATTCCAACTCAGATCTCACCATGGAGCTGCTCTCTTAGCAGGGCTTCCTGTCAGATTTTACCTGTTTTAATTTTCAATTGAGTAAATCTCTAAATTTTAGATGATTGTGTTTCTTGTCAAATATCTGTAAATTGCTACTATACATTTGAGGATTTTAGTATTTTTTCTAAAGATTAAATTGGAATCTATTTGACCATTTCTGAGAAATACATTTCCAGGCTTCCTTATTTTGGCTGTAATAGTTTCCTCTAAGTTTTTCATATCTCTTTGCCTGTACCCTTGCCCAATTAAATATATCTCACTAAAATGAAAGTCACCTGTCCTTGCCATTAAATGGTACCCTATCCTAAAAATTTAAAGACCTCCTAGAGGAACATGGGAAAGGTTAATGGCAAATGAACTGGTGCATTTTGGTATTACTGTGGATGTCATTAAATTTTAGTATTCATTATTAGTATTTTCAAAGATTATGAGCTCCATTGAAATACTTGATTCTGTCCTTGCAGTTTCATTAATAATTCAAAAACATTGTTTTAAACATCCCTTGTCAGTATCTTTTAATATCTTTTTGATGGCCATCTCTAGCAAACTTCAATGGAGACTGCTGGCATAGGGTAAATCTGTCTATCAGTACAAATATCTCATTTCAAAACAACTTCATGATTTCACAAAGTCTGTTTCTTCTTTCTTGAAGGAAAGGAAATTTCCAATAAGAAGTAGTAACTGTTACCAGTGATTTTTCTATATGACATGTATTATTGTATTTTGATATATTGAAAATTAAAAATGGAAATTCAGAAACCAATTTTGTATTTCTGTTAACTAGTAACAATCTGACTTCCGCATGTATTATTATCTCAATAACTATGTAATATCGAGTATATAGATTTTTTCTTTTTTTGTAACTATATTTGTATATTTTTCTTCTTATTAAAGTCTCAGGAAAATCAGAATTTGTAAAGATGATTATAGAGAGGTAAAAATTATTCAACTGTTTTCTCTTATTCAATCCTAATTATTGAAGATATATCATCACTATAAAATCAAACTAGAAATGTCCAAGATCTGTGTGGATGTAAGGCATGTGTTCTAAGCATGGTCTTGGAAGCCATTCCAAGATATCTTTGCTGGGAGCATCTCTTCATTCATAAGTTTACATGTTTCTAGGAGCTTGTCTTGAATTCTAGTGAACAGAGTATTTTCAATTTCATTAACCATAAAATGAAGTTCAGCAAAGCACTGTAATATTGGAAGAATTTGTAATTTTTGCATAGGAACAGATCATATAATTTCATAGTTGCTGCAGATTTCTCAATACAACATTTATGGTTGTCTATAACTTAATGCTCATTGATTAGAGAATGAGTGTGATTCTAAGAGAAGGAGTAATGCTTTCTATTCAGTAGACTCTCACGTTTTATTGTTTATAATCTTATTTAGCAGAGCATTCATTACCTCACAGTCATTTTAAGGATTTAGACACTTGAGCCAGGTGTGGTGTTGCACGCTTGTAATCCTAGCACTTGGGAGGCAGAGGCAGGCGGATTTCTGAGTTCGAGGCCAGCCTGGTGTACAAAGTGAGTTCCAGGACAGGCAGGGCTATACAGAGAAAATCTGTCTTGAAAAACAAAAAATAAAAAACAAAAAAGATTTATACACTTAACACTATTAGTAGGAGAAGGAGCTACTTTCGGTTCTGCTTGGCAACAAATAATAGGGGTCAGTCCAATTTGAGATGATCTACAAGGTTTCGAAAGGAAGTTTGATTGACACAGCCAGATGAAGGTCCATACACTGATTAAATTTCATTATTTGCAAGTGTAATGAGGAAATGCCAAAATTAATAAACTAGAAAGGTTATTATGTTTAGGATAATGGTATTAAACTTATTTAATATGAGAGAATAAGATCCTAAGTTGAATAAGAGAAAGAGTGGGAAAGATGTAATATAAGAGGTTTTTGTTGTTGTGTTTGTTTCAAATTTAAAGCTTTTTTTTTGTTTTGCGTGTGTGTGTGTGTGTGTGTGTGTGTGTGTGTGTGTGTGTGTGTGTGTGTGTGTGGTGTTTCTGTTTGTATAGGCCAGCAGAGAACATCAAAGTCCTATAACTAGTGTTGCAGGCATTCAAAACTGCCTGATACGGATAATTAAATACTTTTTACTTCTGAGCCATCTATAAATCCATATATGTCAAGTCTTTTGATACATAACTGTGGTTCTTAGAAGACAGAGGCAAGAGGAATGCTAGTTTGACTTTAACACAAGCTATCAAGTGAACTCTGAACCCATCTGTGTTTCATAGGTAAACCTTGTTTCAGCTATCACCTGTCTCCTCACAAGAGAAAGAGAGAGAGAGAGAGAGTGAGAGAGAGAGAGAGAGAGAGAGAGAGAGAGAGAGAATATAAGCTTATTTAAGGCTTGGTATTTACTAATATTAGAAATTGTCAAAACATTGGTTTGAAAGGGGAATTTTGGAAAGAAAACAACACAATGTAGCTACCTTTTGAAGTGTGTCTGAGTTTTTATTAGCTGAGCACCCCATCAAAGTCACTTGCACATAAACTATCAAAATATGTTGATTTAAATGAACTAACATACAAAAAAGTGGCTGTTTCTTAGATGTTATATTAATGGAAAAAAAGACATTTCATTCTTCAGTAGTAGTAGCAAATTGAAGAATAGGAAGAGATAGAGAAAATACCAGCAAATTATATACAAGATATGGAATAAAAAATACTCACCACTTAATAAGCTATTAAGCATAATAATTTTTTCATTAGATATTCTAAAAATGCTTGGCAGGTCTGTTTCCTTTGTTTTTTGTTTGTTCCTTTGTTTTGAGTTTTACATATATATATTATATAATTTGGGGACTGGATATATGGCTTAGCAGTTAAGAGCACTGGATGCTGATGCAGTGGATGTGGTTCTATGCCCAAGCCTATGTAACTCTAGTTACAAAGAATCTACTGCTCTTTTCTCGTCTCCATGGGCACCAGGCTCATGCATGGTATGTAGACAAACAGAGGCAAAACATCTATACACATTAAATGCAAATAATTAGTTTTCATAAATTTCTGTAGTGCATTTTATTCCATGTAAGACACCCTTTCCCTCTTCTCTCTCCCTTTCATACTGAAACCTTCTTTTCTATTTTTATTAGATATTTTCTTCATTTACATTTCAAATACTATCCCCAAAGCCCCCTATACCCTCTCCATGCCCTGCTCCCCAACCCACCCATTCCTGCTTCCTGACCCTGGCATTCCCCTGTACTGGGGCATATGATCTTCGCAATACCAAGGGCCTCTCCTCCCATTGATGGCTGACTAGGCCATCCTCTGCTAAATATTCAACTAGAGACACAGCTCTGGGGGTACTGAAACCTTCTTTTCAACAAGTCTACATTTTCTGTCCTACTTTCCTAACTTTTGGTGTGTGACTCACTGAGTTTATTGAGATATTTTGCCCAAGTGTGGGTGGAAAGTTATTTACTGTAGTAAGGGTAATATCTCAGTGACTACATCAAGGAAGAAAACGGCTTTCAATTATAACAAATTATTGATTGCTTATTATCCTTCAGGTAAAGGTGTGATTTCATTATCCTTCTCCACCCATGCTATGAGAAAATGAGTATGGGTCAAATCTCATGCAAGTATTGTGCAGAAAATAACATCTGAGCAGACTGTCAGTGACTCACCTATGCTGTACATCTTCCCATACTCTGACTCTCTTTTTCCTTCCATTTCTGTGGTGTTCCCTGAGCCTTAGTGGAACTATATCACCCATTGCTTATTCTCAACATTTATCCAGCTATAGTTTTCCGCACTCATCAGTAGCCTCTGCAGTAAGAAGCTTCTCTGATGAAAGCTAGATGATCTGATGAACATTAAGTTATGAGTATAAATATAACTATTTAGAGCAGTTTGATAACAAGACCATTTAGCCAAACAATAGTAGGGGGATCTCTTATTAAGCAAGTCATAAGACTTGCCTAGATAAGAGCTTTTCACCTGACTTAAAAGACAGTGAAGAGTTTTTACCAATAGAGCCTCTGCCCTCAAATCTAATGTGGTAACAGTTTGATGAAATGTTACACGCACACTTACTAAACGTTTGGACATTTCCATTACTAGGTAATTACCTTAGCAGGAATCCAGTTTAGGAATTGATATCAAAACATGTAGCTTTTTTTCACATAATACCATATTTTACACTCCAAGGAAAAAAAAGTATAAAATCAACACTTTTAATTTCAAACAAAGAGAATCTCATGGCTTTTAAAAGGAAAGCGAGTGCTTTTAGAGCAAGTGACATAATGTGCACCTGGCTCTGAGAGTGATCAAAGTTATAGAGCTAGCGCAAACTGATCCTCTAGGAGGTTGTAATGGGTTAACAAAATTTAAAGTATATGTTAATGCCTGACAAAGGGTAGGTTACAATTAATCACTCCACAATATAGATGGTGTATTAGTTACCACTTCTTTCTTGAAGCCGAACATTTGACAAAAAGCAATGATAGTGAAGAATTTGGAGAATATAATCAATCCAAGCAAGAAAAGCATACGTACAGGATTTGCTTTGTCCTTACTATCAACCAGGAAGCAGGTAACACAATGCCTCTGTCTTTTTAAAAATACCCTCATAGGCACGAAAGATTTTAAGGACCATCATGGTGAAAATTGACAATAAGTAATGTTGCTTATAAATGTATTACCCAATTAAACCAATTTAAACCATAGGGTGCTGAAATATTACATTGTTCTTAAAGTATAATGCATATCTCTTCCATTTAGCTTACTGTGGTGGATATTTCAAAGTCCTAGATCTATAATATTTTAGGAGTCCACTGCAACTAAGGCTTCCCCTTCATACAAAAAGGTGACATTGTAGAGAATCCATCCCTGCCATATATTTGAAGGAAGGCTCATTAAAATTTTCAGAAGCTGACAACATTGCCACAGTTTTTGGTAGACGGTTATATAATTGGTCTATAGGCCAGTTCTTGACAGCATTTGTTCCCATCTTAAACTTCCTGAGCACAATCTTCACTGTTTGTATTTCTTTCAACATCTTTTCCTTCTATTTTCATATCAGAAAGACCTATCTAGCTCTGCTTTTCTTTCCTTTCTTTTCTTTTTTCCTACCTGGAAAATCAGCATTCAGCCATACACCTCTAGAAAACATCTCAAAAGTATTTGGGAACTACATGGTCACCTTTAGCTCAGCCAATGCCCTACTTTATTTTTTTAGTTTTCTGTTTTAGTTTTATTAGTTATTTTCTCTTTGATGTATTGGATTTCTGAAAGAAAACAAATCAAAAAAAGAAAGTACCCTACCATAGTAGGCAGAGCATGGTGATAGGAACAGCTTGGACAATGGCATTCACAAAGAATCAGGAAAAAAAAAAAGGAAACTGAGTATTTCACTAGTTCATTTTCTATTTTTAATTTTTATTTATTCTAGGACATGTGTCCAGGGGATAATGGCACTCATATTCAAGTTGGGTCTTCTTCAATTACACCTCTAAAGAAACATCAGCACAATTGTATCCAGATGTGGGTGTTTCCTGAAATTCTAAATTGAATCAAGTTGACAATGAAGACTAGTCATCAAAATTAATAAATAAGCTTAGAACACCATTTCTAAATTCTGTGGACATAAATTATATAGAAGGCAGATATTGTATTTTTTACTATAATTCTACCATATCTGATTCTAGAAATCTAGCAGTTCTTTTCTAGTATTCTTAGGTAGAGTTTATATGCAGGATGTTTTGGTATTCTGTAAGTAATAGGGAATTTACTAACCTCCTGTATGTAGTACATCAACTGTGTCTAAGTAACACAGCTTACTTTGTTCTTGGACATTGCAGTTGCCTTGTACCATTGGTAGCCAAGGGAAAGAGTCTAAATAGCAGACAGTTGTTAGAAAGACATAAAACACACCCTCATTTAATTTACTAAATTGTCAGGTACCTTCCTGCTATAGATTAATGTGTTTAGTTTTGTAATTTTCAGTAATTAGTGTGAGGAGTATGTCCTTAGCGGAAAAAGTGATTTATGATGAAAACAAGTGTAGTAATTAATATGCATATATCATGTAAATAAATATCTGAAGCATCTTGCTTTCTCACTCAAGCTTAAGGAAACAAGCAATAATAGCGTTTTAATCAGCATTGTCTAAAACTATGCATATTACTAAATGATACATTGTAAGTAAAATACCAAATAATTTGCCTTAGAGCTTAGAAAATATTCAGTCTAAGTGTTTCTAAATAATTAAAGAAGATGGTTTACTATTTTCCACTTCATCCTATTTCTCATTGTGGGAGAGTTAATTGAAAGAAGGGAGCTAGTTATTCTACTACGTTATCTCAAAGAATATTATAAGATGAAACACAGAAACTTCTGTAATCTCAAACACTGAGGTCAGCAACTTCAAACCTTTTATGTGCCATGCTATTGACCACATGGTCAGATTTTGAAAAGGGGGAAGGGCACATGGTTGCCAAGTGATTTCACATTTTGATGTTACATTTAAATAAATTTAAACTGTCTCATGTAGGTAAAAATGTTACTGTGATGAACTTTCTACATACTTTAGGATGGCTACACAGTAAATACATTATTATTTTAACAGTGTTAAAACTTCCCAATTTTTTGTCAACAATATTTTCTTTTTTCTTTTTTTAAATTCTTTGATAGTTTCACATACATATACAATGAATCTTGATTGTGTCTATCCATCCTGTTTGACTAATCTCTTCATGGACACTGTCCTCCCAACATCTCTCTCTCATTAATATATAACATATTTTCAGAATATTTTCATCTAATATTTTTAACCCACTAGGTCCGTGGGTGTGGGGTGTAATCAATATGTCAGCATACACGTCAAAGAGTTTCTTTTCAGCAGGTATCAATGGCCAATAGTTCATCAACTAATGAAATATCAAGAGACCCCGGTCCCTTGTATGCTGGAATTTTAAGTAGACTAATTATGTTCAGGAAACTAAAGCACCTATAATATCACATCTGAAAGAGTTGCATCATGCCAGAAAGCACCATTTTGTAGCTTTCCTCTTTATCCAGCTAGTTCTTTCTTTTCATTTCATCCATTCTCTGAGTAGTGTGTGGCACATAGACAAACATCTATGGATTCGCAAACATAGTCACTTACTTTTAGTACTTTATACAGTAGTCTCCGTATTGGCCACTATCTCCTTCAATGAGAAGTGTCTCAGTTTGTAGCCTTAGAGTTTTTAAAAACCTACTTTTAATAGAAGTTCTCAAATGCTTCTATCCTCCTTCTAGCCCACTATCAAAGGTAGAACAGAAAGGATGGTAAATAGGACAAGGGCATGTGGACCTATTTAAAAGTAGTCTTTTGGGGTAATTACAATTTCCATTTCTCAGGATACAAGCAGCTCATTTAAATACTGTCAGAATACCCTCAGGTTCAGCAACAGTGGCACAATCCAGGCTTCCATTGAATTGGTACGAGCCAATAGGAAAAAACAAAACCAGCCAGAACACCAGGAAGATGTCTCTGCCATGCCTCTCTCAAGGAAGTGAAGATCAGTGAATATTCAAGATCAATGAAGCTTTACAAGGTTACCTGTGCAAGTGCCTTGTCACTCTTAGGTGGGTCGTAATTATACTCTTTCCAAATATCATTTCTCCTTGCACAGGACTTGCATCAGCAAAACACCATGGAATCTGCCTCAGTCAAACATCACATGAGTGAGTCTGCTTTAAAATGACATAATCTGAATTTACTTCATCAGATCAAGAAGATTTTAGGAGTCAGAGGAGATAGAGCACACCAGGTGAGTATGGTCCACCAAATCAACTAAGCAGACTCACAACGAGCACATAGAAACTCACAGAGACTAAATCAGTAAGCACAAGGCCGGTGCGGGTCTGCATTAGGCTCTCTGCATATAAATTAATGATGTTAGTTTGATGATTTTGTAGGACTCCTAACAGAGGGAGCAGGACTCTTGGTTGCTCTTGCAACTCCTTTCCTGCTATTGGGTTAGCTTGTCCAGACATGATATGAGGACTTTTGCCTTCTCTTTATGTGCCCTGTTTTGTCTGGTTTACTTGTGTTCTCTTACATGCCTACCCTTTTCTAAAAGGGAAAGGGAAGAGGAGTGGATCTGAAGGGAGCAGAGCTGGAGGATAGCTGGGGAATATTGAAGGAAAGAAAACTGTAGTAGGGATGTATTGTATGAGAGAAGATTCTATCTTCAATAAGAAAGAAAAGCAAGTGAACAAATTGAAATGTAAATCAATACTTTTGTTTGTTTGTTTGTTTGTTTGTTTTTGGAGACAGGGTTTCCCTGTATAGCCCTGGCTGTCCTGGAGCTCACTTTGTAGACCAGGCTGGCCTCGAACTCAGAAATCTGCCTGCCTCTGCCTCCTGAGTGCTGGGATTAAGGGCGTGTGCCACCACGCCCAGCTAAATCAATACTTTTTAATAAAGTTCATATTACTTGATTAATATGACCAGTATGTAAAGGAAGAAAACAATCACTTCTGCTTCCAAAAGAAACTTCTTTGTTCCTATGTTACTCAAAAGAGATGGTTTATCTGACTTCTTGCTTATCACATTAGTACATTCCCACACATAAGCATTGATTCTTGTGTTTGTAGTATGGCTTTTGTTACTTCATATTTGATTTATGAAATCTAAACATGTAGTTTATAAAGGCAGTCACATCTTTAATAGGCATCTCCATTGATTCAGTACAATATGATATTCATTTATGTGAATGTGCTGCACCTTATTCATTAGTTTGTAGGCATTTAAAATTTCCCCTAATTTGAACTAATTTGAAATAGTGCTTAACAATATGAACGTAAATTATCTTAGTGAGCATATCCATGTACTTCTTTGGAAATTCATTTATTTCAAGGAAGTTTATCGATAATAACATTTCCAAATAACAGTGTGTGGGATTTCTGGATGTTTCCATATGCTGGTTAAGTTGTCTCTATCTTTATCCTATGGTAGTATTGCATCATATTTTCATTATCATATTTTCATTATACTTGCATCCATGAAATTGAACATTTTTAATGTATGATATAATTATTGGATATCGTATCTCAGAAAAAAATCTATGTAATGTGATGGTTAATTATTTTATGTTTTTGTTTATTTTCTTCTCACCTTTGAGAGATTTATATCTTCAGTTAAGTCATTGAATTTGTTTTAAAATGCAACTTACATACATTGGCTTACAATTTAACTTAGTGCTTAGTTTATGAATAATTTTATTAGTTTCATTTATTCAAAGCCTATCTTCACATAATATTTAGTATACTTAATTCTTTTATATACTTGTAAATGACGATATGGTATGTTGGTAAATTAACACAGAATGGCATAATTCCCTTAATATGACTTTAATTTTTATTTATATGCACAGTGTTCTTCATTTATGAAAAATACTACTTTATACTGCATTGCAAAATCTTGTGTAAAAATAATGTTTTGGGGTGATTACAACCCTTTCCACACCATTGACTTTGGTATTTTACAAGTCTGTAGTTTAAAAATTCACAAATTCTGGACTAGATACTGATCAGGAATATATATATTCCTGTATATATATATACATATATACATGAAAAGAATTACTAGACCTATAAATTAGTACTCAAACTTTTTCTCTCCATATATGTTTTTAATAACAATAGAGAATTCCAAGAGGAAATAAATCTTTAACTTGTTTCAATATTGGACTTCTGTAGGCATGTTAAGAAATTCAGTGTTTCATGTAAACTGTATATTTGCTAAGTGATGTTGACAAATATTGGTGGTTCCCTGAACGTTATAATCAATTGAATTCATTGTTGTTCACATATTTATTTATTTATTTATTTATTTATTTTATAATTATCTTTAATCTTTCTTTTACACTCCAATCTTTATTCCTACGTCTGTCAGTCCTCTAACCCATTCTTCCTTCCCTGCTTTGAGAGGATGTTCCCCACCCAAGAATTCCAACCGATCTTCCCACCCTACTCTGCCTAGCCTCCCAACTACCTGGGGCCTCGAGATTAAATGCTTCTTCTGTCACTGAGGTAAGACCAGGCAGTCTGTGTCAGGGGCCTCAGTCAAGCTAGTGTATGCTGCCTTGTTTGTGGGCATCACTTCCTTTAGGTTAGGGAAGTTTTCTTCTATAATTTTGTTGAATATATTTACTGGTCCTTTGAGTTGGGAATCTTTGCTCTCTTTTATACCTTTTATCATTAAGTTTGGTCTTCACATTGTGTCCTGGATATCCTGAATATTTTGGATTAGGAGCTTTTTGTATTTTGCATTTTCTTTGACTGATTGACAGTGTTTTCTATGATATCTTCCACAGCTGAGATTATTCTATTTCTTGTATTCTGTTGGTGATGTTTACACAAGGCCTGTGTCTCCTGATCTCTTTCCTAGGTTTTCTATCTCCAGGGTTGTCTCTCTTTGTTATTTCTTTATTGGTTGTATTTGTATTTATAGATAATGAATGGATTTGTTCAATTCCTTCACCTGTTTGGATGTGTTTTCCTGTATTTCTTTAAGGGATTTATGTGTTTCTTCTTTAAGAGCTTCTATCTGTTTACCTTTGTTTTCCTGTATTTCTTTAAGGGAGTTATTTTTGTTCATCTTAATGCCGATATCATCATCATTATCATCACCACCACCACCACCACCACCATCATCAATGATTTTAGATCAGAATCTTACTTTCTCATTGTTTTGGAGTATCCATCCTTTGCTGTGATAGGAGAACACATTTTTGTTTTGTTTTGTTTTTTTTAAACAAGATATTGTCTTTATTTACATTTGAAAGGGTATCCTCTTTCCTGGTTATTACTTTGAAAACCCCCATCCTCTTGGCCCCCTTGCTGCTCACCAACCCACCAACTCTGGCTTGCTGGCCCTGGCATTTCCCTACACTGGAACATAGAGCCTTCCCAGAATAAAGGGCTTCTCCTTCAATTGATGATTGACAAGTCCCTCCATGGTTGTTTGGTTGGTCACTGGGAGCTCTGGGGGGTACTGGTCGGTTCATATTGTTGTTCCTCCTATGGAGCTGCAAACCCATTCAGCTCCTTGGGTCCTTTCTCTAGCTCCTCCATTGGGGACCCTGCGCTCAGGACAATAGTTGGCTGAGAGCATTCACTACTCAATTTGTCAGGCACTTGTAGAGCTTCTTAGGAGACATCAATATCAGGCTCCGTCAGCAATCACTTGTTGGCATCCACAATAGTGTCTGGGTTTGGTGAGTGTATATGGGATGGATCCCTAGGTGAATTAGACTCTGGATAGCCTTTTGTTCAGTCTCTGCTCCACACTTTGTCTCTGTAATTCCTCTCATGGGTATTTTGTTCCCTCTTCTAAGAAGTATCCACACATTTGTCTTCCTCTTGAATTCCATGTGGTCTGTGGTTTGTATCTTGGGTATTCTGAGCTTCTGAGCTAATATCCACTTATCAGTGAGTGCATACCATATGTGTTCTTTTCGTGATTGTGTTACTTCTCTCGGGATGATATTTTCTAGTTCCATCCATTTGCCAAACAATTTCATGAAGTCATTTTTTTTAATAGCTGAGTAGTACTCCTTTGGGTAAATTTACCACATTTTCTGTATCCATTCCTCTGTTGAGCAATATCTCTTTATTTCCAGCTTCTGGCTATTATAAATAAGGCTGCTATGAACAGAGTGAAGCATGTATCCTTATTACATGTTGGAGCATCCTCTGGGTATATGGCCAGGAGTGGTATTGTTGGGTCCTCAGGTAGTACTATATCCAATTTTCATAGAAACTGCCAAACTGATTTCGAGAGTGGTTGTGCCAGCTTGCAATCCCACCAGCAATGCAGGGTGTTCCTCCTTTTCCACACCCTCACCAGGATCTGCTATCACCTGAGTTTTAGATCTTAGCCATTTTGACTGGTGTGAGATGGAATTTCAGGGTTGTTTTGATTTGCATTTCCCTGATGACTAAGGATGTTGAACATTTCTGTAGGTGCTTTTCAGCCATTTTGTAGTCCTCACTTTAGAATTCTTTGGTTAGCTCTGTATCCCATTTATTAATAAGGTTATTTGGTTCTCTGGAGTCTAACGTCAATTCTTTGTATATATTGGATTTTAGTTCTAATACCAATACTCCTCAAACTAGTCCACAAAATAGAAACAGAACGTACTTTACCCAATTCGTTCTATGAATCCACAATTACTCTGATACCTAAACCACACAAAGACCCAACAGAGAAAGAGAAATTCAGAACAACTTCCCTTATGAATATTGATGAAGAAATACTCAATAAAATTCTCACAAACCGAATCCAAGAACACATCAAAATGATCATCCATCATGATCAAGTAGGATTCATCCCAGAGATTCAGGGATGGTTCAATATTCAGAAATCCATCAACATAATCCACTCTTTAGACATACTAAAAAAACAAACAAACATATGGTCATTTCATTAGCTGCTGAGAAAGCATTTGACCAAATCCAGCATCCCTTCATGATAAAAGTCCTGGATTGATCAGGAACTCAAGGCCCATACCTCAACATAGTAAAAGCAATATACAGCAAACCAGTAGCCAATATCAAACTAAATAAAGAGAAATTTGAAATAATTCCACTAAAACCAATGACTAGACATGGCTGCCCACTCTCTCCCTACCTATTCAACATAGTACTTGAAGTTCTAGCCAGAGTAATTAAACAACAAAAGGAGATCAAGGGGATACAAATTGGAAAGGAAAAAAGTCAAAATATCACTATTTACAGATAATATGATTGTATACTTAAGTGACCCCAAAAATTCCACCAGAAAAGTCCTAAGCCTGATAAACAACTTCAACAAAGTAGCTAAGTATAAAATTAACTCAAACAAATCAGTGAGCATCTTCTACGCAAAGGATAAACAGGCTGAGAAAGAAATTAGTGAAATAACACCCTTCACAATAGTTACAAATAATATAAAATACCTTGGTGTGACTCTAAGCATGTGAAAGCTCTGTATGACAAGGACTTCAAGTCTCTGAAGAAAGAAATGGTTAGAAAACCTCAGAAGGTGGAAAGATCTCCCATGCTCATGGATTGGTAGTATCAATATAGTAAAAATAGCCATCTTGTAAAAAGCAATCTACAGATTTAATGCAATCCCCATCAAAATTCCAACTCAATTCTTCATAGAATTAGAAAGAGCAATGTGATGGTTTGTATATTCTCCCACCAGAGAGTGGCACCATTTGGAGTTGTGGCCTTGTTGGAATAGGTGTTACCTGGTTGAATTAGGTGTGTCACTGTGGGTATGTGCTTAATACTCTCACCCTAAATGCCTGGAAGTCAGTCTTCCACTAGCAGCCTTTGGATGAAAACTTAGAACTCTTAGCTCTGCCTGTGTAATGTCTGCCTTGATAATGCCATGCTCCCATCTTGATGATAGTGGACTGAAACTCTGAACCTCTAAGCCAGCCCAATTAATTGTTTTTTAAATAAGACTTGCCTTGGTCATGGTGTCTGTTCACAGCACTAAAACCCTAACTAATACAAGCAATTTGCAAATTCATCTGAGATAACAAAAAACCTAGGAGAGTGGGAACTATTCTCAACAATGAAAGAACATCTGGTGGAATCAGTATCCCTGACCTCAAGTTGTTCTACATAGCAATTGTGATAAAAACCGCATGGTATTGACAAGGTGATAGGCAGATAGATCAGTGGAACAGAACTGAAGACCAGAAATGAACTCACACACCTATGGTCACTTGAACTTTGACAAAGGAGCAAAAGCCATCCAGTGGAAAAAAGAAAGAATTCTTAACATATGGTGCTTTTTCAATTGGTGGTTAGCATGTAGAAGAATGCAAATAGATCCATTCTTATCTCCTTGTAGGAAGTTCAAGTTTAAGTGGATCAAGGAATTCCACATAAAATCAGATACACTAAAACTAATAGAAAAGAAATTGGGGGAAAGACTTGAGCATATGGGTACACGGGAAAGTTTCCAGAACAGAACACCAATACCTTAAACTCTAAGATCAAGAATTGACAAATGGGACCTCATAAAATTGCAAAGCTTTTGTAAGGCAAAGAACACTGTTAACATGACAAAACAGCAACCAACAGATTCTGATGTAGCTAAGTAGTATTGGTTTCTGTTAATTATGCTTTTGTGCTCGCCTCTTACTATCTTATTATCTTTGTTGTTAGGTGGTCTTACTGTCTTTGACTATAGCTTGTCTCTTCTGTAAGCCTTTGATCCTGTCATCTTAGGTCTTTCATCACTCCTGGGACACCAGCTCTCTCTGGTGGGCATAAAACTGTGATATAGGTTTAGCTCTTGGGTACACATGGAAACCAGAAGGCCTTCATCATTGCATTCCAGAATGTCTTTTCTTTCTTTCTTTCTTTCTTTCTTTCTTTCTTTCTTTCTTTCTTTCTTTCTTTCTTTCTTTCTTTCTTTCTTTCTTTCTTTCTTTTTTGCTTTCTTTCTTTCTTTCTTTCTTTCTTTCTTTCTTTCTTTCTTTCTTTCTTTCTTTCTTTCTTTCTTTCTTTCTTTCTTTCTTTCTTCTTTCCTAACCAAGTTATCATTGAATAGGGAGTTTTTCAGTTTCCAAGATTATGTGGTCTTTCTGTTGTTTTTGTTGCTATTTAAGGCTATCCTTATTCTGTGGTAATCTGATAGGATGCTGTAGCTGTCCAGCAGCCACAGAGAACTGGGTACACATGAAAGGGAGGATGAGAATGAAAAAGCATGGGTGGTAGAATGAAACCATGGCAAAGATTTCTGATCAAGGCTGAAAGTGTAACTTTCAGTCCTGCATTTGTGTAGGCAAAACCTACAGGCCCATAGTTTGGTTCAGCTAGATTGAGTTGCAAAGCAAGATCCTCAGGTGCTCAACTCCTCAAGGCTCTGGAAGGGGAATACGAATGAGGTGAGACTAGTCACCGACGACAGCCATCATCAGAAGTTTGTTCAGCCTATTCAAGGCTGGAGTGAAAGGCAGAGTCCCCCCACCCACCCTTTTTTAAAAGATAAGCTGGACAGGGGTACAAGAATTACTTGTTTTCCACGATCCTGTCTAGGGTATATGGTGGCTAGGTGGCTGTGTCTGTCTTAGGTCCAGATCTATATTGCTCCTTCTTACCCATCTTGGACTTTTTTGATGTATGCATCTACATACACAACTTTTGATGTACGTGTCTGGTTTAGCTTGATGGGAGCTCAAGAGTGATTGCCCATCTCTGACCACCAGCCTTTAAAACACACACTCTTTCCCATTCAAACCAAAGTTATGAAGGACATGTGAATAGGCACTCAAGGCATTTCTTGATAGTGAAGAATGACTGCCATGGTGAATAGCTGAGCTCACTGAATGCAATCAATATGCTTAAGATACAAAATAAAAAGTTAAAAGCAACAAGATTAAGGTTGCCTGAGGGAATGTCCCAGGTATTAAATTCAGCTGTTAATTAGCAAACATTAAGCACAAGGTCTAGTCTGGCATCCTGATGTATGGGGGCAGCATGGGCTTTGAGGATTGACAGAAAGCACTCTCCAGTAATGTTACAAATTTTTAATGCCCAATAACTTATAAGTCAATACTCTATAGCCAAAACATGCAGAACATATTCATACCTTTAAAACCAGTCAGAAACAAAATGAAGTGGCTAAACAAATCTTATATATTTAGACCAAACTAAATTTTTATTTTTCCAGCTATAATTTTAAGAAAGGAGCACCTTGGGACCTTTTGAACCCAATAATCAGAATTGCAGAGATTTTTTTCTAGGAAAAAACAATCATCAGCTTATTTGTCATAGAACTTGAGAAGCTGCTAGCGTTTTAAAAGCAGCCTTTCAGTTTTTTGCAGGGTTTTTCATGCTGTGTTTGACTCCTACCTAAGGGTACAGGGTAACTTATCAGCTTCTGCTATGCAATTTGAGACTGCCTTTTAAACTAAATCAAGAGATGGATAGACAGGAGATAAAGTTTTAACCTTTTTTTCTTTTGAACATGAAACATAGAACAGCAATCATTCAAACAACTAAATAAAAACTTACACGTGGACAGATTGGTACACCAAGGACAGGCAATACACAGAGAGGGAGGAGAACATGCTGTAACCAGAACTAAGGATATCTACAGTAGGAGCCAGAGAGGAAGCAGGACATCTCCTGATTTCCTCTGTCCCTAGGAGAGCTCTGAAATCCATTTTCCTTCTCTTTTGCTAAGTTGTGCCAGACAGGGGACAACTGCTTTTCTGATCCCCCCCCCCACCAGTCTCAATCTCTCTTGTCATATATATATTTACCATTCCTACTTATCAGAACCATGCACAGCATAAATATGCTTGAGCTAAGAATTTTTCTAATATCGTTTTGGTTTTGTTGTTTGGTATTTTTATCTCTCTCTCTGTCTCTCTGTCTCTCTGTCTCTCTGTCTCTGTCTCTCTGTCTCTCTCTTCTGCTCCTCTTGCCTGTAGCAGCTCTTGGCTGTGGACAAATGCCTATATAGAATTCCCCTGTCCCACACTCCCAGGTAAAGTTGGCATTGGGTCGATACCAACTAAGTCTAGTCTATATCCTTTTTTGTACCTCCTACAACAACAGCCTTCAAAAGATGAAATTTATAGCTAGTACTAACATTAATGCTGTTGCTTACAATCATGCAGGATACCATAATTTCTTCTGTTTTCTGTGGATCCACCAAGACAGAGTTCCTGAATTGATCCTACCATGTTTAGTCCCCACATTTGGGTGCCACCCGTAGCTGTCCAGCAGCCATGTAGAACTGGGTACACCTGAAATGGAGGCTGGGGATGAAAAAGGATGAGTGGGTGACAGAAGAATGAAGCCAAGACACAGATTTCTGATCAATACTGAAAGTTTAATTTTCACCTCTGCATTTATATAGGTAATACCTGCAGACACATCCTTTGTTTCAGCTGGATTGAGTTGCAAAGCAAGCTCCTCAGGTGATCAACTACTCAAGGCTCTGGTAGGGAAATGCAAATATGGCAAATCTAGGCACTAACACCAGCCAGGTTGTAAAAACATCTGAAGTTTATTTAGCCTATTCAAGACTGGGGAAGGCTTGCAATCCCACCAACAATGCAGGAGTGTTCCCCTTTCTCCACATCCTCGCCAGCATCTGCTGTCACCTGAGTTTTTGATCTTAGCCATTCTGACTGGAGTGAAGTGGAATCTCAGGGTTGTTTTGATTTGCATTTCCCTGATGATTATGGATGTTGAACATTTTTTCAGGTGCTTCTCTGCCATTCAGTATTCCTCAGGTGAGAATTCTTTGTTCAGCTCTGAGCCCCATTTTTTAATGGGGTTGTTTGATTTTCTGGAGTCCACCTTCTTGAGTTCTTTATATATATTGGATATTAGTCCCCTGTCCGATTTGGGATAGGTAAAGATCCTTTCCCAATTTGTTGGTGGCCTTTTTGTCTTATTGACGGTGTCTTTGCCTTGCAGAAGCTTTGCAATTTTATGAGGTCCCATTTATCGATTCTTGATCTTACAGCACAAGCCATTGCTGTTCTATTCAGGAATTTTTCCCCTGTACCCATATCTTCGAGGCTTTTCCCTACTTTCTCCTCTATAAGTTTCAGTGTCTCTGGTTTTATGTGGAGTTCCTTAATCCACTTAGATTTGACCTTAGTACAAGGAGATAGAAATGGATCAATTCGCATTCTTCTACATGATAACTGCCAGTTGTGCCAGCACCATTTGTTGAAAAAGCTGTCTTTCTTCCACTGGATGGTTTTAGCTCCCTTGTCAAAGATCAAGTGACCATAGGTGTGTGGATTCATCTCTGGGTCTTCAATTCTGTTCCATTGGTCTACTTGTCTGTCACAATACCAGTACCATGCAGTTTTTATCACAATTGCTCTGTAGTACAGTTTTAGGTCCAGCATGGTGATTCCACCAGAGGTTCTTTTATCCTTGAGAAGAGTTTTTGCTATCCTAGGTTTTTTGTTATTCCAGATGAATCTGCCGATTGCCCTTTCTAATTCGTTGAAGAATTGAGTTGGAATTTTGATGGGGATTGCATTGAATCTGTAGATTGCTTTTGGCAAGATGGCCATTTTTACAATGTTGATCCTGCCAATCCATGAGCATGGGAGATCTTTCCAACTTCTGAGATCTTTAATTTCTTTCTTTAGATACTTGAAGTTCTTATCATACAGATCTTTCACTTCCTTAGTTAGAGTCACGCCAAGGTATTTTATATTATTTGTGACTATTGAGAAGGGTGTTGTTTCCCTAATTTCTTTCTCAGCCTGTTTATCCTTTGTCTACAGAAAGGCCATTGACTTGTTTGAGTTAATTTTATATCCAGCTACTTTATTGAAGCTGTTTATCAGGCTTAGGAGTTCTCTGGTGGAATTTTTAGGGTCACTTATATATACTATCATATCATCTGGACACTTTACCCTTTCTTAGAAATGGGAACAAAACACCCATAGAAGGAGTTACAGAGACAAAATTTGGAGCTGTGATGAAAGGATGGACCGTCTAGTGATTGCCATATGCAGGGATCCATCCCATAATCAGCTTCCAAATGCTGACACCATTGCATACACTAGCAAGATTTTGCTGAAAGGACCCAGATATAGTTGTCTCTTGTGAGACTATGCCGGGGCCTAGCAAACACAGAAGTGGATGATCACAGTCAGCTATTGGATGGGTCACACGGCCCCCAATGGAGAAGCTAGAGGAATTACCCAAGGAGCTAAAGGGAACTGCAACCCTATAGGTGGAACAACAATATGACCTAACCCAGTACCCGGGAGCTCTTGTCTTTAGTTGCATATGTATCAAAAGATGGCCTAGTAGGCCATCACTGCAAAGAGAGGCCCATTGGATTTGCAAACTTTATATGCCCCAGTACAGGGGAACGCCAGGGCCAAAAAGGGGGAATGGGTGGGTAGGGGATTGGGGGTGGGTGGGTATGGGAGACCTTTGGGTAGCATTGAAAATGTAAATGAGGAAAATACCTAATTAAAAAACAAGTGAAAAAAAAAAAAGACTGGGGAAAGGGCACAGGATGCATGTCATTAATTCAATCTTCTTGTATCTGATTAGACTTGTTTCATGACTGATAATATGGTCAACTTTGAGAAGCTACCATGAGATACTGAGTGAAATGTTCTGTAGATTTTAGTTTCACTGTGTCTTGGTTAAGTTTCTGTTTCAATGACTTTTCTATTGCTAAGAGTGGCATGTTGAAGGCTTCCACTGTTATTGTATGGGTTTCAATGTGTATTTTGAGCTTAAGTAAAGTGTTTTGTTGTTGCTATTTTGTTTTGTTTTTGGTTTGTTTTGTTTTTAATGATTATGGGTGCCCTAGAATTTGTTTTGTGGCAGAGATGATCACAGTTGAGACTTTCTATTAGTAGTTTTTTCCTTTGAATATAAAGTGTCATTCCCTACTTTACATGATAATGTTCAGTGGAAAGTCTATTTTATTGGATATTAGGATGGCAATTCCTGCATGTTTCTTGGGACCACTTGCTTGAAAGACTTTTTTTTTTTCAGACTTATATTCTGAGAAAGTTTCTGTCCTTGTTATTGAGGCATGTTTTTTGAATACAGTGAAATACTGGAACCTGCTAGGGTATCCAGTCTGTTAGCTTGTGTCTTTTTATTTGGGACTTTATTCAGGTGATATTGAGAGACATTAAAGACAGATTAATTAGTTAACAGTTAGTTGCTGTTAGGTATGTTGTTTTAGGTGGCATTATGTGTCTGTGATTCTCTCTTTTTGGTTTTGTTATGAGATGGCTAATATTTTGGTTTTTCTTTGGTGTGGATATCCTCCTTGTGTTGAAGTTTACCTACTGTGAATTAGCAGATATATATCATTTAAATTTGGTTTTGTCCTGAAATATTTTGGTTTCTCCATCTGAGATGATTGAGAATTTTGCTGAGTATTGCAAGTAGACTGGGTTGGCATGTGTGTCCTCTTAGTGTCCTGGTGACCTCTGACCAGGCTCTTTTGGCTTTTAGGTTCTCTGTGGAGAAGTCTGGTATAATTCTAATAAGTCTGCCTTCATATGTTACTTGGCCTTTTTCCCTTACAGCTTTTAATATTGTTTCTTTGTACTTTGCATTTAGTGATTTGATTATTATGTGATGAGACGAATTTCCTTTCTGGTTCAATCTGTTTGGTTTTCTATAGATTTCTTGTACATTTATGGCCATTTCTTTCTTTAGGTTAGAAAACACTTCTATGATTTTGTTGAAGACATTTTCAGGTTTTTGGAGCTTGGAAAATTTACTCATTTCTTAGATTTGGTAGTTTCATATTTTTCTGGACTTTTCAGATGCTTCATTTTAAGAGTTTTTTTATGTTTTGAATTTTCTTTGACCATTCTGTAATATTTTCTAAGGTATCTTCTATGCTTATGATTCTCTCTTCTATCTCTTGTTGTTGATGCTTGCATCTGTTGTTCCTGTCCTCTTTCCTAGGTTTTCCATTTCCATACTTGCCTCCATTTGTGTTTTCTTTATTGTTCCTACTTCCACTTTTAGGTCTTGGACTGCTTTATTCAATTCCTTTACCTGTTTGATTGTTTTTTTCCTATACTTCTCTAAGGGATTTATTTGTTTCATCTTTCAGGACATCTACTTATTTTCCTGTTGAGCTCTATTATGTTCATGAGATAGGGTTTTAGGTTAGCATTTTGGTTTTCAAGTGTGTTGGTGTACCCGGGACTTACTGTGGTGAGAGAATTGTGTTCTGATGATGTCAAAGTATATTGACATTTCTTACATATGGTCTTATGCATGCCTCTTGCCATCTGGTTATCTCTGGTGTGAGTTGGTTTGGGTGTCTCTGTCTGGAGCCTGCCTCCTTTGTCCCTGTGTTGCTGTAGATATGCTGGGAGACCTGGGGCCCTGGCTGTAGGAGAACTTCTGAGAGGCCTGTGGACTGTGGGGTCTTCAGAGTGGACTGTACTCTGGTATTCTCTTGATTTTGCTACAGTGGATCTCCTGGAAGACCTTCAAAGTTTGGGGTCCACAGAAGAACACACAAGTTCTGCTGTCAGAAACTAAAAAACGGGGACCCAGGGGAAAGGGGGGAGGGGAAAAGACCCATACCCCACCAGAGTTTTCCCTATTCTCTGGTCAGTCAGTCGTGGGAGGGCTGCTACTACTTCTACTCATCTCTATCCCACTCTTCAGGGGGTGGTCAGGGGCAGCCCTACCAGGGGACCCTGGAGCTACTTTGCTAAAGCCCCCAGAGTTATAGGAGAGAGGGATGAAGGAAGAGGTTCCCAACAATGACCAGTGTGTATGCAGCAGATCTTGATGAGCAGAGACTATTGTTTAAGAGCTTTATTATAGAAATGCAGAGGGAAAGAGAGAAGGGAGAGGGAGAAAGAGAGGGGGGGCTAGAGAGAAAGAGTAAGAGGGAGAGGAGAGGAGAGGAAAGGAGAGGAGAGGAGAGGAGAGGGGAGGACAAAGAGAAAGGAGAGAGGAGAAAAGACAAAGAGAAGGGAGAGAGGGTTAGAGTGCGAGGTAAGAGAGAAACAAGTAAGAGAGTAAGCAGTAAGAGAGCAAGGTGGGGCAGGACAGCCCTTTTTATGGTCTTTACTGTTGCTAGGTAACTGGGGAGGAGTTTAGCCTGAAGGTTGGAAGCTTGGGCCATTGCCTACATGACTACTGACCATGCTTCTCTTGTGGGGGATGAGAGGGGTGGTATCTTAGGCAGGGGCCAGTGTTCCAGGAGCATAAGGGAACACCTACCATGTCACAAAGGTGAATAATGACTTCAGGGTTCAGACCTCAGGTCAACTAGAAACCAGCCTGCAATTCCCCATAATCTGCCCTGGTGGAAATTGCTGACCAGAAAGGCAGTGGAATTCAAGTGAGGATAAGGTAGGAATGGGTCTCCAGTGTGCTGGATTCCTTTGGGTTCCCAGTTGCTATGGCTGTTCCAGAAGTCCCCTTACATGCATGTTGTTTAGCAGATCCCATGAGAGGCCTTCAGACTGTGGGGTCTTCAGAGGAGCAGACAAGCTGATGATTTGCTCCAGTGGTAGGCACAGGCAGTAAATGGGTGGAGTTCAAAAATGTGCCAATTTTAGCTCCTATTACTCTGTTTCCTTCAGAATCTGTGTTTTCAGCTGTGCAGTTGAATCCTGACACTTGCTCTGCTGTAGTTGTTCTGCCATTGTGTACATTTTTATTTTATTGCTCCTGAGAACCAAGATAAATTAATGCTAATTTGACAAAAATCTTATATTTGTACTACTTACCCAGGAGACTTAAATATTCTTGTCATTTTGTATTACCCACTGGATCAGAATTCAAAATTTCTCATTGCCTCGATCATCTTAATGTTCAAGTCTTTTGCTATTGTTAGTATTTGCAAATGCTTGGCCCAGGGATTGGCACTATTTGGAGATTTGGCCTTCTTGGAGTAGGTTTGGCCTTGTTTGAGGAGGTGTGCCATTGTGGGAGTGAGCTTTAACACCCTAGTCTTAGCTGCCTGGAAGCCAGTATTTTAGTAGCAGCTTTCAGATGAAGATGTAAACCTCTCAGCTCCTCCTGTACAATGCCTGCTTGCATGCTGTCATGTTCCTGCCTTGATGATAATGAATTAAACCTCTGAATCTGTAAGCTAGCCCCAATTAAATGTCCTTATAAGAGTTACCTTGGTCATCTTGTTTGTTCACAGCAGTAAAACCATAACTAAGACAACTATATTGTAAATGAGTATTGCTTGTAGCTATTTGAGATCCCTTTCCCAATATCCTTGAATATGATATTAACACTTCATAATCATCAAGATATGCAACTCTGCCAAACCAGATATATTTGTTGCTTGTCAATTTTCTAAGATTGTGTGAGCAGATTTGTCACATTGGCATTGTGTTGGTCAACCAAAACATGTTGCCACTTGGTTTTACACAAGGTTCTGCCTTCCTGAACTCATTGAGTAATGGAGGCAATGGATGAAAGAAAATAGAAAAAAAGAGATTAAAATATCTCATTTATTAAATAGTAACTGTTTATTCTGAATTTTAGCTGTTCTGCAATATCAACAGTTCTCAACTCTTCTATGACTCCCACTGGCTCCTGGATGTCCAAGAGCCTGAGAATACCATGATCCTGGCCTCCGTGAAGGTCCAGGGAACACTGAACCATCTGTGGTTTTCCCATGAATCAGACTACTCTACTTTCCCACCCTCGGAGTGGTGCCTCAGGTCTTCCCTGTAGCCTAACACTCGCCTCTGCAACAGCATGGGATAAGCACAGTCATACTTCCCATGTTCCACCTCCCCAGCTACTTTACCCTGTGGCAGAGAAGACATGTGACCAACAATCCAACGGTTGGGGTTTGCAGATTTTTGGTTGTTAGTCTTCTTTTTAACATCACTTTGCATATAATTTAAATAACCCACATGCTAACATGTTTACAATTATTTCAATCTTTTTTATTGATGTCTATTTAGTAATGATTTTGTTTACTAAGTTTAGGTAATTAACAGAATTCATTGCTCTGATCATTAGTATTTTATTTATTTATCTAATATTACAAGTATTTTACTAATACTATTAATCTTCAGGTACTTTCAGGTAATGTTATTTACTAGGTATGTTGGTAGGATGGATCTATTTGAATTACTGTAGCCTATTGAGTGTAGAGAGAATATCTTGTGTGTTGTATGGACGTGTTATTTGTCAATGAAAAAGTCTATGGCCTATGGCTTAGCCAGGAAATAGAAGGTAGGATACCAGGGGGGAGAAAGTAGTCTTATAGAGTCATGGGGATTTGCCTGGAAGATGTGACAAGTTGGACACAAGATACCTGTGTACAAGTAACCAGCCACACAGGAGAATGTGGAATAAAATAAATGGGTTATCTTTAGTTATGATTCAATTCAGAGAAGAGTCTATCTATATGGCCACTGTGTTTGTAAATATATTTTGAGACAGTCTTATTTCTGGGACCATGGGGATGGGGAGACGAACCAGGGCATAACTTCAATAATTGAGTGTTTCCTTCAGTTATTTTTCTTGTATGTTGGCATGGCTACAAGAATTGACTGAGTGTCAGATCATAGTAGTTTCCCCTTATACCATATTCCAAACACATTCTGATGTCTGGTCGACTTATCTGGACAGTGACTAAATGCAGGGGGATAATATGATCATCTGAGTTTAGTATATACTAGCTCAAAGATAATACCTCTGAGATTATAAGCTTTCTTCAATTATAAATTTATAAATGTCTTCAGTTTTTCTCACCATTCTAGAAGACTTCAAAATCTGTTTCTTACAGATATCATCAGGTTTGCCTACTGCACTGTTAATTTCAGAATTTAGAAAATACATAGCAAAGACAACACATGCTATCTTTGAAACACATCAAGTTTCTGCTACTATCACAACTTCTTTGTCTCCAGATTCTCATGGTCATGAATGCTTTTCTGATTTCCTTTGGGCATCATAGCCACTTACTTCAATGTCACAAATCATAGTTTCTTTTCCTATGTCCAGTGTCATTATCTAGACACCAAAAGCTTCCTCGAGAATTTATTTCACCCTTTGCCCCTGTGCCATAACTACATGAACAATGGTATAACTCCTATGCTATTCCCTATGACCAAGTATCCAAGCATATGACTCTTGCAGTTTCAATTCATATCCCCCACAGCCTGACATGGGTATTAGCAGGTAAAACAAAATGGTTGATATAAGGAAGGAAGGCTTTAGAAACAGCTCTGTTATTCCCCAGTACCTGTAAGCAGGAGTAGGTGGGTTGGGGTGCAGGGTGGGGGGAAGGCTATATGGGGCTTTGGGAATAGCATTTGAAATGTAATGAAGAAAATATCTAATAAAATATTTAAAAAAAACCAAAGAGCTCTGTTTAGTTCAGTAGTTCTCAAATTATAGATTGCAATATATTTAGGGATTGAATGAACCTTCTATAGGGGTTGCCTAGGACCATCAGAAAATATAGACATTTACATTATAATACATAACAATAGAAAAATTATGGTGAAGAAATAGCAAAAAGAAATTTATGGTTTGGAGTCACCTCAACATAAGGAACTCTACTAAAGGGTCATAGCTTTAGGGAGGTTGAGAACCACTGGTTTAATCCCTTTGAAACTGGATCACTTTGGAAGGAGCAGGAATGTTAAGTGGTTTTTCTACTGTGCTGAGAATAAGTCTGGGGAATGGGTGGATAGGGCAGAGAATAAAAATCACCTACTTGATTTTCTGGCAAGCTTGCCAATAAAGTCCAGGAGATACTGCCTTGGGTGTTGCAAAGCAGAGGGTTGTGTTGGTGGTATGAGACAAAGGAATGGGATGAGAAAGAAAGATTCTAAGACAGGAAATGCCTACATTAATCTTTCCAGATTACAGTAATATTCTGTCAAAGGTTTGTGATTCTGATCTCTCTCTCGTGCGTGCGTGCTCTCTCTCTCTCTCTCCCTCTCTGTGTGTAAGTATGTATGTATGTATGTGTGTGTGTGTGTGTGTGTGTGTGTATGTGATATAGTGAAGTGCCATACTACTAAAATAATTTCTCAAGATTCAGTTTTGAGTATAGTGAGCCATTGACTACATGGAAGAATTGTTTAATAATTGCTAACAAGAAAATATTGAAATAAAACATAAATCCATTTGTGAAACTGTAAAGATAATTATAAATGCACATTCAAATTTTCATGGAAGGAACATCAAGAATTTATAGGGCTGGACACAGAGCAAACTACTTACAGATAGCTATGATAACTAACAAATTGCAGATTATCAATCAAATGGCTCTTTTGTTTTAATACCTTCAGAGGCTTTTATCCCATAGACAAGACTACAGTACAACTATTGCTGACTCACTGGTTTTGCCTTGAACATTTTAATCTCCATGTTGCCAGACAAATTTGTAAATCTAACTCTATGTGCTGAAGCTGTACTTCTTCTTATCAAGTATACCAATATTGAAGACAATTAGCTCTAGAAGGGATATTAGGTCACACAGTCTCTCTCACTTTTTATTAATAGAATGGAACAACCAAAAAGCAATATCTTTCGCATCAATTAGAATTAGTGTTGTAACCAAGTTTCCTGGCATTTGACTTAGTGTCTTTATTTTGTATTATCAAGATTCTTTGTATAGACTGCTCTCATATAAGTCAGCATTCTCTATGTGTGCCTATTTTCCCTTTTTACTTTATATCCAATACAGGGTTGCTTAACATAACCCTTTCCGTTTCTTTTGGCTTGTGTCTTATTTACTGGCTCATATTTTCTGTGTGTTTTAAAAGGTGATCTGAGTAAATGTACTTAATGATTAAGAAACTGGTGTGATTTATAGTGAATTTACCTCAAGAAGGAAACTTTGAGATCTTTATGCAGACTTTCTGTATGAGTGTGGAGCAAAATTGCGATGTGAAGGAATAATAATCTAATTATAATTCTATTTATAAATCCTGTTTGAGGCAGGAGAGTAATGTATCAGTGATGTTGAAAACTGCTTGTCTAGCTAGCATTACCTTCAAACACAGGCAAAACACATCTGCAACATTTTTTGGTTGAGATTTTCAGTGGATACTATGTATTAAAAGTGCCAGTATATAATGAGAAAATAAAATAAATCTGAATATAAGACTTCCCTGAAAATAGTAAAAGAATACATTTGCCAAAAATACCTTTTTGTGCACTTAAAATTTGCTTCAATAGCACATCTTGTTCTGCATGGAAAATTACTCTAGGAGTTATGATGAAGTATGTTTGTTATATATATCCCAGTTCATTTTCTTGAACTTGCTTTATTGGGTTATTATGATACTTATAATAGGAATAATTACATGTAAATGAAAAAGGAAGTCAGGTAAGGATGATAAAGTTTAATCAATAGCCAGCTTCTCTCCAGCAAGCTAGGGTGGGCTTAAAGGAAATAAAGCTGAAAAATATATGCCATTTTGGTAAATTTGAACTTTATAGATGTGTGATTTTTCTATCTTAAATTCTTGAAGCTGATGACTTCTAAAATTTCAGAAGTGACCTTAAGATTGAAAATTCTCCATATTTTATTGTTAGACTTATAAAACATTTAGAGATTATATAACAAAAATTATTTTACTTGTAAATATCAGGTTATTTCTGTGTCAAGTTTTGCAATAAGTGATGGTTTATTCCTTTTGCTCCTGTTGAAATACAACCAGGGTCACACTGTAGCATCTGTAATCATTGTACCAACATTTTTATAATTTCTGTTTATGCCCTTTTCTTTTTTCCTAATTCTGAAAAGTAATTAGCTATCTATTATTTTATATAGATTAAATGCTCATAGTCCACTTAATATTTGAGGTGTCTGTACTTGATTGCCATCTCTTAGGGTTATTTTTACTAATGTTTCATTCCTTTGAGTTACTAAACCCTATGTGGATATGCCAGGAAAATAATGATGTTTGAGAAGGCATTTTTTTTTTCTGAAAACATGACATTTTTGCAAAATACACAGTGTGGTCTTTCTTATTATTAAAATAGATTCTTCACATCTGTCAACATCTTTTTAAAAATATTTTTTAACTGAAAATAAATTGGTTCACGCAATATATTCTGTTTTGTTTGTTTGTTTGTTTGTTTTGTTTTGTTTTTTGGTTTTTTTTCGAGACAGATTTTCTCTGCACACAATATATTCTAATCAGAAATTTTCTTCCCCAACTCATCTGAGATCCTCCCCATTTTTCCATTTGCCCATCTTCCAGCTCTTATTTCTCTTTTTAGAAAAAAAAATTAAAATAAACAAACAGATCAGGATAAAAAGAAAGAGCTCTAGAAACAATAACCACACCACCACCACACACACACATCTAAAATAGTCTATTTTGTGTTCAAATTGACAATTAATAACCATTTTAACTGCCACTATTATGAAAAATTGATTATGACTGATTATGACTGTTTATACCCCGTATGTTTATATCTTTCTTCAGTTGACATTGTCTTTGGCACTTACGTAAGTGTTCCCATCTACTACATACATATGAATCATTGAATTGTTTGACAGAAGCCAGCATATTACTACCCCACAAAAAGTCTCATAAATAGAATGCCATGATATCTATATAATCAAACTGTAATCCTTGATCACTATAGTGTGTTTAGTTGAGTTTGGGAGCAGCTTATATCCCTGACCCCTTTCTTACAGTTATGCACATTCCAAAAATTTTAATAGACTTTATATTTTCAACAACCTTTTCAAGTGGGTAGTATTATTTCTATTTAGAGATAAGCATCTTGAGAGAGACATTAAGTTTACCAATATCAAAGAGTTATTGGAATATTTTGTATCATATCTTTTGACTGGAAAACACATTTTTTTCTAAGACTGGGTGAACTAAGAGTCAAAGAGAACTCTATACATTTCAACAATAAAAGCCATTGTAGGAAATATGGGAACAAAGTATGGAGCAGAAACTGAAGGAAAAACCATCCAGAGACTGCCCCATCTGGGTATCCATCCTATATACAGACACTAAACCCAGACTCTATTGCAGACACCAAAAAGTGCTTGCTGACAGGAGCCAAATATAGCTGTCTCCTAAGAAGCTCTGCAGAGCCTGGCAAATACCAAACACCCAACTATTGGACTGAGCACGGAGACCCCAATGAAAGATTTAGAGAAAGGACTGAAGGAGTTGAAGGTGTGTGCAACACATAGGAAGAACAGCAATATCAACCAACCAGAACCCTCAAGGCTCCCAGGGACTAAACCACCAACCAAAGAGTACACATGGAGGGACTCATAGCTCCAGCTGCATATGTACCAGAGGACAGCCTTATCTGGCATCAATGGGAGGAGAGACCCTTGGTCCTTGCCTTAGTGTAGGGCAATGCCAGAGTGTTGAGGTGGTAGTGGGTAGTTGAGTGAGTTTAGTACATCAGATTGTCTTCATCAATATTTGCCATCATAGCAAAGAACTTATAAAGGGGTAAATGTTTATGGAGTACATCTCGGATTTACGTTTAATGAACAGAATCGGTTTAGACAAGAAAAGAATCCATCTTTCAACTCTCTGAGAATTTTTTTTTTTTGGCCTTCCCCAGCTTTAGGGAGTTGCAGGTAAAGGAGTACATTTAAACATTTAAATGTTTCATTGTAAGGAGCTAAAGTGCATCTGAACGAATCCCTGACTTAGCTCACACACACAGTGTTTGGAGGAACATTTTTCATGTGTATTATAAGTACTATTTGTCTTTATTATTCTTTGCATTATAAAAGTTTCAGTACCAGCTAACAACTTTAAAATATTACACCCTGAATACCAGATTTTTCAGAGTTAATCTATACCCCTGAGTCTTAGGTAAAATTTAATTTCAATGTTTTAAGCATTTGTTTCTGAAACAATTCTTATAATAGATCAATCTACAGCTTAGCTAAGATGACTTATGTCAGTAGAAACAGAAATGTCACACACTAAGGGGATGTGATTTACTGTACCCATGGATGCTTTTCTAGTTTGCTGTGTGCAGGTTGACTTTTATCGGGTAATTATGTTGAATCTTCGTCTAACCCTTTTGTTCCCTAGGCAACACCATCTTTTGCGTAAACCATCATCTGTATGCCTTCCTCATGTATCATGTCTGTGACAGCTTCAATGGTGTACTGAAGCTGTAGCTCATCAGAGCAGCAGTATGTGGCAATGATTTATCACAGTAACATATCATCTGAGGAAGGCAGCAGAATAATATATGGCCAGAAGCATTTGGGATTGCTATGCAGGACATATTTAGATGTGCAAGTGACTCAGGAAAACCGGGAAACTTCAGTTTATTAAGCCTGTGTCCTTATCTGTAAATGGTACTCTTTGAGTGAAAACTACTCTTTTACCGGAGAATCTTTACCACTACAATTCAGATTTTTTTCTCAGTGGGAAAATTTGTGGTTATTAAAGGTGACATACCATGACAAATACTTTCTTATATCAGGGACACATCATCCCATTTTGTTTTCTAGCAGGAAGTACATCTTTTAAAATGAATTACTACCTCTGGCACAGCATTTCTTATGAGAAAGAGATTGCCCTTGAATCACTTATTAATGACTGGTGTATTATTTGCTTTGTGATTTAATGAAAAGCAAAACAACCTGTAATTAAAAAATAAAACTGCATGTTAATAAAGTTCAAATGTCAAGAAAATACTTGGGTGAGAATGAGAGGAACAGCAATTTGTAAAAGATAATTTGAAGAAATTCTTAAATCAGAATGGAAAGCTGATGAACATGAAGTTATTGAACAAATTTTCAAACTTTCAACAAACTGAACCATTTATTTTCATGGAAGGATTAATTCTGAAAATTATGATAATGATTAAAATCTTTATAGGAAGTGTTCATCTTACTCATTGTTTCTTTCATGATGTAATTTACTTTCAGTTCCCAATCAAACTTCAGTATGCCTGTTGTCAGGCTTGTTAATATCTGTAATGACTAAGGAAACTTTAACACTAGGAAGCACAGCACTGTCTCTTCTGAGGAGTCTACATGTGTATGGCCCTTATTTTGATGTGCACATATGTCCTACTTCTTGAAGATGCTACTTACTGAGAAATGCCTGTTGGCAAACCTCCCAACACAGCATTTGACAAGATCTTACTAATCCTCAGCACTACTTGGATGAGAAATTTTCTGAGTGAATTATTTGTTTTTCATTCAACAGAAAGCTGTTGGAAACAACTTTATTGGACAACAACAAAAACAAAAGGCTTTAAGGAGACTAACTCATACATTGTGCTCTCAGGTTGCATTTTTAATATCTTCAATATACAGCACCATATTTTATGATTTTTAGACACATTGCCCCAATTTCTTCCTGCCCAGGCAATGCTCCTATCCATTATTTGTATGCAACATTAGTAGCACTTATCTCCTTGCAATATATCACACAACAAGTATGTTTATTAGCATGTCTTTCCCCACAACTGGGCCTTGAGTGTACTGAGAACAAGAATTATGCTTTATACATCTGTGAATTCTCAAGTGTAGAGTATGACATAGACCAAGTAAGCATTTATCTACAGTGTACATTTTCTTGATAAAAAGAAATCCATTAGTAATGATGGCCTATGGTAATATCTATTTTAAATATTAACTCTTTGTATAAGAGTAATGAAAAACTAGCTTATTTTCACTTAGGAAAATGCATGCGTAATTATAAATATTGTTAATTAAATCCTCATGTTTTGGAGCAGGTCCCATTACTGATTGATTTTTATACGGAACGAGGCCAATTCACAAAGAATTTGTCACTTCATCAAAGACACACAATTGGTATCTAATCCAACGAAAATAGATTCAAGATGTGTGTAAGTTGGAACTTAACCTCTCACCTCTGTTTCCAAAAGGACGCTATTACAAACTGTTTCATAGTTGGACAAAATGGCTCAAACTTGCTACAAACACTGAAAACAGATTTCGTGTCCCCACACCCAAATGTTAGAACAGAAGAGCAAATTAGTCTCTGGCTGCCACATGTGAACACTTGCCAGAATATATGTGAACACTTGCAAGAATATATGTGGTGGATGTGCACACACACACACACACTATATATATATATATATATATATATATATATAGTGTGTGTGTGTGTGTGCACACATCCTGGTCTTTCTATACCTTCTCCTGTAATATTCTGTGACCCATACATTTTAGGGTTCTCTTGTTACTGAATCAATTAGGACACATTTCTTGCTGGTCAGTTATATGCTATCATTGCTCCACCTATGACTTTCTACAACTATCTACATATGTTAAAAAATACAATTTTGATAAAATGGTATTGCTAAATATTACTAAAGAAGAAAATGTATTTTGGTCAACAGTAGGTCATAAATGGAAAACTTCAGTTTATCAAGCATTACAATGAATCACTGGACTATAAATACACTGTGAAAGAAAAGCCTATCTGTGGTGTGTGTGTGTGTGTGTGTGTGTGTATGATAGAGTTCTAGAGAGTAGGCAGAAAATATTTCTATGAGCTAAACCCACATCAATTGAAATTAAATTATTTATATCATTTTTAAAATCACAATTTATACAAAATTGTCATTTAAAATATAAACACATATGTGGACAATAAAAACTACTCAAAATGACTACAATACTGATTCAAGTAATCTACATGTACATACAAAAACAGTAAGTATCCTTTAAAAAATCTAAACAAAACAGAACCACCCTATAATACCACCAGCATGTAACTCTATAAATGAACAGAAAAGTATAGTGACATAAGTTTAAGCAGTTTGATCACCTAAAAAGAGTATGACAGTCTTTTCAGAGGAAAAGGACACATGATGCTAGAAATTATTCTCTGGTTTGATTATGGTGGTGGTGGTGGTGGTGGTGGTGGTAGTGTGTGTGTGTGTGTGTGTGTGTGTGTGTGTTACTTTTATTCTTTTACAGTCCAGTCTTTACCCCTCTCCTTGTCTATCCTCTCAAAATTGCTCATCCCATTTCTGCTATCCCCTGTCTCCAAGATGATGTCCCAATCCCCCACCTACCACCCTGCCAGGCCTTCCCAATCCCTGGGGGTCTCAAGTTTCAGGAGAGTCAGTCTCCTTTTCTCCCTCTTAGGCTAGACTAGGCATTCTTCTGCTGTATATGTGCTGGAGCCTTGGACCAGCTAGTATGCTACCTGGCTTGTGGCTCACTGTCTGAGAGATCATATAGGTCTAGGTTAGTTGAGACTACTGGTCTTCTATGGTGTCATACTCCTCTGCTTCTTTCAGCTTCAACCACAGGGGTCCATGACTTTAATCCACTGACTGGGTATAAGTACCTGCATCTATCTCAGTCAACTGCCTGTTGAACCTCTCAGAAGACAGCTATGCTAGGCTCCTGTCTGTAAGCACAATATAGCATCAGTAATAGTGTCAGGCCTTAGAGCCTCCCCTTGAGATGGATCTCAAGATGGACTAGGCATATGTCCTCATTCCCTAGGTCTCTTCTCCATTTTTGTCTCTGCAGATTTTTAGACAGGAAAAACTCTGGTTCTGAATTTTGACTATGAGATGACAATCCCATCTTTCCACTTGATGTTCTGTCTTTCTACTGGAGTTGGACTCAACAAGTTACCTCTCCCCACAGTTGGGCATTTCACCTGAATCCTTCCCTTTGAATGCTGAAAGTCCATTACATCCCAGGTCTCTGGTACATTATAGAGGGTCCTCCACCACCCACCCCTCCAAGGATGGATATTTTGATTCATTCTTCTGGCACTCAGGGATTCTCTCCTATTTGACACCCTCCAATACTCTATCATGTTCACTTTTCCCCCTACCTATCTCCTCTCCTACCCAGGTTCCTCCCTCCCTCAGCTTCCAGTGATTGTGCTCTTTTCCATCACAATTGTGATTGAAGCATCCTCACTTGGGTCCATTGACCTGTTAACCTTCTTTAGCTCTGTGGATTGTACCCTGGGTAATCTCTACAATTTTGTGCAATGTGACAAATATGGGTTTATTTTATTTTTCTACATACAGCCAGCCATTTACATCAGCTCCATTTATTTAAGATTATTTCTTTTTTCCATTGTATATTTTTGGCTTATTTGTCAAAGATCAAGTGTTCATAAGTATGTGATTTTATTTCTGAGTCTTCAATTCTCTTCTGTTGATCAACCTGTCTGTCTCTGTATCAATGCCATATGGTTTTTGTAACAATTTTATGTAGTACAACTTGAAGTCAGGCTCATTGATTCCCCCAGAAATTCTTTTAGCCAAGAATTATTGTTGCTATCCTGTTTTGTTGTTGTTGTTTTGTTGTTGTTGTTGTTGTTGTTTTGTTTATGTTTTAATCATATGAAACTGAATACTGTATTCTGGTCAGTGCGAGTGGTAGCCCAAGGCCACCTTGGGCACAAACTCCGTGGATAGTCCCAACTGTCCACAGAGGACTCTCCATGCCCCAGGATTTTAGGATCACTGTTTTTGACTCTGCATACCTTTCCCACCAGAGGAGAGTTGGCCTCCAGGGAGGACTCTGACCCCAGGATTAAGGTGAGTGTCATCTTGTATCACAGGTCTCTCAGAGATCAGTCTATACAGGAAAGTGCTCAGGCCTCAGAAGCAATGAAGCTTCTTGGACAGGGTCAGTTCGGGCCTTCATCTTCAGCCAGGAGACAGAGATGAGACACAGACCACTGGACACCTTACCTGCCAGAGGACAGTAAGCCTCCAGCAAGGGCTTAGACACTGGTACTCGGGGGGAGAACACCATCTTGTATCTGGGTCTCTCAGAAGCCAATCATCAGAGGAGAGCACATGGGCCACAGAAGCAAAAGGGCTTCTTGTACAGGATCCCTTGGAACCTTCATATTCAGCCAGGAGGCATATCTGAGCTCCAGTCCTCTGTGCACCTTGCCTGCAAGAGGAGAGCTTACCTTCAGAGAGTGCTCTGACCACTGGGACTAAGGAGAGAGTCGGAGTCACAGGACTGCTGACAGAGGCTAACAGAATCACAGGAAGGGCAAACTCCAGCCAGAGACAGCTAGAACATCTAATACCAGAGATTACCAGATAGCAAAAGGCAAATGTAAGAATCTTACTAACAGAAACAAAGACCACTTGGCATTATCAGAACCCACTTATCGCACTACAGGGAGTCCTGGATACCCCAACACACCCAAAAAAGAAAGATTCAGATTGAAAAATCATATCTCATGATGCTGGTAGAGGATTTTAAGAAGGTCATTAATAACAGACTTAAAGAAATACAAGAGAACACTGCTAGCCATGTAGAAGTCCTTAAACAGGTAACACAAAAATCCCTTAAAGAATTACAGGAACACACAGCCAAACAGGTGATGGAATTGAACAAAACCATCCAAGATCTAAAAATGGAAGTAGAAACTATAAAAAAAAATCCCCAAAAACGAAATCAGTAACCATAGATGTGAGCATCAGCAACAGAATACAAGAGATGGAAGAGAGAATTTCAGGTACAGAAGATTTCATAGAAAACATGGAGGCAGCAACCAAAGAAAATACATAATGCAAAAAGATCCTAACTCAAAACATCCAGAAAATACAGGACACAATGAGAAGACCAAACCTAAAGATAATAGGTATAGATGAGAATGAAGATTTTCAATTTAAAGGGCCAGCATTTATCTTCAACAAAATTATAGAAGAAAACTTCCCTAACCTAAAGAAAGAGATGTCCATGAGCATACAAGAAGCCTACAAAACTCCGAATAGACTGGACCAGAAAAGAAATTCCTCCTGACACATAATAATCACAACAACAAATGCACTAAATAAAGATAGAATATTAAAAGAAGAAAGGGAAATAGGTCAAGTAACATAAAGGCAGAACTGTTGATCCTGGACAGAGGTTATATAGATCTTAAGAGAACACAAATGCCATCCCAGGCTACTATACCCAGCCATACTTTCAATTACAATAGATGGAGAAACAAAGGTATTCCATGACAAGACCAAATTCATACAATATCTTTCCATGAATCCAAACCTTCAAAGGATAATAAAGGGAAGCTCCAACACAAGGAGGGAAATGACACCCTAAAAAAAGCAAGAAAGTAATCCTTCAACAAACCTAACCGAAAACAGCCTCAAGAACAGAATCCCAAATCTAACAACAAAAATAACAGGAAGCAACAATTACTTTTCCTTAATATACCTTAATATCAATGAACTCAATTCCCCAATAAAAAAGACATAGACTAACAGACTGGCTACATAAACAGGACCCAACATTTTGCTGCATACAGGAAACCTACGTCAGGGACAAAGATAGACACTACCTCAGAGTAAAAGACTGGAAAACAATTTTCTTTTCTTTTCTTTTTAATTAGGTATTTTCCTCGTTTACATTTTCAATGCTATCCCAAAGTTTCCCCATACCCACCCCCCCAATCGCCTACCCACCCACTCCCCCTTTTTGGCCCTGGCGTTCCCCTGTACTGGGGCATATAAAGTTTGCAAGTCCAGTGGGCCTCTCTTTGCACTGATGGCTGACTAGGCCATCTTTTGATACATATGCAGCTAAAGACAAGAGCTCCTGGGTACTGGTTAGTCCCTATTGTTGTTCCGCCTAGAGGGTTGCAGTTCCCTTTAGCTCCTTGGGTAATTTCTCTAGTTCCTCCATTAGGGGCCGTGTGACCCATCCAATAGCTGACTGTGATCATCCACTTCTGTGTTTGCTAGGCCCCGGCATAGTCTCACAAGAGACAGCTACATCTGGGTCCTTTCAGCAAAATCTTGCTAGTGTATGCAATGGTGTCAGCATTTGGAAGCTGATTATGGGATGGATCCCTGCATATGGCAATCACTAGATGGTCCATCCTTTCATCACAGCTCCAAATTTTGTCTCTGTAACTCCTTCTATTGGTGTTTTGTTCCCATTTCTAAGAAAGGGTAAAGTGTCCACACTTTGGTCTTCATTCCTGGAAATCAGTCTGGCGGTTCCTCAGAAAATTGGACATAGTACTACCGGAGGATCCCGCAATACCTCTCCTGGGCATATATCCAGAAGATGTCCCAACCGGTAAGAAGAACACATGCTCAACTATGTTCATAGCAGCCTTGTTTATAATAGCCAGAAGCTGGAAAGAACCCAGATGCCCCTCAACAGAGGAATGGATATAGAAAATGTGGTACATTTACACAATGGAGTACTACTCAGCTATTAAAAAAATGAATTTATGAAATTCCTATGCAAATGGATGGACCTGGAGGGTATCATCCTGAGTGAAGTAACCCAATCACAAAGGAACTCGCACAATATGTACTCACTGATAAGTGGATATCAGCCCAGAAACTTAGGATACCCAAGATATAAGATACAACTTGCCAAATGAATGAAAACAATTTTCTAAGCAAATGGTCCAAAGAAACAAGCTGGAGTAGCCATTCTAATATCAAATAAAATCGACTTCCAACCCAAAGCTATCAAAAGAGTCAAGGAGGGGCAATTCATACTCATTAAAGGTAAAATTGGCCAAGAAGAACTCTCAATTCTGAATATCTAAGCACCCAATACAAAGGCATCCACATTTATTAAGCAAAATATAGTGAACCTCAAAGCACACATTGTAACTCACACAATAATAGTGGGAAACTTCAACACCCCACTATCATCAATAGAGAGATACTGAAAACAGAAACTAAACAGAGACACTTTGAAATTAACAGAAGTTATGAAACAAATGGAGCTAACAGATATCTACAGAACATTTTATCCTAAAACAAAAGGAAATACTGTCTTCTCAGTACCTCATAGTACCTTCTCCAAAACTGACCATAAATTGGTCACAAAACAAGCCTCAACAGATAGAAAAATATTGAAATTATCCCATGCATCCTAACAGATCACCGCAGATTAAGGCTGTTCTTCAACAACAACATAAATAATAGAAAGCCAACGTTGGTGTGGAAACTGAACAACACTATACTCAATGATAACTTGGTTAGGGAAGAAATAAAGAAAGAAATTAAGATCTTTTTAGAGTTTAATGAAAATGAAGCCACAACATACCCAAACTTATGGGACACAAAGAAAGCAGTCCTAAGAGGAAAACTCATAGCTCTGAGCGCCACCATAAAGAAACTAGTGAGAGTATACACTAGCAGTTTGACAGCACACCTAAAATCTCTAAAACAAAAGGAAGCAAATACACACAAGAGGAGTAGAAGGCAGGAAATAATCAAACTCAGGGCTGAAATCAACCAAGTGGAAACAAAAAGAACTATAAAAAGAATCAACCAAACCAGGAGATGTTTTTTGCTTTTTTGTTTTGTTTTTGTTTTTGTTTTGTTTGTTTGTTTATTTTGAGAAAATCAACAAGAGAGATAACCCCTTAGCCAGACTAACTAGAGGGCACAGGGACAGTGTCCTAATTAACAAAATCAGAAATGAAAAGGGAGACATAACAACAGAACCTGAAGAAATCCAATATATCGTCAAATCCTAATTAAAAAAAAGCTATGCTCACAAAACTGGAAAACTTGGATAAAATGTTCAATTTTCTAGACAGATACCAGGTACTAAAGTTAAATCAGGATCAGATTAACGATCTAAAGTGTCCCATATCCCCTAAGGAAATAGAAGTAGTCATTAATAGTCTCCCAACCAAGAAAAAAAAAATAGCTCAGGACCAGATGGGCTTAGTGCAAAGTTCCGTCAGACCTTCAAAGAAGACCTAATTCCAATTCTACTCAAACTATTTGAAAAAATAGAAATATAAGGTACTCTACCCAATTCATTCTATGAAGCCTGAATTACTCTGATACCTAAACCATATAAAGACCCAACAAAGAAAGAGTACTTGAAACCAATTTCCCTTATGAACATCGATTCAAAAATACTCAATAAAATTCTCACTAACTGAATCCAAGAACACATCAAAATTGTCATCCATCATGATCAAGTAGGCTTCATTCCAGGAATGCAAGGATGATTTGATATACAGAAATCCATCAAAGTAATCCACTATATAAACAAACTCAAAGACAAAAACCACATGATCATCTCATTAGATGCTAAGAAATCATTTGACAAAATTCAGCCCCCATTCCTGATAAAAGTCTCTGAAAGATCAGGAATTCAAGGCCCATACATAAACATAATAAAAACAATATACACCAAAACAGTAGCCTACATCAAACTAAATGGAGAGAAACTTGAAGCAATCTCACCAATTCAGGGACTAGACAAGGATGCCCACTTTCTCCCTACCTATTCAATATAGTACTTGAATTCCTAACCAGAGCAATTAGAGAACAAAAGGACATCAAGTGATACAAACTGGAAAGTAAGAACTCAAAATATCACTTTTTGCAGATGATATGATAGTATATATAAGTGACCCTAAAAATTTCACCAGAGAACTCCTTAACCTGATAAACAGCTTCAGTGAAGTAGCTAGATATAAAATTAACTCAAACAAATCAGTGGCCTTTCTCTACACAAAGGATAAACAGGCCGAGACAGAAATTAGGGAAACAACACCCTTCACAATAGTCACAAATAATATAAACTACCTTGCTGAGACTCTAAATAAGGAAGTGAAAACTGTGTATTATAAGAACTTCAATTCTCTGAAAATTGAAATAAAAAAAAAAAAAAGATCTTAGAAGATGGAAATATCTCCCATGCTCATGGCTTGGCAGGATTAATATAGTAAAAATGGCTCTCTTGCTGAAAGCAATCTACAGATTCAATGCAATCCCCATCAAAATTCCAAATCAATTCTTCACTGAGTTAGAAAGGGAAATTTGCAAATTTATCTGGAATAACAAAAAAACTTGGATAGCAAATACTATTCTTAACAATAAAAGAACCTCTGGTGGAATCACCATGCCTGACCTCAAACTGTACTACAGAGCAACTGTGATGAAATCTGTATGACACAGACAGGTAGATCAATGGAATAGAATTGAAGACCTAGAAATGAACCCACACCTCTATGGTCACCTGATCTTTGACAAGGGAGCTAAAACCATCCAGTGGGGGGAGGGGGGGAAAGACAGCATTTTCAACAAATGGTGCTGGCTCAACCGGGGGTTATCATGTAGAAGATTGCAAATTGATCCACTTTTAACTCCTTGTACTAAGCTCAAGTCTAAGTGGATTAAGGAACTCCACATAAAACCAGAATCACTTTAACTTATAGAAGAGAAAGTGTGGAAAAGCCTCGAAGATAAGAGCAGAGGGGAAAAATTCCTGAACAGAACACCAATGGCTTGTTCTGTAAGATCGAGAATGGACAAATGGGACCTGATAAAATTGCAAAGCTTCTGTAAGGCAAAAGAGAGGAGGCATCCTTGTCTTGTCTCTGAGTTTACTGGGATTGCTTCTATATCTCCATTGAATTTTATATTGGCTGTTGGTTTGCAGTAAATTGCTTTTATTATGTTTAGGTAAGGGCCTTGAATTCCTGATCTTTTAATTGAGGAGTTGTATTTTGTCAAAAGCTTTTTCAGCATCTAATGAGATGATCATGTGGAATTTTTTCTTTTAATTTTTTTTTATATAGTGAATTACTTTAATGGACTTTTATATAATGAACCAACCTTCTATCACTGGGATGAAGCCTACTTGATCATGGTGAATGATGCTCTCAAAAAAGATATTGTTTGTGCCCACCAGTTTGTGTGGTCATAGGACTAATAATTTTCCAAGCCAGGAAATTGTTTCATTCCCAAATTGAGGACTGACCAGAAATAAATTCTATCCTTCCTATGTTTCTCTCTGGAATATATGAAATGTAAAATGAAGTTTAGATTTGT